>NW_027142353.1:56905523-57624282 GCF_026170545.1 Melanerpes formicivorus
TTGTGAGAAATGAGAAAAAGGACTTGCTTAAATGAACAATTTATTCCATCTTTGGAAGATAGTGTGAAGAAGCAGAACAGTTATTCCTGGGAAACTTAGCAATGAGAATAAAAATGACAGTCATCACTACAGACAGCGAAGTATCTTTCACTAATAATAATTGTGGAATAATAATAAACATGCAGAAGAAACTATCTTACATCTTTGGGCTCAGCTTATTGCTCCATAGCAGTTTGTGCACACCAAGTGCTCAGAAAGGGCCTGCATGTGACAGTACGCCATACCAGCTCTTTTGAGCACATGAAAGAAATACTCTGGTGCTTTTCAGATACTGATCGGAAAATGAATCATTAATACCATTTTGACTACTGTGCTGCATCTTTAGGTGCAAAAGACGTCTAACATAGTCTGAAGTATTCCATGCAAAGAACTGGAAAGAGTGAAAGTAATACGAACAAGAATTCCCTGAACAGATCATAAGTGAATGGCTCAGTTCACATATGAGGAGTTCCAGCTGATTTTCAAGGAAATGGTATCAAAGTGACACATCCGCCTCTTACCCTCCTGCCATGAATGGATTAGTGGAGTGATTCATTCAGCCATTTGAGAAAGCAATCTGTGCTCCATTCCTTCGTGGTATGAAGCCAGCTAGTTCAAGCTAGTTAACACAATAATTTTCTGTCTGTGGAGACATGCTTTAGCACTATTGTTTATAGGAGTTAATTTAAGACCTCTCCAGGATGTCCTAATCCCTTAAAGAAGGATGCTGAAAATAAATGTTATGTCTGAATAGTCACAGTTAAAAATATCTGAGCAAGCAGTTTTCAGTTAAAAATAGAAAAGATGTTTCTGAGGCAGTTTGGAAAGGTGGAGTAGTTAGGGCACAGACTGGTCCGCTGCTTCACTAGGCTGAAGTCATAACTGATTAGGGTAGGGAGAAGACATGGAATGCTACAGCTGAAAGGGATTTCTCAGGGTCATAGAATCAAAGAATCATAGAATCAATAAGGTTGAAAAAGACCTCAAAGATCATCAAGTACAACCTGTCACCCAAGACCTCATGACTACTAAACCATGGCTTCAAGTGCCACATCCAATCCCTTTTTGAATACCTCCAGGGACAGTGACTCTACCACCTCCCTGGGCAGCCCATTCCACTGGCTAACAACTCTCTCAGTGAAGAACTTTCTCCTCTGTTAGGAAATACAGTAGTACTGGATGAAAAACATTGCAGCCACCTGAAACAAAGTCCTGAGGTCACATAAACTCACTGTGGAACTTCAGGTGTATGTCAGAATGTGAAGATTAACTCTGCCCTAGAGGATTTGATGTTAGATGAGGTATTATCTCACCAAGGAACTTTTGACAACTTGTTGAATCAAGCATATTTTGTCCTCCTATAAACAAACAGTATGAAAAAAGCATAGCCACCATAAAAAAGACAGAAACACTCTATCAAGTTGTGGTAGTGAGCAAAGTTCAATTCCCCTCCCCTCCCCCCCCCCCCCCCAAACCACAGCTAACTCAGTCAGAGAAGCAAAATGAAAAGAGCTGTATTTGCAAGCAGAATGAAATGCAATTAACATATACACAATATACAGTAGTTACAGTATATACAAAAATATACAGGAAAGAAGGTAACACAGAAACTCACACCCCCCCACCTCGATGGAGGAGGGTCCCCCCAAAAACCCCTTTTTCCCCTTCCTCCTTTTTTCCCAAAAAGGGTTAGAGAGAAAAGTAGTTATTAAGGGAAATTCTGTTAGTTCAAAGTGCACGTTAAGGGAAGAAAAGAATTAGTTTCATATCTCATGAGTCCAAGGTCAACGCCAAGCACAGAAGAAAGAAAACAGCTGTCCAGACCGAGACTGAAACAGACTCAGACTGCACAGACTGAACTAAAACTAAAAATCCTCAAAGTTACATTGCTACCAATCTACCAATGAAATTCGTTTAGAATTGTCTTTGTTTTCCTTTTTACACCAAAACATTCAGCCAGAGTGTTCAGTAGCTGACCCTTTCCTTAAAGGCACAGCCTAAAACTGTCACACAAGTGCTTTGGTAGTGTGATGGAAATGCAGTGCTGTGTTCATGCTTGATCTGGATTAAATCTGTACCGGAAGGTGATCCAACGTGTACAAATTTGGAACAAAAGTTCAGGAGAAGTGTTCCAGTAAACAACCAGGATGCTTATGGTGCTCACGGTACTTAATTACAACGTCTGTTCTTGTAAAACATTCCATTCATTATTTTTTTCCAGGATTTGTAAGAGTGGAAGGCAAAGTAAGATAGAAATAGATCCTTTTGAACTACTGCATCCCCAAGGTCCAGATCCTACACAGTATTTGGCTCTCAGACTATAGTGACATTAGTTCTATATAACATGAATATTTGGGTTTGAAGCAATTTTAAAGCACAGGTCAATATTGCAGAGCACTAGGGTTTTTTTTCCTTTGTCTTCACCATCTGAAATTCAGAACTAGTCTGTCCAACTTTTCAATTCAAACAAACCTACTGAAATGAAACAGAACGGGACTAGAGACAGAATTTCAATGGACGCTTCATTGTGCTGACAACAGTTTCATAGTTTCATAGTTTCATAGTTTCATTTAGGGTTGGAAGGGACCACAAGGATCATCTAGTTCCAACCCCCCCTGCCATGGGCAGGGACACCCTACATTAGATCAGGCTGGCCAGAGCCTCATCCAGCCTGCTCTTAAACACCCCCCAGGGACGGGGCCTCGACCACCTCCCTGGACAACCCATTCCAGGGTCTCACCACTCTCATGGTGAAGAACCTCCTCCTCACATCTAGCCTGAATCTCCCCACCTCTAGCTTCATTCCATTCCCCCTAGTCCTATCACTACCTGAGATACTGAGAAGTCCCTCCCCAGCCTTCCTGTAGGCCCCCTTCAGATACTGGAAGGCCACAATGAGGTCACCTCAGAGCCTTCTCTTCTCCAGACTGAACAGCCCCAACTCCTTCACTCTGTCCTCGTAGGAGAGGTGCTCCAGCCCTCTGCTCATCCTCGTGGTCCTTCTCTGGACACGTTCCAGCACCTCCACATCCCTCTTGTAATAGGGGCTCCAGAACTGGACACAGTACTCCAGGTGGGGTCTCATCAGAGCTGAGTAGAGGGGGAGGATCACCTCCCTCGACCTGCTAGCCACACTTCTGATGCAGCCCAGGATCTGATTGGCTTTGCGGGCTGCAAGCTCACATTGAGAGCTCATGTTGAGCTTCTCGTCCACCAGCACTCCCAAGTCTCTCTCCTCAGGGCTGCTTTCCAGCCAGTCACTGCCCAGCCTGGATTTGTGCCTGGGATTGCCTCGACCCAGATGCAGGACCCTGCACTTGCTCTTATTGAACTTCATGAGGTTGGCTTGTGCCCACCTCTCCAGCCTCTCAAGGTCCCTCTGGATGGCCTCCCTTCCCTCCAGCGTGTCTGCTGCACCACACAGCTTGGTGTCATCAGTTCTACAACTGTAGCAGCACAGTTTCTTTAGGTAAGATTGATCTGACTGGCATATTTAACTGCAGTAAATATAATATATTCCAGTGAAATAACCAGGAATTTGGGACATTTGTCTCAACTTCAGCTGAGTAAATGAAGATTTAATATTCTGCCACTTAACAGTCAATTAAGTAACCACGCTTACTTTTTACTTCCAAGTTAGTCCCATTCCGTCTCTAAGTTCAGTAGAAATGGCTCTGTAATTGTAACTAACAAGAAATGTGTAGCTTTAAAACCCACCTTGTCTGGGCACACCTGGTATTTGGAATACTAGATAGATATATCTGAGTGTTTTTGCAGGTAGATAGTTTTGCGACCAGTTCCCAAACAGATCCACACAGATCTTTAAACCTGCTCAGTGTAGGAAAATACAAAGGCAAAACACATATTCCTATAAAAATGTCAACTTGGCAGCAGCTCTTGTCTCCAGGAGTGGCAGCTAAGCAGGCTGATGGATATTCTTCCTTCCTCATTATTTCACTGTGTAGCTCAACTAGCTGATTGTATAGTGATGATCTCTGAACTACTTTTAACGCAATTCCTGTCATTCTACATCAAATAACTTTGCATATCAAGAAGACCCATGTGATCTGTGAATAGGAGACTTCAAGCTTTATCTCTCTGTGTCATTCATCCATTCATTTAAGCTACCTAGAGCCTTTCTCACACTTCTACAATGTGCTTAGTTTTCCTCTTTGTACTGTTTGCTCTTCTGATCCTCAAACATTTCTCTGGGGAAAAGAGACTTGTATCAGAATATGGAATATATGTATTTTTAATTCCTGGTTAACCAAAATTTCTGTCACACTCTCAAAATGATTTGCATCTGAGGATGCTGGGATAGGCTTCCCTGAAGTGATATTGAAATACACAAAGAATGTTTTATAACAGCAAATACAGTGCTTCTCACAGGCAGCTCTTCTCTAGGTTAAACATTCACACTGTCTGGATGGACTACAGTCTGTGTTCACAGATTTATGTGTATTTTTCAAATATAGTATCACCCATTTTGCACAGTATGGTCTTCTGAAAGTTCACTTGGCAAGAAACAGTTCTTGCTTAGTGTGAAATCTGGCAATGAAATTTTAAATTAAACCCAGCATGTTTCAGCCTACATCCTGGCAACTGATGTCTTACTAAAACGTAGCAATTTCTGTCAGTGCAAGAGAGTGTAATTGAATGCTCATCTGTCTGCATTTATTAAAATAAAATTGTGTGTAATGTTACAAGATCTTACAATGCAATCTTCAGTACTTGTATTGGTCACAGATAAACACAGTGGTATACTGATACACTTAATGTTTTACATTGCAGTATCACTTAGGAGTCATACTCCTTATAAGCATCTTAATCCCTGTTCCAAAGCATTTACATTTTAAATATGTTCAGTTGAACGTTATACAGTCTTAATTTACTAATTAATATTGGATTTAAAATCAGTTCCACGAGGTCAATCAACAGCTGCTCTCAAGTAGGTTGCAACTGCAGTTTTAAATGAAATGGAATTATAGAAATTGTATATTCACATAATATCTGACTCAGAATTCAGAAAGAAGCAATTAGTTGAGGATATATATATCTACCAAAAATGTTCCACTTAGCTTCCCCAACATACACATTGCTTCTCTCCTTCACTCTCAGGATTAGCTTGAGGCAATCTTAAATAAGAAAAACAAAATTCCTTTCCACGAGCTATTTGGATAATTCATAGAATCATAGAATCAACAAGGTTGAAAAAGACCTCAAGGATCATTCAAGTCCAACCTGTCACCCAAGACATCATGACTACTAAACCATGGCACCAAGTGCCATGTCCAATCCCCTCTTGAACACCTCCAGGGATGGCAACTCCACCACCTCCCTGGGCAGCCCATTCCAATGGCTAACAACTCTCTCAATGAAGAACTTTCTCCTCACCTCGAGCCTAAACTTCCCCTGGCACTGCTTGAGACTGTGTCCTCTTGTTCTGGTGCTGGTTGCCTGGGAGAAGAGACCAACCCCCTCCTGGCTACAACCTCCCTTCAGGTAGTTGTAGAGGGCAATAAGGTCTCCTCTAAGAATATTTCTAAGGAACATTTAATGAATGTATTTTTCAGAGTTTTTAGCTATTTTTTACATCTATCCCTTTCTGCAAAACACCACTCCAAATAGTCTCATTGCCTAAAAACTAACAGTACACATGTAGCACCTTAGAATTTATATTGTATTTGAAACTTTACAGATTTTAATTTCTAAATAAAAACCTTTAAAGATTTCCTTTTAAAGTAGTTCTGATGAGTCACACTTTAAAAAAATACAGTGTACTTAACAAGAGATATTATTAAATGGAAAAAACCAAATTAGAATAAACTTAGAATAAACCAAACCAGGTTGGAAGAGACCTTCAAGATCATCGCGTCCAACCCATCAACCAATCCAACCCACCTAAACAACTAACCCATGGCACCAAGCACCCCATCAAGTCTCCTCCTGAACACCTCCAATGATGGTGACTCCATCACCTCCCTGGGCAGCCCATTCCAATGGCCAATCACTCTTTCTGTATAGAACTTCTTCCTAACATCCAACCTAAACCTCCCCTGGTGCAGCCTGAGACTGTGTCCTCTTGTTCTGGTACTGGCTGCCTGGGAGAAGAGACCATCATCCGCCTGTCTACAGCCTCCCTTCAGGTAGTTGCTTGTTTCACCCTTCTACATCTAACTTGCAAGATGCAGTGAATATTCCTACAACTGCACCGTGAGAGCTGGTCCAAAAACTGTTACTAAAATCCAATTCCCTCATGGAGATGATGGTATGTTTGAAGCTGTATCTGAAGCATTTTCATGATCTTCCCCAGACCACCCAGCATACCAGGCAGGACTCTGTCTCACTGGGCACCTGTCCTTACAGCCTCATCCAGCAAGGTACCCACATCCACTGAGATATGACACATGACAAGGCAACGATGGATAGGCGAGGATGACTGCAACACCTCTGTTGAGGATATGGTGAATATTCCTTGTAAGAAATTTAATTAGGTCATTAAGATACTTCAATGTGTCCAGAGGAGGGCAATGAGGCTGGTAAGAGGTCTTGAGCACAAGCTCTATGAGGAGAGACTGAGGGAGCTGGGGTTGTTTAGCCTGGAGAAGAGGAGGCTCAGGGGAGACCTCATTGCTCTCTACAACTACCTGAAAGGTAGTTGTAGACAGGTGGGGGTTGGTTTCTTCTCCTAGGCAGCCAGGGACAGAGTCTCAAGCTGCAGCAGGGGAAGTTTAGGTTCAAGGTGAGGAGAAAGTTTTTCACAGAAAGAATGATTGGCCATTGGAATGTGCTGCCCAGGGAGGTGGTGGAGTCACTATCCCTAGAAGTGTTTGAAAAAGGATTGGATGTGGCACTTGGAGCCATGGTTTAGATGTCATGAAGTGTTAGGTATTAGGTAATAGGTTGGACTTTGTGATCTCTAAGGTCTTTTCCAAACTGGTTGATTCTGTGATTCTGCGAAAGGTTAAAAGGAAATCTGCAAAATGACATTATTGTCTTTCAAATATATTTCCTGTCGGAGAAGTATCTTGTAAGAGTAAACACACATTGGTTAATTTGGCCAAGCCACCATTAAGGTAAGTGATGGTCAGTCCTTACTTTTCCTCTAAGACGGAAAGGATCCTGTTTTGGGAGACAGCACTTGGCCCTGATGTTTCCAGACATGAACACACATATCAGTGTAAATTCAACTTCTTTATATATAAAACTGAGAGCATAGTTGCAAAGATTTCAGTGCTCTTGAGTACAGGGTGCCATCCCTGGAGACATTTGAGATCAGACTCAATGTGGCCCTAGGCAGCCTGATCTTCCTGGTCTGGTCTTGCCTGAAGGTGCCCCTGCTCATTGCAGGGGGGTTTAGTGTAGATGACCGTTCAGGGTCCTTTCCAGCCCAATGCAGTCTGTGAATTAAAAGTTAAAACTTGTCGTATCTTAAGTGTTTTATATTGTATATAGGCTTACTCTCATCAATTTTGTCCTAATATGGCAACAAGGAGGATATTTCAGATTCCTGCACTGTTGAAAACCACTCAGGTCTCCAGCACCATATCCTGTTCTTCATTGATGACCATTTCCCTTCTTCCCAAGCGCAAACATTCACCTTCTGCACAGGCTGAAGCTGTAGGCCCTGGCACACTGAGTGCCCTCTTTAAAAATGGCGGCCATTTCACATAGTTCTCAATGGGAGCGAAGCCACCATTGCCCTCGGGCCTCCATTTTGAGAGCTGTGGCGGCAGCTTTGTGGCTGGCAGGTGGGTTGGGCTTCTCGGGGTGGCCACAGCCGAGGCCGGCAGGCAGTGAGCTCAAGCGGCCAGGAACAATGGCAAACGGCTGTAAAATGGCAGAGAAAAGCACATCAGCCAGTGATCGCAGCCCACTGGGAAGAAGGGGAGGCACCGGCATTGTGGAAGGGATAAATTATTCATGAGGTTGCTTACAGGCGACTTTATACATCAGCCGCTGCTGACAGATAAGCTTCCAGTTAACAGGAGAAGAAAGGTAGCAATTAAATAAAGAATGAGACCATCCATGCTAAAAAAGCATAGTCTATGGTAAGAGATTGGAATGTGAAATGTGTGATGCGATGCAGGTCTATGTGGATGTGGAATAAAGGAAAGAATTACCATATACATAAAACAATGTATGTGTTTTGTGGCATACACAGAGTAACTGCATGAACGTAGTTCACTTGGGAAGCCAAGCCAGCCATTTATTGCACGTGCAGCTAGATATATTGCTGTTTGTGTAGCCCAGCTCTTTTCCCCAAGCTCATGCTGCTGTCCACTTGGACAGGTTTTGTGCAGTGTATTTTCCTTATATTGTTAATCTTTATGTCTTTTATGGTGACAATCACTGCTTCTTGGGATGGAGGGCACTAGTGCACAGCCCATGCCAGAGAGAATCATTTCAGTCCCCAATGTATTTTGACCATCTGTCTCCTCATCCTCCAAGCACTCTGTCTGGGGCATCTCCCACTAACAGCAGAAAAACAAAGTGAAGGGGATGTTGCCATGCTGTTAGATTAGGATTAAGGTTTTCATCCTTTCAGTGCACTTGCCCTGCAGGTTGGCACATGATGGTTCCATGCACTGGTCAAGCACCTCCTTTCCTTCCATTCCAGGGCAGATTATGTTGCATTACATTCTCTATTGTCCGTGTTCTAGACTTGGTCTTATCTGTCTTGACAGATGTGCTGGATGCCACCGTTCTCCCATTATTTCCATTTTGTTCCCATTTATATCTTCCTCCTATGATTCATATGATAGTGGGGCTTGGAAAGATGCCTTTTGCCACTCTTCAGTGTTACAAAGTGACAGGTGGACTCACCAAATGCTTATCTGTGTGTATTGAATAGCATTAGGTATTTGTCTCTGACTGTAGCAGAGTCTTCTTTGCCTTATCTTGTCTTGATTCAAACCTACTGTTCATGATTCTTTTGCTATTCTTATTGAAAGCAGAAAATTCATTCTCTGGCCAGTCCACTAATTATCAAATTTAAACTAATGTTTATCTCCTGAAAAGATCATGGACTCATAGAATCCTTTAAGTTGGAAGAGACCTTTAAGATCTTCAAGTCTAACCATACCTAGTGCTAAACCATTGTCCCTCAGCACAACATCTATGCATTTTTTACACACCTCCAGGGATAGTGATTCAGCCACCTCCCTGGGGAGCCTATTCCAATGTTTGATAACCCTTTCAGTGAAGAAGTTTCTTTGAATATCCAATCCAATTTCCCCTGGTGCAACTTGAGGCTATTTCTTCTGGTCCTATCACTTGTTACTAGGAAGAAGATGCATTTTGATGGCTAAGAATTGCCTAACAACACTCTAGTTCTCTGCTTAGTTTTTGATATTCAGTCTTACAGCTGTCTTTATGGCCAATTTTGCCTATGTTCAAATTCTTTTCAGGGCAAACCCTACAGGAAACAATGTATGAAGCTGCTAAGCCACTTTCCATCATATCTGAAAAGTCATGACAATGTGGAGAAGTTCCCATTGACTGGAAGAGGGGAAATATAACCCCATTTTCAGAAAGGGAAAAGAGGAATGATAGGCCAGTCATTCTCACCTCTGTGCCCAGCAAGATCACGGAGCACATCCTCCTGAAAACTCTGCTAAGGCACATGGGAAATGAGGAGGTGATTTGTGGCAGCTAACATGTTTACACTAAGGGCAAATTGTGCCTGACAAATTTGGTGGTCTTCTGTGATAGGGTAACAGCATTGATGGACAAGGGAAGAGCAAAAGATGTTGTCTACATGGACTTGTGCAAAATGCTTGATACTGTCTCTCACAACATCCTAGTCTCTAAACTGGAAGGACAACCTTCTCTTACCAGACCTATTTATGGGTAGACCACTCGGTGAATAAGGAATAGGCTTGATTATTGCACTGAAAGAGCGATGGTCAATGGTGCCATGTTTAAGTGGAGACAAGTGATGAGTGGTGCTCCTCAGGGGTCAGTACTGGGACTGCTGCCATTTAACATCTTTGTCAGCAACATGGACAGTGGGATAGAGTGTACTCACAGCATGTTTGCCACTGACACCAAGCTGTGTGGTGCAGTCATCATGCTGGAAGGAAGGGATGCTATCCAGAGGGAATTTGACAGGCTTGAGGTGTGGGCCAATGCCAACCTCATTAAGTTTAATAAAGCCAAGTGCAAGGTGCTGAACCTGGGTTGGGGTGCAGGCTTGGGTGGAGGATAAAGAGCAGTCCTGAAGAGAAGGACTTAGGAATGCTGGCTGATGAGAAGCTCAACATGAGCCAGGAATGTGCTTGCAACCTAAAACTGTATCACAGGCTACATCAAAAAAGCATGACTACCATGATGAGAGAGGAGATTCTCCCCCTCTACTCTGCTCTCATGAGACTCCATCTGGAGTACTGCATCCAGTTCTGGTGCCCCCAACACAAGAAGGACATGGAACTGTTAGAGCAGGTCCAATGGAGGGTCACAAAGGTAATCAGAAGGCTGGAGAACCTCCCCTATGGGACCAGGGTACAAGAGTTGGGGCTGTTCAGCCTGGGGAAGAGAAGGCTCTGGGGATACCTTAAAGCAGCCTTCCAGAATTCAAAGGGGGCCTACAGGAAAGATGGCTTGCAGTGATAGATTGAAGACTAATGGCTTCAAACTGGAAGAAGATTGATTTAGATTAGACATTAGGAAGAAATTCTTTATAGTGAGAGTGATGAGACACTGGAACATGCTGCCCAGAGAAGTTGTGGAGGCTCCAACCCTGGAAGAGTTCAAAGTCAGATTGGATGAGACTTTGAGCAGTCTGGTCTAGTGGAGGGTGTCCCTGCCAATGCCAAGGTGGTTGCAACTGGATAATCTTCCTTCCCTTCCAACTCAGACCATTCTATGATTTAAATTCTGCTGTGGTGTGTAGTTGTACCTTGCCAGAGTATGGCTACCAGCCAGATTTAGGTGACCTAGGCCAGGATCATCTCATACAAAGATTCCACCCGGTGATGTAAGAAAGCAAAACTCAAAATAAACTCAATTATTTCTTAATTTGTTTTGAGCCATGACAAATACTGAGAAAAAAACCCAACATTTTGCCTCAGAGAGCTTAGGCAGAAGTCATCAAGTTATTAGTAGCCAAATAGAGCAACCTTCTCTTACCAGACCTGTTTTCCATACACAGGTTCAGAGATAGCAGTATCCCATCACACCTGGATGCCAAAAAGTCTACTCTTCCTACTCACCAGCTGAGTTAGACTCTCAATTTTAGTCTTCATTGAGGTGTGACATACCTTAGAATGTCTGTGCACATATCTGAGGAGACTCTCCTTGCAACTTTCTGAATCTTATCAGCAGTTTGTCAGGATTGGGCTGTCTTCTGGTCACAGTTTTCCCTTGAGTGTGAACCAAGTAATTTCATCTGCAAAAAAGTTGAGTTAGTAACTTTCTGTGACCATATAGTTCCAATTTGGTTTGACTATGTCCAAAGGAATTGGGAACAGGACTTCAGACATTCCAGGACCATGGAACCTCACTGGGTATCAGGTACTGTTTTCAAATGTCATTTGCCCCAGAGACCAACTGAGGCATTCATGCTTAGCCACTAGACACACACCCGTAGCTCAGGCATGTGTGTGTCCTACCATGCAAACAGTACAGGTTGCTCAGGTTGTTGTTTTTACACGTGTCTTACTTTGTACATTGTACATGGCAAAGTAGGTTGTATGGAGGATGACTCTGTAAGGCATCAGATGATCATGTAAGCTGATTTGCAGAGTTGTAGTAGAAGAATCTGGCTTCAATTTATTATTTTTTTTTTCACTCTTTCCAGTCCTGCTCCTACAAGGAATACATTAAGTCTTTTGTCTGATAAAAGAAATTACCACAGTGGCCTAATTTTTCTCAGAATTGGAACATCTAATGAACATCACTTGCTTTGGGGATTTGTCCTGCTCACATTTACACCATAGGATAACAGGGATTCTGTGTGTGATAATATGCTATTAATCTTGGGAATTGATACTTGAAGAGTTCTTGTCCTTTGAGGATTCACAGTGCTTAAGAGTTAATTCATATTACATTACCCTTGCGAAGCAAATAAACAGTTCCCCCAGTGCAGCAACTGAGATATTAAGAAGATCAAGATTTTGGTGAACTGCATGTCCCATAGACAACTATATAGAAATGGATTTGGTTTTGGACGTAATAAGTTGTGGTGGGTTAACGCCCATTCTGAAAACAAAGCGGGGAGGGCTTGCGAGTGCTTAGCCCTCCCTGAAGGGCAATTTCCCCCTGGGAAACCGAGTCTGTTCCACTCCCCCCTCCCTGCCCAGCTAGGGTATAAAAGGGAAGGCATTGGGTTCATTAATTCTCCTTTTGGCTCCTGCCTCTCCTGGATGAGAGCTACTGCGGCTGCCTTCCTGCTCCTCTGCCACAGGGTTGGGCCTGATCCTTCTCCCTGCTGCCTGATAGGGTGCTCGGTGCTTAGTTGATTAAGTGGGTTGGATTAGTTGATAGGTTGGACATGATGATCTTGAAGGTCTCTTCCAACCTGGTTTATTCTATTCTATTCTCTGTGCCTCTTCAGAGAGAGAGACTGGTTTTGTATTCTTGTTTCTTTTTCCCCCTCCCATCCATCCTTGTTCCTTGCCCTTGTGAACCTTACCTGTTATTCTTATATATATATTGTTTAAAGAAAAGTCTTTACCTCTCTACTTCCAAGCCAACTCCAAATTATTGCTTGGTGCATTTGCTCCTTCCCTTTCCTTTTTTTTCCTCTCTGTTGGGAGGGAGAAGGTGGGGAGGAGGGGAGAGACTCTCAGCCTTGCCCCCATCTGAGCTCTTAACTCCCAGTTAGGCTCAAACCACTACATAAGTACTTACCACTTCCACTGATTTTAGCCTCTGTTTTTGCTCACCTGCTTTTGAAAATACTGACTTAAATAAATTGCCCTGGGTCATAGGGTCATGCATTAAATGTGTTCACAGGAAGTATCTGCCTTTGCTTGGTCTGACATTCAGATAAAACCCCAACTTTAGTCCCTTTTACAGTCTTTAGTATCAGGAGAAACCAAAACCTAACACAAACAAAACACACAAAGAAACACCAAAAAAAACCCCAACCAAACAAAGAAGGCTCTTATATTTAGTCTTATCTAGAAGCTGGCAAGATGGGAAGCTATGTTTTAGATTTCTGTATGAAACAGCACAATTCCTAACAGATTTCTTCATTGCTGGGCAACGAAGCAATCTTGCTATGCTACAGATTTAACCAGTGACTCGCAGTAATTATCATACAGTGTAAGTAGCACCATGAGGTCTTATGGGAGCAGCTTATTTTGCCTGTAACTAATCAGTTCACTGATGCAGGGAAGTGCTCAGGGCAACAGCTCCCTGATACTAGGCTTAGGTGGGGTCTCAGCAGAAGTAGAAGCTAGTTGGCTACAGAAGAGTTGTCTTCAAGTGCAAGAGATTTTCTTTGAGACCAAGCTATCACTGCAAGGCTGCCTGACCTGCAGGCATGTAGAATAGTTTATTGTATTTGTTTGATGAATGAGCTAAACTCTCATTTATTTTGGGATTAAAATTTGTTTGAGAGATTGACTGGGGAGCCTGTGGCCTTCTTTTATTCTGGTCTGAAAAGAGGTAAAATGGACCATACTGGACTATTACATGGACTATGACATTTAATGTTTCACTAGGGTAAAAGTTTATGGTTAATTTTACTATCACAATTCAGTGTGTTACACTTCTCAGCTGCATGTCTGGTAGATGAGCTACCTCCTTGCCAAGTTAACTTTACCTTAATCCCCAAAAGGGCTAGGAGCAAGAAATGTGTGTCCATGTCTTATTTACTCCAGTTCAGCCTCCTGTTTTAGCTCAAATCCACTTTGGTGAGCAGTGTACTGGAAAACTGGCAAGACTTAGAAGAGAGACAGCTGACACAGATGCAAAAATTTTAAACTGCAGCAGGATCTGCTAGGCTTCTTCCTCAAATTCCTCAGGTTGGAGTGTTTTGGGGACAGGGCACTCATTCAAACTCCAGCTTCTTTCTTACCTGGCAATGCAGTGAAATCTCTTGCTCAAAATCATTAGGGCAACAGGGAATCACTGAAAAGAATGGCCCATTATGGCAAAAAAAAAAAAGAGTCTTCATGAAAAGAAACTAAGATTGTCACTGCTTCAAACCCCATTACTTCCAAATGAATGGTGTAATAGCCAGGCATGTCTCCTGCTTATCTAGTTATTGAGAGTTAGGTGTTTACAGCATTTGCAGGCTGTCCCATGCTTCCAGCTATTGTAAGTCTTACAAAATAGGCTCGAGGTGAGGAGAAAGTGCATCCCAGGAAGAGTAATGGGTCATTGGAATGTGCTGCCCGGGGAGGTGGTGGAGTCACCGTCCCTGGAGGTCTTCAAAAAGGGATTGGATGTGGCACTTGAAGCCATGGTTTAGTCATGAGGTGTTGGGTAATAGGTTGGACTTGATGATCACTGAGGTCCTTTCCAACCTTATTGATTCTATGATTCCATGGTTCTGTGTTTACTATGATACTCTCATAAGTGTCTTTGACCAACAGCTGTTTATCACACTTCCTGTGTGTGATGCCACAGCCCTCTCCTACTCTGAACCTATGCTCCAGATGTGGTAGGTTAACACCTCCCTACTACCTGTACATAAATTTGCCCTAGAGCAGAGGAGAGGTGTTAGCTCTGCATCAGGATTTCCGCTAATTAACAGGGTTTATCCTCAACAGTTCACAGCCTACTTATCTTCATAGTGCTCTTTCTCTACTCATGTGATCCCAACAGCAAATTCTTCTTGCATCATAAATGGTGTCACAAGTACTAAGGAAGAAAATACCTTATGGATATGGGGTTAGTATTTTTAATAACCTAGCATTGTATCAATGGTATGTTTCAGTTCTGAGTGATTGCGCTGCAAAGATTTCTTCCATTACCTTAGTGTGTTTATTTGGATGGTAGCTGCTATGTGGAGGCCATAATCATGAGCAGACTGACAGGGGTTCTTCTTCATGGTATGCAAAGTATGGGATGAAGAGTAACAGGTTCTATGATTTGGTAGTACAGGCTCTGTCCAGCCTGATCTAGTGTGGGGTGTCCCTGCCCATGGCAGGGGGGTTGGAACTAGATGATCCTTGTGGTCCCTTCCAACCCTGAATGAAACTATGAAACTATGAAACTATCTCACATCAGTGTTAAAGCATCAAAGATGGTTTAAGTTTGCCTGCACACCATGAATCACAGTAAGATTTCAGAGGAATGGAGAGGCTTCCTGGGGCCAGAGAAAGACTCCTAAAGTGCAAACAGGAAAGCCTCAGGGGCCTGTGGGGTGTTTTGTTTGAGCTAATGGCCCATCTTGGTGGCAAATTGCAAACGCTCAAGTTTGTGTTAAACAGCTCGGAAGAACATTACCTGAATACAATGCACTTGTGGCACTACTCGCTTTCAGGGCTGGGAGGTCAGCCCTCCCGGGTCTTTGCCAGTTAACTGTTCCACATAAAATACCTCTTCCTAAACTAATCCCAGGGACTGTCTTTCAGGAAGCTCTACTGCCTGATGTGCTGACAGCACAGCGAATGATTGTTTAGAGATAAATTAATGCTTGAAGTGTAATTCTTCTACAGAATGGGCAAAAGACACTATGATGAAAAATACTAAAACTGAGGTGTATTGTAAGCACTAGTTATGTTAGTGGGGAGTGTAGTCTTGGATAAGCTAGGCAACTTTTGTCGAGCCTATATGTCTATCTACACTGCACACTTTCACAGACAAATATATTTGCTGATATTTTCAGACCTTGGTTCCTTGAAATCAGTGTTAATTGAATACTAACTTACCATATTTGGATAATTCTGAAACACTTTGTTTTCAGTCACATTAAAAAAAATCTACTAATAGGCTTGCATGGAGGTGAACACTAACCATGTCAGATCATATTGAAGGACATCGAAACACTTGAGCGTGTCCAGAGAAGGGCAACAAGGCTGGTGAGAGGCCTTGAGCACCTTGAGGAGAGGCTGAGGGAGCTGGGATTGTTTAGCCTGGAGAAGAGGAGGCTCAGGGGTGACCTCATTGCCCTCTACAACTACCTGAAAGGTGGATATAGCCAGGAAGGGGTTGGTCTCTTCTCCCAGGCACCAGCACCAGAACAAGGGGACACAGTCTCAAGCTGCACCAGGGGAGGTTTAGACTCGAGGTGAGGAGGAAGATCTTCATCGAGCGAGTCATTCGTCATTGGAATGGGCTGCCCAGGGAGGTGGTTGAGTCACCATCCCTGGAGGCATTCAAGAGGGGAGTGGACGTGGCACTTGGTGCCATGGTCTAGTCATGGGGTCTGTGTTGATAGGTTGGACTCGATGATCCTCGAGGTCATTTCCAACCTTAGTTATACTGTGATACTGTGATGTTTTACAAATTATTTTATAAATGTGATTAATACACATTTATCTCCATGTGTATCTTGATGAATTCTGCTAATATTGAGGAGATCAGAATAAGGAGGTTTGTCCCCCAAGTATAAAAATATAAAATCAATTGGAAACCAGAGAGGTACTATCTTTGAGGTGCCTTCCAATCCAAACAATTCTGGGATGATTGTATTATAGGTTTTCCATCTTTCTTTTTCACTCGATTTATTCTATTGAATTTCTACTTGTGATTCCAGTGCTTGCCACCAGATGGCAGTGCAATGACACGAGCTTGTAACCACTTTTAAGCGCATGACGAGAGGTCATCCTCCGATGATTACAAATAGGCATCACTTCTTCGCATTGCATTAAGCACCTTTTTCTCCACACTGTTATGTTTATACCACCAGGTCTGCTGGCATAGATATGACAGCTAGTGTTTTAAATATTCGTAGTCAGTTTAACTTTGTAAGAAAAGCTGAGTAGCGGAGACCAAAATCTACCCCAAGATGAATTTGTCCAGATATTGCCATGATTAATACTGCAAACAAACAGTGTCTTTAACGGCAACAGATGAAGAGCAACAGCAGATACCAAGTTTGTCAGGTGTGCCCTGGCTTTGCACTTCTGAACAGGATCCCAACCTCAGGGCATCATCCCCTGCCTACTGCATTCCCTACCTTTTCAGTGCAGGATTCCGTACCTTCCCATGTTTCTCCGAGGCTACATGAGTCACAGTATCACAGTATTACAGTATCACTTAGGTTGGAAAGGACCTCGAGGATCATCGAGTCCAACCTATCAACACAGACCCCATGACTAGACCATGGCACCAAGTGCCACGTCCAATCTCCCCTTGAACGCCTCCAGGGTCGATGACTCAACCACCTCCCTGGGCAACCCGTTCCAATGAGGAATTACTCGCTCGGTGAAGAACTTCCTCCTCACCTCGAGTCTAAACCTCCCCTGGCGCAGCTTGAGACTGTGTCAGAGAAGAGAGTCTCATAATATGTGTAAAGGCACTAATACAAGAAGCATTACCTTTTTAAAGTCTTAAAATAAATTTGAGGCCAAACCAAACTTTGTTAGTACAAAATTAGTGTTGTCCAGTGTGTCTTTTTGAATGACAATTTGAGTAAATTTGGGCTTAAAACAATTCTTCAAGAATTGTAGAGTGAGAACAAATTACTGTGTGATCATAACTCTTATTCCCCCACACTTGTGAAATTACTTTCATGTAGTTCAACTGCCTTCAAAGTATTAAATATAATAACACCAAACTTAGGGAGAGTGGCTGGAACCATCTGGCAGAACTCCTTCTGTGATACAAGTTTCAATTAGTAAGTCATAAGAATCTAAGTTGATGTTTCAACAGAAGGGAAACATTGGAACAAGATTTCAAGAGATCCATTTTGTCTCCTTTCAAAACACTTTCTCCTTGACTGGTGTCAGTGGCAAGGTGAAGCAATACAATCCACAAAGGTTTGGGACAGTTGGGTAGGAGATGTCTGGTGTTTTTCTGATGAACCAGCAAAATGTGAAAGACATTGTAAATGAAGGGGAGGAAGTGATTCAGCATACCAGATATCAAGTTCTTTTTGAATACCACACTAAAATGCTTGACTATAGGGCATGTGCAAATAGTTTAAAGCCAATGCAAGTATGCTTATTGTGGTTATACCATGGGTCTGACTAATGAAAGTATGCTATGGATGCATGAGCATGTTAGGTAGATAGATAGATAGAGAAGTATTTAGATATATTAATAATTTTCATGTTTCTGAGAGTTGGAATTTTATTGTTCTGTATTACTGGAACATCATTTACTATTGAGACGTTACTACAGCTAAGTTAAGGTAAGAATAGTATGGAATTTGTAAACACTGCTGCTCCTCCTATTGATTTTTCTATAGCACATAATGGTTGTAGCTTTTATTACTAGCCTGATTTGAAAAGCTGTGTCTGAACACCATGGCAATTTTATTACACAGCATTGGCAATAACTTAACAAGCAGACGACTACAGATCTAATGTTTTGCATTTGCTGTATAATGTATAGTCACGTTATTTCTAATATGTATTTTACTCCCTTTATATGCTTACTAGTTTTAAAAGCTATTGTTTTACTGTAAGTTGATTCCTTTTTTGTCTTAAGGCTAGTTATTGAATCCTAAATACACAACAAACTTTTTGGACAGGAAGGTGATTAAGCGTTAGAGGTTCCATACTACTACTTTAATACCTCCCTCATGTTCCAACACTGCCTGACTCACTGCCTTTGTTATGGATAGTTACCATTCACTTATAATCTGAATTTTCTGATTTTCAGAGGTTTACATCTGGGTTTAGTTCAATGTCCCTGAGTCTGCCTCAGGAACTGGTGGACTGATAAATAATTCATGTGGGAACTCATGTTTTCTCTGGATCTTGGTACAGATTCAGGAATAGGAAGAAAGGGATTGAGACCTTAAAATATTCCCCAATGGACAAGGAAATGCCTGAGCAATGGATTCATGCCTGTTGTCAAATGAACTTTTTCTTGAATATCATGCTTTGTTTTTTTCAAAAGAACAGCACATGCACTAGCTGAAGCACCTAGTAGCAATATGACATTGTTTGTTGGGTTTTGTTGTTTTGGTTTTTTTTTCCCCCCCAGAGCTATAGTTGTATTAACAACACAAATAATGCAGTTATTTTCTCATGAAGCCTTGCTGTATCGTCCTGGAGTTCTGCTGTGTAATGCAAAGCTATGCAGGCACTTGAAGCACAGACTGCTGTACTTTCTATGAGGCCTCAGGCAGACTGGTGAGCTTTGTCTGAGAAACCATATGCCAGTTGAATTACTCGTTGAAGAACACAGATCAGGTCAAGCAGATGTGTGTTTAGATGAGGAGAGAAAACCATAGTCTTGTGCTGTAGTTAAGAGGCATGTAGTCCTAGCTGCAAGAGGGGGTACCCAAGGAAGGAGACATTGACCTGACACCTCTCAGAAGAAATTAACTGCCTTTATAAGGAAAGGTGCTGCCCTATAAGAAATTGTTCTATGAACAGTAGAACAGGCCTCTCTCCAGACTTGTCTCCCACCCCTAACGGCGGTTTTTTTCCTGTGCGGTGCGCAGGTCCTCACTCCTTTCCAATGCCAGTGCTTGGGCATTTCTTCCCCCGGGCTATTCCCTTCCAGGCGCCTCAGCATCTCAGCAAAGGGTTCTTCTGCCGGGGGGTGTACTCTCGCAGAACTTGCAGAATATGAACATTTCTGAGACCACTACTCTGATCCAGCATGGTTGTGTTCGCAGCTGCTCTCCGGGCAGGTGGGCGGGTCGGGCACTGAGGGAGCCCGACTAGCAGAGAGCAGCAGGGAAACCTCTGGACGAGTTATCCTTTCGGGCAATGCAGCCTGCTGGTACGCGTCTGTCAGCAGACGCAAAACCCGATCTCTCACGGTTTGAGGCATACTGGAGCTGAAAGCGAATACCAACGTCGGAGGTACAGCAGAGTATATGGGACGAACGCGGCGCCCCCACCGCCGCGCGCAATAGCGCATGCGCCAGCCCCTCCCCGCGCCCAGCGACGAGCAGGAGCAGTGGCAGGGAAGGCGGCGCGGGCGGTGCCTTCCTTAGGGAACTTACAACTCGCCGAGGTGGGCGGCGGCGCCATTTTGAATTGGCTGCGGGTCGGTGGTAGTACCTGGTGAACCGAGCTCTGCGTTCCCCGAGAAAGACCAGCGAGGAGGGAGCGAGGTCTAAATATGGCAGCGAATAGGAACCTGAAACAAGTTCGGATCGAGAATAGCTCCCCAGCAGCGCCGTTGGGCATGGTGGGCGGTGGTGGCGGCGGAGGCAACCTGAAGGGATTGCGGGGCCTAGAAACGGAGAGTGAGGCATCGGCGGCCATGGCGCTGGTACCAAGTAAAGAAGGTGGAGATGAGGAGCAGGAGGTCGGGTTTACCATCGACATCAAAAGCTTTCTCAAACCTGGCGAGAAAAGCTACACGCAGCGCTGCCGGCTGTTCGTGGGGAATCTGCCTACCGATATTACCGAGGAAGATTTCAAGCGCCTCTTCGAGCGCTACGGGGAGCCCAGCGAGGTCTTCATCAACCGGGATCGTGGCTTCGGCTTCATTCGCCTGGTGAGGATTAGCGCGAGTCTCTGGCTGCGTCGTAATTCGGGGACTGCCTTTGGAAGCGGGAGGCTTCTGGCCCCTTGTTCCCCCTCCCCCCCTGCCTTTCCTCATCGAGCGGGTGTAAAAAAAGACAGCGGCTCTTCCTGCTGCTAGCGCTGTTTCTCCCTTCTTCTCCTCCCCCTTCCCCTATGTGCCTCCATACAGGCAGATCGGAGGCCTGCATTGCGAGCAGCATTCCCAGCTCCTCGCGTTTAGCTTCCCACCTCTCTGCGCGGCACTCCGCTGGCTTCAGGGCCCCTCCACCGGTTACCGGTTACGTGTTGCTAGCACGGGTGTGTAATTATTCCGTGAATGGAAGATGCGGTTGCGTGATGTTACTCGTATAGTACCTGTACAGTAACTTCCCTTATTTACCTGGGAGAATTTGTCGTATTTAAGGTCCAGAAGAAAAGACCTCCTTTATGCAATAGGAAATTTGAGCCTGCCAATTCCTTATGAAAACAGTTAAAGTCTGGATAGGATTTTGTTCAAAATACTACTACTTACACATCGGGAAAGCAGAACACGTAACCAAAGGTCCGAATTCTTTGCAATTCTAAGATTGTTTAAATTATTTGTGTCCAGAAAAGATGAGATTTTTAGGGATAATACCGCATTCAGTGCTGTATTCAGTGCTTAAATTGAGCTTGCAAAAAAGGATCACCTTGTGAAAAGTTGATGGTACTGTTTTAAAATAGCAGTGTGCAGGGTCAGTTGTCATGATTGCTGTATCTAGAATACACGCGTTTACATCATTCTGGGAATAGCTTTAGAATGCTTTGGGTGTATCTTGTTATGATTTTTCTGCATATGTTTTACTGGGTTGTCATTTTAAAGATAAGAGCTTGTGGCATTCTGCCCCTACATCATTTTATACCCTGAGATTTCTCCAGCCTGTACTAACAATTTTCTGGAGGAACTGTGAAATATTTACATGTCATTACTCAATTTGTGTGTAATATAGATTAGTTTTCACCTGAATTTCCATGTTCTGTTATGTTTAGGCAATATGTTATATTTTTAACAATTTACTTAGTCGAACTGTAGACAAAATGGCAGTGGTCTAAGGAATAATTTTTTTTTTAATTTAAGGAACGGCAATTACCAAACTCGGTGAAAATCTCTGAAAAGAGAAAAAAAGCAGTTAGAGATGCAGGCTGTTTCATGGATATGGGTGCAGAAAGCCCGTAAATGTGATAAGAATGAATACATAAGCGTAGAAGGTTATTTCCTCATCTGTTGACGTAATTCAAATTAGACATTCGTTGAGAGTTCATACAACAGTGGTAATGAGCAACTGGGCTATTTTCACTTACCTGAAAACCAACCCCCTAAACACTGTAGTGTTATCTTTGTAAGTATTGTTTCCTACTCTGTGGAGCTAGGGATGCAGAATTGAGTAGGTAAATACGAAAAACCATGACGTTTTCAACCAACCTGAAAGCTTTTATGGAGCAGAACAAATGTGTCCCTCATAATGAGAATCTAAGTCTTGTAATGCACGACAGAATTTTGTGCCATTGCAGACTTTCTTGTAGGAGAATAAATGCATATTTTTTTAAATTGGAGGATGGAAACTTTAAAGGGTGAGGTGAAAGTTTAGTGACCCTGCTGTTACTGCGTTCAAGTTGAGGAAAAAAAACTTTGCTACTTTTCTTGCAGGAGGTGGGTGGAGGAATATGAAAGTGATTACTGTTGTCTTTGAAAATCAAATACATAAAATATTTTATGTCTTGAAAAAGGAATCTAGGACTCTGGCTGAAATAGCAAAGGCAGAACTTGATGGTACTATTTTGAAGAGCAGACCGCTTCGAATTCGATTTGCTACACACGGAGCTGCCCTAACGGTCAAGAACCTTTCGCCTGTGGTTTCTAATGAGCTGCTGGAACAAGCATTCTCGCAATTTGGGCCAGTGGAAAGAGCTGTTGTTGTAGTAGATGATCGAGGGAGAGCTACAGGAAAAGGTTTTGTGGAGTTTGCAGCAAAACCTCCAGCACGGAAAGCTCTAGAAAGATGTAGTGACGGGGCATTCTTGCTAACAACGTAAGTTCACAGGCTTTTGTTTGAACTTGTGTGAGTATATATTTGTACCGTGAAAGAAAACTGCATTCATGGGTGTTTCGTAGTTATTTTTCAAGTTCTTACTCCATTTAAAGTCGTCTTTTTCAAATTACAAAGGTCATGAGATAAGAAATGGAAGTGTTGTACATGAATACCCCAAATACTCCTGGTTTGTTGTGTGTTTGTGATTGGGTTCTTCCCCCGCCCTTTTATTTGTTTTTATTGTGAGGAAAAGCACCTTTCTGCGTATCGTTTATAAGACTTGTAATTACCTTGAGAGTCTGAGATATTTTTCCTTTCCTTGTCTATATACCTTAGTTTTCCTTCTCTACACAGTAGGTTTTTTTCTAGTATTTGCATTGCTTGCACTTTTCCCAGTAAATGTGACCATATAATTTTGCTTTATTTCGTAGCAAAGCAGTGCACTGCATTGCTGATACTCCTTTAAACTCGGAATGCCTGCATTTGGTTCTATCTTAAAAGTCCTATGTATGGCTTGAAAGGCTAGAAGTGAAGATTGTGACAAGCCTCTAGAAAACTTCCTGTTCCAGGGGTGAACAAGCTTGCACGTTACAGCACTTCTCTCTTGCATCTCTTTTCTGTGCTGTGCTGAAGAGAACTATGAGCTACTGTGCTTTAACACAATCAACTAATGACAGTGTGGAAGCTTGCTGCCATCAGAGTAGGGAGCTTGTAGTATTTCTTCTCTTCCTGCCCTGGCTGTGTGTGCTTTTGATCTTATGTCTGAGAACTTTCTGATACTTCCATAAGCCACTTGCTCTTGCTAAAACAACAGGAAAGTATCCAGCTGGTTTTGTTGGGTTGATTTTTGGTCGTTTAAGCACATGAAAGTGCTTGCTAATGTGGATGCTGTGAAGATCAGGTCCAGCAGAGGATAAGGCATGAGAAAATGTCAGGAGGTGATTGCAGGTGGGGAAAGGGTCTATTGCTTTTGATAATCCTATAAACGTTGTATGCTATTGAATTGGTGGCTATATAGTAAATTCAGTCTAGTAGGCCTGTAATGGTATCACTAGGTGCCAGCAATTTGTTCTTCCCTTTCGGTTTTCTTGGCATTAGTATTTGCATGGAAGCACGGTGAGCCAGACAAGGGAACTAATCTAATTCAGTGTTACATGAGAACTCTCCTTGTTGTGAGGGAGAAAGTCCAGTGTGTGAGGGACAGCGTTCTTGTTTTACCAGCTGGATAGATTATTTGGATTGAAATAACCATTTGACTGCGGCCTGAGTGGGTAGAAAGCACTTAGTCTTTATCTTATTTAGGTGGCTGCCACAATTCCTAATGCACACAGTTGCAATCATAATTCTCATGGATCTGCTGCCTTGATACTTAGATGTTGAGCTAAATATATCAAAACTAGGCATTTGAAATGTTAATGTAGAGATTTTAAATTAGAACTTGTTAACACCACAATTCAGTTGCATTTGAGTAACAACTGCCAGTAATTGCCATGCAGATAACAGGAGAAACTGTTGCCAAGTTGTGCTCTATGATTCCAGACTTAATCTTTTTAATTCACAGTTAGTGCCTAAGGTTTTTTTGTGTGTGCTGTCAGTGGTGTTAGAATATATTGATGATTCCCCACCCCCCACCCCCCCTTTTATGTGAAAATATCTGCAAAATGAAATCAAAAATGTGTAATACAGTAAATAAGCACTGGTATTTTGAAAATAGTATGTCTAGCTCATTTCTTACTGTTTTAAGGTGTATATGATAAACTATGCTCTCAAGACTGATGCAGAGAGCTTTTTAGACAGATCAGTATCTGTATATTGCTATCCTTGGCAGTACTAGCCAATACTTGCATCTGATTACTACAGATGATGAGAGTTCTAAAAGTTATTTCCAAAGATAAATTAGGATTCTGATTTGTGAGAGTTTGGTTCAAAGACTCAGTTTTAAATAACTTAAGCAGAAAACATTTTCTAATTACCACTGGAATATTAATGAGAAATTATCAAGATATTTTCAACTTGGGAGTAACTTCCAAAATAACTTGTAACATTCTGGAAATACGAATAGGTTTCATTACTTTGTTTTGGGTTTGTTTGGTGCTTTCCTAGTATAATCATGGCCCCAGTATTGCCTCACTGATGAAAACAAAAAGGCGGTTCCTTCCTAAATATTTTGTAATTGTTTTTGGGTACTTCTGAGATTTTTATTTTTAATCTTTAAATACTTTGTGGCAAGCAGAAAGTAAATTATGGATTTCAGGTTGAATAGCTGGTTTTGGTATAGAAACAATGATTTTTCAAAGATAATTCTTAATTAGGGTAGTTCTGTGATTGAAGAATTTGCAAGAGACAGAAATTATAGATACTATTAATATACATTAGCTTTCTGGACCGTTTCCTGAAAATACTAAAACAACTTCTGCTTCATTTATGTCTTCTAGAACACCTCGACCTGTTGTTGTAGAGCCAATGGAGCAATTCGATGATGAGGATGGGCTCCCAGAGAAACTAATGCAGAAAACACAACAGTATCACAAGTAAGTTGTGTTTAGCTTTATTTTGTAAAACATGATTTATGTGCTTGCTTAGCTTGGTAAATATACACTAGGTTTTATTTTTGCATTTGTGTAACAGGAAGTTGTGTTTTGTATATTGTCCTTTGTGCAAAAGATTCAATAGAACCATGCCAAGATTTCCTTACCATAATAAAAGTTCAGACTTCTGTTGTTCATTTAATTTTCTGTACGTTTACTGAAAAAGCTGGCATGCAGTGAAATTGGAGCTTGTTGCCATGCAGACTGTAGTCTATAATGGATTAGAGGTGTGGTCTAATCCTTTAGAGATTTGTATACCCACAGTGTTTTTTGTTCTCTGAAATAGCCCCATAGCCTTTTGTGAAGTCAGTGGAGTGTAAATCTCTGCAGTTTCTCTGGCTCTGATAAAATTTTGAGCATGACATAAAGTGAGTGTTGATCATGAGGTGAAAGAAGTTGCCTAATCTGATAGTATTAATTTTTAATATTGATTTCTAAATGTCAATCAAATTTTGTGTTGCTTAAATCTAAAATGCTTATTTTGGTGAGGCTGGAGAATGCAACTCCTTAAAAATGTGTCGCTATTAGCTGCAGTATTAGTGTTAGAACATGATACAAAATGTTGGCATCTTTTAATGCTGAGACTCTGACTAATGTTCTGAGCTGTCTAGTAAGCTTTGGTATTGATCAAAACTGGTTTTATGAATTGACTGCTTTAGAAGGCTGAACACTGTTACAGCTTAGTATTTTGTACTAATGCAAATACAAATTTATATCTGAAATTACATAAATAGATGTTTATTTGGACAATTTATCTGATCATGACTTTTAACAGCTGAATTAAGCTTTGGTTTAGAATGTAGGCATCTGACAAGTTGAAGTAGATCTATACTTGAAGTGGTTGTCTATAAATTCTTTTGACTCTTACAGCTGTTGATCTAAATGTGTCCTTCTCTACATTTTAACTACAAAATTTTTATTAGGGAAAGAGAACAGCCTCCACGTTTTGCTCAGCCTGGAACATTTGAGTTTGAGTATGCTTCACGTTGGAAGGCTCTTGATGAGATGGAAAAGCAACAACGTGAACAGGTTGACAGGAACATTAGAGAAGCCAAAGAGAAACTAGAGGCAGAAATGGAAGCAGCTAGACATGAGCATCAGCTAATGCTGATGAGGCAAGGTAAAATCAGATCATCTGCTAGTATTAAATTTGTTTTGTCACAGATTTTCTTTGTGTAGAATCTTGAGCTGTGTGTTAAACCTAGAGATTTTATCAGACTAATTAAATGCATTGAACGGAGAAAAAGGAAGTAAAGTAATACTTGCCCTTACACACATTACTTGATAGTTTGGAGAGATGGATTAAGAAAATGAGATTAATAAAACTTTTGACATGCCAAATAGTTAGCACCTGAAATGACAACTCAAGCTGTTGTTGGTGTGTTTTCCAAGAACAAAATGTTACGGCTTTTGGTTTGCGTGTAAGCACAGGGTATACCTTACAAGTGAGGAACGGATGTTGAAGTAACAGCAATACCTGTAAGAGACAGGACAACCTCCTCTTTTCAACTGGACACAGATATTTATTTTTGTGTGTATCTGTGACTGATGCTGGAAAGATGGTTCAGTGCTGGAAATACAAGTTGGTTACATTCACCACTGACTTTACTGAGTGTCAATATTTGACAGTGCTAATGATCCAGTTCTAGAGCTTATATTTATCTATTTTTTTAAGAATTTATCCACCTGTTCTTGCACTTGACAGCAAGGTTAGGGATTTCATTTTCTTAAATTACAATTCCTTAATCAGATTTTTAACTGAGGCAAGGCAGAGGCATTTATTAAGATAAAAAAGGTCTTGATGGTAACACATGGGAGAACAGCTTAGGTATATTTTGTGACTACTAAGGTTTATTCTAAGGACACTGTAAGGGAAGAAATGTTCCTTCTTTTGAATATCTGTGAAGCTCCAATTTGATATGGAAAAGGAAGAATTATCCCTTCCATTAACCACTAAAGCATGAATGCTTTTGGCGTTAATACTCTGGTGAGGAAACATTTTCATTAATGTGGCAGGAAGGATTTTTCCCTTGCTGTTTGGTTAGGAGTGCCTTTTTTTGATACAAAGTAATTTGGTATTTTGTTCAGGTAATTAAACATTGGTAGATGAATAAGTAGAAATCTAATTTGCCAAACTCTAGGGATTAGTAAGCATTCTCTTTTTAGTCAACTGTACAGCTTCTGTGAGTATAAGGAAGGTGCTTTTTGTCTCTTACATTAGCTCTATCCAAATTGTGCTGGTTGGAGTGGTGTCTTGGGATAGAAGCTCAGACCATGCCAAGAATGTTACATTAACGAGCTGGCATCACAGGGATTTTAATAAAGATGACATGAAACATCTGAAGCATCGTGACCTAGAATTAATGTTTTTTGTATGTCTGATGCACAAACCACAGATATAAAGTTTTCATTGAAGTAATTATCCTGACATTGAAAATGCAACATATTGTCAAGAGCTAAACAGATGATGGAAAGAATGAGCCTGCTAGAGTCCATACACTCTTACAGGTGAAAGCTTTATAGAAGCTGCTTTTTGGAGAGCTAGTGGGACTTGAGGACATTGAGCTAATACCATACCGCAAAATCCTGAATACTTAATACTGAAGGTAGATTTCATTCTTTCGATATGTGTAATTTTTCACTTCTAAGTGTCATGTTTTGACAGATTGAGTCAGAAGTAATTTGTAAAGCAGAATATGTGTTTCCATGTGTAAGTAAATTAGCATGGTGTTTCTGATCTACTTTTGGTGGTATGCTTCAGATTTCTGTAAATACTCTGTCATAATGGTGATTAAGTAGTTCATGCAAATACTGTGAAACATGACTGAATTCAACCAGAATCTTCATTCCTCATCAGTTAACATGGAAGCTGGGTGGGTTTTTTCCCTTTCTTAGTACCTGATATATAGTATCTAAACCAACCTAAATATTTTTCTAGACTTGGTATTCCTGCTTGTAGGATTAACTTCATAGGTGATGGTACACTTTCACCTTCTGTCCTCTGCCCTGCAGGAGGTTGAGGATAGAATTAAGACTTTGCCCTTTCTTAAGGACAAGAAAGTGCAGAAGCTAATAATAATGCGTTTTGTCTGCTTTTTTCACAGCTGCTTTGGAGCACTTTTTATCTATTCAGAGAAAGGGACTGTGTCCAACATGCGTCAGTCCAGAATTGTCATCATTGCAGATCTTTTAATATGGGTGACTTTGTGCACAGCCTGAACCTGTAGATCTATATTTTTATCTGGCTTTGTGCTAAGATTCTGCTGTTGTCAAATGGTACTGGATCATGAATAGATACATTGAACTTCAAAATATTACCAGTTTCAGGAAGGGCAATATTCTGAAATATGCTGTGGAGAAAAATGAGGAGAACACTGGGAAAAGTAGAACTCTATACCTTAAGAATAAAGGAAAGTAAAAGATACATTTGTAGGGGGAAAAAAAGGAATGCTACATAAATTTGAAAGAAAATAATTGCAAAGGAAGTCTCTTTTCCCACTGTAGTCAGTATTAAGCATAGAATATATTCTTGATCTCTGTAAGACCCTGAAACAACTTAAAGGTTAATTTTAAAAGAAAAAAAATACACCTGTACTCTGAAATGATCTGAAGATGTGTGTGTGTTTGTTTTTGTTAAAACAAAATGCTTGTGGCATTCCCTGAGTATCAGGATAACAATGGCCCAGCTTTCCATGTCAGGCACAGTTGGAAAGAAGCCACCCTCAGTCTTTGTGATTTGAGTGACTCTTCAGTGTAATGATACTCTACTGAAGTGTGAAATGTGTTAATTTTGCAGAAGAGATTGAAAAAGCAAGCCTGCAAAATGTTACTTGAGAAGGGACTTCCAATGTCAATAAGGATGCTGTGGAAGTGGTAATCTTCATTGCTAGAAGACAAATCCATGATGTTTTGGCAAAGTATATAGGTCATTGTAGTTGCATTTGGTTACGAAAGAAAAAAGTTGTTGTATGTGCCAATGCAAATTTGAGAAGTGATTTGCCATAGCTAAAAAAAGATGCTTTAATTAGTATAGTGATGAAATGTGTAAAGAAAAATGTGGAGTATTTGAACTAGAGCTTACAAGGAATATTATAGGTGGTATCATGGAATGTTCTTTCTGGTGTCTATAAATATCATGTGGCTAATATGCTATGAAGATTGAAAAGGTGAACAACTGCTTCTGAGCAAAAGACAGAATTAGTACTCACTGAAGAAAGCATAAATTGCCAGGCAGAAATCAATGTTACTGGTCAGAAACTAGTACAGGAAAAGCAAATAGTATTACTTGCATCCTGCTTTTTAAGAGGATATGACTGTTTCTTTCTGTTGCTGTTAAAAGTTTAATCATTTGTGACTATAAGCCAAGTCATGATAAATCTTCACATAGGCTTAGACTGCATGCATATGAAGTTCATACTGCTTTTTTCATGCAGTGATCTCACATAAGTCTGTATATATTGTACTGATTTTCTTGCTAGTGTGATTTTTAGCAGTACACAGTACATGGCATTGTGAGGAAATTGATGCCTTGCCCTAGATGTAAAACCAGGGTGTGATTTAAGAGATGGCAGGGGTTTTTTTCTCTTTTTGTTTAAAAACTTCAAATATCTGTTTCCAATAACCTGCTTTGGAGGCTTTGCCAATCTGTATGTTTCTGTGAGCCATGGATCCAGTGTTTGTTTTTTTTCCATATGCTAGACTTTATGGGAAGAAAGAGTTAAATGCATCAAGAGATTCCTTTAGAAATCAAAACTGCTGGCAGTAACAGATTTTTTGTTGTTGCCACGTTGTTGATTGGCAGTTTTTACCTTTATTATGTTTTTAATTCTGTCAGATCTCATGCGACGTCAGGAAGAGTTAAGGCGTTTGGAAGAGCTTCGCAATCAAGAACTTCAAAAGCGCAAGCAGATACAGTTGAGGTACTTTGTCTTCTACTGTGCACAGATCTGACATGTAGCTGCTCTAGGTCTGTGTGAATTTGGGGCCTCCAGCTTGTAGAGCTTGCTTTTAGATATCAAATAAAAATAGGCTGCTAAAAGGTACATTTCGAAAGCATCATACTTGATGTTTCTGTTAACATTCTTGAAAATTGCATCACTTGCACTGATAAAAAAGAATGATGAAGTATTTTTTACTTCTTGTTCTGTTCTAAATTTCAGAGCTTTCTAAATAGCATAGAGATGTCTTAATGTAAGTTTTCTTCATAGTATTTATTTGAACTTTATGACTGAAATATGATTGTAATACAGCCAAAATTGATATGAATGTGCTCCCCAGATTTAGGGGCAGGTGATCTGCATGTGGATTAGTAATGTTGCAAATGTGAGGCTTTCAGGGGTATTTTCACCTGATATTCTGGGCTGTAGATGACAAAGAGCAAACCTCTCAGAGTTAAAAATGTGTCTTTTGGCAATATTGAAATGTTTGTTTTAACAAAATGAAAACAAACAACACCCAAACAAAGCAAAACAACAACAAAAGGAACATCCCAAACAAAAAACCCAGTGCAGTATATGAAAAAAGATTAATAATCATTGAATAATTTCAGCCGTGAAAGACCACTAAGACTGAATTTTGTTTATATGCTTGGTCTGAGAGTGAGAATAAGCCTGAGCAGGTCAACAGAATTAGTTGATACAGTTTTTGAACACTATTCTAGGCATGAAGAAGAACATAGACGTCGTGAGGAAGAGATGCTACGCCAGAGGGAGCAAGAGGAATTACGTCGACAGCAGGAAGGAGGATTTAAGCCAAATTTCATGGACAATGTAAGTAAAATTCTGTGATGAAAATCCAGATTGTAGAAGAATTTTTTTAAGTGGTAACATTTTTATAAGCTATCTGTTGAGCTGCCAGCTTCTTGTTTACTACTTTTCCTTTAAGTTTCTGATCAAGAGTGAAGTGATACAAATTTAGTAGTGTGGCCATTTATGATGGCATCACTGTTTTGTTGTGGTTTTTTTTCCCCCCTACAATCTGGTGATGTAATGCTTAAGTGAATGTGTTCAGATAATAATTGACCTTTAAATTTTAAATCAGTCTGGACTTTGTGAGCGTGTTTGAATTGCTTGGTTTGTTTTATGCTTCGTAATACACCTCAGAAACAAAATGGGCAACATTAGTTTTATATAGTGCCTATAATCTCTCTCCTCTTTGAACCTACTGTAAAACTAGATGAAGGAAACCTCAAAGTTTTTACTAGAGGAGACCAAAAGGTTATAAAGGTGGAAAAAAACCTCATGTCTTCTCCTGTAATTTATATATATTAGTAATTTAGGTGTGTTCTGCCTCTGAAGACTCATCCTGCAGGACTAGCAAAGTGATGGTGTCAGAGGAGTAAGCTTCTAAATTTTCATGATTTTAGTCAAGGGTATGATTTTTTTCCCCCTGCTTGGTCTACCAACCAAAGCAGTTGGATGAACGCAACCTGTACTGTGGATGCTTTAATTTCATATGAGAAGGATATTTACTGTTACAGCTATTCTTGGTGAGGAAGTATTTGAATAGGTGATCCACACAGTGCTCTTTTATGTTGCTACAACAGCTGTAGTCAGCAGGAGGAGATTTTGTGCTGCATTACAGATACAACTTGATAAACTGCTGTTTCCTCAGCTACTTTCTGAGTATGTGTGTTGTGGAATAAATACTTATTTTACATATTCTACCATAGCATTTTCTGTAGGGTTGAGAAGAATGTAGTACATATGTTCTGAGACATCCTAATAGAACGTAGAAAATAATAGGTTTTCTGTTCTCAAAGGATATAACTTTTCCCATCTTCTGCCCTTTAGTGTTTATAGTCAGGATGGGAATGAAGTAAAATTGTTCCTTTCATGTTGCTAACAGCTATCAGTTGATTTTGCTGATTGTGTTTTGAGAAATGTAGCAAAACCCAATAATGTATTTCCGTGTGTGCTCACAGTGTAGAAGAATATTTTCAGGCTTATCTTTTCTTTGGAGTGATGAAGATCAAGATTTCAAAACTCATAATGTCCTTTAGTGTCACACATACTATACATGCCTTGTGAAAGAGCATATAAGAGTTGTTTGATGTTATTTAGAAATAGCAGTTGCTGATTGTGACTTCTGTAGTACCAAGTGCAAAATCTCATTTCACCTTAAATGTCTTGACATGGCATCTTTGGGGTGGCCTGACTTTTCGACCCTCTAAACCACTGGGTCAAAATCTTGTGGCTGATGTGTAAGACTCATGATACTTACTGCAGGCAGCTGCAGAAAGGGAAAGCTGGGGAGCCAACCCTGAAGCTTTAGATGGCAATAGCTCCCTCAAATTCCATTACTGTTAGGAGATTGTGGCCTGGGGATGCTGGGGAAAACCAGTTAAGATTGGCCACAGTAACCTTTACTGGTTTTCTTCTTGCAGTTGTGTTGAGATAATGATGCTTATTCTCTGTTCTTAAATTGCTTGCCACAGTTTGGCTGTCCGGGTGCTTCTCTGCATCTTTAAATTCTGATCTCTGTAAACAGAAACTGTTCCAAGTTGGTGTGCTGGATAGGGCAAAAGAAGGCAAGAGGAACGGTTCAAATTGAAAGCACTTCAATCACTATGCATAATTTTTATGACTCCTATATAGTGAATTTTTGAGGGGTTAAAGTTGGAAGAATGCTTTGTAAGAGTGCAGCCTTCCCACTGGGTTGCATTACTGGATTTGTATGTTCACCTGGAACTAATTAATACACCACAAGAAAATGTAGATGTAGCAGTGCAGTGGCCACCCTACCAAAGCTGCTGTAAGTTGTATAAGGAATATCTAGTAGCAGTGGTGGTTTTTTAATGTTGTGAAATTGAAGTGGCATGTACAGTAATTTTTTATAAAAGTTTTCTCTAGTCTTTACTCTTCTGGTCATGTGTTTGCTTGTATTTGCTTGTGATGTCCTGTGAACTCTCTTAGAAGAGGAACTTGAAACAAAATTGGAAGTAGTTTGCTTGCTTTCTTTAGTCACTGTTTCTAATAAGGGCACCTATGTAACTCTAGGCATGGCCTAGCAGTTTATAGGCATTCATTATAATGTATCTTTAACTGTACTGGGGTTGTGTAGTATGAAGAGGAATTGCAAAAGCCTTTGCATTTTGCATCAGAGAAGAATTTTAAACCACTGCTTCAAATTGCAAAATGCTATATCAGATTTTTTTTTCTCAATTTCTTACACAACTACATTGTTTTTTAATTCTCACTAGTAATTTTTCCACTGCCAACAGGCTCCATCTGCTGATTACTTCTAGTCTAAGATTGCCATTGTATATGCACTGAAAAAAGGGATTATCTGTTTTAAGAGTTTAGGAATTGCCTTTTAGTGAATGTTTTATGATACTGGTGGGTAGTTCAAACTGTGATCAAGACATTCTGTTGACATAATCCACATAATGTATTGAAGTCTTGTACCAACCATATATTTAGAAGGTAAAATAATTTTTTCTAATCCTTGTTTTTGTTTCTTAAAACCTTTGAAAAGCTTTGGAAAGTAAAATTCCTGCACTTACCTTCTATCCCTTTTTACAATGCAATATAAAGAAGGACATAAATGGTAAGTGCAATGACAACCAGAACTGGAACCTCTCATATAAGACTGCAGTATTAGGCTGTTTTGTTGGAAGTTTCATTTTGTCTTTCCCCAATGTTTTAAAATTTTATTTTTCAGTATACTACCTTTTTTTTTTTAATCTTGTAATCAAGTTTAATGCAGCCACCAGTTACTTTTATTCAGTTATAGATTATAAAAATATTTTGTGTGGGGATTTTTCTTCCTGAAGCGTTCTTGTTCACAGTGATGCTGTACATGGAAGAATTTGATTAAATAGATTGTTAGTCTAATGGGGAGCCTAGTGATGCCTAAACAATTTACTTACCTAGTTGTATGATCTCTAGTAGATAAGTTACTGATAAACACTGTCATACTGATTAGGATGTTTCCCTTCCTTTGTTGGAGTCAGTTGGAATCTGCTGTTACAGCTCAATAAATACACGTTCTAATTTCATGGTAGTTTAGGAAACTTGTAATTTTGCTAATGTTTATTTTGCATACATTTCTTGCTGATGGTGACTAGAGGCAATATTCTGTTCTTCAGCAGCACAAATCTTTTTTTTTTTTTTTTTTTAATACAATCCTTATGAGTGCTAACAATATGTTAACTATTCAGACTGCTGTGGTTACTATCCAGTTGTGAATGGCTTGCATAGATTGACATTGCTAAATCTCAGTCAGAACATTTTAACAAAGTAATTCCAGTTCTAAGAACTGCTTTTAAACATTTCACCAACTTAGTCATTTGGATTTAGTGCATTTCATGTGTATACAAAAAAAGACCAAAAGATGTAGGAGTCGTCTTAGTTTTATGGTGCACTTAGTCATTTGGATTTAGTGCATTAAAATAGCTTTCATGTGTATACAAAAAAAGACCAAAAGATGTAGGAGTTGTCTTAGTTTGGTGGTGCACAGGTTTAATCCTGTAGTGGCACTGCAACATCACCAGTATCAGCCTACAGCTTTCAGATCTTCTTACTGATTGCTTAAAGAGGAAGATGAGATATGGTTGTCCTTGCCCTCTTCCCTTCAAGAAATTCCTTCTTTAGGCTTAACTTGCATGTATAAGAAACTGTTCCTTGTGCCCTCATCAGTTTAAATTTTTGAAGGCTTAGTGTTCTTTCATGTAAGACTGCACATAATTGTTTTTATTGCCAAGTCTTTTTCAATTACTTCTAGATAGTGTTCTGCTTTCCATTAATTTTTCTTGCACAGAAGCATTCTTGCTGAAGTGTAAGTATCAGCATAAAGGGGCAGCTGCTAAATCAGAGGAGACTGCCTCAACAGCAGATTGTGGTGGACTTTGAGCAAAAGTTGTCAGACAGATGAGAGCAAGTCAAAAAAAAGCACATCCCAACACGACAACAAAGCTCATAGCCTCAAGAATGTCAGGAACTTCATTAAAAAAAAATAAAAAAGCCTTGCATGTGCATTCTTCTAAGAGTTTTGTCCTTTGGGGCAATTTATAATTGTAGCTTCCTCTTTCTTTATTTTGAGCCTACTGAGGTATGTGCTGACCCTCACTTACACATTTGCTTGCGAGTTTAGTGTATGTTTTTTAAATGGCTATCAGACTTCCTTGGACTTCTGTAATACATGAATAGTTTTTTTGCTCTTCAGTGAATAGAACTATTTCTTCTTCCCCTCCACTTCTGATTCCGTTAATCGTGCAAGCCCCAGTTACGTAAGGCGTTTGAATTTTCACTGAATGCAGTTGTTTCCTGCCTTATTGCAAATCTGCCTTAGTGTATTGCTGAGTAAGTAAATTATTAACATTTCCCATGGATATTAACATAAATTGTTTTCTACTAGTAATTAGTTTTGATTATTTTATCTTGACAGCCTAATGTACTTGGCTGACGGTTGGTGAAGTTTGATGAATAAAGTCTCTGTTTCTTAAACTGTTATGAAGCTAAGCTGCTTTATAATAGCTCTATTCTAGAGCTTGGTTGGGAGAGATGGATTACTTCCTTATTGCAATTCAGAACATATACTTGTGTCAGAAATAGTTTGGCACCTTAGAAGTCTTCTAAGGTAAAACTGTCTTGGAGAAAAGCAGGATCATTAAATGTAAAACTAAAAAAAATCCAACATGACAAAACATTCCTGCTTTCTTGACTGTAGTTTACTGAAGTGTATGTATAAAACAACATAGTCTAGGCCTTTGATCAAGTGGTTTATAAATAAGCAGTTTGCATGTTTGTGAGTGGCCTTAGTTTTAGGAGTAGCACGAAATCGATTTTATTTTCACAGGGTTGCATAATGTCCACATGTCAGTGGACAGATACTTAAATCTTGCATTTCTCCTGTACCCTGGTGGCTTAGATACTAAATTTGGTCTTTAGGTAAGAATATCAACTCCTTAACAGGCCTTAAAGTACTTGCTTTGTATTATTTTCAGGAACCTTTAACTACCTTGTGACCCAGAAAACTACTTTAACTGTTATACGTACTTTCAGTATGAGAACACACTGCATAAAAATCAGTGCAGAATTGCAGCCATCTTTGTAGCATGTTACAGATTTGTATACATAAGCCAAAGCTGTTTGTGGAATAAGGTACTTGTAAGTATTTGTTTCAGTATCGTTGTAGGGTGGTTCGTAATTAACTTTGTAGGTTGGTTCTGTGTATATCAAGGTAATTCTACTTAAGGTAATTCTTCTGTAATGAAGCAAATAAACATTACCATATTACATTTCTATTCTAACTTTATCTTTCAGTATGTGTAAACTGGCTGTGATACGTTACAGATATTTAGGAGACTTTGCCATCATCTTCCAATGTTTGCACAAAGTGCTTTAGAACACAGTACTACTTACTTCATACTCAACTTGCAGACAGAGCAAGTGACAAATCATAAGTTCATTTTTATGCCTTTATGTACCTAAATGCTCAGTGTGAATTTAGGTGTTGTGGTACTGCGTGTAAGCATTTTGCAGGTTTGTTTTCTTCCACAGTAATTGATAAGGGTATTTTGTCCATGTTCTTTGTTTAAACTTAATTGTCCACGTGTTTGCTTAAACTTAATTGACTTTCAATAAGAATGGCAAATAAAGAAAGGAAGAGAACACGTTTCAGATTCTTCTAATGTGGTTGCTAAATGTCATCAGTTTCTGTCAGCCTTAGGGCTTCATAAGCCTAACATTTAGCAGATGATGTGTATGTTCAATTATAATGGAAAGACTTAAAAGCATCTGGTGTGCTTGTTTACAGAACACTCCAGTTGCATACTTAGGTTCTTCTATTGCTTTGTAGATAAGAATGAAAGAAATAATCCATTAAAGAGCAGATTTAAGTATATAATTTTTTTAGTGTAATTTCTGAAAATTGTTACTGTGTTACAAGTTTAAAAAATACACTTCCTCAAATACTGAATTTTTTGGGTTGTCATCTTCTGGCATATAAGAATGAAGCTTTTATAAATAATTTAGAAAAAGCATCTGTTAATGTGTTTGATAAATTCCCTGCATATTTTTAAGCAGCTAATATTTTTGCCTTAATTTTAATTGTTTTTTTTCTTCCTCAGCTTCTGGAATTAAGCTTGACTTGGAGTTTGTACATGTATTTACCCAGGCTAAGAAGAAACTGTCTTTCATTTTTTCTGCTTGGTACCTATTTTGGACTCATCCACCTGTCTTAAGTCTTGATCTTAATTGGTAGTCTTAAGACTTGCAGCCAAAATAAGTTCTTCTGTTTAGATAAGTTTGTCTTCATTCCAGAGGGTCTCTGTTTAAAGAATGGATAAAACACTCAAGAAGTAATAAATGATACTTCTGCAGAACTTCAGTTTTCAAACTGAAGAAACCTGTTAATGAATCTGTTGCCTCATGAAAGGAAAACTTATTTTAGACCTGGTTTCTCTTCTTGAGGAAGGCATATTTAATGAATATGAATATTCCAGATGCCTTCTGAGTGTGTTTGGGTTTTGTTTTGTTTTCTGGTGTGAGCAGTGAGCTTTTGCTTAGCTTCTAATGTTTTGCTTTAGTAGCTCTCATGAAGTGCAAAATTTAAATAGTGGCAATGCAATAAATGGAGACATAGAATTAATTTGTCTTAATGAGATTGCCTGTCTTTTCATACCAGGCTAAATGCTATTTTTCAAGTAAAATATTTAGGGTTTTTCTTACTAATATTTCACAAGCCTCCTTTCTGTTGTGTAGGCATCATCTAGGTTTGTCTCGTTATCAGAGTTAATGCTTGGTTTAGATCACTAAATCTTCCATGAGGAATATGGAATTTAAAAGATGTTTCTGTCTTCCCTCATGCCTTTCTGAGGTTTCTATTTTAATTTTCCAGAAATGAGGTGTTATTTTGAGATGAATTAACATTTTTAATAAGTAGTGTGGTTTGGAGAAAAAAGTCAAGAAGAGTTGCTGTAGAGCTGTTTTAAGTGTACAGGTGGATGGAGAGTTTGATATCATGATTAATGGAAATTAACATTTTAATTAATATGATTTACAGGTTAAAGATGTTTTTTCTGAACATCCCAGAAGCACAGAATGGTTTGGGTTGGAAGGGACCTTTAAAGGTCATCTAGTCTAACTCCCCTTCAGTGAGCAGGAACATCTTCAACCAGAGCAGGTTGCTCAGAGTCTCCTCCAACTAGACCTTTGTCGTAGGGTTGCCAGGGTAAGGCCCAAAAGCCTCCTCCCTCCCCCCTGTAAAGTAAAGGGAAAGAAAATTGAAGGGAAAGGGAAAAAAAACCTCACAGCTGAATTAGCAAAGCAGTGGAGCTGTATATTTACAAAGCAATGTAGGATATGCAGGGGAATATATACAAATTTACAATATTTACAATATATACAAAGATATACAATAAAGTAGCACAGAAATGAGAGTTCCCCCCTCTGCTGAGGGGGTTCCCACCTCCGCTCTCCCCTCTCTCCCCCCTTTCCCCAGAGTGGGTTAGAAAGAGAGAGAAAAGAGAAAAAAAGTTAGAAGCAGTTTTGTGTTAATTGGAAAGCAGTTAATACAGGCCTGGTGGCTTATCAGTTTTCAAGGCCAAAGCCTTGGCCGAAAGCCCAGGAGCTGCAAGCTGCTGCCCGAAGGAGAATCGGAAGAAAGACTGAAGATAAAGTGCCGGAATGCCCAGGATACCCTTCTGCACTCCCAGTTCAGAAGGTGCTTCCTCCCACTCTACCAATGAAATTAGTTTAGATTGTTCTTTTCATTCACCAACTTCCGTCCACCATATTCCCTTTCTTAAAGGCACAGCCTCAAACGGTCACAACCTTGAATGTTTCTAGGGACAGGGCACCTATCACCTCTGGGCACCCTTTTTTATTATTTTGCCAATCTTTTCTTAAAAGTTTTTGTCTAGTCAGAATCTACCTTCTTGGCAATTGCTTAAAACCATTGTCCTGTGCCCTGTCACTACTTGGCTCTACAGAAATGTGTTCCCCATTACAATATCCTGCCTTGGCCAATGAGCCACTAATTTAGACTTCTCATTGTGTATCATGGAGTGTTTGTATTTTTCTGCATGACGTAAAACACACTGCTTTTGCTTGTATTACTGGTGGAGTCTTGTGGCTAGGTTAGCTGGTAAGTTTCTCTTGTAAATACATTAATATGAAAGATCCCATGAAGTTACTGCAAATTTGGTTCTTCAGGCTTTGTTTCTCTCACATATGTAGTGTTGATTTTTATAATACTTACAAAATTATTTACTTAAGAAGTCTTTGTTCAGTCCCACCTGTCCTCTCTATTAAACATGAATTTCTGTAGAGAGGAACTTGCATGTTCTTACCTAGAGAACCAGCTCTTCTTTTTCGTTTGTAATCATTGTGATGCTTTGTTGTGTGCCTAACACAATTCTGACCTTTAGATCTATAGTACATTAAAAAAAAAGTAGTGTTTTGTTAGATTATCTTTTGATGAAAGCAGACACTACATCTTAAGAGGGTGCAGACTTGGGTCAGGGAATATAAATTGAAAGCAAATTTTCTTAATCCATATGGATATGTTCAGATGACCAGTTTGTTAAACTTCTTATCGAAATACTTGAATTGCCTTTAATGTCATGTGTTGTTTTCCTTAGTCAGTACACTGCTAGACATCTTGATTCATTTAAGTCTGCCTCATCATGCTCCTGTTTCACAATGAATGGCATCCAGATTGTATAAAAGTACTAGCTGGAAAATGATGGGAGTTGAGATTCATGCCAGGAAGTTTTGCTGATGCTTTGTTCCTGTTTTATATGTTCAAATACTGTATGTGTGGTCAGGCCAGAACTTTGTTGGGGAAATCTTAGACATTGGACTGCTCTGAATGTGAACAGCATTCATAGTATGCATAAAACACTGCACTTGTTTTTTCAGAAGTTTCTCCTGCAGGATATGTTTGTAGCAGTGAAAAACTGGCTTTCAGATTCTTTTTGCAAGTACTTGCTTATTCTAATTACTTAGTAACTCAGTGCAGCTATGGAGTAGTAATTAGAGTTTTTGTTACAGTTTAGTTAGCCTTTATAATACCTACTTGGTGAGAAAAAGCTAATGCACTTCTCTGGCAGAGAGTTATGTTTAGTGTACTGTGGTTATAACTAGTGCTGCTTATAAAGTGTTGATTTTATGTTGTTATGTTTGATGTTCCAATTGAGAACTAGCTAGATTTTACGTAACACTTCACGGCAAAGGATATTCTTCTAAGTGAACACTGATGACTTCTATTTCATCTCCATCCTTTGTCTTGCACTTGGGGAACATGTTTTCAATCAGTCCAGTGTTCACTCTGTTTTAATATTTACCCTACATGTGTTTCCTGTGCAAGGAAAACTTAACATCTCAGCAATCTAAAGTGCATTGTTTTATAACACTTAATTTTCGTTATGTGTTTAGTGTATTTTCGCATGATGGTACAGTTAGACCAGACTATTTTACCAGTTAAACAGCCCTTTATCTCCACACCTGTCAATGTGAATTGTGGAATTCATCTTGAATCCTTTACAACTTCTGTGAAAGAAGGGAATTCTCCATGCTCCTGTGAATGTCTGTTTTGATATTTAACCTATTCTCTTGACCTTCTTTAGCTAATATAAAACCAGAACAATTTTAAGCTGCAGCATAAAATTCTCTAATATGCCTTTGAAGAGGTGAATATATTGCTAATGTAATTGTATTACATGTATCAGTTGTGAACTTGGTGATGTGGTGGATACTGCTTTCAAAAAGTAGTTTTGCAGGTAAGGTAAGTGCCTTTAATAGCAAATTAAAAAATATTTGCATTGTGTTCAGATGTTGAACTGTATGTAGTGTTAGCTTTTAACTTCATTACTGTCACTCAAAAAATGAAGCTAATAGAAATGTGAGAAGTGGCTTTATATATTGAATGCATGGATCCAAAGTGTCTCTTAGCTATGATGGGACCAAATCCATTGACAGAAAGTTGTAATGAGAAAATTTCTATGAAGAGAGTTAACATACTTTTTTTTTTCTCTCTCTTAAAGGATTTCTAGATCTATTAATGTATTTACATTCTCTGTGCTCCTTTGTCTTCTGAAAAATGATCTTAATTCTGAATTTTAGCTTAATGTATTTGAGAAGCAGAAGATGAAAGGGAATTGCTGACAAAATGCATGTATTCTTGTTTAGCTCTCAAATGATCAAGAGCCATGGCATTTGGGGGGGGGGGGCGGGGGGGAGGGGAAGTCTTTGCAGCTATGCCCTTAGTGGTTAGCTGCAGACAGTGAAGGGACATACCTGGTGGGGTGTCCCATTACCTGAACAGATGACATACATATCATTGAATCCAGACATGGGGTGAAAAATACTTGCACTTTATTCCTATCTGCAGTTTATATGCAATTCCTTTGGGGCCACGTTTTGCCTTCTGGCCATGGAATAACAGCGAGAAGCCTTTTTAGTCAGTCTTACTCCATAGATGTATATACAGTGTTTTGTAGCAACAGGAAGTAAGAGAGGTCAGGGAAAAATCCTCAGAAATAGTTTTATATTAATGCTATGTATTTAATGCAGTATTAAAATTCAGAGAAGCAGGAAGTAACTACAAGTCAAAATATTGAAGCAGAAAAGACGTTATGTCTCAATGTAGAGCTAAGTTCCATAATCAACAGAGTAAATCTGCAGTAAATCTTCACTTCTTTTAGACTATTTTTATTAACTGTTTAGGTTGTATTTTGTTTGGTTTTGCCATCTAATAGCATTCTGAAAGTATGAGGTCTGTGTAAAACAAAACCGCAGGAGCGCATGTGATAAGTCTTTAAATAGGGCATAAGGTTTAAAAATAAAAATCATTATTCATGTTTTAATTCAAGTTATTGGCACTTCTCAGATGTGATGTCTGAGGTCAGTAGATGAAGACATTCAGAAAAATCTCTGCAGGCATGCAGAAAACATCTGTTGTGGTAATGGTCAGTTCTTAGTATTATAGGTAGGCAAATATTCCTGCATCTAAATCAGTCTGATAAAATATCTATTCCTGAACGTTTATGTTGCTACCTTTTCTGGTTCAGGCAGTAAATATTGTTTTGTTAATTTCTTTTGAGGTGAAAGCCAGTAATGATTACTAACATATTTTTCACATAATTTTGAATTTAATTTGTCTTTTGTAGTTCATTAGCCTTATGCCTGTAGTCCAGAGCAGTGATTACTTTGTTTCTCATGACAGTATTGAGGAAACATCTCCATTGTGTAGCACTTAACAAGTATTTTGAACTGTGTTCCTCATCTACTTTGCTTTCTACCTCAAACTTAAAATACTATCCAAAATTATTTCAAAACTTAACAGTGAGTGACTCTTTAGTGCAGAGAGGTTTTTCACCTTAATGTATTACACATTTTCATTTGGCTTTTTCTTGAAAGTGCAACCACCAACTCTTAACTTCTTTCACCACCTCTGTGTTTCTACAAGGTTTTATTTTTCCCCTTGCTAATTTTAAAGTAGTAGCTGAAACATATTTCAGGGCTGGAAAAAGCCCAGTGTACCCTGTTGAGATTGATGAATAGCAGAAATGTTTGTGTTGTGAAAAATTTAATTTCTTTCATGGTGATGTTTTTGTCTGTATTTTCTAACAAGAAAGTAGTTGGTTTTATTTTTAATCCACTTTCTGGGTGTGTAAGTCTATACTCTTCTCCAGGATATCATGGGTTTGGTTTTCTAGAGGTTGAATTAACTAAGCATTTTTTATTTAGGGGAAAAAAAAAATCAAATAAAAGGACACCTGAAATGTAACCAAAATCTGGTGGATAATATAATGGTGGTTCTGTATTCAAATGGAAAGAAAAATGTGTAGACTGCTGTCTTGTAAACAGCAGTCCTGTTTGGAAAGTATGAGTTACAGTTTTTCATGGCCAAAATGCAAGAACAGCAGGTATATTAATTTTTTGAGGGGGAACTTAATACACTACTAGTTATGTTGAAACTAGTCTTAAGAAAAAAGATGACTTCCATCAGTTTCTTGAGAATAATACTACAGATTAGGGGGTGATCTGCTGGAAAGCAGCTCCATAGATAAGGACCTTGAAGACAGTAAGTTACCCATGGGACAGCCATGTGCTCTTATAGCCATGAGGGCCCATGATATCCTGAGGTGCACTGCGTATGGCCAGCAGGACAAGGGAGGGTCTCCTTCCCATTTATTCTGCCCTGGTGGGACCACATCTGGAGTATTGTCTTGTTCTGGGCCTTCCCTGTTCAAGAGGGACAGGGTCTGTCTTACAAGAAAAGGCTGAGAGACCTGGAGCTGTTTGCTCTGGAAAAGAGAAGACTCAGAGATCTTCCTAGTGTTCATAAATACCTGAAGGGTGAGTGTCAAGAAGATGCTGGAGACTTTTCAGTGGTGTCCTGTGCAAGGACAAGGGACAGTGGACACTAACTGCAACACAGGATGCTCAACTTCAGTGTGAGGAAAAACTTCTTTCCTGTAAAGGTGACAGAGCACTGGAGCAGGCTGCCCACAGAGGTGCAGTCTCATCTGGAGACTTCTGAGACCTGTCTGGATGCATTCCTGTGTGACCTGCACTTGATTCTCTTTTGGCAGGGTGGTTAGACTCACTGGAGGTCCCTTCCAACCCCTGCTATTCTATTATTCTGTTACCTTTTTTTCCAACTTAGAGCTTTTACTGGAATACGTGGATCTATGTATATTACATGCAGAGATGTGATAGGTCTTTCATGTTTAGAGCTTTTTAATGGTGCTACTTGCTGAGTCATCTCCACCTCTGTTCATGACTCGATTCACCAAGGAGGAAATTAGCTTTAACTATTTGGTCTAGAGTTCTTCTCAAAGACCTAGTCCTGTTGACATCTATTAAACCTAATTAAAATTCTTTTCATTAAACTTCCTTTTTAAAATGGGACTGTTTAGTTTCCTGAACTATTTCTTTCCTAGAATGTGTATGTCTTTTATAGCTATATTGACTTTATCTAAATTATCTGTTTGCTTTGTATGGGAGCTTACTTTTTCCCTCCTCACTTCTCAAACTCCTTTGGGTAGGAGCTAACATTCAGTCCATAGCATTCTTGAATAGTTGAGGCTGGAAGAGATCTCTGGAATAATCAAGTATAGCACTGAGCTCAGAGGAGGAATTAGCTCTGGATTTAGATTGCAGTGCTCAGTAACACACAGAAATCTTGGATTTTGAAAGATCAGTATTTTTCATTTAAAATTCCTTACTATTACTGCATGTGATACTCTCCTGGGATGTTTTAACTTTCGGATCTTACATAGGAATCTTAACTGATGGATAAGCTAAAGAAAGAACTGTGACGAGGTCAGCGGAAGAGAAGGCTTTTATTACTTTCACTCCTTGCTGGCAGCTTAAGAAAAGACAAATCATGTACAATCAAAACTATCCCCCAAATTCTGTTTTTGATACTAAGCAACTTCAACTACTTCTATTATTTATCTTCTTAAAATGCAGACATCTTTCAATAAATTAGTTTTGTGTAAGGTTTAAGGGTCTTATGTCTCCTGGAGAGGCCTTTGGAAATAATTTGGGGTTGTTTTCTGGAAAGAACGTAATGGAATAAAGCACTGTAGAAAGGAGCAATGAATTCTAGTAGAAGGTACCGAAATGTCATTCCTATTTTGATAGAGTCTGCCAGAGGACAGAATCTGGCTTCCATATTAATGAAAACAAGTGGAAATTAACAGCACTGTGAATTATATTTCGATCTACATACACACAACCTAGATTGTTTATGTAAGATTGCAACCTAAAGTGCTAATTAAGTTACTGATTTTAATGTGCACATTTTCAGGTAGTGTGGTGGGTGTTCTTTTGTTTTATATGGAATTTTTTGATGTGTCTTAGCATTATTTTGGTCACCGTTCCTTAGCTGAAAGGTGAGTGAATAATCCTGTGTTGATTGGGAAGTGCATCTACTGGCCACAAAGAACTGAAGAAAACTCTATGATCTGTCATGTTAACATTTCTTGGTATTTGGTGCCATATTGGTGAGAATATTACAGTGTTATTATTAATTTATTATTGCATCTTTCTGACAGTTTTGTTACTGTGAATATTACCATCAGTATATCATTTGGAGATAAGATTTTTAATTTTCAGGGGGGGATTGCTGCAATTGCAAGGCCTGTTTCTGGGGGAGAAAATAAAGGAAATATTGGCTTGCCAGTTAAAAAACCCCAAGGCTTATGACTTCCTACATTTTGGCTCTCAGTGTGAAGAGGTAATTGCATCACATGTGTCAGTTCTGAGGTGTATTTTCGAAACAGTTAGTTTCATGGTTTAATAGAGTAAACTTAAAAATACCCTAATGTATTTTAAAAACCCTAGAAGAATCACCTTGGCAATTCTCTGCATACTTAGACTACTGGTATGAGTTATGACTGAGGTGTAAGACCACTGCACGTGATACACCTCAGATCCTCAAGAATTTTTGTGATACCTGTAAAAATGGGAAAGTCTATACTGTATTAAATGTATGGTATATGTGTAATTTGAAAACCAATGTACTCCTTTTTGTGTAGATCTGCTTTTTGCAGCTGACATTAAAATGAGTTGTAATTGTGAGAAAATGATTTTAGATACAGGCATTTAGAAACATAATAGTAAGTGCAGTGCTCTAGTTGCCATCATAGCAGGTTTTTTTAAAAGCAGATTTTCTCAGATGAATCAGATGTGTTGAGGGTTGTTTTCACTAGTGAGCCCTGAAGCATTCTACAAGAATCCTTCAACAGAAGTAATTTGGAGAGTTTTTCAAGTTGTGTGAACTTCTCTGCTTTTACAGTAGGATGTTATCCCTTGTTTGCTTCCCTTTGTTTTGTGGTTTTGTTGCTGTTTTTGTTTACCATCCCAAAGGTTAAAATACACTTTATTACCATTCTTTGTCTAACAGCTTGCTTTCCTCCCTGTAATTGCATCTCATTCATTTTTCTTGCTCTCTTGCAGTTTAAATTGCTTTCTCAGGTACCTGGTGACTTCAGAGGTTCTTAGTCATCTCCTCACATATTTCTTTAGTAAAAGTTAAGCCCTCTCTTGCTGCTTAGTTAACTCTACTTTATGGGTGGTTATGGGTGGCTTCAGGGAGGGACTGAAGCAAATTGCTACTCCACAGAGGAATGGGCAATCACATAGTGAGGAGAAGAAGCTCTGAGAAGATAATGCTATCATTGTCATGTTTATCAAAGTGCCTGAGTGTTCAAGAACAAAGCCCTCAGGTGGGCTGGAATGTCAGACAGCAGTCCTTGGGCAACTGTGTCATTGCTGCGTGTTGGTATTCCTTTGTCTGTTGCATTTTGGACAAACCCCATGGGATAGTTGACCTATCTTAACTGCGATAACTTGTTTATGCTCACACAGTGTATAGCAGTCTGGATGTGATTTGTCTGGGATTTTTATCTGGACTCCTGCAAATGCAAGTTTTCACTAATTATCCAAGTAGATTTTTAATAATTAATGTCAAGTACTCAAGTACATTAATGATATATGTTGTCATTTAATGCTTGCAATGAGTATTTTCTTTGACAGGAGATTTATCTTAAATGTGTTTATTCCTTATTAATGGTATAGAAGAATTTCCCTGTACTGAAAATTCACAACATGACAAGTTGTGAACATGCAGTATTCTTTGAAGCACATTGATAAATTAATGGCAGCAGAGATAAGGCATATTTATGGATCTTGAACCTACAGCTGAAACGTTTTTTATGTGGTAATAATGCAGCATTGCAGTTAGAGCTACAGAATGGCAAACAATTGCTTCATTATTTTTGGTACAAAGGGAAGAGTAGACTGGAAAAAAACATTACAGGTTCTGCCCCTCTCTTTTGTTGTACTTAACTGAAGAGTGGCAGCATTTCAAGCTGAGAAAAAAGCAGCTTCTTGCTAGGAGGAACTCTAGTGTGCTTGGAAAAAAAGTTAGTTTGCAAAATGCTTCAGTCCTTAATGAAGAAAATTCAGTTAAGTTCTAGTAACTAGTACAGCTTTAGAGCTGTATCTTTACCTAGCTGCTGTTGTACTTGGCCCTGTGCATATCACATAAAAAAAACCTGCCACCAGCTTGCAGTTGAACCTGAGATGGGTGCATGAAGTTAGTTAGGTGCAGTAGTTAAAAATCCAGTACTTTACCTTGTAACTAAAGAGTATCTTGCAGCTGTTTGATATGTCCTGTTTCCACACATGTACATATGTGTGCATGGAGTCTGGTTAATGTAATTGGTGGTCATGGTGGTTTTCTACCTTGTTGGGCTAGGGGTTAACATTTGGGATGATGACACCACTTTTGCTGCTTTGTATCAAGGCTGAGATGTGAAAAAGGCTGGTAAGGCTGTAGGCTCATTTTGTGACTAACTTATTGGTATCCATTTCTGGGTATGATTGACCCTAATAGGGCTGCAGATTTTAGTTAAAATGTCAGCTGACATTGCTGTAAAAGGTCTGACAAAGTAGTTACATGTTCTGTTACGAAGTTTTAACATGGGTTCTAGAGCCAGAAGAAGAGGTCTTTCCTAGTGTTCAGGGGCCTTAGGTAGACCCTTAAACCTGCCTGTGTCTTCTAATAACAAGGCCTTACTTTACCTTTTCACTATGCTTTATTCTTCTGAAAATGGTGCATAATTTTAAGTACATTTTCTGGATTAATACAAGTTATTAGAAATGAAGGTGCATACCTGAGAGCATTTTGTTGTGTGTCTTAAGATAATTTCCCATACCAGGATATTTTTACAGAACTGCTGATTCTGTTCTGCTAGATACTGGTGTCTGCTGCTTTAATTGTGTAAAGGCAGAAATCTCCTGTTTGAAACCACAAAAATGCTGTGAATGTGTTTTGATTTTACTAGTTTTTCAGTTTAAAGCTTACTTTTTAGCAATGCTGATGCAGTTGCCAAGTATATGGGATTGTTTTCAAGATGCATCTGAACTTGCACTCTTTATTAACAGTAATTCTCAGGTAATAGTTTTTGCATATGCTTATTCTCAGCATGTGTGTCCATGCAAGGGTGGAACAGACATAAATATTCTTGCAGAAAAATTGTGTCAAAACAAATTTGTGTAAGTAATTATTTTTCATTTTCAAATGTGAGTTTCTTTCTATTTCATAGTTTTGATGTAAGCAGTTATACTAAAATTCTTTGGAATTACCTGTGATAGGTGTACTTTGTTTTTCCCGAAGTGATGGTTTTGCCACTCTTGGGGAGTGTCTTTTGAGTGTTGTTTCGCAGGAGGCCGTGGTTCACGATCAGTAATGTCAGAACTGTTTTGCTGTTGGGTGAATAATCATTAATTGAATCTGAATTGATTTGGCAAGTTATGTATCTGTGTAGTATAAATGCAATGTTGCATAGGTGATGTTGCCACACTTTTATACTGATTTTAAAAGGCTGGTCAGTATCTGAAGTGACATTTCAATGACATGATACATCAAAAAATATGCCAGAACCATATTCACCACAGAAATGAACTGGCAGATTGAGTTTATATAACCAGAGTTTATATAACCATAACATATCGGAGCTGGGTTTTCAATCAATCATTTTTTTGACTTTTGAAGCCAGATTAACTGTATTACTGAACCACTGCCTTTATACAATACTGTAATAAGACCCTCTTTATTTACAGCTAAAGTGTAATTATACCTCTTATTAATGAAAAATGTGCAGATGGATTAATTTGCAGTTGATCACGTAACTATTTGTGAACTTTAGATTGCTGCATCTGATAAAATTGGGATATTTAATGAGTATTATGCAAAAATATATATAGCATTGCTATATTGCACTTACTATTCCACTTGATTTTATTACATCAAGGGGAGTATAGTGAACTTTCTTCCTTGTATGTTTTTGCAGTCAATGGAAACTTTTGAAACATGAAAATTTGTGTTTTCGTGGAGTAAACGGGAATGCTTTGAGTTCTAAGAATGACAGGTTGACCATGAAAACTATGTTTGCTTTCAGAGAGAACAGGAAATGAGAATGGGTGATATGGGTCCTCGTGGAGCAATAAACATGGGAGGTAGGGATCTGAAGGAAAAAGGCTTCTGTAATGTAAATTTTTTTTCTTTGGGACTGTACATCTTACTCAAGCACTATTAATTAGTGACAAAGACTGCTAAAAAGGAATAAACAGTATTAGGAAATAAAACATTTCACATATTTTTCTTCCCAGCAGCTGGGTGTTTTTCCCCAAGGTGAATCTGCATTATTTTGACTACTTATGGGGAGAAAAAGTACAATGCGCAAGTTAAGAGAAACGAAAAGGCAGAGGAAGGTGGTGGTCTAGAAATCATTTGATACAAAAGAGGAATTTTCTGTTCAGAAAGTATTTGGCATCGTTTTGGAGAGACTACCTATTCAGAGAAGTTTAGACTGTAATTGCATACACTGAAATGATGTTGAGTTTTAAAACTTGAAGTTTTTGCTGACATATCTGACAAAAGAGAAATGAACAATGTGTTCCACGTTCTACTAACGTATTGCAAGTTTGGTTTTGCAAATAGTCTGTTTACTTTTAGCACTGCTAAAAACTTACTGAAAAGTGTAGAAAAGTACATTTAATTATTAGTGCTTGCTCTTTATATGCAGTCTGAAACAGTTTAGCAACTTAAGTGGAATATCTGCTTTTAAACAAGACTGAAACATAGACTGTTTCTTAAAGAAACACCCTAAATCTTACTAAATTGTATTGTTAATATATATCTCTTGGAAGCTCCTTGATGTTAATTCAAAATAATTTAAAGTGATAATGTAAAGAAAAATGAATACTGTCTGTATTTAAAATTTGAAAGCACATACAAAACTTGGTAAACATTGTTGCTTGGCCTTTTGGATAATGTGATTTTTATAGACTAATGACTCTGTTTGCTCCGGATTGTACAATACCTTATTAATCATTTCCTTGACTTTATTTGTTGAGGCACATTTATAGCTGCAAAATAGAAATAGGCTTTTTCTTTCAATGAAGGCAAAAGTTTTAAAAAGAATTCTAAAGCAAGACATTGTGAAGCTATCTACAAATAATGAGCTGAAGCATAAATCATGACTAACTATTTTATAATTGTACTTCTGCATATTACTGCAGTCTGCTTGAAAATTGCATGTAATTAGGAGATTTGTTAAACACTCATGTTGTGCTAGCTCAGATCCATAACACACCCTTTTTACACACAGATTTTAATTGTGTATTCATAGCAACTTACAGCCCTGTTCTTGGCAATTTTTAATGCTTGACAGGGATGTTCTTCATTGTCTTGTTTTGTAAGCTTTGTGCCATGTTTTATTGCAAACACTCCTAGAAATAAACATGTAGATCTAAAAAGTTACAGAACAGTCAACTACTATTTTAAAAGGGGAAAAATACCCTTAGTGATCAGGTAAAGATTGTGTTTGTTGCCACAGTATCTGGCTTTTATGTTAGCTCGCTGCAGAGATTTTTTCAAAGTGCACTAACAACCCTACCAGTACAACAGAGAAAAAAACCCACCTTATTCCTGTGGTACCTCTTTAAATAATAGACATTTAATTTAGCATCCTTTCTCAATACTTCTGTTGGAGTTCTGACTTTATTTTTAGTTGGCCTTTACCTGTGCCATTTGGACATTCTTGCATGTGACACAATGGGGAGCTGAAATGCATCCAGCAATGGAAATATTTGCATGGTAGTAGAAAACATGGTACCTCTGTGATGGATTTAACTAGTGTTGGGCTGACTTATGCAGGACCATTCATTTTTACTCTGTTTTTTTTTTTTTTCTCCTGTGGCAGACAATTTCTGACAGTGTATGCCTCATAGCAGTTGACTGGTTCTGTAATGCTAAGTGTAGCAGATAAACTTCTCAAAATGGGGAAAAAAAAGGCTTTATTTGGAACTCTATGTTGATGAGCATTATCAGTGATGGCTTGTTGCCAGCTGTGTAGTTAGGCTGTGAAAGTACTTTTACAGCCTTGTGGCATGAACCCTCCCAATGACTGCTTTCCATCTTTTGCTGAATTGGGTCCAGTGAATTAACTGCTGACATCAGAGTCCCACTAAAAAAGGCATAGTCAGGTGGTTAGCTCTTAGGGTCAGCTTTGGATCTAGGAGGACTTCTCAAGTACAGCTAAAAGTACCTGGGAGGTCTCTTGCTGATACTCTGCAGGGTTGAAGTCTTTCCTTGCCATACATTCTTCAGTTGTCCTCTGGTCAGAACTGACTCTTGCCTGAAACTGGCTTAATGATACAGAGTTGCTATACATCACCCTGAAAGCAATGTGAGTGCATTTGTGTAATACATAGAACATCTTGGTTGAGGTTGAAGGATGAGCAAGCACTTCTTGCGTGTGGCCAGCTGGCTAAGTTTAGCGAGGCTGGTAAACAAGCTAGTAAGAGATAATTGAGCATTGACTGCTCTTAGTTGATGGCACTGGCATTAAGTGCTGCCATTTATGATAGTCCTGCAAGAGTGCTTTTAGCCTCTGGAAATAAAGATCTCTCCATATAGTGGCAATTTAGACTTCTTGTTTTCCTTCCATATTTAATCACTGGATGCTTGACACTAAAACCAGGTTTAGAGTACATTCAACTGTAGTTCTTTTGAAGACTAGCACAGTCTTCTACCTGCTGCTTGTGCTGAGCATGTTTGTGGGTAGGTTGGAAGTATCTGACTTGCTCATACCTTTGATTTGGCTTAGCATCATAGGGAGAGGTCTTGGAGTTTCTAATTACTAAGCTTAAATGAATTTTGCTTTTCAGAATCACAGTTTTTTTTCTCCTCTATTGCTTCTTACAACCTTACTTAGCACTTCACACATGCTACTGCGTTGCATGGATTGTTTTTGACAAGCAGCCTGCAATTTCCATAATGTATATGTGCAAGCCCAGGTCAGCAATTTTAGCAGCATTATCTTGGATGCAGTGGATTCACTGTCTGTTGTGATGTGTTCTCAGGGCAGGTAATTGAGATCAAATTTTGTGTCCCTGCAGATAGTCACTATACTTTATCTGTGCTAAGGGGCTTGCTTAACATGAGATACATTTACATATTCATTGCTGAGTAAGTTAGTTGTGATGATAGCTGAGAGGTTGATTTTCAAAATAACAACCATTTTGGACTAGAAGCAAGCCAAGCTTCTTGTGACTCTGTGTTGTCATGAATTAAATTGTAGGCTAGATTCCAAAGGCATGTCATCTTCCATTACAAAAGTTTGGATATGCACTTCTGAATGAAAAGGGTAGACTTTTTTTGGGGGGGAGCGATGCATCGCTACTAGTCTTAATGCTGATAACATTTCAAAATAGCGGATGTAAATTATATGTAACAGGTGTTTTTCTTCCTGACAGCAACATGAGGAAATGTTGTGAAGGGAGTTTACCTGAATATGTTAGTGGGTACTGGCAGGGTAGTGTTTTCTCTCTCAGTACAATATTAGAGCTAAGTTGTTTTCTCCAAAGAGGCTTTAAAAACTGTTCTGTTGCCTCTTACTGTGAATCTGGTTTGGAGGATACTGTTTTACCACTCTCAGTTCTAGCAAAGCTTCCCCTAGTTTCTGGTACTTTAAGAAATCATATTTAAATGCAAGATTTATTTATGCAATATTATAAATCATTTATTGTAAAGTTGAGTACCATCTTTGGTATGGCTTTTAGATTTAGACTAACATGCTGTAACGCTGTATACAGTTGCATAATACTGGTAGGACAGTTGGTGGAAATGTATATTTAATATGTAATGAAGAGCCATAGTTGCCTCATAGCTGCCAATTACTGCAAAATAACTTGAGATTTTTGCTAATTCATGGCATGTATATTGTGCATATATATATATGCTGTATGAACACTTCAGTTCATGCAGAGAAACTGTACAGCTATATTTAGCTGCAAAGTTCAGGAGTTGCAAATACCTGAGGCGGTTTACGTGATGCAAAATAATAGGCATTAATGAAAATCTGTTTAAAAGCAGATGATTGAGATAAATGTACAGTCTCAAAGAATACATACTTTCTTTATTTCTCATATTGGAAGTCTTGTACATCTGGATTTTTAAATATTGTAAATTGCTTGTTTATTCTTGTAAAATTCAGATAGGACAGCTCTAAGTATAGATTGTTTTGCGTAGATGCGTTTAGCCCAGCCCCTGCTGGTAACCAAGGCCCTCCTCCAATGATGGGTATGAATATGAACAACAGAGGAACTTTACCTGGCCCTGCAATGGGTCCTGGTCCTGCCATGGGACCAGAAGGAGCTGCAAATATGGGAACACCAATGATGCCAGATAATGGAACAGTGGTAACGTATCACAAATTTAATTACTTTGACTAGCTGTCATGTCTCATGGCCCATTTTTGTTGCCAAAGATATTTTCACACTGAGTAAGAACATATTGCATGTTTTGAATTTGTTAGAAGTAATTGATAAAACTTGTTCATGCAATGCAATTGCAACAGAGAAAGGCAATCTTTATTTGATGTTATTGCAATTCTGCTGCCTTTAAGAAGGGGATGAGTTCTTTGATCAGTAACCTTTAAATTGAGTTTGGAATGTGCAGCACTTGATGGAAATGTTGTGTCTGTCAGGAAGAACTCACCGTAGAAGGAAATTTTTTTTCTATGAAATGAGCAATATACTAGGTCATCAGTAAGTGTAGACATTAGCTGCTTTTTCTTTTGTGAAACTAAATTCTATGCTTTAGCTTGTTTGGGGTATTTGGACAGTTAAATGTTGGATGCTCTCTAGTGTGAAGATATCTTTGTGTAAAACTTACTTTTTTTTTTTTTTTTTAAGCAACTTCAGTAATTTCCTTTCTAACACTGTTTAAAGCATGAGATTATGACAGTAACGATGCCACTTAGAAAAACAAGTATGCCAATAGCTGTTGGGGATAACTGTCATATTAATGCAGGAAAAATAATATTGCCCAGGTGCCTGAGGTGGTAGGAAATGTCTTGTATACATCTGGAATCTTTTTATCAAGAGCAGATGGGCCATTGGGATGCAGTTAAAGCACTATCCATTTTTGCTCTGTTCTCATAGCCTGTCACTTCCTAGCTGTAATGTCTTATGTAGAGAAACAACAATACAATTTTTCATCTGATTTTTATATATATTTTTTTTAGAACTGAGTAAATAGATAATTGAGATGTCCTAGTGGTGGTATTGATATAAAGGAGTATGTACTATAAACAGTGATTCCATTATAGTCTTACTGGAACACAGAAACATTTTGTAGCAGTGTAAATTTTTTTTTATGTGCCTTCTCAACAGTATCTGTCTGCATTGGAGCAATCTGTGTAACTAATTTTGGACAAAATCCCTTTTTTTTGAGCATAAAATGCATAATGAGACTGATACTCACCGGTTAAAGTAAAGGTCTCATTTCACACTATAGAAGTCAGCTCATTTCATCAGTTGTATCATTTCTCACAAAGTGTGGGTGTTGTGGTTTAGACTCAGCCAGTGGCTGAGCTCCCACACAGCTGGTTCAGCTGGCTGTCCTGGCTTCTTGTGAAGGAGCCCTATCCCAGCCAATTCCTGGACAGAGGGCCATGCTTCTCCCAATAACTGTTTTCAGAGAAGTGTTTTCTGGATACCAGAGTGCTCTGATCACCTCTGGAACATTCTCTTGTGATTGTATCAGCACTGAAAATTAAATGTAAGGAGAAGAACACGGTACTGTAAATTGTGGTTTCTGTATCTGAAATTGTTGTTTTTCTACAAAAAGCCATTCCAGGTATGGAATTGTAAGGAATATGCTGATGCTTCAAGGTGCATGTGTTCTAAAAATAGATTTTATTTTTAAACTTAGTTTCTGCTGCATGTTGTTTGTTTTCATTTAAAAAAAAAAAAAAAGTGGTTTTGTTTTGCTGTCCCAGGTTTTTATTTTGAGGCAGAAAGGCATAGCATTAATGTATTTTTTTCCTGTTGTTGCAAAAACACTGAAAAGATCCTTTTAGGTTTGTCTGCTGAAATGCTGTGAGTGTTCATTTCCATGAAGGAAACTGAGAATGTGGTCCATAAGACCAGAAATACAGTTTTAACTTTTTTAATTGGATGTTTTTCTGAAGTCTTTTGGGGAGAGTTGAAGCAATCTATTTGTTCCACGTCAGTCTTTTGAAACAGAGGTTATCTTTGAACATAATATTTTAAAAATAGCTTTCCCCCCATACTTAGGTAGCTAATTGCTGTAGTTTTCTTGCTAGCTGGAGAGAGGGGTTTCTTGGAAAGAAGACTTAATTTCTTCCATTTTGGATAAAAAGTCATCAGGAGTATGTGCTAATTTACTTGTTGAAATTCATACCCATGACTAACAAGTTGGCATGAATTAAAGCTAATTTTTAAAACAATGCCACAGCTTTTAAGGCATTTTGGGGCAGTAGATCTTTATGCACCTGTTGAAATAACTTTGTCTTTCTTACTAAATGTCAAGTGAATTAGCAGACTTTGGAACTGTTGAGCTCCACTACTGTTGCTGGTGTTAACATTTTTAGAATTACTCTGATCTGGACATAAAGTGCCAGCCTTGAATGTTCTTGCTCAACTCCAAATACTTGGGCAGTTAATGTAGATCTCGGTATAGAATGAATGCCTTCTGAAACGATAGCTGTCCTCAGGAGGTGAATGATGAGTTATTTCATGACCTGATGGTACCATATGCTTTTAATGATTTATGTAATGTTGAGTTCATGTTTTATTTTCATCATGCAGAGTTCTGTTTTTAATCACTTCATTAAATACTTGAGTATAAGTGCCCAGATGCATGTTTTCTGTTTTAGGTCTTAATTGCTGTAGTTGAATAATTCTGTATACATATGTGTTTGTTTAATATTAGGCACAGAACTAAGGAAATGTGGAACGCTAACTGAATTTTCATCTTATATCGATATATCAGATTTCAGCTTGGGATATAGATCGAGTTTTTGAAACTAGTATAGTCCAGTTTGCATTTTGTCACTAGTTGTGTCATTATTTGGGCTGGGTTTTAAAAGTCTAACTAAATATTCTTCCAAGTGTCGTACAAAAGGCTCTGCTCCAGGTAGTACGACTGAAACATCCATAGATATGTGGGTATGTAAGTCTTCAGGTTATACTGATATAAAAAGAATAAACCTGTAGTCTCTAGAAATGAGAGCTGACTTTTTTTTTTCCCCCCTCCTACTTTGATGTTTTTGTGTCTGAGGGAGAAGCACTGTAATTGGTATGTAAGGCAGAAAAGTGCTCAGGTATAAAATAATTGTTTGATGTCTGTTCTGTGACAGAGAATATGGATTGTTTCTGATGTGCTTGAAATGGTGAAGTTGCATTCAGCACCAGAGTTGGTCTTGATACTTAAGTTTTTAATTTTTGATTTACTTGACAAAGTTGGAGCGTAACATTAGCACTCTTAATTTCCAGCTCTTTTTCAATAATAACTAATTGAATTGCTCCTTTCTTCCCTCTATGTGTGATCCTGACTCTGCTGGACTATCTGCTGAACTTCATCACAACATCACTTGTCGGTTTTGTTGTAACTCACATTTGGCATGTTCCAAATGGACTTATATTAGCATAATGAGAGATTCCCTCAAGGAGGCCCATCACAGATGGGTTCACCTCTGGTTAGTAGAACGGGCTCTGAAACTCCTCAGCCGCCAATGAGTGGTGTAGGTGCCGTGAGTGGTGGACCCGGTGGCTTTGGTAGAGGAAACCCAGGGGGCAACTTTGAAGGACCTAACAAGCGTCGCAGATACTAAAACTTACTTCATTCCTTACTGTTTAGAAATTCCAGTAAAACTATCCAGTGATATGCCTTTATAATTTTAGCTGTTATTTGGAAATGGTTTTATTGTTATTGTAGTCTTTAAAACAGTTTATTTTGTAAAACCTTTTTTGTATTCAGTCATAGGCTTTGTAGTATAGAGCAGAAATGATGCAGATCATGATGTAAGGCAATGTGTTTGTGACTCTAGCAAAATACAATGTGTGACTATGATGTAAAACGTGCAGTTATCTGATTGCAATAAAATATAAAAATTACTTGAAAGGATTTTGGGAATGTTATTACTAATACTGGGTGAGAATAATTTTATGCTTAAGTGACATAATTTTCATTCTCATGTAGTTCCTACTATGTGTCAAAAGTTCCATTCTTAATAGTGAATCTGTATAGCTTAAACTGCATGTGGCAGTACATACTATGAACAATCTATAGCACAACTGCTTTTGTTTGCTGGGTCTTCTGAAGAGCATCGAATTTTATACAAAGTGTTCTCAAGGATACTGTGTCCTTGCATCTCAGTCTCCCTTAGTAAATGTAGTCTGTTACTATAGGTTTATCACCTGAGTATATCCATTACTCAAATTATTGGAAAACTTAAGTTGGGAGAACACCCCCCCCCCAACTTTGGAAAAGGAATTTGTTTGTGTACTTTATTCATAACAGTGTGAATGAATTGACCTAAACCATACAGCTACAGAAGCAAAATTACTGTGGTGTCTGTGATCAGTAAAGCATCTTGCAAGGAAGGAGACATTTGTGCAAGCAGGTTTAAAGCCTTCCACTGTGTAATGCATTATTATAGGTATGCGTTTCCCTGGTGTTTGGTTTTAATACAAACAAGTCTGTTACCAGTAATTAATTAGGAGGAAAAGACATGTTTTTCCAGCTAAAATAAATGTTCAGTTAGAGCAATATGCATTTAGAAGGATTACACATGAGTCTTCTTGGAAAATGTTTTACAGAACGATGAATATGAAAAATACCTGTTTCGAATACAGCTGAGGCTAGATTTGCTGTTTGAGTGTTAAGATAAAATTAATAATGCTCTTAGGAAGTTCATTAGGAAGATTGAGGTTTTTTTTTTTTATTGTCAGCCATGGAAGATGATGGAAAAGACTTATTGGTTCTATTCCTGTAATGGCAACGAAGTAGGGATAATTGCAGCTGCTAATGCCTTTTTTTCCCTGTGCAAAGTAAAATGTTCTCTTTTTATCAGTTCACTCATGTTTTCAGAAATAGAACTTCCTAAAATTTCTCTGCCTAAATAGTGATACTAGACTGATCAGCAGCAGAGAGAACCTGCGTGTTAACTGCTACTTAGTGTAGCTACTTAGTGTAGCAGTGATGGTCTTAGTGAATTGCAGTGTGAGAAAATGGGCAACGGGAAGAGTGTGGCATGGCTGGCATTTTGAAAGTACACTTACTTAAATTGCCAGTGTTAAATGGTTTAAAATAGAGATTGTTTTCATACATTTCAGGAGTTATCACAGGTAGGCCCTCACTTGTGGCCTTTTCTTCTAGACTGTCTTTAATGTTGCCCTTTTTTTGCTCATGTTGAGATACGATATACTTTATAGTTTTTAATGTAGTTGTGAGTTAGGTTTAAAGTCTTCTCTGTACTTGATATGTGTCATCACATTTCAGCACTTATTCTTCAGAAAAAAACCCAAACCCTGGCAACAGGTTTTACTTAGCAAAGTGTTCATTAAACTCAGCATTTTGGAAAACTGCTGTTTTTTCATTGAGTGTAAACTAATATTTGCATATAGCAATTACTTAAGCTCTCTGCCTTGGTGTGTTGCATTCAGCTTAAAACACAGTTTACCTTGCTGACTAGTAAGATATCTAAACATTAGATTGCTTTTTCATCATCTTTTTTGCCCTTGTAAAAGGCATCTTTTTTCATGGGGATTGAGAAAATACTGGTAATTCTAAACTGTAAAGCTGTTAAAGGGAATGTGTTTTAAATAAAACTTAAATTAGATGTAGGAATTCAGTTTTTCAAAGAGGCTGTGTCATTCAGGCCTTGTGGCTAATTCTTGTGTATTTAGATATATACACTCTTATGCTTGTAGTAGCTTTTACAAGTATGCTAAACATACCAAATCTACAAAAAGTGGTTCAGTATTTCCTTGCCAGCCTCATGGTATTTTAAGTGCATGTTTGCTGCACTGTATTAGCAAGCCAGATGTATGTATGTGTTTGGAAGTTATTGTAGATTGTAATTGATATCGGTGATGTTCATTCCACAGTTTCGAGCAGCCCTTCCTAAAAACCTTGACTTGGATGGCTCTGCTGTGTGGTAGCAATTGATTTGCCTGCTACAGAAAATATATAGCAGAAAATAATCTGATATATATTAAAATATCCACGAGCCAAGCATTTTAAGCATTTTTGGACACACGTTAAAGATCTCATGACAAATGCTTTTTGTAGCTGATGACAGGTGGCCAAATTCTGCTATTAAGAAAAGCTTACTAACGACTGCCTGGCCACGTTAGCTATATATGGTTCATCTGTAAAGGCTGATTTTATTTTCACTGTATGTGGTAGTAACTGGCTCTAGCTATACAGTAAACATATAGTTTTGTTAGAAAATGGTCTGAAATTATTTATGAAACATGGTATACAGTTATGGTCAAGCAGTATGCTTACTTGAAGGTACTGCCTGTGTACTACACATGATAACTTTTCTTCTTCCTCATCTGGTTGATCAGTTCATTTTTCATAGGCAGGCATCTACTCAAGTTTTTAACTGCCTTTGGCCTGTTTTGACTGGAAAGCACACTGGAGTTTTGTCTCGTTCTGCTATATGCTGTGGTAAAACATGCGAGCTTGGAAAGCCTATGAAGCTGCAACTACAATGCACTTAATTTTGGTTATACTTACTGTGTTATTACATTATTCCTGAAATGTCAGTCTAATCTGCTTGATTGTCATGTGAGATACAGTTTTAATACCTAAAGTAAAACAAACAAAAAAAAACCCCAACAAAACCAAACACACCACTGCCAAAGTCCGGCTTTTTAAACTGCGTTCATCACATCAGTCATCTGAAGGGGTGCTGTTGGGCACTTAAAAATTCATTCTGGTTGAGTCAATCTGTAGTTCTATCCAGTGTGCTCATTAGATAAAGCACCATGATATCTTGGGAAACTCAGTGGTGATTTAAATGTACTTGGCTGTATCTATTTACTAAGAAAAAATAAAATAAAATTTCTGTGGATTCCTTAGAAAGACAATTCCTGACTTTAAGATGTTTGATTTATCGTCCACTTCTCTCTTACCCAATTGGACATGAAAGATAAACTAGAGTCATACTAAACCAAATGGTTAACCAATAGATTACAAGATGCTATGGAACTAACACATTAATTTTAACTGTAATCCAATAGGATTTTGTAGTATGCATTCTTTGAGGAGGATTCTGATCTAAAGTAGATTGTCATATTTAAAATCACACTAAACTGATTTTTTCCCTCTTGAAACTCATTTCAGATTTTTAGAACTTGTGACAAATTCTTTTGATAGATACTGGTTGTTACATGGTCACAGTCTCCCTCGAGATAATGAGGTTCAAAAATGCTGAAAGAGCCAATCCAAAAGATGATTCTCAAGTGGAAAATAAACCCCCTTGGTTGTTTTGAAGGGAGGATATGCTTTGAGGTGAGAAGCTCGTATAAGTGGTGTGTTCTGACGTTGAAGGTCATTTTACTTAAGCATCTTGTGGAAACTAATTTTTGGCATATTTTTAATATGTGAGTTTTTGTATAACAACTTAGATTGTAATTCTTCACTTCTCTGTGAACACACGTCATAATAAACTAACTATTAAAATGACATGGAAGCCACCAATAGGGTCAGTTTACATCAGTTTGAAAATATGGATGGATTCTTAATCCCATTCCTAAGACTTGAAGTGATGTGTATCTGTAGGTGGTTTATTTGAGAGAGTGTGTCCGGCATCTCTAATTACCTTGTGCTTGGGGTCAAGACTGGGTGACTTAAGAGAGCAAGTACTTGAAATACAAGTTGTCTTCTCAGGAACCCTGAGTTTATTGATTTGAGCACCTATTGACTTGGGCACTGTGCTGTCATTAAAATGCAGAACCATACTGGTGTCTGGTGATTTCCCTAGGCTGTTAGCTCACTTCTAGCCTGAGGGAATATCAGTCCGAACTTCTATTATACTGGGACAGTGATTAGTGGGATGAATTGTCACCTATGTAAAATACACAAGCTGGATATTATTCCTTTACTGCTGGTCACTGCTAGTTTAGTGGCAAATGGACTGTATTATCCCCAAAACATATGCTTTCTTAAATATCCATTCAGTGAAATCTGAGATCTTAATGACAATAGAAGGGTGCCTGAAAACGTGCAATACTGAAATGTCAGGTATAATTTTCCCCGTTGGATTGGCTTTTTGTTGCCTTTTGGGATATACTATAAAACAGTCTTAGTAGGTGGTTTTACCAATTTGGTGTTTTGCTGTTACAATGAAATCTATTTTGTTAATAGCTTTAAGCTTTTCCCCATAAAATATTTTTCAAATCATTGCAGTACGTGTTTCAGGCTTGTCCTCAGTCATACCTGAAATACTGAAGTTCATCAAATTTCTGTCTAAACTATAACTTGTAGAATAAACTGAACATTGAATTGTCATGAAAACGTCTTCTGATGACTTCAAATGCATGGAAACGTCTTCTGTGTATGTTTTCTTTGGGATAGATTTAATAGGTCTTTTCCATCTTGAACTTCCTTATGCTCTTATGAAAATCAATGTAATTGAAATTTGGAAGCATTCATATTAAGGACCTTGACCTGACTTCTGAAAGCTGTGGGAGATGGGTTTCTTCAGAGAAGCAGCTTAGAGCAGTAAAAACTTCCTGATTTGTGTGTCGTCTCTTGAATAGAGGATGAAATGCTCATATGAAGTATGAAATTCAAAAGGAACTTAACTGTTACTGCATATGTGTGTCGTTAAGGCTTTTCCCATTTGTTCTGGTAAATGGTTTGTCTAGAGCTTCGATTGTTACTGGTGTGATTATATATTTTAACTTCTGTAGAGTAAAGCATAGCCATATGTTTGATTGAATTTACATGCACACTGTATGCGGGATGTTAAGTGCTTGACTTGAAAGAAGCACAGTGAGAATAAAGATTTTGTTCTTGCCTTTAATTTCTGCATAGAGCCTTGAACCAGGAGTGTGAAGGGGTCCTGTATGTAAGCTGAAAAACTATGGGGGAGGGGGTATAAAGTAATACAAGAATGGGAGGAATGTGGGTGTGGTTTGGGGTTTTTTTTTTTTACATCTACACAGATTAACAAATACTTTAAAACTTGTCATATGCAAAAACCACGGACACGTTTAGTGGAAGAGATGGGAATACCAGTTACATGAATGTCTTGGACTTTTTAAAGTTTGAGATTAGTGTTGTGCAGATGGCCAAGTAATACCAGAAAAACTAATGAAAATGTCCTAAAAAAATGTATAGTGTTCCCGGGGTGTAGTGTGGGGTCACTGCAGTTGGCTGTATTTTCTCTATGTTCTGATACTGTTCTGTGGGACTTTGAATTTTGTGGCTAAGTACAGCAACTGTGTACAGCACACAGCCCTCATGTTGTCGTAAGTATGGAACAGATGATTGTAAGAGTGTTAGTCTTTCCTCAAAACAGAGAGAATCCAGTCTTACACTTAACGTATCATAGCTAGAGAAGCACTGAACGGAATATATTGTGAAAGAAGATAAAACGTTGCATTTTCATTAGCAGTTATGGAATAGAATTAAAATATTTCATTAGTATTTTTGCCTGAATTTCACTGTAATAATTTTTATTTATGTGAAGGGAAAGTAATATTGTTCTTGATTAATATTTGAAAGAAAAAACAAAACCCACAACCCCAATCCCCCCAGTGCCCATTACCCCCAGCAAAACAGGTTTTTTTTCACTTTAAATAACCACATATACCGAAGCAAGATGGAAGAGGAAACATAACAAATCTAAAAAGATGTAAAACCCACAAGGATTTATTATAATTCTTTTTGCAGCTGTTTGCACTTGATGTTCTGGATGTTTTATTGTTTTTCTTAAAAACAAACAACAAAACTTCCATTACTCTTCATTAATTGCTTTAAAATCATTTATTCTGCAGTACTTTTACTAAGCTTTAAATATTTTTAGTGTAAAATTGCAGGAAATAAACTCTGTATCAGCCAGCTGTTGCAGTACTATAGTGTTTCCAGCACCATCTGGAAGTGGTCTGTCAATCTGCTTATGAAGGTTTGAAATATTTGTATGCTAATGGAAATGCTGAAATCTCTGTATTCATATTTAAAACAATGATTCACTACAAGCATTGCTGCAGACAAGCCCTTTGCCCTTCTTTGGTCCTGTTTCCTGCCTTCTTTGTAGTTCGCCTTGTACTCTGTGCCCGTGCAGTGAGCAGGGTAAAAGAAACACAGTGAAATGTATTGCTTGTGTTCATTTCTATGTGGAAGGAAAGAACAGCAGGGAATGCACTGTAGAACAAGACTCTTAACTGGACGGACGGTGGTAGTTTGTGCTGTATGTACACGCCACATAGAGAAGGTAGTTTTGTAGATACTCATTAAATGGGCTTGGATGACTTCAGTACTTCTAAGAAATCCATAACTTAGAACAAGTAGGTAAGAAATACATTGATGACTTTAGATACCTGAATAGCACGGTTATGCTTTATGTTCTTCATGACAGTTGCTGCAAGAGGGGAAGTATATTAAGCAATGGAAAAAAAAGGTAAACTAAAATGTTGAGCCTAATTATGTGTGAGTTTGATCTGTCTGTTCACTTTCTGCAGTTGCCACGAAGGTTACATGCAAGCCAGTAAAACACGAAAAATTATGTTCTTCATGATTTCTCCAGGAAAGGTGATATGCACAGTTGCTTTAGAGAAGCAAGACTATTTACATGTACTTTTTTTCTTGGAAGAAAATACATAAACTGGAATTGCAAAGATGGGAAATACAGTCTTTTAAAATGCCATCTGTTGTTCTTCGTTCTTTGGTACAATGGCACTGCGTTGTTCCCTATATTGTGTTCCACTTTTAAGGGACAGAGCATGTGAAAGGTAAGATGCAGTTCCAGTTTTAATCAACTTCAAATTAAAGCCTTTTCTGGAAGGCACAGAAGGAAAGGGTTTAATAGTGACACAGTAGTTCTTCGGGTTTGTGCTTCTAGAACTTCCAGCATTGTAGTCATTCCACACCTGATATTTTCAGAACCATAGCTGTGATGAACAATACAAATAAAGTTACTGTCTTAGTGTGTAAAGAATGCAATTACTGTATTTCAAAAAATGGAAGGTTTGCAAAGAAAAGGTATGAAATAATTGTGATATATGGAATTACAGATTTAAAAGTGAAAATTATGTCAAGTTGGCAGTTGGGATGTCTGTGCTTTTAGATCCATTTTGGTATATGTGCCAGTTTATTGTTGTTGTGCTTTGTGTAACCTTTGTGATACCATGTAATGCATGTGCAGCATCAATCACCATTGTGTACAGTTTTATATTTTATTCACACTGCTGAATGCAAATGTCTCTAGAAGGAGGGTACTAAAGCATTTGTTTACTACTGTGTAACCTGGGGTAGTTTTTAATTGCTAAGCTTGTTTTCTGTTTTGTGTTCACTCTGCATGTTTTGTGCACAATAGGCTTTTTCTGTTGCATATGGGGGAAAGCAGCAAGCCAGGAAAACATGTTTTTTTTTTTTGAAAGTAAACACAAGTCCTGGGTGTCTCTTACTGACAGTTGGCTCAGGAGAATAAAATTACTTGGTGTACTTTCATGAATGATTAAATTTAGAATTTTTCCTACTTACAGCCCACTTTGGTATTAAAGAACAACTTTCAGAGTTTAGGTTCCATAGACAATCTGGTTTTAATCTCGAGCATGTGTACAAGACAGAAAGTTTGGGTTTCATAAGTTTGAGGTTTTTTAAGTGGCACTTCAGAAATTATATTGTGTGAAAGTAAGCCAGGCTTCTGGATGCTGTGGGGAAGTGCAAAAACGTGCAGAAATCATGCTCTTCTGTTGAGCTGCACTAAATTACTGGGCATGCATCTTTTACTCTTCAAATTGGGAGTGTTGTGCCAAGCTGTTTGTTATTAAGACTTTTAAAGAAATACTGTTTGTCTGGCTTTACTCAGTTATAAGTAGTAATTCTTTGTTAATATCTTAAAAGTAAAATTTAGATTAGGTGCATGTACTTTATTGGAGATCAAGGGATAGTAGTTACCAAAGACTGGTGATAATGTCTGCCTCCAAACCTAGCTGCTAAAAGCTGATCTTGAGCATTATTCTTACTACCTTTCAAATTAATTCTTTCATATGTTTTTCTTCTTCCAGTTAATCACAAACCTGAATTTCCCAGGTGTCTGATATTTTGGGGAAGTAAACACTGATTTGTAAAGCTGTGCCCAGAATCTGCATTTGCATTTCTGCTTTATTGCTGTAGTAGTCACAGGTACTCACAGGTTTGAAAATGTTCATCTAGGTATTTGGAGGAAGAGTAAGAGAGAGATTATTACATGTGCCTTAATTCTCAAGGCCCCCAATGGGAAGACTGGTAATGTAGAATAATCTTTGTTACTGTTAAAGAGCCAAAACAACACCAACAAATTAACAACAAAAAACCAAAACCACAAAAATATTTGCCCAAATTGTTTAATAATGTGTTATTTTCAAAACAGTGCATGGTCAAGGAAGCTGAAAGTTGTATCTTTAAGGAAGGTGGGGAAACTCTTACTTAAAGGTTTTACAAATTTGAAGTATTTGAGCTCTGAATCCTTCCCTGCTTTGATATTGAGGACATCATGACTCAACCCTCATCTTCTGTTATTATTAGGCTGAAAATTCTGCAGGGTTCTGCAAAGCTTTAGAAGGGATGTGAGGATGTAATGTGACATACTGACTGTAGGCTTGGGCTAAATCTTTGAAGATTGACATTGGTCTGCACTGGGTATCTGTACCTATTCCATTTAGGATTTGTTATTTATTCTGTACTCTAGGTTCTCTTATGTTGTAGGAGGCTTTTAACTTTTCCTCCTGATGTGGAAGATACCAGCTGTAGAAAACTTTATTTGGGGATTGTAATAATAAACATGGTAGAAATTTAGAGGAAAGAATCAGATGTCAGATACATAGTGAAAATAGTTTATATGATTTGGCAAGTTGCTACATACCTCTCCATGTGTCTTGTTAGTATGTGAGTATCATGTATGTATGCTTAACTTGTTACACCGTTAAAAAGGGTTTATGTCTCTTCCTGAGGAAATAAAGAACTTTTTCTAGATTAAAGTTTCTCTTGCATGTCAGTCAACACACAATAATTGAAATAATACATGAGAACTTACTGGGAAGGAAAAAAAGTACCTTTTCTTGATTCATAGATATGTTAGGAATACTAATACTGAACAAAGTAGGTAAGTACTCTTCATTGATTTACACACGGGGGAGATAGTAATGTAGAAAAGCATGAAGAAGTGGTTTCACCTGATCTTCCAGATGTCATTCCAAAAATTTGAATTCTATTACTGACTTAAAACTCCCTAATATGGCTCTAGATAACCATCTAAAAGTCTGTTTAGAGTTCTATTCTTAATGAAACTAGTTCAATGTGCAAATAAAATATATGCTTTAATGGACAAATGAAGCCTAAAAGCCTGTATTACATTAAGATATGGAAAAGACTGATGTGACTGGGGAGTTGGCTGTATTTTCCTCCTGTTTTTTGTTGTCATAACCCTGAAGGAACAAAGGTGGAACTTCATTAATGACATGCAAGGAAAGGCTAAATGTGCAAGGCAAAATTGTACTGAGAAAGAACTGAACTTCAGATACATGTAACAACATACTGATGCTTCCAATAGAGGATTTCTGTCATGAGTTTGAAGAGCTTCTGCTTTCAAAAAAAAGACTGCCTAAATCTTGTCCAGCTTGTCCAGCTCTTTGCCTTGGCTGTGACAAACAAGAATAGCACTGTCAGGATTTAAGTTTCCAAAGAATATAATTACCATGCCATGGTGTTAAATCTGAGTAGTTGAACAGTCAGCACCGGAGGTAGCTTGTCTGCGGACTGGGTACATGTACAGCTATATGACACAGCCTTCCCAGGATTTTGGGTATGGTAGTGCCTTTAGTTGTTTCAGCAGTGGTTTCACCTGCCTCAGTTCATGAAGTTCCTTTGGCTACAAGGATGCTTTTCCAAGTCTTCATTTCTCCTGCTTAGCAAACATCAGTTGCACGGTGGCAGCTGCTGCAGCTGGGGTTTGAAAGTGGTATAGTTATGGAGCACTTAAACCAGAATTTGCTCTTGCCATCTAGAACCTTCTTAGTTTACACCTTTTTAGTCACCACCATGCGCCTCCAGCTGCTACTATTCATGAATTATAAATGTGGTATTCTCTGAGGTACTGATGAGAGCAACCTCAAGTATACAAACTTTACAAAGCAATTACACTTGTACTGTCAATAGGACAAATTCCTTTGATAAGGTACGTTACAGAAAACTATGTCGGGTGATTATTTCAGTCTCACTCTAAGTTTGTAATAAAGATGTGAAGGCCTGGTTCTACCTCCAGGTGCTGAGATTCATTTTTAAACTATTTGGATACCAGTGTTTGTTTTCAGTTGACACAGTGTGGTGTAAACTAGAATCGCTCAAAACTTCTGTGTAAATATACCCTCTCAGAGCGTACTCAGCAATAAGATGTGAGATGTTTCAGAGCTCAGAATGAAAGCCAACTGAAACAGGTTGTTGAATATGGTGGGAATGAAAGTTAGGGGATGGCAAGAACAAGGGTGGGAACAAACTGAGCTCTTTGAAGATGGTCTGTAAAAAGCAGTGTGGAAATCTGATAATGGGAAATGTCTATTAACTTTTTAAAGACGTTAATGCATTAGCAGAGCTTTGGTTTGAAATGTGACTGTTGTAGGAGAAGCTGCTGCTTATGTGGAGTTTCTTTTTCTAGACATAACAATGTTTGTAGTGTTAGAATGGGTGTTTTTACCTGGTGTGCATCAGAAGTCACAGGTAACTGAAGTAACAGCTGTTATGTTTTGGTCTGTGTTCATAACCAGTTCACCATGTGCTGATATTTACAAATTTGTCACCTGAAAAAATGATAACTAATATTTAAGTATGTATTGTTAGTGTAAGAATTCTAGTATGAGCTTGCATCTTGGAATGTGACCAGTGATGGAAAGTACTGCTAACAGTCAGTCTCTTGGGTTCAAAACACTGTAGTAGTGAAAATTGTGCCAACTTTGTATGTAAGCAAATAACCAAAGGATGTTTCCTATTTATTACCATGTGGTCTTGGCTTAGTCCTGTGCAAGTGTGGTTCATCCTTAAGGCCTTTGTAATTTGTTGTTCTCAAGTGAAAAAAGTTGTAGCCAGCTGGAGTGTCTTTTAAAGGGAATAGATTGTGGTTAGTTTAAATAATATTTCTAATGCACGGAGAAACCTGATAGTTAAACCTGCTACTCAAGTTCAGAATTACTCCTAATACTCTGCTTTACAGTATTTTCCATTAGATGTTAGCAGGTGCTTCCTTAGCTTTACATATATGAGAGCTGAGGCTTAATGCTTTTAAAAATGTTCTACATGTATTTCACATGGGGTAAGAACAATCACTTTATCTTACAGGTAGTAGACACTTCTACTAAAACAAGGCAAGTAAAATGGTAGTAGGGAGCTGGGTAAAATGTTTTAGCATAGCATCAGCAGTATGTCCAGCTGTACAAGGAAAGGACAAAAAGCCAAGTTTGCATTGCATCTTGTCAGGCAATGAAGCTTGTGCAGCCATATCAAGTACAGAACCTCTGCTTCTCCGTGTGGTTGACTTCACCACATATTCTGCCTTAAAAGTTCTCCCAGGTTCCTTGAGCCCAGGTCTGAACAGTAATCTGCTTAGACTGGGCAATTGTAGGCTTGATTTGTCATGAGGACTATTTGTCATATTGAAACAGATCTGTAAATACCTTCATCTCTACAAAACACAAGTTTTCATGAGAAGTGATTCTGCATCACTTTGTGGGTTTTTATGGTGGAATCAGGTAAGTCTTTATGTCAGCAGACCGACCTGTGATAGAGCGTTTGCAGGATACCCTGCAATTTATTAATGCTGTTCTGTTGTCTTTGTTACTCTGTATTTCAAATCTAATTTTCTTTTCTCTACAAAATATAGGGGGGACAGGGGTTATGGTGGAAGCTAGAAAAGAATTTGGTGTTCTGTATTTGTCATGAAGTGATCGGAGATAAAAGTTGTCATCCATCAGAATTGGCACAGGAAGAAAATAAATTGCATGATGAATTACTAAATCTTGTAACAGGACCAGAGGCAATAGATACAAACTGAAACACAGAAGGCTCTGTCTGAACATCAGAAAACTAATTTTTTATGTGAGGGTGAATGAGCATAGGTTGCCCAGGCAGGTTGTGGAGCATCTGTCCTTGGAGATATTAAAAGCCATCTGGACATGCTCTTGGGCATTGACATTATTTGGCTCTGCTTCAATTGAGGGGTTGGACAAGATGATCTCTAGAGGTCCTTTCCAACTTCAACCTTTTTGTGATTGTTATCCAAATAAAGCTTTGACTTTATTAAACTTTATATGAACTAACATTAAAATGCTATTACATGTTAAGGTATTGGAATGCTTCCTTGATAGGTTTCATTTCCATGTAGATGTGTGTATGTATCAGTATTGTTAAATTTTACGGTTTCAAATGGAGCATGCAGAACTTGAAAGCTCGTTGAGTGAATCTCGGGTTGTTGCTCTTTATAAGGACCATGTGACCACCGCTTGCCCTGCCCTTTCCCCCAGCATCAGAGGTTTTTTTTTTTAGCCCCACAAAGATAATCAATTCTGCTGTCATTATTTTGGAAGAGGAGGTTAGGACACGGGCCTAACTTGGCACCTGCTGCAAAAATGACAGGTAAGGAATCCTGCAGGAGGGGATGGGGAGCGTTGCGTGAAGTTGTGTAAAGCAGCATTGCTGACACTTCCGAAGCAAATGCCCTGTGTATCAGTGAATTTCACAGCTCCTTAGCAACCTGCTTTTTCCATTAGAGAAAGCTGGATTGTGCACAATGGAGGAAGTTTCCCTTGAAATGAGATTATCCCCTTAGTTTATGGAGTATCTAAGATAGCCTTAAGCTAGTGGGCTCATCACATCAACTGTATAGAAGTATTTTTCTATAATACAGATTTTTGTGCTGATTTTTCTCAAGATTTTACTTCCATGCCTACAGAAAACTTCAAGGCTTGGCCTGTATGTATTTTTGCTCCTTCAAAACAATGTTTGTTAGAAATTAAATAGATAGAACTATGCTAATGTAAATGTCTAAAATTTTCTTCATAGCTCTCTTATTTCACATCTCATAATTGTAAACTCATTTGCACAGTGTGTAGTGCAATGATAACCTGATCCTTCTGTTCCAGTAGGGCAATATTGATAGTACTGAACTCAGTACTAGCTGTGCTGGTTTAACAATACCTCATTTACAGCAGATTAAATTTGTTTCAAACTCTGTATGTAAACAAGCCATACGTTTCTACGATAGGAACTTACTCAGAATTTGTAGAACCTGACATAACACAAGCTCAGGAAATTTCACTGTGACTTCTAATGTGGTGTGATGCAGTGCTTTCAGAGGCTTTTCATCTGTCAGGTTTCTTAAGCTTGCTTTGTTAATTGAAGAAGTCAGTTACACATTGTTTCTAGGTGAAAGAGATGATGAGAGTTAAAGGGCAATCCCTTGTTCCTTAACTATTTTGTACTCCTTAGTAATGTGTGGCAAAATGCTCAGGAACTTCACATCCACGTAACACAGTATGTGAGTTCTGAGTGTGGAAAACCATACTGCCAGATGTTTTTTCCAGGGTGCTTGGCATGAACACAGTTATTGAAAGTAGAAAGCTAAATAAATATCTGAAGACTGTGCTGCTGCATTAACGACAACATAAATGTATGAAAACCAGCTGGATTAGCCAACTGTGCTGGTGCTGCAGATTCCTCAACATGGGAATGTTAGTGAGCAATATAGAGGAAGGAGCTATATTCAAAGATACTACACTGAGCTGATGTTTCATACAGTAGTATTCTAATGACTTTAACTACAGCTTGACAGGTCACTATTTGGCAGAAGTATATATAAAGTACCTAACAATACAACACAATTACACTGTGCAATATAAGTCTGATCGTAAGAAACTAAAGAGTTCATTCCCTTTTGCTGATCAAATCCCAACTTTGAGGGAATCCTTCTTTAGCAAAAAAGAAGTTCCTTCTGTATTAAATAGAGAGCCTTGCATCCAGGAACATAATGACTTGCAAATGAACAATTTTTATTAAACTTAACAATTTCAGTGCCTTCAAGTTCAGACCTTGCTTAAGTTGCACAGGTGAAGTCTTTGTCCTTTCTGCTTAAGTATTTTCAGACATGCTTACCACTCCCCAAGATACTGAAAAGGTAGTTTAACTTCTGTGTGATTGAAGTTTTGCAGTCCAGGCAAACCTGAAAAGCCAATGTCCCTTGATCATAGTGCTGTCTCACTGTTACAGGTTTATTGCCTAGCCACTAGTAACTGCCATCATGTCTTTGGTTTGGTTTTTTAATCTGATTCCAGAGGAGGAATATTGCTATATTCACATTCCTCATGCTGTGCAAGATGCTAACTTTAGACACTGTGATACCTTACAAACTGGAAGCTGTGAATTAGATGGAAAACATTTTTAGTAGTCTTGTCAAGGACACTGAATGCCTTGCTGGCTCATTCCAAGTAGCGTTTGACTTTTTGTTTCTAGGAACTTAATTTTGCTAAAATACTGAGCTGTCTGCAAGTATGTGCTCTTAAGGTGGGAATTTGTGTAATCCAATATCAGGAAATTCATGTTGCAGGTTGTCTCCTTTAATCACTGGCAGCCATGCAATGATGCCTAGGTGACAATTGTTTGGCTTTATCCTTGCAAATGTGTGCTTTTGGCCTCAGCAGGGCTGCTGATGATTAAGGGGAGCAGGTTTGGCCAGAGTTGAGTAAAGATTAAGAAGAATGGGGAGTAAAGGATTGCTTGACCATTTAAAAATGTCTAGCACTGTGTCTTCTGTTAATGTGTCAGTAGCCAACATTGTTATCTGTTACCTTTTGATAGGTAAACCTGAACAAATGCAAACATGAACACAGCGCTACGGATCATCTTGGGTTCCCTTTGGAAACCCCAAATAAATGGCCACAAGGGACTGTGTTTTCCTGAGAACAGCTCAGCACTGGAGTTCTTCCTTTCTGTGTGATGGATAGTGTCTCTGCTACTCAAAGTGAAACCTGTGCCTGCTGGTGCAAAATGTCGTATGGTCCACTTGGGTAGAAGTCAAAATTTACCCATGCTGCTGTTCAGTCTTGCTAGGTAATTTCTGAAGTAGACATAAAATTAAAGGGGCAAATGGAGGGAAACGAAGGGGGGAAGCTCTTTGTTACACCAGTCACCAAAAATCCTACTGGAGGAAAAAAAAAAGCAGCATGTTGTGTCAGAGCTGCATAGCATCAGTGTGCAAGGTACATGTAAAATGTCCTTCAGTGTTGTAGATTGTCGTGGCTGTTTTTGCCTGGTATGCTGCTGTGGGAGCTTGTAGCTTGTCTCATACCAATTCCGTATTGGAAAGACAGTGGTGGATAATGTTACACTGAGTATACGTTACTGGAGGTAGGCTGCAGTGAGGAGTAGTTTCCAGTTCTCCCTGACAGTGGCCACAGCCTAGGCACTGTATTGCCCAGTTTGTACATGATGCATCTGTTCTCTCCAGAATAGGCATGAATGCTTTGATTTAAAGAGTCATCGTAGGAGTGAAGATAGAAGTGACCCTGTTACTTTGAAAATAACCTTGCTGTGTTCCTGCTCACTCTTGCAAATCCCTTTCTTCAGCACTACTTCCTAGAATACATTCAGGTCTAACAGTAATTACTGTTCATCGTAAACAGGGTTTATGTAGGGCAGAGAAATTGAAATTACTTTAACTTTCTTGGAGAGGGACTTCGGAAGCAGCAGTGCAGATGCACAGACATACTGCTTTGAAAAAACAAACCCAATAAACTAATAAAAACCCCAACCCCCCCCAACCAAACACACACAGCAGCTCCAAACCAAACACAACACAAAAAGCTTGACCAACCACCCAAAAAAAACACCCCATCAGATTTATCTAGTTACAATTTTGTCAGTAGTACCTTCTGTAACTGGCTGTTACAGAAACTGGAGACCGCCTTAGGCCCTTGTCAGCCTTGCTTTGTGTTTCTGTAGGTAGCAGAAAATGGAAGAAAAGCCTAATTACATGGGGCTTCTTGTAATACTAAAATACAACCTGAAAGGTGTACAGCTAGTAATTGTGGCTTCCTTTTAAAGATGGATCCATTCCTGGCAGTAACTGGATCGATTTCACCGTGTGAAGGCAGTGTCCCAGGACATGAATATTTGTAGAGGGGACAGTTGCAGCCTGTGCCCTGCAGCTGACAGTCAGTGCTGTGGCCACTATTGCATTTGACCTGCTAAATTATTATAGTGTACTACCACTTCCAACATATGATGGCTCTAGTTACAGAGGATTAACAAACTGAGCTCTGTCATACCTACTCTGGGAGGAAAGTATCCATCTTGTTGAACATCTGAATTAGGGAACAGATAACAGAACTTAGGAAATTTGATCTATAGCAAGCTGCACCATAGGGGAAGAAAGATGAGAAGGAAGCAAATGGGAGGACTGGTGAATTAACAGCACCTTTAATAGGACTCAGGCATTAAATTGTGCCAACTTTGAAATCTTATTTATTCTGTGCTGCTAGCCTCAGCCTTTTCCCAGACCTATCTGAAAAGCTTAATGTTACCTTTTGTAAGTGTGTGTGTGTGTTTGTCTGTTGTAATTTGCACCTATGTCACTTTTGAGTTGCTTTTTGGGGCTGTTCTGAAGTGAAGCAAGTCAGAAACTGCAATCTCTGTGTGACTTTCCAAAGTAATTCTTTCTGTAATGAACACTGCAGGGTGTGTGCAGTCTTCTGATCAAACAGGACCTCAAGGTGTTGGTAAATTGCTTGTATGCCCTCAGAGAAAGGCTTCTTAAGAGTTCATCCCCTTGTGCCTTCCAGGCGGTCTTCCTTCCTACAGACATTTCTTCAGGGCTTTTTTTGCCTCTCACATTTCTGTGTCTGCTTCCCCAGCCTGAGTAATGGATTGTTAAGAGTTTGCTACAGTACTCCCATGTTGCATTAAATCAGAGGTATCAGTGGAGAAGAGTAGATTTTAAGTGGGATGCAGGAGGAGGGAATGTGTGCATATGGGTGAGAGCTGTTTTGAAGCCTGATTGGCTGGGGCAGGGAGTTGCTGAATTTTAAGCACTGGATAATTTGCATGTGGATGCTGGGTGGAGACACACAGATGGATACCTCTCTTAACACTTCAGTTATTATTCAGGCCCTTTTGAAAATCATAACTACAGTAACTTTAGTGTGTATATAGGAATATAATTATATTCTGACCTGCCATTTGTTCTTCCAGCTGCACTTACTGCAAGATGCAAGCAGATCTATTGCAGGAGCTTTAAAATGACAAAAGCTCTAAAAGCTTGTAGAGATTTCTAATGCTTTTATTTTAAAATGTATGTCAATGCAGTTCTATTTCGAGGTGGTGTTACAAAGCAGGACAACATTTTACTGCATTTCAGTTGTATTCTTTTCATATGTAGCTTTGCCCCTTACAGCCATCTGTGAAATGTCTATACCACAGAAGGCTGCAGAACAAAGAGGAAGCTGTACCTGTGCTTCCATACCCCCAGTACAGCTACAGTGAAAACAGTTAGTTCTCAGGTTTCATTAGTAACTGTGTTGGGGGCAGGGATCCTGATTATTGTAGTGGCAATAATGTGAGAAGGATGAAATGTCACTTTGGCCACATGCATTGGCAGGCACAGAAGATGACAGTGCTGTGTGTGTTTCAAAAACCCTCTGAAGACCCAGCAGGAGCATGAAAATCTGGAAATCTGTTAATGTTCTCATAACAGCTGTTTAACTGCTGGGGTAGTAAAACTAAATTTGAAATCTTAGCTGTTACTACACAGACTTCTCTGAGTGCCAAGAATGGGTAGAGAATAAATGCTGTGGGTTTCAGTTTGTTGGGTTTTGTGTGTGATGTGAAATGTTACTATGGCTTATTTCTCCATGTGATGGGTATCTGAAAAAAGCTACTGTATTTTCTAGCTCAAGTGTCAAAGTTAGTTACTGTCTCTTTGTTTTTGTAGGTTACTATTGAAATCTTAAGATGCAGATGAAGACTGGCTTGTGCAGAATCCTTCTGCTTTCTTACGCACACAACTTTTAGTACAAGGTATGTATTGGGACATTGGGCTTTATTTGGCAGTTACCAGAATTAGGAGCCCTCTTTTTGTTCACATTGGTGGTTGGATGTAGAATAATTCTGCTTCTACACTTCAACTAATACTTGCTTCCAGATATTGTAATTCCTTGCCTAATTCCTCTTACATGTTAATATGCTGTATATATGTGCATGCAAGTGCACCAGAACAAGAGGACACAGTCTCAAGCTGCACCAAGGGAGGTTTAGGCTGGATGTTAGGAAGAAATTCTTCACAGAGAGAGTGATTGCCCATTGGAATGGGCTGCCTGGGGAGGTGGTGGAGTCACCATCACTGGAGGTATTTAGGAAGAGACTGTATGGGGTGCTTGGTGCCATGGTTTAGTTGATTAGATGGTGTTGGATGATGGGTTAGACACAATCTCAAAGGTCTCTTCCAACCTGGTTTATTCTGTATACTTGGAAGTATATATACACAGCCTTGTGCAGACAGCTCAGCATCTGGCTGGCCATAATGTGTCTTGTATCCAAAAACCATAGTGCCACATTAATATGATGCTGTGTCTGAGCTACTGGATGTTACTGATGATGTTGCTCTCAGAATCCAGATTGTATGATGAATATTGTGGTGTCTGGTTGTGAACAGTCTTTAGGATGAGCCAGGAGGGTTTGCTCTGGAAGGCTGAGGCAGAGATTAGTTTGTGTACACAGGTGTGCAGTGATGTCTGCTCTGGGTGCTGGAAGTGTCCCTGTGGGACTGACTTGCCAAAGTCTAGAGAGAGATTTATGTATCTCAGTTCAGTAGTTCTGAACCAAAGTATCAGTTGCCTTTATAAAGTAAAAATAATTGTAAACATTGGAGTTTGACTGAGATGGGCAAGTTCTGATCAAGCAAAAGGAATCTGGGCAAGTTCTTGGAGCTGTCTCTATAGCACTCTATATATATCTAGTTCTCTATTTGTTGTTAACACTAAATATAGATTGAGACATTAATGACATGGGAAAGATGTCTCTGCCCATGGCAGGGGGATTGGACTAGACAATCTTCAAAGGTTTCTTCCAGCCCAAACCATTCTGCATATGATTTATTGCAAATCAGAGAGGGGTCCTTTTACTGATTCCTAACTCAGCAGAAGTCAGGAAAATGTGGGATGCAAGCAGTGAAACTGCAGAGTTGCATGGGAGGTATGCACATGGTATGGTCTCTTGCCATTCTGTACAGAGCATGGGAAGGGCAGCACAAGAAATCTTTGTGCAGTAACACATCTCAAACTATGCTCTGAGTTACAGCTATACTGAAAAACTGCCTCTGTGGCCTTCTATTCCCAAGGCTGAAATAGTTCAAAATGTCTATCCAAGACAGGCAAACTCCTACTGTACTCTTCACAGAAGCTCTGTCTCCTTTCTTCCATCCACCTTTACTCTCATACCTGCTATGCCTTACTGTGTCTTTCACTTAGGTAGCACTGCTCTGAAGAATTAATCTGAAGAAAAACATTTCTCTATTCCAAGCTTCAGATGAAGAGTTGGAACCTTGTTCCCCTCCCTAGTGTCCAGGTCACCCCAGTAACATGCTGCACACCAGGCAGTCTGGTAGTTATGCTTGCTACTGGAAATGACGTCTCTGTGGAGCCCAGCAGTGCTAACTCCCACCCTGCCCTTGCAGCTGAAACAGGAAAATTTTTCACAGAATCCCAGAGGTGTAAGGGTGTTGCAGAGATGGCACAATCCAGCCCCCTGTTCAAAGCAGGCTGTCAGATAAAGCACATTGTCTTGGACTGTGCCTGTTTGGGTTTGGTCTCCAAGGAGACCTGCCGGCTGTACCAGTGCTTGGTTACTTTCATAGTAGAAGTTCTCTGTCATTCTGTTGTGCCCGTCGTGCCAAAGGGCCACTTGGGACCTTCCAAGCATAGTGTTTCCCAGACTATTTCTGCCCTCAATTTTCTGTGAAGGGAAGATGGCCTTGGATGGCCAAGGCCCCCTGGAGATACAAGTGGGTTTTTGACTGGCGGTTAAATAATGACTCCTTGTCTCAGTGGAGTGGTGAAATCCTTCCTTTCTCTTCCCCTGTTACTCATGTGTGTATGCACTTTAGACTGCAGTGTCAGCCTGACTGCCAAACCCTAATGGCCTGACTAAATTATGTTCAAAACTGAGGAGAGATGAGATAAAGAAGGGAGTGCAGTCATTTCATGTTTGGGGCAGGCTGTGCAATAGCAGACAGTGAAAAAGTCACTGAAGACTAGAGTGAGCCAGAACAGTCACATAAAAAAGGTTACACCTGCTCCACTTGATCTTTCATGTTGCTGAGCTGCATTTATAAAGATGAGTTGGCCCCAGTGTGTCACTGCCTTCACTTCTTCAGTTCTGTTGTACCCAAAAATGCACTGAGCTCCAACTTCATTCATAGTGAGGTCAAAATGTTCTGTCAGGCTGCCTGCTGCTGGGGTTCCTAAAGAGCAGTGAAGAATTCCAGGTAATCTCTTGGAAAGGTTATCTGGGAGAGCATTAGCACTTTCCAGCTCTTCATCTGCTCCATCTGTAGTTTGATGACTGAGTCTTGTCTGCTGTCCCTTGATTACAAAAGTATGTTTTCAAGAAGTCACCACTTAAGTATCTCAGCCTGAATCACACTTGTTTGCCTGAAAATGTTCTCTGTTGAACTAGGATGAAAACCACTGGTGGCTGTACGCCTTCAGAAGTGAAGATGGCTTTCTGCTACCCTGTGATCACATGCAAAATGCTGCTCTTCAGGTTGGAATTACAAAGACCATCAGGGTGAGAATATAATTCTGTCACTCATTAGAGCACTGAACAGTGGTGGCCATTTTTGTGATGAAATCCATTTCTTTAGTGCTCGGTTACCAGTCTCTTTGTGCTCACCATGCTTTTTATTTTCTCCATGCTCCCTGTGCTCCTGGGCACAAGTATGATGCTGTTAGCCAGCAAAATGGTCGTTAAATCTGTAGCTGCTAGCTGAAGAGTGGAGAGGGATAAATTGCTCACTCCCACTTAAGCTCTGCTCTTTCTGCTTGCATGCAGGCTTGCTCTGCAACACCTGAGGGAACAGGGCTGTTTGAAACGATGGGGAGGGGACCAGCATGGAGGTGGTGTCCCCCACCAGCACCCCAATCCGGAAGAGACATACTGGAAGAATCCAAATGCAACCCTGCTTGTGAGGTTCAAAATGCCCTTTCCTGTATGAGGAGAGGAGTTGCAGCTCTTCTGATGCTACTGTCTTCAGTCTCAGTCTCCAGCTGAGAAGGTGGAACTCAGTGATAAGCAAAGTTGAGTGTTTCACAGTAAAGCTGATGTTGACCAACTCTGATGGGTAACTGAGGTCTTGCTTTCCTTTTTATCTACAGTGTACCAGAAGCAGATTGATGGTGTTGATAAGAGGATTAGAGCTTGTACATGCTACAGCAGGCATCAGAGTAAATGACACATTTAAAATTTCTGCTTGGTTAAATGATTGGGTTTGGACTGAAAAATCCCAACTGTTAAATGAGAAAATATTTTCAGGCCCTGAAATACATGAGAAGAGACAGGAATGGGGGGGGGGGGGGGGTTACTGGAACACAAACCAATAGTGTGGATTAAATTGTGGTCTAGTTTAAGAGAGTGCAGAAGTATTAGTTACAAAGAGAAAATGAGCCAGCAAAAGCTTGAAAAGGAAATGCTAACCAATGGGGGAGGTTTAAAGCCGCAGTAAAATTTCACTGTCCATGGTCTGAGGTGGAAGTTCTGGTAAAAATGGCTTCTGTCTCACTGTAGCCTGATAAAGATCTAGGAATGAATAATGCAAAATTAGTTTTGATGCTTTGCAGAGGCTGATCTGGAAGTCCTGAGGGACAAGTGACGATGAAGGTGTCCACCCCCTTTCTAGACTCCATCAAAAGAGCAGAGATGAGCAGGGGCTAGGAAAGCAACCTTCAGTGCTTCTCAGACTGCAGCTGGAGTGCTGTGACCAGTGGTAGGCTCCTGAAGACTATCATAGATGGGAACAAGCACAGTGGAGGCCACCAAGATGATTAGGACGTTAGAGCAACAGGAGCCATGGGCACAGGCAGTAGGAGTTTGTTCAGTTTGGGAAGCAGGATATCAGGGGGTAAGAAATCTTACTTCAGCTGTGTAATGGAATCAGAATGGTCTAGGCCAGACGGGACCTCCAAAGGTCATCTAGTCTGACCTCCCCACAATCAGCAGGGACATCCCCCACTAGACTGGGTTGTCCAGGGCCTTGTCTCCAGGGAAGCAGCCTCCACCACCCTCATAGTAAGAACTTGCTGATACCCAATCTAAATCTGTCCTTCTCTAGTTGGAAGCCATTGCCCCTTGTCCTGTCTCTGCAGGGCTTTGTAAATGAGTCTCTCGCCAGCCTTCTGTAGGCCCCCTTCAGGTACTGAAAGGCTATTAAGTCTCCCCTGAGCCTCCTCTTCCCTAGACTGAACAACCCCAGCTCCCTCAGCCAGTCTATATTGATAGTGAAGACTGTTCTGGCCCAGGTGCAGAACCCTGCACTTGCTCTTGTTGAACCTCATCATGTTCACCTGAGCCCACCTCTCCAGCTTGTGCAGGTCCCTCTGGATGATATGCTATCCTCTGTGTTGACACCACCACTCAGCTTGGTGTCATCTGCAAACCTGCTGATGGTGCTCTCAATCCCCCTGTCTATGCCCTTGATAAAAATATGCAACAAAAGAAGAGGGTAGAGAAGGTAGAGGCAGGTGCACCATGGCAGGCAGAGTAGTGAGGAAGTCGTGTCTGATTTTTCACTGGAAGTGTTGCATCATACCACTAATAGAACCAGTGCAAGTCAGTACTCTCCTGTACTTCATTAGTCTCTCTGTGCTATGGACCCCTTCAGAGTTCCTGGTAACCCTTTTGTTTTGGGAAGGGTGGATGCAAGGGACCTTCTGGGGGGGTGGTTTATGGTGATACTCACTTGTGTTCCAATATTAAGACAGTAATGCTGACAGATGCAGGGAAGTAAGGGAAATGCTTGCATGTCTTCTGTGTCAGCTTCTCCCTGATCCTTCGTAGATGCTGTACTTGAGATGGTTTAAATTTATTTTACTTTTAAAAGACTCTTCCTCAATTTAGTTTTTCCTGCTGCCTCAGTCTGCTTCAATTTCCAGTCTGTGCTGTCTCCTGTCTGCTTGTAGTAATTTTTCCCTCTTGGTCCCTTTGCCTTTTACTCAAATCTATTAAGACAGGTTCAGAACCCAAAAAGCATTTCCCCATTTATGTGGAAGACAAACTGAGGAATTTTAGTGTCAAGATTCAGTGACGGGCTTGCAGTATGTACTTGTGCTACACCTGCACCTGCACAAAATGGGATGGGTCTAAGAGTCTTTTGCATTCTTCAGGGTCAAGATTCCCTTAACAGCTTCACATTACAGAGTGAAACACCAGCAAAACAAAAGCACTACTTGAGGAATATATCATGTAAGCTCATCTCAGCTCTGCGCTACTGGACTGCCACTGCTCTTACAGACTTAAAAGGTAAAAACCTTTGCACTGGAAAGAAGCTGGTACTGTATGGTAAAGGCAACGGGTGAGAACAGAACTGTAGCAGGTACAGACAGAGCATTTTAGGATGGCACTCTGAACAACTCTGGCTAAGATTGCAGTGGCACTTAGGGCTCCCTCTCCTCCATCTGTTCAAAGAGCTTGCTCCCCTGCACTCATCAAAACCCACTTTTTTTAACGGGTTCAAACAGCACAGAGGATCTGCAATAAATACAAGCTGTATCAGCCACCAACCTTTGGTATCTGTGAAAGAAGCCAGGAACTCAAGTACTGCTGACCTAGCAGAGGATAATGAATCCAGAGCTTCAGAACCAGTTGTTGGTGTGCAGTTTAGAGCAAGTGCAGCTTGGCCTTGTTGATAGGTAGCTGCAAGAAGAAACTGAGCAAGTACTTAAAAGGTATTTCTCCACAGTGCCTAAAGAAAAACTCTTTATTGTAGCTACTTTCTCTTCATCCTTTGTCCACCAAAGCCTTTTTCTTAGCAACTGGATAAAAGCCACATAAAATCAGACAAGAACCAGTTCCAAACATCTTTTCACATGCCTTTTATGCATCTTCAGTAGGAATTGTGAATTTGTATCACCAACTAACAGGAAAAGAGGGCTGCAAAATCCTTCCCTTAAAAGCATGAACCTAAATTTTATTCCTATGTCCTGGAGAGCTCTTCCTTCTCTCCCAGATGTCTCAAGGGAAAAAAACCCAACACAACCCCAAACAAAACAAATACCCCAAGTCAGTCTTTTGACAAACTACTTGCTATATGTCAACTCTTAGAGCAGTACTAGACATTGTTAGACTGGACAACAACTTCTAAGTAGCATCTCTACTCTATGGAAATTTGCTTAAAAACCTTCTGCCCCCACCTTGAACAGCTCAAACCAACATCTGCTGTGCAGAGTTTGGTACACACACTTGACACTGTCAGGTGCACAATGCAGGAGTAATCAAGGAAGGGGTAGCCACGCACACAGAAACTGTCACTCCGACACAAGGAAGCAATCGTGAAGGCCCCTTTCCTTCTTCACCTCCCAGGATTATGCACTGTGACTCCAAAGAGCTACATGAGGTACCATGTGCTGGCAGTGACAGACCTGACTCTCAGCCAGTGCTTTTCATGCATTTCAGGGGTTCACATAGCAAAATGAGGTATCCAATGTATTTCAGAGCTGGAGGTACCAAGTCTGTTCAGAACCCAGACATGTCAACATCTGATCAATACTGTTTGTGAAAAGATAGGCACCTACTGTAACTCCAAACAGAAACGAGTGTTTGTAGGGCATGTTGCTGCTCTAGGTTTGTACAGCTCCATGTGACATTCCACAAAACTCAAACAATGTGCTTCTCTACTCATTTGGCATATGAAGAGCTAAAAGTTGCAAACTGGTTAACTGAACTTTTGTATTAAAGTCACAGTTCTCAGAAGGAATTCATCTGCTCCACTTTGATGGTAAGCACTCACTACATGAATAATTTATCCACAGTAGTTCTGCTAACAATATAGGCACATAGTGGCATGTAAACTACCTGTGGCAACCAGAACTGCAAAGGCACAATCTGGGTTTCTTTTTTTTCCCTTTTCTTTAAAAAACAACTTGTTAAGCTATTGGTTAATTTACAAAGGAAAAAATATTCTGTACTTTGTGCAGAAGTATTATTACATTTGTGTTTTACAGCATGGGACTCCTGCAGAACCCCTCTCCTTGGATAAAATAGCTATTTAAATAATAATACAAAATAGCAGCTCTTTGCACTGAGGAACTGAACTTCTGAGTTAAAGGACAGTGTAAATGGTCTTGGCTGTCAGGCTGAGAACAGTGGAAATCTATCTAGCCTCTTGCCTACAAAAAGCATTGCCTGCACGTTTAAGGTACTTGTAAGGTTTCTGGTTTGCTATTTTCAGCTTGCCTTTGTTTTCCCGCATCACTTGAGTAGGAATTAAAAAACCAAGATGTCTGTTGCTTCTCTAACACAAAAGTAGCTTTAAAAGCACGGGTGAAGTAGGGAAACGACTGCCATCCTCCAGAAATTGAGCCCATTCGCATGTCTTTGTTCACACCTGCAGACCTACCTCTGTTTAAAAGGGAACCATTTTACCCATAACTGCTTTCTCAGTAGGAGACATCAGCAGGAGCAATTCCAAACCAGAACCCAGTCCTCAGCAATTCAAAATAAAATCTAATGCAGTGACTTCCACGTGTCATTTCTGCCCATGGCTCCAAGAATATGACAGTTCTGCATTTTACATAGAAATGTTACAGTTACAAGCAAGTAGAAAATTTTAGTTTACAAACAGAAAAGATCTTTCTATTAAAAAAGACATTTCATCTAGTTACCTTAAATAGTTCTTATATGCACCATTCCACATTGTGGAAAAGCTGAAATATGCAGTCTGGACTCCACAAGTTAAACAAATTATATGTATTGGCACAAATACTTACATCTACATCTGTACAAAGTAAACAACGCCGACAACCCTGTCCCACCGAGTGCAGTCTACTCAACTGCTCTCCAACACACGCCTCCCTACACGACTGCCAACAAGTGACAGAGGGATGGGAACTTTGTCTTAAGAGCGTGGTGCCAAAAAGTTCCAAACTGCTTTGTCAGTCTCTAAACAGAGGGATCAGAAGTATATCCAAAACGGTGTCAGTCCGCTCAACACGCTTGCCGCTGTGAAGTCATTGCAGCTGCACTCTGTATGCTCCTATTAGCAGCTTTACCTATGAAAGAAAACAAAGGATTCATATAAAGATTGTTCATGTGTGGCTGCTGTGTTAACGGCATGATAACGGCACACAACTGTGGGAATTGACAGAACCAGTTTATAGTAGCCCCACTGAAATACAAATGGCATGTCAATGCAGTGAGAACACTGCTGCAGTCAGGGGTGTTTCAGCCAGTCAGCCCTAAATCTGAACTAGACACATACACTTCCATCTGACTACACTCATTTTTTTCCCCCTTAAAAAACAAACCACAATAGGACATGGAAAAGCACATTTTCAGTCTGAAGACCTAAGAAATTTACTATGTGTCTTCCAAGGACAAAGTCAGTGCTACCAGCATGTGATCTGTTGTTCGTCTTGCAGCATGGCATTACTGCCCCAAACCACCTGCAAAATACAACAGACTATTTAAAAGCAGGCTGCACAGCTGTGTAGATGCCTCAAAGTTCTCTTAGGCACACAAGCAGACACATATGCATGCACAAAAATAACTGAGACTCCATTATCTGCTAGTCATTAAATTCACACTGCAGATGGGGAAAATACATAGGCTGCACCCTGTACCTTACTGTATCCACGTGCATGAATTGTTCTGACTGCAGCAGAAAATTTGTGACCAAACTAACACCCTTGGCCGTGTTCCTAAGTATTGTCCATGTCCTAGGATGGAAGTGGGATTAGTTTTACATTTGCAACATAAAACCAGAAGCCCTTAGATGACAGAAGAGTTACCCTATAACAAATTAATAATGCCATTTAATTTTGAGACCATTTTGTACCTTGGCAGTAGGCGCTTCTGCCAACCGTATAAAAAGCTTGTTAAGGCCTGCAGTAGGGCTGAAGGAATAAATAAAGTGACTGTCCTAAAAGGAAAACAAGAAAATGGACAAAGTTACTGGCAAGACATGGCTGCAAGCAAGCAAACGAGTACAGCAAGACATTTTCACTGGATATTTTTGGGAAGGAAGTTGTGTATACTGCAAATAAACCCAAGTGGTGCAACCACTTGAAAATTGTGCAGGGTGATGCTTTTAACAGATGAATAATGAATATGGTAGCTTGTTAAAGCAAATATTAGGAACTTGGATCAAAAATTTGAGAGGCCAGGTGAATTTTCAGACGAGAAACAGCTACAAATTCAGAATTCTGACCTGCCTGCTCAAACCCTCAGTTCTGAATCATAGAAAAGTAAGACTGGAGAGGACCTCTCATGGTCATCTGGCACAATCCCCTGGTGTAGGCAGGGACATCTAGAAGCCAGTATTCCAGTACTATATCCTTGCCTTTATGGAGTCTGCTACAGACAAGGTTTGTAGTTGTTTCCAGATGAAAGAGTTAAGTTTCATTATTCACAGTATCACAGTATCACTTAGGTTGGAAAGGACCTCGGGGATCATCGAGTCCAACCTATCAACACAGACCCCATGACTAGACCATGGCACCAAGTGCCACGTCCAATCTCCCCTTGAACGCCTCCAGGGTCCAGTACTATATCCTTGCCTTTATGGAGTCTGCTACAGACAAGGTTTGTAGTTATCTCCATATGAAAGACTTAAGTTTCATTATTCCAGTACTATATCCTTGCCTTTATGGAGTCTGCTACAGCCAGGGTTTGTAGTTGTCTCCACATGAAAGAGTTAAGTTTCATTTAAAGAAACTGTCAGGATAAAAAAGATTACTCATCACAGTACTGACATCTCCAAGTACTAAGATATCCCAGGCTGCTCCAGAAGGACTTCATAAGGCAGTTTCAAGAGCCTATCAGTTATATGAAGGGATTTACCAAAAATACAGGGAGCTGGAATTTGTCGTTTAAAACCACAGCTTGTACACTGCATGGTCCACAGAGCCGAGCAATGACTTCTTTTCCATGGAAATTTGCATGGAAAATGAAGAGAAGAATCCCAGATCCTGGAAGGGGGGAAGGCAAGCTTCAGTGACATGATTTGAAATGAGAGCCATTATTTACAACTGCTTACAGTGACCCTTTGTAAACATTTTCAAACATACTATAGAATATTAATGTATTTAAGTCCCAGTGGTGTATCAAAGCAATCCAACCTCCCACAACAGTGGATCCCAGCACAGAACTCAAGTGACTTGGCTGCTAAGTTAAGGTTTTCTGGCAGCAGAAACAATTTTACATGGCTGTGAGAAAGGAAAGCAAAATGGATATAACAACCCTCATTATGCTTCACCTCTGTAGCTTTAGATTTAGCTTAAATAGAGTTCTGGAATTTAATGTGGCTTGGGTTGTCTCTTGGTAAAGACAACTAGGCCCAGGTAATTACAGATCTTCATGAACTGCACTGAAATTCAATAAGCAACACACTTCAGTACCCACAGCTGTCTCATTTGAATATATGAACTTAGATAAAGTTTCTTAATTCTGTGAAGGATACCTGCCATGGAGAATTGAAAGACTTATGCAAGACTTAACAGCCAGAAGGCAGGCAGGCAAAGACTTTCATTGCAAGAAGCATTTCACAGTCATAGTAATGCATTATTTCAAGAAAAATGGGTATCAGAAGATACTTCCCTGAGAAAAGGTGAAGTAAAACGTCTCAACTCTACCAAGCATCAGAGCTTAGTATCTGGATTCTTGGAACAATGAAGAACTCCCAGCTACCTTGGGAATTTAATTCCTAGCTTTTTCAAAGGGTCTGTGGGCAGAAGAGAGTCGAGGGACGCTTGCCTTTTCTTTGGTTTTGGTAAGTCACACAGAAATACTTCAGCACAGCAGATTCTTTAAGACACGCCTCCACAGCAGTTTAATGCACTGTTCTACTTCCCAGCCCACCCCCATACCACCCCCCCTACCTTCTGGCACGTTTTGTGGAGGGTTATAGTTGAAGTCTGTAGAAAAGTCTGGCCCTTCACACAGGCGATGACAGGCAATTGGAAAGACTGGCTCCAGCAAGACAAGACGAGCTTCAAAGTAATCCCTGATGGTGTCTTCTGCTACTCTTGAGAGCCTAAAAGATCAAACACATTAGGCCTGTGCTTCACAAAGTAAAATTACTTTACCAGACACAGTGAGAGCTGACGCAAGAAGTGGACTCCAGATCACCTTTTGGCATGCCCGATTTTCAGGAGTGAGTGTCTTCATCACTAGCATTTCTGCACAGGTGAACCCCAGCTCCCAATACTTTGCTAATAAAACATTTTATCAGTGATTTGTTTGTGAAATTCAATCTCTTGGGTCCACAAAAATAAAAAGCTAAGACAAATGTACTGCAGCAGATTAAAAAGAGAAAAATCCAACCCTCTACCTATTGTGAAGGCTGTTTCAGCAGAAATACATCTCTGAAACACCACTGTGTACCTAGTGTCTGAACAGAAAAGAATTAACCAGGTTGGAAAAGACCTTCGAGATCATCAAGTCCAACCTATCATCCAACACCATCTAATCAACTAAACCATGGCACCAAGCACCCCATCCAGTCTCTTCCTAAACACCTCCAGTGATGGTGACTCCACCACCTCCCCGGGCAGCACATTCCAATGGCCAATCACTCTGTGAAGAACTTCTTCCTAACATCCAGCCTAAACCTCCCCTGGTGCAGCTTGAGACTGTGTCCTCTTGTTCTGGTGCTGGTTGCCCAGGAGAAGAGACCAACCCTCACTTGGCTACAACCTCCCTTCAGGTTCAGGTAGACAGATAACCACTTCCCCAGCACAGCTCGTTTATCAACCTGACCACAAGTACCATGTGAAAATCAGAAAGTCACTGTGTAGTTTTACTGGCAATACTACTGCAAAATGCAGTTTCCAGTTGAAGTCTAATAGTAATGAAGTGAAAAAGTAGCAGCACTACCACTGAATAGCCAAACTGCCTTTTTGGGTTTTTGGCTGGCTGGATTTGTTTTCTTGGGGAGTGGGGAGGAGGGTTTAAGTGAGCAGCCTAGCCTTCAGAAAGAGACTACAGTAACCAACAGTATTGGGCACCTTAACAAGCAGGTTACTAAGTAATCCTCTTCAGAAACTATTCTGACACAAATGGGCTTTAATTGCTTTTGCAAGGCAAAGGTCCTCTTCAGGAACTCTTTCAGCTTCATAGCTTTTTCAGCTACTATTAAGAGCACACTTCCCCTCCAAGCTAGCTGAGAAGTAACAGGAACTGCCATGCCAAAGCAAGCCTGGAAGCCTATCTAGCCAAGTTTCCAGACACTAGACAAAACTCTATTAAATATGGGAAACTGAACAGCTGCCTTTTTTTGGTACACTGCCCTAGTTCTCAGCAATTGGATTGAGAGGCATCCCAAACCAGACTGCAGCCAAATCACACTTCTCCTTAGATCTACTTAATCCCATGTAAAATTCCATACACTTCACAGCATTCTGCAATGAAATCTGTAATTCAGTTTTTCTGTGCAGAAATATTCCTCCATTTCAAACCTATCACTAAATTATTTAACAGGGTGGCCTACAGTGCCTGCCTCATGGCTGAGAGTTATTCTTCTTCTGTTGTTGCATTCCAATTTTAAACTCTGACCTTTCAATCTGCCCCAACATTTAGAGCATTCAGAGTCAGACACAGACTCGAGGTTGGAAAAGACCTCCAAGATCACAAATTCCAATTGTCCACTATCATGGACTCAGATTTTGTTTGCTGAGAGAGTTCAGCCTGGAGAAGGCTCAGAGAGAGCTTATCCACATGTATGTATCAATAAACATCTGAAGTGAAGGGGCAAAGAGAGTGAAGCCAGGCTCTTCTCTGTGGTCCCCAGCAACTGTAAATGGGCATATTGGCACAAACAGGAGGTTCCCTCAGCATCAGGAAACACATTGTTAATGTGAGAGTGACTAAGCACTGCCCAGAGAGGTTATGAGGTCTCCATCCTTGGAGATACTAAAAAACTATCAGGACAGGATCCTGAGCAACCAGCTCTAGGTGGCCTTTCTTGCGCAGTGGGATTCAACAAGTTCTTTACTATGAGGGTGGTGGAACACTGGAACAGGTTTTCCAGGGAGGTGGTTGAGGCCTCTTCCCTTGAGGTATTCAAGGTAGGGCTCAATGAGGCCCTGGGCAACCTGGTCCATTTGGGGATGTCTCTGCTGACTGCAGGGAGGTCAGACTGGATGATCTTTGGAGGTCCCTTCTGGCAGCTGCCTCTTCCTCCTTCACATCTTTCTACTCGGTGTTTATGCAAGTCTGGTAATTGCCAGCTTGCAGAGTTTTCATTTCACACCATTTATTAGCTTCCTGCTGCTAACAGAGCTGTTTTTTCCTGAAATCTCCCCCTTTTCCCCTTGACTTAAAACTCGAATGGCGAGGTGCAAACTTCACCAGAACAAACTTCACAGTGCAGTTCACTTACGTTTCCAAGTGACTCTTGAGCTGCTCGTACACCAGTACATTGTTACACTGCTTAGCAAAATGCAGGGCGCTGTTCTGATGCTTGGACAGAATGTTACAGTCCGCTCCGCTCTCAATCATCAGCCGCACTATATCAGAATTCCCTCTTTTACAAGCCTGTGCAGAAGGGGAGAAGATGGAAGGATGGACAACAGTGAGTAATTTGCCCTTGCTACCGAGCCTAATGCTGGAATAAGTAGAATTGCAGAAGATAAAATCCAACATGAGCTACAATTCAGAAAGCAGGTTCAAGTATTTGCTGGGCAACACACACCAAGAAAAACCAAACCCAAAAGTTCTGTGAAAATACCTGCTGGAGCTGACTAACTGTAAAACTTCCTTGCAACTGTCCACCTGAATAAATAGGTTTCTGCAGAAGAATTAATAATGACTACATTGTCTCAATATTGGTTCAAATGGTCCTTTAAGCCTGCAGTGAATTCACAGAATTTGTCCCCAGTTAGTACTCAGGCAAGTCAGTCACTGCTATCAGCTTTCCCCTACATTGGACAGTTTCAAGGCCCAGCTTGACAGGGTGCTAGGCCATCTCAATTAAACTGTAGTCTTACAATGGGGTCAGAGTGGCTGGAGAGCTCCCAAACAGAGAGGGACCTGGGGGTACTGATTGACAGCCACCTAAACATGAGCCAGCAGTGTGCCCAGGTGGCCAAGAAGGCCAATAGCATCCTGGCCTGCATTAGGAATAGTGTGGCCAGCAGGAGCAGGGAGGTCATTGTGCCCCTGTACACTGCATTGGTTAGGCTGCACCTTGAGTCCTGTGTCCAGTTCTGGGCCCCTCAGTTTAAGAAGGACATCGAAACACTTGAACGTGCCCAAGAGAAGGGCAACAAGGCTGGGGAGAGCCCTTGAGCACAAGCCCTATGAGGAGAGGCTGAGGGAGCTGGGACTGTTTAGTCTGGAGAGGAGGAGGCTCAGGGGTGACCTCATTGCCCTCTACAACTACCTGAAAGGTGGCTGTAGCCAGGAAGGGGTTGGTCTCTTCTCCCAGGCAACCAGCACCAGAACAAGGGGACACAGTCTCAAGCTGCGCCAGGGGAGGTTTAGATTTGAGGTGAGGAGAAAGTTCTTCACCGAGCGAGTCATTCGTCATTGGAATGTGCTGCCCAGGGAGGTGGTGGAGTCACCATCCCTGGAGGCATTCAAGAGGGGATTGGACGTGGCACTTGGTGCCATGGTCTAGTCATGAGGTCTGTGTTGATAGGCTGGACTCGATGATCCTCGAGGTCTCTTCCAACCTTAGTGATACTGTGATACTGTGAAAGGTTGGACTGTATGATCTGTGAGGTCCCTTCCAACCAGGTATTCTATGAAGCTGTGAAAAACAGCTTTGGTGTCCAAGGCTGTTCAACATTACCTAGAGAAAGAATTCTGGGGCATGTCAACTAAACATTTGACAAAGACACAGAAGGTCTAAAGAAGGCTTTAATTTGAAGAATATAACCATGTGCTCCCCTTGCTTGTTTTCAAATGCTCCATTCAGACAAAGTGGGGAAAGGCAGAAGAGAAACATTGTTATCTTCACGAGGCCTTTCAGAAGTAAGCTTCTGAAATTTATCTCTGCTCTGAATTTTCAATCCATAAACAAACCCACTCTGTTGTCCCAACACAAAACCCCACAAGAATCACACCCCACCTCTGGGGAAGGAATTAACTGCCAGAATATCTTTTTAAAAATACATTTATCTTTTAAGAAGTATGATCCAACTCCTACGGTTAAGTGAGATCCAACTCCTAGGGTTAAGTGAGATCCAACTCCTAGGGTTAAGTGAGATCCAACTCCTAGGGTTAAGTGAGATCCAACTCCTAGGGTTAAGAGGGACTTGATAAACACCTTTCTACGTTTATCTACACATGGCTAAACTTGTGAGTCACTGGAAATTCTATCTGGACAGCAACCCAAATATCCAGAATATGTTACTGGAGGCTGCCAGTTAGAAAGTATGTCCAGCTGTGCCTCAAACCACTAAAAACAATGAAGGCCAAAACCTGAGGTTCATGCAGGCAGCCAACTTATGAAGAGCTTTTTGGACTGAAGTGGCTGAGGAAGCCACAAGCATGTTACCATTTTATTTGCAGGAAACATGAATTCCCTGTACTTGTTAAGCCTTGCAGAGGGCAGAAGAGAAACAATACAACATTGGCTTGAACAGCAAAACATCCATAACCATGTCTGCAAATAAATTACCTTAAGCAATCTACATAAAAATACTGCAGGTTTATCAGGAAGGGGGACTTGGGAGAAATTCTTTTATATAAACATACAACACCAACAGGAAGGCTGGGGAGGGACTTCTCAGGATCTCAGGTAGTGATAGGACTAGGGGGAATGGAATGAAGCCGGAGGTGGGGAGATTCAGGCTGGATGTGAGGAGGAGGTTCTTCACCATGAGAGTGGTGAAGCCCTGGAATGGGCTGTCCAGGGAGGTGGTTGAGGCCCCGTCCCTGGGGGTGTTTAAGCCCAGGCTGGATGAGCCTCTGGCCAGCCTGATGTAGTGTGGGGTGTCCCTGCCCATGGCAGGGGGGTTGGAACTAGATGATCCTTGTGGTCCCTTCCAACCCTGACTGATACTATGATAACAACCACCACCTAAGAAGAGCACAGACTGTTTTAAAGGTCTTGAAATGTTCCCATTACAATGACAACAAAAAATAATAGGCATTTCCTTTGTGCTGGGGGAGTAGAACAGGTAGCAGGATGGGAGACTGCTTTATTTCCGACCATTAAAGAAATTACAAGGGTCAATCACAGCAGCACCCAAGTGGGAGATTCTGCTTTCTGAAAATTTTTTCTTCCTGCTGACAACCAGGTTATCTCAGATTTAAGAACATATCTGTTGGAGCCAAACAATGGAAGAGGACGACGAGCCACACTTAGCACTACATGCTGACAGCACCTGCTTATTGAATAGAATACAATTAACCAGGTTGGAAAAGACCTTTGAGATCACTGAGTCCAACCTATCATCCAACACTATCTAATCAACTAAACCATGGCACCAAGCACCCCATCCAGTCTCTTCCTAAACAACTCCAGTGATGGTGACTTCACCTCCTCCCTGGGCAGCTCATTTGAATGGCCAATCACTCTTTCTGTGAAGAACTTCTTCCTAACATCCAGCCTAAACCTCCCCTGGCACAGCTTGAGATTGTGTCCTCTTGTTCTGGTGCTGGTTGCCAGGGAGAAGAGACCAGCCCCCACCTGGCTACAACCTCCTTTCAGGTAGCTGTAGACAGCAATAAGGTCTGCCCTGAGCCTCCTCCAGGCTAAGCAACCCCAGCTCCCTCAGCCTCTCCTCACAGGGCTTGTGCTACAAACCCCTCACCAGCTTTGTTGCCCTTCTCTGGATTCGTTCCAGCAAGTCAACATCTTTCCTAAACTGAGGGGCCCAGAACTGGACACAGTACTCGAGGTGTGGCCTAACCAGTGATGAGTACAGGGGCACAATGACCTCCCTTGCTCCTGCTGGCCACACTGTTCTTGCTACAGGCCAGGATGGAACTTCCTGGACACGAGGCCACACTGCTGGCTCATGTTCAGCCTACTATCAATCAGTACCCTTAAGTCCCTTTATTGCTTAGATCACAGAGATAACAGTATGTTTAAAAAAAGCATTAAGACACTGCCTAGAATAAGTAAGAGTAGCATCAGTATTTCAAGTATAGTCTGGGTTCCCTAAATAAACTCTACAGAGACGTTTAAGTTTTATTAATTCACAAAAAGCTTTTACTACCAAACCCCATTCAGGGCAGACACTGAATTTACCTTCATTAAAGCCGTTTCACCACTGCTCTGCTGCATGTTCACATATGCTCCAGCTTCCAGAAGAATGGCTACTGTTGTTAGAAAATTCTGGAAAAAAACAGAACCACCACAAAACAACACACAAACCCACAGACACCGAGAGAGGTAAACAGAAAACATTCTGAAACAAAACCAGAATCAGATGTGACATGCATTTAAAAAGCCAACAGTAAAAATCCAAAGCATGAAGTATGACATAACTCAACTGCTCTCTCCTGTGGCTAACAAAGAGCTATCCAGGCACAGGCAATCAGGGAGTCATCGCAATTCTTATTTCCCCACCCCCTTAATCTTGCAATAGTGAACACCACAGGCAGAAAACAGGACACCTGCATTAATCACCAGGCTGGGATCAAGCTCCGTTTATCATTCCCATGGGAAAAAAAACATCAACCAGCTCGAAGAAGAGAGAACACAGATGATACATACTCTGACTGGTCTAGTTAGTCTTGAGCTTGCCACCATCTCCATCTCCCAACTCTCCAATAGTAAGCTCCCCTCAGAGATTCACTCTCAACATCTCCCAAGTTTGGATCCAGAGATTGTAACAAGCTCCTCATGATGAGCCCAGAGAAAGCCTTTGCCACCACTTCCCCTCTAGGTAGCCCTATGATATCTCAAGGCAGGGTTTTGGATCACAATTCATCTACGCTACCATAACCACAGCTGCTGGGATGACGCAGTTAAGCTCACCCTGTTATATCCTGCTAGGTACTTTTTAGGCATCATCCTGGGGGGGTGGGGTGGAAATCTGTACTACTTTTACACATAAGAGCCCAGAGCCACAAATACAGCAATAACCAAGCCAACCTTTACCTTTTCAGCTGCATGTATCAATGCAGTTGTTCCATTTTTCTGTCTACCGTTAACTTTAGCTCCTTTCCTGATGAGGACTCTGAGAAGATCATCATGCCCACCAGCAGCAGCAAGCATTACTAGAGTCATCCCACTGGAGTCCTGAGGAAGGAACCATTGTCATTAAATAAAACTTTAAAAATTAACTTAGAAAAATGCTGCAAGATACATCAGAGCAGGTCCTTTCCCCCTTCACTGCTCTCCAGCAGGTCAGTCCCCAACCTATACTGGTCCATGGGGTTGCTCTTTCCTAGGTGCAAGTCTCCATGCTTGCCCTTGTTGAACTTCATTAAATTTCTCCCTGTCCAGCTTTCCAGCCTGCCCAAGTCTCACTGAATGGCAGCACAACCTTCTGGTGTGTCAGCCACTCCACCCAGCTTGGTGTCATCAGCAAACTTGCTGACAGTGCTCTCTGTGCCCTCATCTAGTTTGTTGATGAATATATTGAACAGCACTGGTCCCAGTACTGACCCCTGAGGGACTCAACTAAAATAGAATAGAATTAACCAGGTTGGAAAAGACCTTTGAGATTATCGAGTCCAACCTATCACCCAACACCGTCTAATCAACTAAACCATGGCACCAACTCTCTTGGGCCCCTTTGCATCCCAGTACCCTATCCCATGAGATTTCCCTTAGCAATTGCCTGAAAAGGCAAAAATTTGCCCTGCTGAAATCCAGCATTGCAATTCTGCTCGATGCTTTCTTCCTACCACACAAGATCCTGAACTCCACCATCTCTTGGTCACTGCAACCAAGGCTGCCCTCAACCTGCACTGCTTCAAGCAGTCCCTCCTTGTTGGTGAGTATCAGGTCCAGTAACAATCCTCTCCTAGTTGGTTCCTCCACCATTTGCACCAAGAAATTGTCATCAATGCACTGGAGGAACCTCCTGGCCCATGGATGGATGGCTGTGTAGGCCTTCCAGCAAATGCTGCCTCACTAGTTCGTCCATCACCTTTTTGACTGTGCTATGAGGTCTTGGCATAACGTACAGACATGACATTATGCAACTAAGTGCACAACAGGCAACACCAATGCCAGAGACTTAATCCTCAAAAAATGGAACTACAGTACTATTTAACAGTAAAAGAAATCCTTCTAGGAAAGCAAGAACACAGCTAGTGAAGAACTGGCAGAAAACCCACAATAATTTCACAGACTGAAGCGATCCCAGTCTGCCCAACGGAGAATGCAAAATATTTGGGGTTTTTTTTGCATATACAGATGTTATACATAGTTTAGCCATTCCTTATACAGTGTAAAAGTTCTAGATTTAATATTCAGTTAAAGCCACTGAGAAAAATCTGTAAATCCAGCTCCTGGCATGCTTCTATCAGATTTTTGGTTGTTAGCCCTTGGAATGTGCTGCCCACGGAGGTGGTGGAGTCATCGTCCTAGGAGGTGTTCAAGAGGGGATTGGATGTGGCATTTGGTGCCATGGTCTAGTAGTCATGAGGTGTTGGGTGACAGGTTGGACTTGATGATCTTTGAGGTCTTTTCCAACCTTATTGATTCTATGCCCATCAAGGTCAGTGCCTGCAAGATAGGATTCTGGCTGCAGAAGGATTCAGCATGTATGAATTCTGTTAAGTAAATGATGACTCCGCCACCTCCCTGGGTGCCATGGTCTAGTAGTCATGAGGTGTTGGGTGACAGGTTGGACTTGATGATCTTTGAGGTCTTTTCCAACCTTATTGATTCTATGATTCTATGCCCACCAAGGCCAATGCCTGCAAGATAGGATTCTGGCTGCAGAAGGATTCAGCATGTATGAATTCTGTTAAATAAATGATGACTCCGCCACCTCCCTGGGCGCCATGGTCTAGTAGTCATGAGGTGTTGGGTGACAGGTTGGACTTGATGATCTTTGAGGTCTTTTCCAACCTTACTGATTCTATGGGAAAAGAAAAACCCCAACAGGTAACAGTCTCAAATTCTTTTCTCACCTTGTGCTTTTTTCCCCAAGCTCAGACAGAAATCTGTTACTAGCAAGAGGAGAAATCTTTTCAAATAACCCTAATCTGTACTCTTCCCTCATCCCCCCCCAATATTTTTATGGCAGAAAAAAATTACCTCTTGATCCAGATTATAATCCTCATTTGAAGAAAGTGCCATCTTTACTGTCATGTAATCTCCACTTTTAACAGCATCCCTCAAGAGAGCTAGAAAATAAATTCGATGCATGTATAGGATATTTTGCTTTGAAATGCCAGCTAAGAGATGCCCCTTCCTCCCAGCAGCTACTCACTACTTGATATTGGTTCTGTCGACACATGATTCGTCTCTTCTCCATCAAGATGCTTCTGGAAGTCCTCTAGCGTCAGCCACTCTAACTGCATGTCCATACCCAAACTCAAGACTTGCTGCTTGCCATCTATTGTGTATTTGATTTCATGTAAGGGAAAAAACAAAAGATAGTGAAAAATAGAATAAGTAATAAATAACATACATTTTCAAGCCATTCACTGCTTGCCACTGCCTCAATGATCAGCAGCTTAACATCCTACTGCTGTTCATTCAAAACAGACTCTGGAAGTCGCTGTGGAATGGTTCCAAACAATGAAGGTTGTGTTAGACATAAATTGCTTTCACTTCAAACAAACTGTCTGATTGTTAGCTGCACTAAATTAGGCTGAATTGGTAAGCGATGCACAGCACTCTGTTGCTACAAGAGCAGAACCACTGGAAACACACTGAAAAGCTATCAGGGAGTTTCAAAAGGAAACATCGTTTCAGGCTCCTGCAGGTATGATTTGGAGCACTGAGAGATGCAAAAACTGCAATGGAGAAAACAGTAACTGCCAGTGCACCACTCTTCCCCTGCTTTTATTTTTCTGCTGCTCACCAGAGCTCTCCATTTGACACACATCCACTACTTCTGGATCACCTTCTGCAGCAATGTAAGTCCATGTGTCTGTTTCATCTCTTATGCTCCTTCTTTCTTTGCACACCTGGCTGTCTTTTGACTTTAATTCTTCTATGAATTTATGTTCTACTGAAGAGTCTTCTCTTTTGCAGTTATTCTCAGAACAGTCACTTTTTTCTTCTGAGGCTACATTTAACAACTGAAATGCACTTTTGATGTCCTTAAAGCCTAGAATATTAAGACAGTTACCACGAGTGACTACTTGAGCCACTAAAGACTATTGCATAAGAACATTTTAGAGAGTGACCTGACCAGAGTCTATTTAGAAAAGGTCTGTCCTCTTTCTGCAAGTTAATCATTGCTGAAGTGTAGGAGCAAGTTTAACAACATGAGGCAAAAACTGAGCTAGTTCACCTCCAGCTACGCTGGCAGGTCTGGATTCTGACTACTTTCAACATGGTACCATCATCTTTTTAAGAGATTACTACCTAGAAAATATAGTTCAGCACCTGTGACAAACAGACAAAGGACACCTGCTGTTTAAGGAACAGCTGCCACTCTGTTACTCCTTTCCTTAAGCACTGTGAGCATCTATGCTACTTCCAGTGAAATACATTTCTCTAGTGGCAGCTATCTGAAGCATCATAGCTCCTCCTGTAGCCACTTATGATTGTCAAAGGTGGAGTTAGTGTTCCTCAGTTCATCCTCACTGGAGTATCCCTTACCAGGGAATTTATCCTAACTAAAACTATCCAGAATCTTCCTGAGATCAAAAGTGGTAATATTAATACCCCACTATACTATTTAGGATAGAAATACAACCTAGACTTTTTTTTCCATGTATCAAGTCACCCAGTTCTGCTGGTATTTTAAGGGCTGTATAATATAACACACAGCAGCTAAAGCAGGGGGCAAGAAGTTTGTCTGATGGGAACCTCCACTAGTCTTTTTAAACATAGAAGAAGTGTGTGCTCATACTAACATCAGATTGCTTCTGGAAACAGCCAACAGTTGGACAAGTTCCTCTAAAAAAGATCACTGACACAGGCATAGCTGACAGTATTGAACACTTTATGAAGCATGGAAGAATATGGAAGTCCCTACATGAGTGCACACAGCATTCTCACAAAGCATCTATTAACAAAATACACTCTTGCCTCCTATAATAAAAGCAGGAATTCTGGTTTCTGATGGGTTACAAAACCCCACAGCATCCACTCTTGCAGAAAGAAGAGATACCCTGAATGATCTTTCCCCCTTCTCTCTTTTAAACAGATTTTCACTTACTTTTTAGGGCATTTTGTTCTTTTCTGCTCTTTTCTTCTTTTTCAGACTCTCTTTTTTGATATTTTTCTTTTGCTTCAATTTTCTTTATTTCTTTCTCCTGGCACTGTAAACAAAGATCAAATCAAAGTGATAGAGGGGGAAAAAAAAAGGGAAAAATAAACTCCTTTCACTACTCAACCACCAAATCCAGCAAAATCCACCCAAACCCACTCTATCTGCCGAGAAGACTGGGCTTAGCAATATTCAGTATCACAGAAAATTTTATGGGTGATGTAAATGTATAATCAAATTCACCTAAATAAAACCTTGACAGGCTGGAGAGGTGGGCACAAGCCAACCTCATGGGGTTCAATAAGAGCAAGTGCAGGGTCCTGCATCTGGGTCAAGGCAATTCCAGGCACAAATCCAGGCTGGGCAGTGACTGGCTGGAAAGTAGCACTGAGGAGAGAGACTTGGGGGTGCTGGTGGACAAGAAGCTCAACATGAGCTCTCAGTGTGCATTTGCAGCCTGGAAAGCCAATCAGATCCTGGGCTGCATCAAGAGAAGTGTGGCCAGCAGGTCAAGGGAGGTGATTCTCCCCCTCTACTCAGCTCTGGTGAGACCCCACCTGGAGTACTGTGTCCAGTTCTGGAGTCGCTGGAACGTGTCCAGAGAAGGGCCAGGAGGATGATCAGAGGGCTGGAGCACCTCTCCTATGAGGACAGACTGATGGAGTTGGGGCTGTTCAGTCTGCAGAAGAGAAGGCTCCCAGGTGACCTAATTGTGGCCTTCCAGTATCTGAAGGGGGCCTACAGGAAGGCTGGGGAAGGACTTCTCAGGATCTCAGGTAGTGATAGGACTAGGGGGAATGGAATGAAGCTGGAGGTGGGGAGATTCAGGCTGGATGTGAGGAGGAGGTTCTTCACCATGTGAGTGGTGAAGCCCTGGAATGGGTTGTCCAGGGAGGTGGTCGGGGCCCCGTCCCTGGAGGTGTTTAAGGCCAGGCTGGATGAGGCTCTGGCCAGGCTGATCTAGTGTGGGGTGTCCCTGCCCATGGCAGGGGGGTTGGAACTAGATGATCCTTGTGGTCCCTTCCAACCCTGACTGATACTATGATACTACTGTGATACTAAATAGCATTCAACTGCCTCCACCAAAGGCTGCCTTTCTCCTGTAGTCCCCTCTCTTCATTCAGCCAGCAAATTCCAAACTGCAGAGTAGGTGGGACAAGGCTCCTTGGCATGGCTTTGTATCAGCCCCCAACATTAAACTGGTACGTGGAAGAGCAATGGCTTGCTGAAAAACTGCCCCAAAAGACGTCTCCACAAGCACTGCAGACTGAGTACATCATTTAAAGCTACCATTTCTTTGACATAGGAAAACTTTTAAATTAAAATAGATTTGGTGTATCACAAGATATTAGCAGAGCTGAGACATTCAGTTGTTTTATCACCTCCTGGACAAAACCTCAGCTTTTTTTTGATCAGTGTTGTAATTAACAAGTAGCACAGACAGCTGTTGAGCCCTACAGATGCCCAGTATTTTGGGGGAAAGCTGTAACTTCCTAAAGGGATACCACATACTTGCTTCCTAGTGAGGCTGCTAACAATCAGTAATCCAATAATTTCCAATACTGATCAGAGTCACAACATACACTGCACATTTATATTTGGGCAGAATCCAATGGGATGGCATTTAACAAGTCCAAGTGCTGCACTTTGGCCATGGCAATCCCATGCAGAGCTATAGGCTGGGGTCAGAGTGGCTGGAGAGCTCCCAAACAGAGAGGGACCTGGGGGTACTGATCGACAGCTGCCTGAATATGAGCCAGCAGTGTGCCCAGGTGGCCAGGAGGGCCAATGGCATCCTGGCCTGCATTAGGAATAGTGTGGCCAGCAGGAGCAGGGAAGTCATTGTGCCCCTGTACTCTGCTTTGGTTAGGCCACACCTTGAGTACTGTGTCCAGTTCTGGGCCCCTCAGTTTAAGAAGGACATTGAGACACTTGAACGTGTCCAGAGAAGGGCAACGAGGCTGGGGAGAGGCCTTGAGCACAAGCCCTATGAGGAGAGGCTGAGGGAGCTGGGATTGTTTAGCCTGGAGAAGAGGAGGCTCAGGGGTGACCTCATTGCCCTCTACAACTACCTGAAAGGTGGTTGTAGCCAGGAAGGGGTTGGTCTCTTCTCCCAGGCAACCAGCACCAGAACAAGGGGACACAGTCTCAAGCTGCGCCAGGGGAGGTTTAGACTCGAGGTGAGGAGAAAGTTCTTCACCGAGCGAGTCATTCGTCATTGGAATGTGCTGCCCAGGGAGGTGGTGGAGTCACTGTCCCTGGAGGTGTTCAAGAGGGGATTGGACGTGGCACTTGGTGCCATGGTCTAGTCATGGGGTCTGTGTTTATAGGTTGGACTTGATGATCCTCGCGGTCTCTTCCAACCTTAGTTATACTGTGATACTGTGAAGGTAAATCAAAACGAAACAATGGTTCAGCACACAAACTGACTCCAGAGAATAGTGCGTTATAAACTGATGCAAGAGTGTTCTGTAATCAGAGCTATGTAAGGAAAGACAGGTACCTGGAACAGGCAATGATTGTATTTGAAAAGAATCATCTGCTTGGGCCAACAAATTTAGTGAAGACACAGACACTTCCAGAACTCTCTGCCAAAACCACTCTCAATATATTAAGTCAACAGCTGCTCTGGAGAATAATTAACTAGTTACAGAAAATCTCCTAGAGTGAAAAGCAGAGGATAATGCCTTCCATCTTTTCTCAATACTTTGGAGCATGACCTCCCATGGAGCACAACCATGAGAAAGGCATACAGCCAACGTACTGAGAGCATTGGCTGAAGAGCCATAATCAAATGAACTTTCACCTACTATGTCTTCCTGTTTGGGGGGACAGGATTTGTAAACTACTGGTAAATAAAAGAGAATTCCAACAATTTATCTGATTGTCACCACTGATGTCCCTATACTTACGAGTGCTATAGCCTTGAACTGCAAGAAAATAAAGTAACAGAAGGCCCATAGTAATTCCTTTATCTTGTTGACAAGAGCTTTCACCACTACACTCCTGCAAAAACACTCTTTTGTGTAAGTCTACACAGATTACACCATGAAATTCTCTACCTCAATAATTATGTTTAAGTATGGTCTCAGAAGGAGAGGCACACAACCCAGTTAGTATCAAGGTGTTTTGTCTGCAATCCTGCTGCAAATCAGAAAGAGGTTTGTCTGAGCAGCCAAAGTTTTATAAACTGCAAACTGCTGTTGAAATAGTTTGAAGCAGCTGAAAAAAAATATATTCTCAGAAGCATTCAAAAAATACTACTATCTCCCCTCTTTTTTTTCTTTACCACCCTGCTTTTCTTAAAAGATTACTGTGTTAATTAAGAAAACAGGGAATGTTCTAGTATTTGCCCAGCTCATTGCTTACAACAGGTACAGCAACTGTAATTCATATGAAACCATGCCAAGAAAACAAGGCATTTAGGCAAGCCAACTGCACAATTCTCTGGGAGACCTGTGTTTAAAAGCAATTTCAGCATTCCAAATCTCAGATAGGTGCTAATGGAGTGCCTGGCTTTTGAGAGGGATCAGGCATGTGCTTTAACTCAAAAGCACACTTCATTGTGCAGGCTTGTGTGGACAGTTGCTCAAGACTAAATGTCTTGCTACACAAGTAAAAAGGAGTCAAACTGAGGCACAACTGTTGAAGGTGGGGAGGAATAAACCTAAAACCAGCAGCTTGTTGTAGAGAAACAGTGAATTTCATCCTACTGAAGTACACAGAGTAGAAATGCCAACTTTGCCACTGAAAGACACCATTCTCCCCTGAAGTGTTCCCTCCTTTATAGTGCTCAGAATCCAGAAGTTTTTCATTCTATCTTATACATTGTGCAGTTGGCCTTTCTTTAGCTTAATCCAGCTCATAACTTATCTATTTTGTTGATTCTGCCATCATGAGCAGTATCCTTCTGAGATATCTGAACCTCAAAACTGTCTGATTTAATCCTCAGTCCCCACCCCGCTGCCTTAAACGCTGCTTACCTCTCCAGCTGAATCGGTGGACTTGCGGCCTCGCTCATCAGCACTCAGCTTCAACCCCTTGTGCACTGGTGAAGGAGCAGGTGAAACTTTCTCCAACTCCACTGGCACTATTTTTACTTTTTCTTGCCCTTTTTGCTTTCTGTGCACGCTTTTCTTCTCTAAATGGGCATCCTGAGTTTCCACTTTTCTTTCTTCCTCTTTATGATCTGCAGCTTTGGGAACCTTTTTCTTTCTTCTCTTAACCTTAATATCCATGCTGTCATCCTCATTACTTGCTGACCCATCGAGATGGCCATCGGCAACGGAATCGATTTCAGCAACTTGTTGTTCCAGCCTCTCTTCATTTGGCTTCTCATCTTTATGTTCTGAATTTAAGTCTGAATTTTCCTTTTCAGTGCCTTGCAAAAGTACATTGTCTGGGGTACTCAATTCCGAGTCACACTGACCATATCCATGCTTCTCCTTTCGTGACTTTTTGTTTTCTTTAGTATCTTCTCTAGATTTTACTTTTCCGTCTTTAAGTTCTCCTTTCTTTTTCCTGACTTCTTTAGTATCCTCCTTCCTTTGCTTCTTTGGGTCCTTTGAATCCTCCTTGCTTTCTGAAGTCCTTTTTTTGGGTTTTGAATCTAAAGCCGCAGTGTCTGGGGAGTTTTCACATTCTGCTGGTTTTTCTTTGAGTTTTGCAGACTTGGGCTGCTTCTTCTTCAGATCATCTGGACATCCATCCTCTCCATCTTTTGACTTCTTTTTCTTCTTCTTTGGTGAAACATCATCTTTTGTTTCGCTTTGCCAGTCACTGTCAGATTCTGCTTCAAATATATCATCATTTAGAGACAGTTTCTAAAAGGTAGGGAAAAAAAGAAAACATTTCTTTCCCCATTAAACCACATCACTTTGGAGCCAACTATACAAAAACAGTAGTGATGGTGCTGGGGGAAAGTGCATCTTGGAACACTTCAATCTTTTTAGCACTGTAAACATTGCTCCTCGTCATATTGTAACATCTGTGAACACAATTCTAGCTCACCTACCTAATCAGAGTACGAACTGCTCAGATGAGAACCGATATACAGACAAGTGAACCAATCAGACACCCAACATCCAGCTTCCAGAAATAAATCTGAGCTATTTTTTGTGAAAAGAATCAATTAACCTGATTTTCATAGTATCATAGTATCAGTCAGGGTTGGAAGGGACCACAAGGATCATCCAGTTCCAACCCCCCTGCCATGGGCAGGGACACCCCACACTAGATCAGGCTGGCCAGAGCCTCAGCCAGCCTGGCCTTAAACACCTCCAGGGACGGGGCCTCAATCACCTCCCTGGACAACCCATTCCAGGGTCTCACCACTCTCATGGGGAAGAACTTCCTCCTCACATCCAGCCTGAATCTCCCCACCTCCAGCTTCATTCCATTCCCCCTAGTCCTATCACTACCTGAGATCCTGAGAAGTCCTTCCCCAGCCTTCCTGTAGGCCCCCTTCAGATACTGGAAGGCCACAATTAGGTCACCTGGGAGCCTTCCCTTCTGCAGACTGAACAGCCCCAACTCCTTCAGTCTGTCCTCATAGGAGAGGTGCTCCAGCCCTCTGATCATCCTCGTGGCCCTTCTCTGGACACATTCCAGCACCTCCACATCCCTCTTGTAATAGGGGCTCCAGAACTGGACACAGTACTCCAGGTGGGGTTTCACCAGAGCTGAGTAGAGGTGAAGAATCACCTCCCTTGACCTGCTAGCCACACTTCTCCTGAGGCAGCCCAGGATCTGATTGGCTTTGCGGGCTGCAAGTGCACACTGAGAGCTCATGTTGAGCTTCTCCTCCCCCAGCACCCCCAAGTCTCTCTCCTCAGGGCTGCTTTCCAGCCAGTGACTGCCCAGCCTGGATTTGTGCCTGGGATTGCCTCAACCCAGATGCAGGACCCTGCACTTGCTCTTATTGAGCCTCATGAGGTTGGCTTGTGCCCACCTCTCCAGCCTGTCAAGGTCCCTCTGGATGGCCTCCCTTCCCTCCAGCATGTCTGCTGCACCACACAGCTTGGTGTGTGGTTTGTAAAATTTACCTGAAGGTTTTGCAGAAGCAAGGTAACAGTTAAAAAAAAAATTAATTAAAAATTCTTATGCTTCCTTTCCAGACTGAGCAGAAAAAAAACCAACCAACCAACCACCAACCAAGCAAGCAGCCGCACTCTGCCTTCTTGAAATTAATTTTTCTGTATTCTTATTAAATTTAACAGCTAACATGCAAAAACTCAATCTGCTACACAAAGCAGGAGGGTGAACTGAGCAGTATCCAGCTGCAGTGACAAGGCAACAGGCATGTGGGCAGAGAAAGGGGGTTGTTTATCTTGTCAGACTCTTAAATGTGTCCACAGAAGGGCAACAAGGCTGGTGAGAGGCCTTGAGCACAAGCCCTATAAGGAGAGGCTGAGGGAGCTGGGGTTGTTTAGCCTGGAGAAGAGGAGGCTCAGGGGAGACCTTATTGCTGTCTACAACTACCTGAAGGGAGGAGGGGGTTGGTCTCTTCTCCCAGGCAACCAGCACCAGAACAAAAGGACACAGTCTCAAGCTGTGCCAGGGGAAGTTTAGGCTCAAGGTGAGGAGAAAGTTCTTCATAGAGAGGAGTTAGCCATTGGAATGTGCTGCCCAAGGAGGTGGTGGAGTCACCATCCCTGGAGGTGCTCAAGAGGGGATTGGATGTGGCACTTGGTGCCAGGGTTTAGTAGTCATGAGGTGTTGGGGTGACAGGTTGGACTTGATGATCTTTGAGGTCTTTTCCAACCTCACTGATTCTATAAAAAGCAAGCTAAAATGACCATGCATGATTTATATAGTCCCACTACAACCAGAGCACAGATAGGGAATTAAACTTCAGTATAAAACACTGGAAGGTGAAACATACCTGTATCTCCTTTTTAACTGGTTTGGGCTTATTGTCCACAATTTTATTCCTGAATTCCAGCAGCACTTCTTTGCAGTCTTCCAAATGAGCCTCTGGTTCCCAGGTATCATCATCAGAGGTATATCCTTTCCACCGTACTTTGTAGAGAATTTTACCCTGTAAGAAAAAAAAGCCAACATTTAATACCATACAGCACAGCACTGTGTCATCTACTCAAGTCTTGAGGATCTCAGTAGATAGATCATTTTGTGTACATAGGAGTGAATACAATAATTCAACTTAACATTGACATTGAGTGCACCCTCAGCAAGTTTGCTGATGACACCAAGCTGTGTGGTGCAGCAGACACGCTGGAGGGAAGGGAGGCCATCCAGAGGGACCTTGACAGGCTGGAGAGGTGGGCACAAGCCAACCTCATGAAGTTCAATAAGAGCAAGTGCAGGGTCCTGCATCTGGGTCGAGGCAATCCCAGGCACAAATACAGGCTGGGCAGTGACTGGCTGGAAAGTAGCCCTGAAGACAGAGACTTGGGGGTGCTGGTGGACAAAAAGCTCAACATGAGCTCTCAGTGTGCACTTGCAGCCCGCAAAGCCAATCAGATCCTGGGCTGCCTCAGGAGGAGTGTGGCCAGCAGGTCAAGGGAGGTGATCCTCCCCCTCTACTCAGCCCTGGTGAGACCCCACCTGGAGTACTGCGTCCAGTTCTGGAGCCCCTATTACAAGAGGGATGTGGAGGTGCTGGAATGTGTCCAGAGAAGGGCCACAAGGATGATCAGAGGGCTGGAGCACCTCTCCTATGAGGACAGACTGAAGGAGTTGGGGCTGTTCAGTCTGCAGAAGAGAAGGCTCTGAGGTGACCTCATTGTGGCCTTCCAGTATCTGAAGGGGGCCTACAGGAAGGCTGGGGAAGGACTTCTCAGGATCTCAGGTAGTGACAGGACTAGGGGGAATGGAATGAAGCTGGAGGTGGGGAGATTCAGGCTAGATGTGAGGAGGAGGTTCTTCACCATGAGAGTGGTGAAGCCCTGGAATGTGTTGTCCAGGGAGGTGGTCGAGGCCCTGTCCCTGCAGGTGTTTAAGGCCAGGCTGGCTGAGGCTCTGGCCAGGCTGATCTAGTGTGGGGTGTCCCTGCCCATGGCAGGGGGGTTGGAACTGGATGATCCTTGTGGTCCCTTCCAACCCTGAATGATACTATGATACTATGACATAGGAATTCCCAGAATTATTTCCATCTGCATCACATACTTAGACCTAAGCAGGTTGTAAAATGTTGCAGTAGCTGGAGTGGGTGTATCAAAAATATTTCTGATGTCTAAAATATATTCAAAACCACAGCTACAATGTACACATCAGGAATTCCCAGCCACTATACTGAAATAGATTATCCTGACAGTTACAAAACTGACTTAAAAGGAAGTTTTAAGATTCATTTTATTAAAAATTTAGGCTTGAATTGCTCCTCTTTGCTGAGGAAGTTGATAACCTTAAGATTTATAATGCATTAACACCATATAGTTTTATACTGAAATTTATATCTTATGTTAGATTTGTAATCAATGTCTCTTAATAAATTCAATTAGAATAGAATAGACCAGACCAGGTTGGAAGAGACCTTCACGATCATCGTGTCCAACCTATCATCCAACACCACCTAATCACTAAACCATGCAACCAAGCACCCTGTCAAGTCTCCTCCTGAATACCTCCAATGATGGCGACTCCACCACCTCCCCGGGCAGCCCATTCCAATGGGCAATCACTCTCTCTGTGTAGAATTTCTTCCTAACCGCCAGCCTAAACCTCCCCTGGCACAGCCTGAGACTGTGTCCTCTTGTTCTGGTGCTGGTTGCTCGGGAGATGAGACCAACCTCTGCCTGTCTACAACCTCCCTTCAGGTAGTTGTAGAGAGCAAGAAGGTCTCCCCTGAGTCTCCTCTTCTCCAGGCTAAGCAACCCCAGCTCCCTCAGTCTCTCCTCATAGGGCTTGTGTTCCAAGCCCCTCCCCAGCTTCGTTGCCCTTCTCTGGACTCGTTCCAGCAAGTCAACATCCTTCCTAAACTGAGGGGCCCAGAACTGGACACAGGACTCGAGGTGTGGCCTAACCAGTGCAGTGTACAGGGGCAGAATGGTCTCCCTGCTCCTGCTGGCCAGTGCTCCTGCTACAGGCCAGGATGCCATTTGCCCTCCTGGCTGCCTGGGCACACTGCAGGCTCATGTTCAGCCTACCATCAACCAGTATCCCCAGGTTCCTCTCTGCCTGGCCGCTCTCCAGCCACTCTGACCCCAGCCTGTAGCACTGCATTAGGAACAAAACACACACTGAGAAGAGCAAGTTAAATCTAGACAAAAATCTGAACCTGTGCAACTCAGCAGAGTTAGTTACAAAGATTTTTGGTAAAGGGTTACTTACAAAGTCCTAGACCAAGTGTTTCAACAGTGTTTAGCTTCCCTGGAGGATGAAATTGCACCCTTTCATCTCTTTTGTTCTTTCACTAGATTAGAATGAGTTCTAACAGTATTAAAAAAATTATTTAGATAAAGAAAAGAAGAAAGAATAAGGAAGTGCTTTCCACCATATCATCTCCTGTCTTTCTCCTAAATAAGCAGTTGGAATTTTTGTTTCTCAAGATGAACTCTCTTTCTTGCCTCAGCGAGGCTTATAAGCCTGGACTGAGCATGTTGCTGATACAAGTAGCAACTCAGGACCTCCAGCACCGAGTTTAACTGAAAAGCACAAACATGTGCTTTGAAATCAACGTGCTCACCTTCAGGGTCACCTTCATTAATTAACCCTGCATTTCTTTAAACAGATGTATGACGAAAGCTAGCACCAAATTGAAGGGCATTCCTGAACAAATACCAGCAAATGTACTAAGGAAAGCACCTTTGAAGAGGCAAAACAATAGTATTGCTTTCCTTCAAAAGTAGATTGATAATGCCCTGGAAGATCCTGCACTGCTAAGCAAGCCTGGAGAAGGAAAGCCTCAAAATAACTGTCATTGGACAGTGTTAAATGAATTTATATCCATAAGTTTATGTTTTTGTCTGAGCACTATTAGCCTTTGACCAAGAGTACATGCATGCCATTACATTTCAGCCTTAAACTTCAATTTAATCTTCTGTATTTCACTGCACAGACATATAAATAGCCCATATTCAGATACATTAGTGTAGTAGTTCTCCTCTTATAATTCAGTTTAACCATACACTCTTGATACAGGAATTGGTTTTCAAGTTAATGTTCACTTGTCCCTCTCACTTTCTTCTAATGGGCTTACTCATGAAATAAACTAGTAGCTTTCTTATTAGTCACTGCATAATTTAGGTTATAAAGGATCTCCAGAACTAATGAAATGCCCTGCAAAAGCAGGGCCAACTAGATCAGGTTGCTCAGAAATCTGCCCAGTCTCTGATCTGTTCTGAGTTCCCTGTGTTTCAGCTTGTGTCCACTGCATCTCTTATCCTTTTGCTGTGCGCCTGAGAAGGATCTGACTCTGTCATCTTTACCTCCTTCCATTAAGCAGACACAAATGCTGTGATCAACCTTGCTTCTTATAGCAGAACAAACTCAGCTCTCTCAGCCTCTGATCCTCCAGCACCCTATACATTTTCATAACCTTTCACTTCACTATGTCCATGTCTCTCCTGTCATGGGGAGCTCAGAACTTGACAGTATTTCTAACACATTTCAGTGTCGCCAAGAAGAGAGGAAAAACCACGTCCCTTGATCTGCTGGCTCCACTCTCGGATGCTGTTTGCCTTTGCTGCAAGCACTGCTGACTCATGGTCAATTTGCTTGTCTGTGGGGACTCCCAGCTCCCTTCTCACAGAGCTGCTTCTTAGCCAACTGGCTCTCACCTGTCTGGTGGTACCGGATTACGCCATTTCAGATGCAGGACTCGAGCTATAGCTGCAGAGTTACCGTTAGATCCTTGTAGCTCAGGTACAAAATGAGTTAGAAGCCCTGGGTTTAATTAATCGAGAAAGCTGGATAAAATAAAGCCTAATGCAAATGTGAAACCATGTGGCTGTTGAATGACTCTATATCCAGTATGTGAAGATAATAAAGAAGTATGGCTTAAGTGAGGATGAGATTGATCATGGTACTAACGATATGTACACAGCCTGACATTACCTCTTTCTTCTGTATCACTGTGTAGTAACAGAACATTTCAAAGCATTTTTATACTGCTGTAGCTTCTAAGAAAACTAGTGGTGGGCTAGAACCAATTTCTAGAGAAAGGGGTAGGGCCATGTCATTAAAGAGCAGAGTTAAGAGAATGTAACAGCTTCCATTGAAACTTTTTGTATTAGTATAGTTGTAGTACAGCGTGAAAGGCTTTCTGGATACACTGCAAGGAAAGACATCCAAGCTTTTATTCCTTGCTTTCTTAAGTAGGACATGTTAATGTTTCATTGATCAACAGGTTTAACTCCTCAGTCCAACTGTGAATGAAAGGGCTTCTGTGTGATGCTCTGCAGCTCTCCCACTTCTGAACTGTGACACAGGAACACACTGACTGGCCTTATGCTGTGCTGAACAGTGGCTGATTTTGGAATTTGAAGCTGGAAACCGTTGTATATGTATGTACATATATATATACACACACTCACTTGAACACAATACACAACTTTTTCAGTCATTTCAGAAGTGAGGAGTGGGTGCAAGTATCTACCTTGTGCTGTGCTTCTGAAGCGCTGCAGTATAGCCCCCCCCACTGAAGAGCAACAGACAGGTGACCTGATGCAACTGCAGTCCATGCTACAAAGCTACAACCAACACACGCTGGCTTAGGCACACGCAAACAGTAAAACTAACTGCACTCAGCACACAGTCTGGAAACCTCAAGTGCACACAGGGTTGGACTGAGCTGCAGTTAATTCTCCTCACATCATCTTTCTACTGCTGTGTTTTGCAGCACTAGCTGATAACACAGCTGTGTTTTGGCTACTGTTGAGTAAGTATCCAGGCTGTGTCCTTTCAACATTTCCCTGCCCCAAGAGTACATTGAAGGCTGGGCAACATCTTGGGAAGAGACACGGCTGAGCCAGCTGACCCAGACTGGTCAAAGAGGTATTCCGTACCGTATGATGTCAGCTCAGATATAAGAACGAAGTGAAAGATGATAGTGGGGGGATTCATCCATGGCACCTATCCTCCCAAGTAACCACCAAGCTTAGAGAGCCCTGCTTCCCGAGCCCAACCATCGTCTTGCTGATGGGAAGTAGAGACTAACATCTCTCTCTCTGCTTTTGCTTCCATGTGGACTCTTGCTTTCTTTGCTCATTATTGTTATTAAAATTGCTCCTATCCTATTACTGGCTTTTGTTGTATTTTTACCCCTCTCCCCTTGTCCATTTAAGAGGGGGAGTGATAGAGCAGCTTTGGTGGGCATCTGGCCTCCAGGGCAGGGCCAAACCACCACCACAGGTCAGACCCTGACACAGAATGCCCTGCTTGAAGGAGGATAGAAAGAGGGGGTGTAACACACCCTTTTACCAATTGCATTTTTTAGAGATGGTACTCAATATACTCTGGTATTCTTTAAAGTCTGTGGAATTCTTTCCCCTGCCAGTACACAGATTTTCAGTTCTATCGCTTTTGGGGGGAGAAGGGGAAGGGAAAATGAGGAAAGGGGAGTACTCTTGTTTTTTCAAGTCTGACTGCCTGACATTACATTGACCAATACTTCATACAGATAAAGCTATATATAAACACGGTATTACCTCCTAAGACATCAAGGTGTTTCAGGCAAGATACAGCCCAATCATGACAGCATCACAAATCAGAGAAATTCTTGGTCTGAAGGTTCTCCAACTCAAGGGTTTCAAAACACTTGTGCTTTACATGAAAGCTATCCAAATTGTATACTATCATGTGCACCCTCAGCAAGTTTGCTGATGACACCAAGCTGTGTGGTGCAGCAGACACGCTGGAGGGAAGGGAGGCCATCCAGAGGGACCTTGACAGGCTGGAGAGGTGGGCACAAGCCAACCTCATGAAGCTCAATAAGAGCAAGTGCAGGGTCCTGCATCTGGGTTGAGGCAATCCTAGGCACAAATACAGGCTGGGCAGTGACTGGCTGGAAAGTAGCCCTGAAGAGAGAGACTTGGGGGTGCTGGTGGATGAGAAGCTCAACATGAGCTCTCAGTGTGCACTTGCAGCCCGCAAAGCCAATCAGATCCTGGGCTGCGTCAGAAGTGTGGCCAGCAGGTCGAGGGAGGTGATCCTCTCCCTCTACTCAGCCCTGGTGAGACCCCACCTGGAGTACTGCCTCCAGTTCTGGAGCCCCTATTACAAGAGGGATGTGGAGGTGCTGGAATGTGTCCAGAGAAGGGCCACGAGGATGATCAGAGGGCTGGAGCACCTCTCCTATGAGGACAGACTGAAGGAGTTGGGGCTGTTCAGTCTGCAGAAGAGAAGGCTCCGAGGTGACCTAATTGTGGCCTTCCAGTATCTGAAGGGGGCCTACAGGAAGGCTGGGGAAGGACTTCTCAGGATCTCAGGTAGTGACAGGACTAGGGGGAGTGGAATGAAGCTGGAGGTGGGGAGATTCAGGCTAGATGTGAGGAGGAGGTTCTTCACCATGAGAGTGGTGAAGCCCTGGAATGGGTTGTCCAGGGAGGTGGTCGAGGCCCCATCCCTGGAGGTGTTTAAGGCCAGGCTGGCTGAGGCTCTGGCCAGCCTGATCTAGTGTGGGGTGTCCCTGCCCATGGCAGGGGGGTTGGAACTAGATGATCCTTGTGGTCCCTTCCAACCCTGAATGAAACTATGAAACTATGTACACAACTGACAACTAAAGTAATACATGAATTAGCTAAAATAAATATTTATCAGACACAGAATCAACTAAAAATAATAATAAAAATATGTATTATTTTTGGTATTTGAGGTCTTATCAACTTTTGTAACAGCTTCTACTTTCAAAGAAGAGAAGGCACAGTTATTTTAATTGGAATAAGTGTATGCACATATTTTATAAGCCAGTAAACACAGTCTCACTAAATCTCCACGTTTTCCACTCTATTCAGTCCTGTCCCTTTCGCTATTCAAACGTTTCACATCAAAACACCTCTGCGATTATCCGTACCAGGCAAAGGCTAGCTTAACGTGGACAAAACTAAAAAGATTAAATCTGGAGTATCTTTATTTAAAGCTGTGAGATACAAAAGGCTTCCTTGCAAAATCAAGCGCAAATTATCTTAAGTTACAATGACAAACGAACTCTTGGTTTTGCGTGGGTCTCGTCCAAGCGTGAGAGAACCGTGCAGGAACTGCCGGCAGAGTCGTGCCGGCCTGCACAGAAAGTGAGGGAAAGCAGGAGAGGGGCGAGCGCTCTCAGGCCCACTCTGCTGCCGGCGCTTCGGCAGCTACCTCTGCCGGCTCAGGCGCACCGCCTCAGGAAGCGGGACGAAACCCGACCCCAGAGCAGTCGTCAGCCCTGTCAGGAGCAGCCGGGCTACCCGCCAGCCCCGCCGCTGCAGGGCGCAGCAGCCTCCCTGAAGGACTTCCCGCCGCCACGCCGCCCAGGGATCCACGCCGCAGCCCCGGCGCAGCGACCGGGGACGCCACGCTGATAGGTGGCGGCGACAAGCACTCACCCCCTCGGTCTTCACGTCAAGGATCTTCTCCACCTCGAACACGTCCCCTTCTTCCTCTTCCTCGCTCTCGCCGCCGCCGGCCTCAGTGCCGGCTGCTGCCGTTGCACCCACCACCGTGGCAGTCCCGCTGCCGTCTTCCTTCCCGTCCTCCTCATCCTCCGCCGCGGCTGCCGTCCCCTCCTCTTCCTCCGCCCCCTCCAGCCTTACTGCCGCCGCCGCCTCAGACCCGCTCCCGGCCGCCGCCGCCGCCATTTTGGGCCGAATTTCAAACGACAACGGTGAAAAGCGGCTGCGACATCCACCGCCGGGCTAGGAGGGAGCGAGACGGCGGCCGCAGCCAATCGGCATGCCGCCAGCCAGTGACGCACAGGGGCGGGGCTCTGAGCCCGGAGGCTTTCGTGCCTTCAGCGCGGCGGCCCGCGGCAGCCAATGGGCGGAGGTGGCGGCGGCGGCAGCACCAGCGGCGGCAGCACCAGCGGCGGCAGCAGCAGGAGGCCCTAGCAGGGGCCGGAGGGCGGGCTGGCCTCGCTTCGCCCCGCCCCGCCCCTCGCTAGTGGCCACCGTCTTCTGCCTGGCCTTGTGAAAGCTGTGGCTCTGGTCTTCCTAGGGTGGACTGTAGTCCAGCCAGATTCTAGTTTCAGAGTGGAGTGGCGGGAACGAGGAACCTGGTGCCATCCCGCTCCGGTCGCCCGTCGGCGCTGGCGACGGATCTCGGCACTCCAGCTGCCGGGACCCCCGCTGCGGCTGGCGAGGGGTGAGCGGCGGATGACTGCTGGCCCCGTTGTATGGTTTCGCTCCGTGGCGCCGTATCGAGAACGGAAGTGGTTACCGGTGACAAGAGGCACTCAAAGGCTTGTTCACGTTGTTGACCTTTCATCCAGGAGATACGGTGCCCAAGTGGGCCCGGCTTGTCCAAACAGAGCATGCCGAACATCCCCGTACAAAGGGACTCTGCCCTCAGCTGGATGAGGTTTTGCGGAGACGCCCGAGAAACATACACCTCACTACAGGCTCCTGCTGGGGAATGGGGGTTCTTACTAGGGCAAGGAGTCCTTTAAAATTCCATAGGATTTTGTATGTTAAAGTAATTGTAGGCAAGCACAGCTTTTTTAAAATGTAACGTGCAGGAAAGAAAACAAATCTTGCAAGAAAGAGCAAACAAATCACACCCTATTTGCTTGTCCAAACGCCTTTATTATAGCCAGTGTTAATACATTGTATCTCAGAAACAGATCCTTAACACACACCGCACCAGTGAAACTCAGGCTTTAACATGAATGCACACTTTTCATACACACCCATATGGGATGTATTGTTGCAACAGGGAAAATACCAAACTATTTGAATAATTCACTGCAATGATGGACAAAAATTAGCTATCTCTTCTATTCATACTTTTGCCATCATGCACTTTATACGGTTACTCTAAAAGAGCCCTTTGAGTTAAGAAACCCATATCTTAGCTCTTCTCAAATACAGAGTGTACTATAAATCCTGCCTTAGTATTTTTACTAAAAAAGAGCCAGTACCTTACACACATGAAAACAAAGATTTGGAGCACTTTAGAAACAAGGACTTCAAGGGTATGTCTCTTAGCAGCATCCTCTACAATATCAAGTATATCTACGCCATCCTTGGCAGCTGTTTGCTTAAATTCTTGTCTTCCTTAGTAACCTCTTACAACATTTTGCTATTACTGCTAGGGAGCATTCTCCATCTGCTAGAGCAGTGCAACATGTTACCTATGGTGTCTGTGGAACCTCCTGCTTCTGAACATTTTCAATGGCTGGACAGGTAAGTGTGGAGTCTGTTCTGTACACACTTGAACCTGCCTCAGTGCAAGAAATTGCACTATGTGTCTAATTCTATTTCCCCAGATCAGAAAGCACTGAAGTGTGATTCTGTGCAGCTCCTTCATTTAGAAGAAGTCATGTGTGTCCATCTGAACGCCTGTGAAAAGCCCACTAAATTAAAATCAACCACTTTCAGTCCAGTTTTGCTATTAGGCTTCAATGTTTGGTCCAATATAAAATAACATGAATCAGCTATTTTTAAATCAGAATAGAATCAGAATACAGGGTAGCAGTAAAACAAGCAAACAAACCAACCAACCCAAACCCATTCCTTTTAACAAAACTAACCAAAAAAGGCAAAAAAGAACTGGTCTGCTGTTTGCATTTTAGGACACTCTAGGAACTACAAAACCATCCAACCAAAACCACAGAGATGTTATGAAGATACTTATTACTTCTTTGTTTATCATAATGTTGCATCTGCAAAGGATATCCTACCACTTAACTGAATCAATACATTACTCTCTCTTGATCATGCCATTAAATAAGTACATAAGATTTTAGAAGAAATCAAAACAAAGGTATTTTAAAAGTACTTCATGATGTGCAAGGAACCAAAGAGATTGATGTAAACAAATGAATCATTAAGGTATTCCTATGAGAGTTGCAGGTAAGCAAAATACTCCATACATGTAAAATCAAGACTTAGTTATTATAAGACCCTTTTGTTCTATACTTTTAAGTCTGTGACTATGAGAATTATTATTCAATAATAATAATATAAGATTGAATGTCCTCAATTTAAACCTTTTATGTAAGGCTGCAAGAAAAAAATAACTCTGCTAAAGAATAATGTTAAATAATTATGTGATTAAATGTTTTAAGTAGAAGTAGAACTGACAGATAAACTTGATACTCACTATTTTCTTGGTAGCAGAATCCCCCATCTTTCACAAACTCAAGTAGATAGCAGATAGATGGAAATCACCTCTCAACTCTTCTTACCCACTCCATTGCTTTTCTGATCAATTCAAAAGCCCAATGAACACCACTGTGTGTACAAATGAAGTTTTTACTATAATAAGAAAGGGAATTTCCAGACCCTGTATTAGAAAGGTAATAGAGCACTGGGGCATACAGAAGTGAGAGGTGCAGGGTTCAGAAGGAGCCAGGATCAATCTGCAAAGCTAAAGGGTGAAAGTTGTGCTATGAAGAATCAGCTACTCAAATAATTTTGAAAATCTTGTCCAGAGTATTTTATGGTGTATGCTTGTGAAGAACACCAAGCCATGAATATAATCCTAAAAAATGGTGCAAGCTAACAGGCACCAGTTACATGAAGGCATTTTCTGTTTTCTTAATTCCTAAAATAAATAATAGAATAGAATTAACCAGGTTGGAAAAGACCTTTGAGGTTATTGAGTCCAACCTATCATCCAACACCATCTAATCAACTAAACCATGGCACCAAGCACCCTATCAAGTCTCTTCCTAAACACCTCCAGGGATGGTGACTCCACCACCTCCCTGGGCAGCCCATTCCAATGGCCAATCACTCTTTCTGTGAATAACTTCTTCCTAACATCCAGCCTAAACTTCCCCTGGTGCAGCTTGAGACTGTGTCCTCTTGTTCTGGTGCTGGTTGCCTGGGAGAAGAGACCAACCACCACCTGGCTACAACCTCCCTTCAGGTATTTGTAAGAGAGCAACAAGGTCTCCTCTGAGCCTCCTCTTCTCCAGGCTAAACAATCCCAGCTCCCTCAGCCTCTCCTCATAGGGCTTGTGCTCCAAACCCCTCCCCAGCTTTGTTGCCCTTCTCTGGACACGTTCCAGCAAGTCAACATCTTTCGTAAATGGAAGGACCCAGAGCTGGACACATTTATATTGAACACTGGAAAAGGTTTCCCTTGAAAAAGTTTAGATTGGTGAACAACTTCTCATACATCTGAGTTGACCCTGCTTTAAGGAAGAAATAACCTCCAGAGGTCATATGCAACCTGAATTATTCAGTGATTCTGCTATGTATAAAATATCTTTTACTACTTTTTATGATTACCAGGTTCTGTATCACATTTTCAAAGTATTCCTCCATCCATCCATCTTTTAAAAAGAAACCAGTTGCCACTGATGTGATTAATACCTTCCATTCTCTTTTCTGCAGCCACATACTGTAGTATAATCCTTGACTCTCCATAATGAAAGGAATCATCTGTATGTTGAGAATATTTAGATTACCATATTACATTAAATGATAAGATTTTATTTAAAATCATCCAGTTTCACCAGTTTTGAAAACTATACCTTTCAATTCCTTTGTGCAGCCTATGGAGTACAGCACAAGAAAGTAGCGATCAACTGCAACTTTTTCTATTTGGGCCTAAGGAAGACAAAAAGGGAAACAGAGAAGTATCAAGAAGGTCTTTTTAAAGGAACAGAAACTTAGAATCAGAGAACTACTTTTGTTGGGTGCATATCCTACTGGAGGAAGTTTCTCTGGAATGGTGATTTGATTATGTATGGGCTAGAAAGAGATGATCAGGTAGCAACCGGCAAAACCATAGTGCAGAAAATATGATGGGAAGTTTAGGATAGGATAGGATAGGATAGGATAGACCAGGTTAGCAACAGGAACCCCGTGGAACCGTAGAAAGCAGCGCCACAAATTAAAACTACTAGTAGGCAACTGTGTAGGGCTGCCCAGCGTTTTTACAGCCTAGGGCTTGGTTTTGTACCTGCTCCCAACAGCTGCAAAACCACGTCCCTGCCCGCGACCTGCCACAAGTTTTCGGGGCGTGATGCTCTGCTGCTCGCTGGGGTTCAAGAAGAAAACGACAACTTCGCTTTGTGATATAGAGCACGCGTATAGCACGAAATGTTACAAAGCCAGACGATACTTCTCTCCCGTTTGTCCTTCCGTTCCTCCCTTACTGCAGCTATTTAAAGACTAAAGGGCTTTACGCGGCCGCAACAGAAGCGCGCTAACAGCCCGAAGCCCCAGTCCAGAAGGCCGACGGGCAGCTCACTAGAGCTCACGCACCGCGCCGGGAGCGACAGAGCACACACGGCGCGGGCAGGGCCTTCTGCCTCTGCGGGAGCCCTACTGTTGGGCAGAAACTCCGGCTCCTCAGAGAGCCTCCAGCGGCGCCATGGGGAGAACGCAGCAGCCTTCTCCATCTGCGAGCCGCCCTCAGAAGCGACTGCCTGAAATTATACCCTCCACCTCTTCCCGCCCCGACAGCCGCGGGCAGAAACCACGGTAGTGCACTGCAGCCGCCTATCAACGGCCTCTTCTCCGCTGGGTCTCTTGGGAGCTGTAGTTCGAGCGCTCGAGAGCCGCCTCGCAGCTGGGCGGGAAACGCGGCGTCTCGGGACTACAACTGCCAGCATGCTCGGCGCCGGGGCGGAGGCCGGCCTGTGGCGCCGGCAGGCTGTGCGATGGCGGCAGGTTTGTAATAGAAGGAGGGGATTGGCGGCTGGGGTGTTGCTGTGGCAGTACGCTGCGGAGCGGCGCCGGTGCTGGCACCGCGCTGGTGCCTGTGACGGGCCGCGGGTCGGGGCTGTCGCGGTGTGCGTGCTTCGGGGCTGGCGGCGAGCTCGAGGTACCCCCTCGGGAGGGTGTTGCGGGGCCGGGGCGGTGTCCGCGTCCGCGGCGGAAGGAAAGCGCCGAGCCGGGCCCCTCCGCTCGACAGCGGAGCGCGGTCATACTCGTCACACCACCGGCGATTCCTAAGGCGGGTGTCTTCGTCCCTCCTTACATTCCCGGGACGGGTCAGCTTCAGCTCTGACAGCTCTTTCTGCTGCCGCGAAGGTGCTGCTGCCCGTCCTCCCCCCCCCCCCCCCGCAACTATGGAGGGGAAGCTTTAAACTAGCAGGCTGCCTCCAAAGGGTCTCCAAAAAGTGACAGGAGAAACCGCCTGTGAAGCCTGTAGGCTTGAATTTGCCTATGCAGGAATCTACCTTGGTGGGAAGCTTCCAGTAGCGCCTCAAAACAGAAAGCAGATGAAGAAACCGTTTTTCTAGGGGACTTTTGCTGTTTCTCCTCGTCACAGTCAGAATCTTTGGTTGAGAATATAAGCCTTTTTATAGAGGACAAATTAAGAGACAGTTGGCATCAACAAGTCTCTTGGGAACGAGGAAGCTTAAAAGAGTTATTTCCTGATCGGCCAGACCGTTGAGCCTGGGCTGCTGTGGTTGTCTGTTCTTTGTCCCTTGTCCCATTCTCTCGTCTCTATTCCCCATGGCACAAGCTTTGCACAGGCAGAGTTAATTGCCCTGGGATTAGTTAGGGGTATCAGGGCTGCGTGGTCAGGATCTGGCTGCCACGTTAGCATGACAGCACTTCTCTTTGTTCCTAAGTAAGGAAATATTTTTCCCCTCCTACCTACATGAATTCACTTATGTCTTATGTCACTTGCAGGAATTTGGTTATCACTGCAACTTTTGCAGTCTTCAAACTGTTTTTTCCTTTTTTTTTGGGGGGTGGATTTAAAAAAAAATATAAACTGATTGGGAAGAAGAAGCTAATAGGCAGTGTGACTGTAGGGTTCCCAGGAGAAACTAAAGAAAACCCAAAAATACAGGTTGCATTGATGTATGTGCAGTAAAATGTTTGTATTTAGATGGCCACGTGTGAAACTGTGCCATTAGTATGAAGGTCTTATGCAGGAGGTCTCTCAACTACTCAAACCACCTCTTTAGTTGCAGGTGCTTGAAAAAATTCTCTCTTTCAGTACCGTGGGAGAGAATATCATACACAGCTTTACACTGTTTGAGGCAATATTAACTGAAATGGTAAGGTTTAAAGTTGGATTATGTTGATTTCCTCCACAGGAAGGGTTAATCATCATCCAAGTTGTTTCTATTGCCAAGGGAAAAGTAGATTGTGATGTGACTTTATAAATACACTAGCTTTGTTATCAAAAAGTAGCTTTCTTTTACTGGGCATCTGTTATTGTGGGTTTCTTATTTTGTTTGTCTGCTTAATTTCTAGGTGCTAAAAGTCGGTAACCGTCCGTGCCAAATACCTGGAACTTAGGAAGTTTTACTGTCCTAACTCTACATAATGTGATATATTGTGATGTTAATGCTGCACCAGCAAATAAGTTGGAATACGATTTACAAGATGCCAACTGTTGAAGATCCAAGTAGTGACCAAAACTTCATTGCGCATTGGATGTCGGATAGTTCCCGCGCTGGAGTCTTGTTAGATCCTAGTTTTATTGGTTTGAAAATCAACAGAGAAAATTTGTTGCCTGGACCTGAAAACATTACAGCTTTCCCTGTCGAAGTGTTGCATCTTTCAGACAGCTGTTCTGTAAGCAATGACTCCTTGTGTGAAGAGTCTGGCATCTCTCAGACACTTCAGCAGTATGCCACTGAAACATCATTTCCAGCAGCAGCAGCTCCCAATGTGGAAACCTCTAAAACAAACTTTGTCCATGGTGAAGTGGATGGTCAGAATAAATCTGATCACAGTGATCCACTCTTAAAAAAGCTTGAACAGGTAAAAGTCCTAGAATTCCTTGATGTACATCCATTAAGATTTATTTTGTTCCTGTGTATGATTTTTCTTACCTGGAAGTAAGCAAACTCTTTGAAAGCACAGCAAGCTTAAAAGAGAAAGTCCTAAGTCACAGTTATGCATGCAAAAAAGTTGTTGGTGTCTTCCTTACAATTTGCAGTTATTGAGTTTAACTTTTGTTGTTTCTGACTGGCACAGATTCCAGTTTAAAGTGAAATTGCATTCAGTGGTAGTGTACGTGTTCTCAAAAATCTCTTTACCTGGAAAGGTGCATACAGTCTTACCAAGTTCCACTGTTTCTTCCCTTGCAGCTGTGGAAATGGGATGCTGGGTGCTTCACCATAGATAGCTGGGGTTGCTTAGCCTGGAGAAGAGGAGACTCAGGGGTGACCTTATTGCTTTGTACAACTACCTTAAGGGGGGTTGTAGACAGGCAGAGATTGGTTTCTTCTCCCAGGCTACCAGTACCAGAACAAGAGGACACAGTCTCAGGCTGTGCCAGGGGAGGTTTAGGCTGGAGGTTAGGAGGAAGTTTTACACAGAGAGAATGATTGCCCATTTGAATGGGCTGCCTGAGGAGGTGGTGGAGTCACCATCACTGGAGGTGTTCAGGAGGAGACTTGATGGGGTGTTTGGTTGCATGGTTTAGTTGATTAGGTGGTGTTGGATGATAGGTTGGACACGATGATCTTGAAGGTGTCTTCCAACCTGGTCTGTTGTATTCTATTCTATTCACAATATGAAGTTGCATTATCTTGTATCTATAGCAGCATACGCTCTGTTAATTCCCAAAGTAGGTATATCCATCCATATTCCTGGTTCTGTTTAGGCAAAGAGATATGTTAGTGTTGAATGTGAACTATCCAAGACATTGGGACCAAATGGCCTGGGAATACAATGCTTTGATGTTATGTATTGGTTTTCTTAATAGTACAAACATGTCAGTTAAATCTACTGTAGCCTATACATTTACCCAAGCTCTTCCCCATACCACATGTAAATTGTGTTAGCTGAAAGTGTTCAGCAGCACTTTAACAGATGTTGCTGTTAAAGATTAAAAACACATGTACCTCCTTGTCCACTGCTAGCAGCTACCTCAGAGAAATCACTATGTCTGTTCACTCAGGTAGAGAGAGAGTGTGTGTGTGTGTGTGTCTAGACTAGAATTCTACAACTTACCTGACGCTCTGAAAGTTTTCTTCTGTATTTTACATAATAGGAAAATATTTATTCATCTTTTCAGTATTGTCACCAGTATCAGACAGTGGCTAAATGTGAGATACCAGCTGGTATTTTAAGAGGAATTATTATCCTTTAATCATTATGAAATACTTAACTTCTTCTATGTTGTACTTTTAGTTAAATGTAAACAATAAAAGGGCAGAATTGGGGTGGTTTTCCCATGAAGTAGAAATCAACCTTCTGATTTTTTTGTTTGCAGATTGGTAATTGAAGACCAGTGGAACTGGTAATTGTACAAACTGGAAATAGCCTTTCATAGAATCATAGAGTGCTATGGGTTGGAAGGGACACCCAGAGATTGAGTCCAGCCCCCTGCAAAGCAGGACCACCTAGAGCAGGTCACACAGGGTTGTGTTCAGGCAGGTTTTGAAGATCTCTAGAGAAGGAGACTCTACAGTCTCTCTGGGCAGCCTGTTCCAGTGCTCCATCACCCTCACAGTAAAAAGTTTTTTCTCATGTTGAGATGGAATTTTCTCTGATTGAATTTACATCCACTTCCCCATGTCTTATCACTAGGTATCACTGGAAAGAGACTGGCTTAATCCTCCTGACAGCCACCCTGCAGATATTTGTAGACAGCGATAAGGTCCCCTCTTGGTCTTCTCTTCTCCAGACTTAACAGCCCTAGGTCTCTCACTCTTTCCTCATAAGGGAGGTGCTCCAGTCCCTTAATTGTCCTCTCTCTCTCTCTCTTTCTCATATCTGTGAATAATTTATATTCATAGATGAAGGAAATTAGTATTTATGTTTTTATGTTACACTTACCTAATGGAACATCTTTAAAAGGAGAAATACCTGTTGTCTAGATGCCAGTAATTCTGTGGTACATTCTAAGTTAAGCTAACCTCTACTACACTTATTCTTTTGTTTGAAAAGCTGAAGGAATTGCAACAACAGAAACAGGAGCAGCTAAGGAAACAACAGATGGAGCAACTTCAAAGGCTAATGGAAGAACAGCAGAAGCTACTTAGCATGGTTGCTGGCCAGACAGGAGTTTGTGGTAAGTTGAGAAAGAGAGCACATGGCATACTTGGAATAAACTGAAAAAGCTAATCTCATTTTCCAGTTAAAATCTGAAAGTGTGCTCAGTGTCATTTACCTCAAAACTAATTAATTCATTAGTCAAAGATAAATGCTGCATCGCTTCAGTGCCTGACAGTTGAGTGCTGCTGGGGAAGGAATACTGTCTGTTTCTTATAAAATGCCACCTGTAATTGGAACTGGATCAATAAGTGTTGTGATGGGAGCCCCTGTTTCAAACACAATGTAAACATGAAAGACAGTGTAAACACACAGTTGCTTTTCTTTCTGATTGGCTGTTCCTGACAATGCTTTTGCTTGCTTTAAGCTCTCCCTGTACTCAGATGGAGTGGTCCCCCTCTTTTGGTGCTCACACAGCACAAATTTGTTCAGGTGGTGAACTGAACTAGACTAGGAAGATTATCTGTATTAAAACCAAACACTTGTAACCTCTATCAGTTTTCCAGTCATGTTTACCATGTCTGGGCTGGAAAAAGCTTTTAGATTCGAGCATGAATTTTTCATGTTGCAGTATCAGTCCAACCTGACTTAAATTACTGTTTTTCCTTCGCTCTGCATAACTGAGGACATGAATTTGGGGCTTACCCTTAGGAGAACAAAATCCTGATTGCCTCGTTGCTTGTTATTAAGAACTAACATAAAGCCGGTTGATCAGTCTTGACCTCCAGTGCAATTTATTCTCTCTTCTGGAACAGTGGTGGTGTAATAATACAATTGCAATGACACAGTTCTGTGTTTTGGTTTGGTTGTGTGTATGGTCTTTTCTTTTCTTTTTTTTTTTTTCCCCTTCTTTTTTTTACTTGGAGGTTGTAGACAGGCGGAGGTTGGTCTCTTCTCCCAGGCAGCCAGCACCAGAACAAGAGGACACAGTCTCAGGCTGGACCAGGGCAGGTTTAGGCTGGATGTTAGGAAGAAGTTCTACAGAGAGAGAGTGATTGGCCATTGGAATGGGCTGCCCAGGGAGGTGGTGGAGCCACCATCTTTGGAGATGTTCAGGAGGAGACTTGATAGGGTGCTTGGTTGCATGGTTTAGTTGATTAGGTGGTGGTGGATTAGTTGACAGGCTGGATGATCTTGAAGGTCTCGTCCTGTCCTATTCTATTCTATTCTATTCTACATTACTGTGAAGCTCCCATATGGTTTTAATGTGACTTGAATGCTGCTTAAAGTACAAGATGAAAACTGATTTGTTGTTGGGGAAAAACATAATTCAGTTAATTTTATAGGAAAAAATATGAGGTCTCCAGAAGAGAAGATGGAAAGTGAAGATCATCACAGGAACCCATTATGTGTGGAAAGGGTAGATCTCCCTGAAAATTCCACTGGAAGAAAACACTTGTGGGCCAATACAGAGGAAAGGTAATTGAGACCATTATTGTGTAGCTTTCATCAAATACCACTGATTTCTCATCCCTGATTGAAAGAATCTGATATTCTGAGTTTGTGAAACTTTCTCAATCAAGGATGACATTTGGCTAGGTACTGTGGGCACCTGTAGTCAGAGAGACTCTGGGTTGAAACTGCTTATGCTGTGAAAGATGAGATGTGTTGGCTGATGAGCTGTGTGCGCCCTGGGGTAATGATACTCTAGAAGCACGTTTTAGCATAGCTTAGTATATAAGGAGTTGTCATTGTCTTTTCTCTGTTTGGTTTATGACAGTCTCCTACCCACTGTTATGTGGTCACAGCAGAAATGTGAAGGAAGAGTGTAAGGCTGTGACTCTAGTTTATTACCAAAAGTTATGTTTAATTAAATAGATGATCCTTGTGGTCCCTTCCAACCCTGAATGATACTATGATATAGCAAAGAAGTAATAATAGTGCTTGTGGAGTTAATAGAATTAAAGTGGTGTTGGCATTGTTTTAAAGCCCTGTCTTGTCTGCCTGGTCATCACAACACCAAGAAAGGATCCTTCCTGGTTTTGGTGGGTTGAGCCCAGCCAGCAACTAAGCACAGACCTGACTGCTTGCTCTCAGTCCCCCAAAGCAGAATGGGAGAGGGTATCAGAGGAGCAGGCTTGGGAAAACTTGTGGGTCAAGACAAAAACACTTCAGTAAATTAAAGGAAAGAGGGGAAAAAACCTGCAAGTGATGTAAAGGCAGTCACCCTGCTGAGGGTGGGGAGCAGCAGGAAAAGCAAAGAAAGCTTCAATGGTATGCAAAAAGTGTTCAGTAATAGCTGAAACACTGGTGTGTTATCAACACTGTTGCAGTCATTAATCTGGAACACAGCACCACATGGGCTGCTGTGATGGAAGCTCACTCTGTCCCAGCCAGCACTCCTGGGAAGGAGCAGAAATATCAAAGGAGTAGATAAGGAGCACAATCTCAGTAGCATTACTGAGTGGGAAGGTGATAGTGTAGAAGCTAGGAGTATGACTAAAATGCAAGTGAAAGTTTGGTGCTGTGGGCAGAAGAAAGTGTCAGTGAAACAAGCAATGAAAGCAGAAATCCCTGCATGCAGTACCTTTTAGCAGGGATTTGGTAAGCCTTTCATCAAAAGATAAACATCTAGTGTTATAGTGCATTTCTCAGGTTAACTTTGACACTTAATGGCCAAAAGTACCTGAGAATGTATGTAACTATGTCTTAGGTCTTCAAATAGGAGTGATGTTAAATACAGTTATTTAATACAGAAATGTAAGACTGGATTTTTGCTTTGAATTGCACTAGACCTATTAAAGCTGCGATTCAGGAGAGGAAACAGACGTTTGAAGAGTTCTTGGAAGAACAGATACAACTGGAAGAGCAGCGTCGGGAGCAAAGCCAGAAGTTACAGGTTGTTTCTTTTCTAATAACACTGTGTCAAGATATGCTAGGTGCTTAGAAGATGCACAAGGAAGACTCTAGCATTAAAAGCTAACACTGAATGCAATATCCCCGTTCTTAAAAATAAAACTGGGTATTGACTGTTTCACTTCTTTAGGATGCCTTTAGAAAGCCCAGTAGAAGTGTACTATATAAATTCCTACTGACCTGTGGGGTTCATTTGAAGAAATCTTCGAACTGTGCAAGGGGCTTTTTGACATTTTGTGTTTTACTCTGCCCCTTTTCAGGAGACAAAGGGATCAGCTGTTCAAAAACCAGTGGTCAAACGATCCTTCCTGAAGAGAGGAGAAGGCCTAGCAAGGTTCACTAATGCCAAATCTAAAATTACGAAACTCGAGGAAAACACCCCAAAACTTGAACAAAGGGCTTCAGATGACAGAAATGTTATTAAAGTGGACAGATCACAAATACAGAAGAAAATTGTGCCTGCTGGCATAAAAGAGGCTTCTGGGAAACCTTTTGCACCAGCAAAGAAATATAACCACCCTGTCAAAGCAAAACGTCCTGCTCAGAAGACCCTGGGACTTGGGACTCACAAGGGGAAAAATAACTTGCTATTAGGAACAGGAGTGCAACCAGGAAAACATCATGATGGACAGATGAGAGACTCTTTCCCATCAGAAGTTAACAACAGAATAGAAAATAAAGAGAACACAGCAGAATTTGCTGAGTGTGACAGTGGCAAGGCTGGAAACAAATTAGGTGGCACAGAAAAGCCTCAGTTGTCTTGTGAGCTGCCCACTGCCTTTCCTGATTCAAAATGTCCTATGGGTCACTCTGTAAAAGATTCAGAACTCTCTTTTGAGGTTTCATTTCAGAATAAGCTGGAAAGCTGGGAAAAAGAAAGAGAAAAAGAGAATCTAGAATTAGATGAATTTTTGTTTCTAGAACAGGCTGCAGATGAAATCTCTTTCTCCAGTAATTCCTCCTTTGTTCAAAGGCTCTTGGACCAAGACCAACAAATCTCAAAAGGCCGTAGGATGTCTTCTACCCCTATCAAGGCAAAACAACAACAGATGAAGGCACTGGCTGTTGAACTTACAGATAAGAAAAACAAAAAGGCAGACTGTGTGGCACAGGGAAATACAAATGACAGAACAGTTATGCATACAGTCTCAAACTCACAACCAGCTGTAAGAATGAAGGACCCATTGAATAAAATGGACAGTGGAATGTTTTCAGCTTCTTGCGTGACAGCAGCTCCTGCTGTAAAAAGTAATCAATGGACTGTAAATGAAGATAGGGGTGAGGGTAATAGTGATACCACTACAGATTCTGAGAGTGAATTTGAGACCACATTAAAGCATGAAAATGAAGATGCTAAGGCGTCTTTTATGAACCATAGAGAAAGTGATCCAGAATTTCTTGATTATGAAGGTTCTGTTACAGACTTTGGCAAAGAAAGTGAAAAGGGGAATGCTGACCTTGGCTTATCAGACAAAGATCACACTGCACTGTCAAAGGCAACAACTAGAAAACCATCAGAGCACCAGAGAAGCATGTCTTGCATAAGTAGGAGTGAGTTTGAGTTTGATGATGAAAGAACATGGAGTGATCTCGATGAAAATTATGTTAACAGTGATTTACCTGAAAAAGGTAACAAAATACCTGTACAGGTCGACTTTTCCTGCAAGAATGAATCAGCTGTCCCAGATAAAACAATAAAGAGAAAAGTTGCCCCAAAGAGGGGAGATGAAACATCCAAAGAGTCTGCGGTGGACAGTGATCGGAATGGACCTCCTGTATCAAACTTGATGATGAAACTCTTTCCTTCACTGAAGCCAAAACAGAAAGCAGGCTCTCATGTAGAGCATGAAATCAAATCAAATGTGGAACAGGAGCCAGGAGGTGAAAGATCAGCAATGGGTAGGAAATGTTGAAGAAGGCACATATTACAAATCTAATGCTTAAACTGCAACCTGACATTGCACCAAAGACTTCTGCTGTGGGAAAAAGGCCCTGTGCTTGCTTTTCCTCTCCTTTCCTGATGGCACCTCTGATGCCAAATCTAACAGTTGTGCAGCTTGTAGAATGAGTGTGATCAGCAAAAACTTCTTTTCCCTAGAAGCTAGTTTTCTGTCAGGCCAGCTTATTGAACTAACTTTATCTGGAGCTGCTTGATGAGTGTTTCCAAGTCAAAGGAAGTATCCAAGGCATACTTATGCAACAGTAGGATAATGCTATGTGCTGTTAGGTTAGCTTGCTCACAACTATAAAATACAAGGAAGCAGCAACCCTTTCCTGTTTTTTCTGATGGTAGTATAGTAACTAGGGAACTCACATGGAATAAGAGGACACAGTCTCAGGCTGCGCCAGGGGAGGTTTAGGCTGGAGGTTAGGAGGAAGTTTTACACAGAGAGAGTGATTGCCCATTGGAATGGGCTGCCTGGGGAGGTGGTGGAGTCGCCATCACTGGAGGTGTTCAGGAGGAGACTTGATGGGGTGCTTGGTTGCATGGTTTAGTTGGTTGGGTGGTGTTGGATGATAGGTTGGACACGATGATCTTGAAGATCTCTTCTAAACTGGTCTGGTCTATTCTAGTCTATTCTATTCTAAACATGGATTCCTTTTTCTGTTTTGCCCAAGTTAATGTCAATAATATGATTCTGTTCTGGGGAAGGAAAGGATTGCCTCTAAAATCTCCTGTTGAAGCTATTGCCTTTACATAAGATCATTAAAGTACACTTGTTCTGTGAGGAATGGAATATGGCATAGCCTAGCATTGAAATCTCTTCTCTGTGAGGTAGTGAAATGTTGGTTTCAAACTTCACTCCAATTAATGTTTGGGGATTTTTTTCCCCAGTTTTTTGAGAAGTTCTTATGAACTTCTGCTTACTGTTTTGTAGAGAATTGGTTTTGCATGATTGTCTAAAGATGCCTGCTAGGTGTTGTTTCCAGAAGAGGGGTATGGATTTTTTTAGTGAATCTTGGAGCATTTAAGGGTGAATGAGGCAACTACCTACACTGCAAGATCAGTATTTAGGCACTTCTGTTGCATGCTCAGATGCAGATTATTAGAGCCCTGGGAGATTTAAATAGTGACTGAATAGGAAACTGGGATGGCAGAACCCCCCATAAATGCTGTTATTGACCTGTGCAATGGGTTTCACATTGAATAGAATAGAATAAACCAGGTTGGAAGAGACGTTCAAGATCATCGCGTCCAACCCATCAACCAATCCAACCCACCTAAACAACTAAACCATGGCACCAAGCACCCCATCAAGTCTCCATTGACATCCATTGGTGATGGGTGTGAGCAGACTTTGTGAGCAAAACTTAGAAAACCTTACAGCCATACATTTCCTTGTTTGACAATTGGCTCTTATACCTGCATTTAATTTCTCTAGCTTGATGTGAAGCCCTTCCTAATATATATTTAGTTCTAGAAAGATGACAGATATTCTTAATGTTTGAGATAGGAGTGCTTTAAAATCATAGAATCATGTCACTTCTGTGTTATTTGAATAATAGATGTTATTTTTTTTTCAGTACTTCTATCTAAAGTAGTATCAAGTTCTTGTTTGCAACTGGTGTGTGCTAATTGTTTACTTCAGTCTTGTGGATTTTGCTTAGGTAACTTGCATCTGGCTGTTCTTTGACAGGATACACTATTCCATCCCAGGTACTGAGAGAGAGACTCATTGAATTAGAAACTGAAATAGAGAGATTCAGAGCTGAGAACATGACTCTGACTAGACTCCGTGAAGAAAGAGAGCGTGCCTTGGCAAATATCAGGTAATTCGAATTGAAACATTTTGGGGCATTCACTCACATATGTTCCAGACTCTCATCGTGTTCAGTTACCAACAGCACAGGTAAATACTTGGTGTCTATCAGTTACAGTGGAGAAATACACGTTGCTGCATGTAGATACTAAACTATTACTGCTCACAGATTACAATATTAAGAAGCTCTGCAAGTTTAGTATGATAGACCAGTATCACAGTATAACTTAGGTTGGAAAGGACCTCGAGGATCATCGAGTCCAACCTATCAACACAGACCCCATGACTAGACCATGGCACCAAATGCCATGTCCAATCTCCTCTTGAACACCTCCAGGGACGATGACTCAACCACCTCCCTGGGCAGCACATTCCAATGACGAATGACTCGCTAGGTGAAGAACTTCCTCCTCACCTCGAGTCTAAACTTCCCCTGGCGCAGCTTGAGACTGTGTCCCCTTGTTCTGGTGCTGGTTGCCTGGGAGAAGAGGCCAACCCCTTCCTGGCTACAACCACCTTTCAGGTAGTTGTAGAGGGCAATGAGGTCACCCCTGAGCCTCCTCTTCTCCAGGCTAAACAATCCCAGCTCCCTCAGCCTCTCCTCATAGGGCTTGTGTTCAAGGCCTCTCACCAGCCTTGCTGCCCTTCTCTGGACACGTTCATGATATCCTTAGAGGCTACACTTAGGAGACTTTGTATACTTCCTCCTGAGGGATACCACAGCCCTGAATTGGTCTTGCAAAACAGATCTTCATGCCAACGTGACTGATGTTCATTTGGATTGGATGTTTGTATGAGAATAATTTTATTTGAACTGGAGGACTTATCAGTGACACATGGAGCAGAATAATTACCTCTGCAGACGTAGATGTGGCATACCTATTGCTAGCAAAGTCCCTTTGTTTGGAAACAGCATCGTGTTGCTGGTTAATGTTTTCATTTGGGACCTTTGGCTATTAGCAAATTCTTTCCCCCTCTACTTTAGGGGCAGTGGTGGTGTTCTGCTTTAAAGAATGCTGGAAGATGTTAGCCAAAGATTTGTAACATTAAGGGTAACTTTTGGGACTAGAAGATTAAAAAAAATAGAAATTGTTGGACTTCCAACATTAACTGTGTGGCAGTTTGTACTGCTTAAGTAACACCACCTTGAGTACTGTGTCCAGTTCTGGGCCACTCAGTTTAAGAAGGACATCGAAACAATTGAACGTGTCCAGAGAAGGGCAACAAGGCTGCTGAGAGGCCTTGAGCACAAGCCCTGTGAGGAGAGGCTGAGGGAGCTGGCATTGTTTAGCCTGGAGAAGAGGAGGCTCAGGGGTGACCTCATTGCCCTCTACAACTACCTGAAAGGTGGTTGTAGCTGGGAGGGGGTTGGTCTCTTCTCCCAGGCAACCAGCACCAGAACAAGGGGACACAGTCTCAAGCTGCGCCAGGGGAAGTTTAGACTCGAGGTGAGGAGAAAGTTCTTCACCGAGAGAGTCATTCATCATTGGAATGTGCTGCCCAGGGAGGTGGTGGAGTCACCGTCCCTGGAGGTGTTTGAGAGGAGATTGGACGTGGCACTTGGTGCCATGGTCTAGTCATGAGGTCTGTGGTGACAGGTTGGACTTGATCATCTTTGAGGTCTCTTCCAACCTTGGTGAGTCTGTGATACCATTCATAGGTCTGTCTTTCTGAGGGTAACAGATGCTGGGTTGGAACCAATGGCCACAAAATAAGAGTTTTCTTTTTTCTCCTTAAAAATCTGGATTTAAAGTAATTTAGGGCTAAAACAACAACTTTGTTTCATAATTACAGGAAAGAAATTGCGGACTTTCAACAGCAGAAAGCCCAAGAACTGGCTGAAATAGAAGACTATAAAAGGAGGGAAGTGAAAAAGCTGCAAAAGGAGCGTAAAGTTTTTGAAAAATACACCACAGAAGCTAGAGCGATTCCAGATAAAAAAGAGCGTGATGAAATTCAGGTATCAAAGTGGTTTGGGGATGTAGTCCCCACAGGAGCATGGAAATTCAGTTAGAGGCACTCAAGAACCAAATTCTATCTTCATTGAAAGGTGATTTCAAGATGGAGACTGTTAGTAAACTTGGCCTAATTGAGAAAGGAACTAGTCTTCACAATGCTGCTCTGATGATTTTTAAGGCAAAAACACACCTGATGATCAAATCTTTGTAGAATAGAAGAGAATTCACCAGGTTGGAAAAGACCTTCGAGATTGAGTCCAACCTATACAGAGAGAGTGATTGCCCACTGGAATGGGCTGCCCAAGGAGGTGGTGGAGTCACCGTCACTGGAGGTGTTCAGGAGGAGACTTGATGGGGTGCTTGGTGCCATGGTTTAGTTGTTTGGGTGGGTTGGATTGGTTGATGGGTTGGACACAATGATCTTGAAGGTCTATCCTAATCCCTATCCTATCCTAATCCCTATCCTATCCCATCCCATCCCCCAACACCATCTAATCAACTAAACCATGGCAACAAGCGTCCTATCCAGTCTCTTCCTAAACACCTCCAGTGATGGTGACTCCACCACCTTCCTGGGCAGCCCATTCCAATGGCCAATCACTCTATGAAGAACTTCTTCCTAACATCCAGCCTAAACCTCCCTGGCATAGCTTGGGACTGTGTCCTCTTGTTCTGGTGCTGGTTGCCTGGGAGAAGAGACCAACCCCCACTTGGCTACAACCTCCCTTCAGGTAGTTGCCACATTTCAAACTGCTCATGGCTATGGCAGAATGATCTTCAATTTTGATACAAAGCAGAGACTGGAACTGTACTTGAGTTTTATTCTGCCTGTAACACTTGTTAATATAGTAATCTTCTACAATTTTCAGGGTTACCTTTCACTATTACTTGCAGGTCTTATGATATGAGGGATGTAAGAAACAAGATCTGTTTGTTCCCTCGTTGTCAGGATGCATAGTACACGAGTTGTACAGACAATTCATATTAAACATCACACCTGGATTTCCCTCCTCGTTCCTTACAAATTTTCCTTACTTCAACAGACTGAAGTAGCATTTGCTAAATTGGCTAGGCAGATTCACAAGCCTTTTATGTGACTGTCCTGTGGCTAAAGTTGGGCTTATAAAGTTGGTAAGCTGAGGTCAATAATATGTCTTCCAAGGAAGAATGCTTGCCCTTTCACCTCCTGTCTCATTAAGTCGCTCTTTTTGCTGCTGTTGTGATTTTGGTGTTGTGCTTGCATTTCTAGTGGAAGGTTCAAATATTTTGCCACGTTAAATAGAAAACTCTTAATAAATATCCATTTTTCTAAGGCTTTAAAGCAGCAGGTTGCAGAGTTACAGGAAGAGTTAAAACGAAAGGAGGCAAAATGGTCAGCCACCCATCGGCGCCTGAAAGATCAAATAGAAGCCTTAATAGATGAGAATATGGAGCTAAAAGAGGAAGTGAAAATCATGGAGAGGTATCGTCTAGAGTCCTGGAAGAAAGTAGAAGCTGCTGGAAGCAAGAGGAAAACAGAAAACTCTGGGATGACTCTAAAAAGACCAGAATCTGTAAGTTACTAATCTCAGTGTCTTTAATTAACCTGTGAATACTTGAGGTTTTGGTTTATAAACTTGTAACCCATTAGCCACAATCTACATGTTTACTTGTATTTTACTCATCTTTGGACTCCACCAGTGATGATGGACAGAGACTTTTGTTAATACCACATTCTCTTAAAAAATGAATGTTCACAATATGTAGCATCCATTCTGCTGAGAAACTTACCTTAGAAATTCAAAGTGGTGCAATTACAAGAGAAAAACCATCGATGTGATCTAACCTGTGAGCTCCTGCACCTTAAGGGTCAGCCAGGCAAAGCAGGCAGTTCACCTTCGCCTCAAGCAGTTATATTTAGTTTTGAAGCTGTAACTATTATTCTGGATTGCTTGCACCAAACTAACATTCTGTAGTTGTTGATAGAGAGGCAGCAGATGGGAAGAGTTCCAAAGTATATAGCTTGGGCTATATAGAATAGAATAGAGTTAGTCAGGTTGGAAGAGACCTTCAAGATCATTAAGTCCAACCTATCATCCAACACTATCTAATCAACTAAACCATGCAACCAAGCACCCCATCAAGTCTCCTCCTGAACACCTCCAGTGATGGTGACTCCACCACCTCCCTGGGCAGCCCATTCCAATGGGCAATCACTCTTTCTGTATAGAACTTCTTCCTAACATCCAGCCTAAACCTCCCCTGGTGCAGCTTGAGACTGTGTCCTCTTGTTCTGGTGCTGGTTGCCTGGGAGAAGAGACCAGCCCCCACCTGGCTACAACCTCCTTTCAGGTAGTTGTAGAGAGCAATAAGATCTCCCCTGAGCCTCCTCTTCTCCAGGCTAAGCAACCCCAGCTCTCTCAGCCTCTCCTCATAGGGCTTGTGCTTGAAACCCCTCATCAGCTTTGTTGTCTTTCTCTGGACACATTCCAGCAAGTCAACATCTTTCCTAAACTGAGGGGCCCAGAACTGGACACAGTACTCAAGGTGTATCACACTTGTTAAGTCTCAAAAATAGCTAGTTTGTGAAGAGACCTTCCAGTAACTTCCATGTCACATGATGTATACATTCTGTTGCCACTGTATGAACAGTTATGCATAAATGTCCTGTAAACTACCTGTAACTTCCTTTATTTTAGTGTCTACCAAGTAGAGGGCCCAAAAGTCAAACTGCATCTCCTCTTCTTCCAGTACAGAAATGCAGCAAGATAAATGGCATAAGCTACCCACAGGCAAAAGGTTTGTCTAACCAGAGAATACCCTTAACCCTTTAATTAAAAATTAATGTTGGGGTTTGTTTCTATTGGAGGAGTGCATCACCACATCAAAACTAGATAGAGAATAGTTATAATGGATTCAAGTATGTGGATCAATTCCTCACAGGGCAAGATTGTGGAGAAGGCTGTGATGAGACCATTCTCACAGCAAAAGTGCATATTTGGTGGTCTGGAGCATACCAGAAGCTGTGTTCTGTAATCCAAAATGGCATTCATCACTGATGTTCTCCAAGCTGCAGATGTTGACTAGAGGACTGCATTGATAGCACTGGAACTGCGGTGTCTCTTCAGAACCTTCTGTTATCAGGACCTGTAATCATGTGGGCTATGGCATAGCAGTTGTTCCTAGTTAGGAGCAAGAGCTGTTGACAGTTTTGCCCCTTCCAAAATGCATAAAACCATACAGAAGGTAACTAGGGGGTACTTTTTTGACACCTCAGGCAACCATCATGTTATTTGTTGAAGAAGTATACCTGGAACTTAGGCCCTCATTAGTTTCATTTTGGCAATATTTCTGGTGTGCTAGGAGAGACATGGGAAAAGTCTGCTAGTCAGTTCCTGCTCAGATTGTATTAATCTTCCTTTTTTCTTTATAATGCATAAGTAGTGAAGTTGTCTAGATGTCTGGGGAGAAAAATCCTTTGTAGATTTGCAGAGGTGAAATAGCAAAGGAGCAAATATTATGCCTGTTGCAATGATTCTTCAGTTGTAGCCTCTTGCTAACACAGCTGAAGCAATGACATGCCTGAGGGAGCTGGCTTATGATGATTCTTTTCATCTATGTACTGCTTTCAGTTTCTACTGCACTTAAATGTAGATGTCCTGGTAGCTTAACCTCATATATAATGAACAGCACTTAAATTCCTGTGTCCAAATGAACTGCATTATGTGTATCTGAGTAGGAAAGCTTTCTAGAACACCTGCACCAGGACCTGCGAGTGACAGAAGCAACTCTGAGACAACGACAGCACTAGAAAACTCTACCAGGACTTCTATGGTAGTAAGTTATCTTGAACTGATTTTTAAGGGGAAGGAAAAAGCTTGAAATAAAACAATAGTTACTTGTACTTGGAGGGTGACTGGTGAAACTATTTACTCACCTTCTTATGTGCATCTGCAATTTTATTGTCATACCAGAAAATGACTGTGTAATAGTCAATGCAGAGTGCTTTTACCTATGGCTAGTGCAACATTTCTTGGCTGAGGAAAGGAAATAATCTCCTGCTCCCCTGAACTGTGCAAAATGTTTTAATCTTTTGAGAGAGGGGAGGGAAAAAGATGGATGTTTACATGCTCTGTGTAGGGCAACCATACAAGCCTCTGGTAAATGGTTCATTTCTGTATTACTTGCTGTAGGTAGCATTAAGGCTTTATGAATATTTAATTTCATACCTTGATATGGTTGACTTTAAGGCAGTTAACACAGGTGACAACACACCAAATTCCACTTTAGTCACGGTATCACCAAGGTTGGAAGAGACCTCAAAGATCATGGAGTCCAACTTGTCACCACAGACCTCATGACTAGACCATGGCACCAAGTGCCATGTCCAGTCTCCTCTTGAACACTTCCAGGGACGGTGACTCCACCACCTCCCTGGGCAGCACATTCCAATAACAAACGACTTGCTCGGTGAAGAACTTTCTCCTCACCTCGAGCCTAAACTTCCCCTGGTGCAGCTTGAGACTGTGTCCCCTTGTTCTGGTGCTGGTCGCTAGGGAGAAGAGACCAACCCCTTCCTGGCTCCAACCACCTTTCAGGTAGTTGTAGAGAGCAATGAGGTCACCCCTGAGCCTCCTCTTCACCAGGCTAAACAATCCCAGCTCCTTCAGCCTCTCCTCACAGGGTTTGTGCTCAAGGCCTCTCACTAGCCTTGCTGCCCTTCTCTGGACACGTTCAAGTGTCTTGATGTCCTTCTTAAACTGAGGGGCCCAGAACTGGACACAGGACTCAAGGTGTGGCCTAACCAGTGCTGAGTACAGGGGCACAATGACTTCCCTGCTCCTGCTGGCCACACTATTTGTGATGCAGGCCAGGATGCCATTGGCCTTCTTGGCCACCTGGGCACACTGCTGTCAGACTACAGCTGACAAACATTTATTGCCAAGTCTGTTTTACCACTTGAATTATACTAGGAATTGCATACATCCCAGATTGTGTTTATGCTTTCCTATACTTCTCTTCCACTCCTGGTGCTCCCTGTTTCTTAAAATACCTGTCACCCTAGGAAAAGAACCACAGAGTGCTTTGAGTTTCTCCTCAGATTGTTGTCATTTCAGGACGCTGCTACTAAGGAAGCTCATGTAGCACTACCAACTGAACCTGCATTTACAGGCTGTGAAGAGGTAGAGAGAGAAACTGCTTATCCTGATGGGAAGGTAAAATGAGAGCTCAGCACTCCTGAACTTCCACAAGACAGTCCTTGTAAAGAGGAACGAGCCTGTGAATGTGATGGCTCAATACTGACCTTTTGGTAATGTATTCCTTAGGTGGAAAAGGTTTTGAAAAATGGCTGTCACCTCATATTTTTCCCTAATGGGACATGCAAAAAAGTGGGTTCTGATGGGAAGACCATCACCATAACATTCTTCAACGGGGATGTGAAGCAGATGATGCCCGATGGCACAGTGGTACGTATCCTATGCCTTTGGCATTTTTCTACTCAAACTTGTGCACACAGAATTTCTCACGAGTTAACATGAAATCTCTTTTCTGCAGATTTATTATTATGCTGATGCTAAGACTACACACACTACATACCTGGATGGGTTAGAGGTCTTGCAGTTTTCAAATGGACAAATAGGTAAAGAAATCCTCCAACGCAGCCCTCAAAACTGCTGCCCCCCTCTGTCCCTGTATGCATGTAATAAGCACGCTGTCTCAACATACGTTTCAGAGAAGCATTATCCTGATGGCAAGAAAGAAATTACCTTCCCTGATCAAACCATTAAAAACTTATTTACGGATGGGCAAGAAGAAAGCATCCTTCCAGATGGCACGATTGTTCGGATTCAGCGGTAAGATTTACCTCTTGGGGGACCCTAGCCTGTGGATGGGAAAGGAGCAGGTGGGGCTCACTGATAAGAGGCAGCAACAGACCTGTTTCTGTCAGGTTACACTTGAATATCCTGTACTGTGAATATGGATTTACTGTTTGAAATGGGGTTTTGTGATGGTTTAAAGGAGACAAAGGCTGAATGTATGTGAGTGTGTGTTTTCATCTGAGAGCCTTTTCTGATTTCTGTGTAACTGTAGCTGTGAGAACCTACTGGGTGCTGCAAGCAGGTCTGACTGACAGCTGATAATGCTCAAAGCATTGTTTTAAACATTGCTGATTTATATTTAACAAGACAGGCTTTTCACAAATACTGTATTTCACATTTTTTCCTTCATTTAGGCTTGCATATTGCATGTTTTTTTTTTCCTGAGGTTAAAGCCAGGGAGGTGGTGGAGTCACCATCACTGGAGGTCTAATTCCTGTTAAACAAGCATGGCATCCACCATCAATGTTGCCATCTATAGATATCATAGTATCATTCAGGGTTGGAAGGGACCACAAGGATCATCTAGTTCCAACCCCCCTGCCATGGGCAGGGACACCCCACACTAGATCAGCCTGGCCAGAGCCTCATCCAGCCTGGGCTTAAACACCTCCAGGGATGGGGCCTCAACCACCTCCCTGGACAACCCATTCCAGGGTTTATATATATATATATTAGCTTAATAAATCTCCTCAGTTGTATTAGTTGCTTGTACAGAGTTATGCAGAGGAGGGACTCTCTTGGGGAACAACTTCATGTCCACTATGTAAATCAAGAAATGACATTTTGGTGACTGAAGCTTCCTTCTCTCACCTCTTTTTCATTTTCTATTGCTGAGTGTCTCAGCCCTTCATGAGTCCCACAGCATGCACAGCATACCTGATAGGTGAAATAGTTGGCCTAGCAGATTAGCATCAAAGAGAGCATGCCTGCATTTATTTTATTTAGAATAAACCAAACCAGGTTGGAAGAGACCTTCAAGATCATCGCATCCAACCCATCAACCAATCCAACCCACCTAAACAACTAACCCATGGCACCAAGCACCCCATCAAGTCTCCAAGTTTAAGGTGTTTAAGAAGAGCCTGGATGAGGCACTTGGTGCCAAGGTTTAGTTGTTTAGATGGTGTTGGGTGATAGGCTGGACTGGACGATCTCAAAGGTCTTTTCCAACTTGGTTAATTCTATTCTATTCCAAGCTTATCTACTGTCATTACAAGGTGCATTTTTTTCCCCCCCTATACACTTATTTAATGCAGAGATGGAAGCAAAAGTATAGAGTTCAATAATGGCCAGAGAGAACTACACACATCACAGTTCAAGAGACGGGAGTATCCAGATGGTACTGTCAAGACTGTGTACACAAATGGACAGCAGGAAACCAAGTATGTCTCTGGGAGAATCAGAATAAAGGACAAGGACGGTAACATTATCATGGACACAAAGGTGTAGGCAACAGCAAAACTGTTGGAAGAGTTAGCACACCAGCACCTCTGCTAAATGAGGCTTTGTAAACAAGGCTTTAAGCTTGTGTATATATTGTTTATAGTTTGTCCTGAAATAAATTTTTTAGTGTGTCTTTAATATATCAGAGCCTCTTCTATTATTTCCACCCCCATTTCTACCTTTAAGCAGCAGTTTGTTGATTCAGTACTCTGTTACATGTAGTTTTTCTGTAAATCCTCACTTGTCACTGAAAACTCCTCACAGCTGTAGATTGCCTTATTTTAGACATCTCAGAAGAAAATGTTCGAGGTAAAATTTTGCTGTGGGAACCCCTGCTGCAGTAAAATACAGAAGGTGTCCAGCTGTAGGCGTCTGGGTATCAGTTTCCTTAGTGCCTGACTTAAGAGCAAACAAATGGCAGTAGTCCTTTCAGTTACCCTTTGGCTATTCCTCATGATTGCTTTTTTAAATTCATCCCAAGTAAGGAGGCAACAGCAGTAGCAGACTCCAGTCTGTTCTGTAAACTGCCCTTCTGTAATATTCTTTAGGCTGGGACAGGTGAGACTGTGGGACAGAGTGATGCTCCAAGCTACTTAGAAAGGTGGGAGGAAACACCAGAAATGAGTAAAGCTGCTGCTAGGTACTGCAGAATTTTAAAAGACAAGTCAAAGTGGCACTGCTGCTGTCTGCTCTATTAGAGTTTGTGGTGGAAGAATTTGTTTATCTTCTGCTGTGCAAGACAATGACTTTCTTCCCTGTGTGTCTCCTGCCCTTTCTCCTCAATGAAAGCAAGCTCTGTAGTTACACAGGGGGTAAATCAACTTGCAGCAGTGGGACTTATGCTCACACACAAATGAGAAGGTTCTTGGGGGCTCGCTAAACAGCTCCTGGCACTATTAAGCAGCAGCTCATATGTAATTCAGGGCTAAAATACATTTTGTGATGATTAATAAGTAAGTGTGGTGGAATGGTTTTTTAAAAGGCAATAAAGAAAGAAGCCCATGTTGAAAACAGTGCACAACTGCTCTCTAGAGTGTTTGGAACAGCACAGAGCACACCTGATTAATGGCAAAACATGTACTAAAGCTGTGAAAGGATTGTTCCACTGCCAGCAGAGGCAGGCAAGCTACCCTGCAGCATGCACGGGCAGCCCTGCTGAGGTAAGTTTGGTACACTTGCCTTCATGTGTGATCGAAGGAAGAGACCAAGGTAAGGGTTCATGTCTGTGCACTACCGTGGGCACAAACTGAGGCACAGGACCTTGCCTCTGAACATCAAACACTTTTTCACTGTGAGGGGGAGTTGTGGAGTCTTCATCATGCATGTTTTTCCCTTGGTAACCCAGACAAAAGTCTCTCTGGGGAGACTGAAAGGGAGGCTGGGCTTTAAAATGTGAAGGAGAGAGTACACTAGACATCCAAAGTGACCTTACATACTATGGCAGTAAAGGAAAACAATCTTTCAGATGGATGCTGAGCAAGCTCTTGTTTATTCCAACACTTTCAAAGGAGCAGTGCAGTTCCAGGAGTAGGAAGGAGGTACAAGGACACCCAAAACACATCCCTCTCCTCCTAACTGAAAACATATGCAAACATATTCCAAAACAAAGCTAACAACACTAACTACCCCCAACTGTTTAGTCTCAGTTTCAGACTGTGATACTGAAATATGCCCCAAACAAACCAGAGTAATAAAGCTATCATCTTCCCTGGGACTCTTTTAACAAGGTCTGAGAACCAAATGCACAAGCACCAGCTTTTTTATCTATTTCTTACTCCTACATGAATTAATTCTATCTACTCTTATGAAAAGGGTATCATAGAACAATACTTAATGCTCTGAGGTCAGGAGATGGAGATGTGAAAGTATACTTTCACTATTTCAAAAAGCATTGGGAGCATTATCTACAACCATCACTAGAAGAGTGCTTATGAAAGGGGAGGGAAAAGGACAACAGACTGGGCCAAGATATTTGAAAATCCAAGTTTTCAATATTCTCTGTAGACAATCTACTTAAAATATTCAGTGTTTGACTAGATCTGCAGCAGTCTGTATGTTACCAAGGATCTGTCCCCAGCTGACTGGCACAGGCTGTCAAGATCACATGCTGAAAATGAGGAAAAACAGTTGTGATTAGGCCAGAGTATGTTGCTATGTATCAAGTTATCTTCCTCTGTTACTTAGGAGCAAAAGCTCTCTGTGTTCTATTGCCTTAAAGCTTTTTGTTTCAATACCTGTTAGTTTCTAAAGCTATACTGTGGGTGTAATGTGGAAAGAAATTACATTTGTTTAGCAACATTTAAATTTTAAAGAGAGAGTAAAAGGAGGTAAAAAAAGAGAGAGTAAAAGGAGGTAAAAAAAGAGAGAGTAAAAGGAGGTAAAAAAAGAGAGAGTAAAAGGAGGTAAAAAAAGAGAGAGTAAAAGGAGGTAAAAAAAGAGAGAGTAAAAGGAGGTAAAAAAAGAGAGAGTAAAAGGAGGTAAAAAAAGAGAGAGTAAAAGGAGGTAAAAAAAGAGAGAGTAAAAGGAGGTAAAAAAAGAGAGAGTAAAAGGAGGTAAAAAAAGAGAGAGTAAAAGGAGGTAAAAAAAGAGAGAGTAAAAGGAGGTAAAAAAAGAGAGAGTAAAAGGAGGTAAAAAAAGAGAGAGTAAAAGGAGGTAAAAAAAGAGAGAGTAAAAGGAGGTAAAAAAAGAGAGAGTAAAAGGAGGTAAAAAAAGAGAGAGTAAAAGGAGGTAAAAAAAGAGAGAGTAAAAGGAGGTAAAAAAAGAGAGAGTAAAAGGAGGTAAAAAAAGAGAGAGTAAAAGGAGGTAAAAAAAGAGAGAGTAAAAGGAGGTAAAAAAAGTAAAAGGAGGTAAAAAAAGTAAAAGGAGGTAAAAAGAGTAAAAGAAGCACCAGTTGTAGTTGTCAACATTACTAACACTTTAGACTTCACTCAAGATTTCCTAAATCATACCTTTGCCAACAGTATGGATGTGTAGTTAGCATTCCCTGTACTTACTGTGTCACTCATCCAACTCTGCAAGTCCCATCTCTATCAGTTTCATATGAATGAGACTTTTGTCATCTCCAAACAAAGAAACGGTGATCTCTGGTGAAAGAGCCTGAAAAGCAGAAGTTGACAGAGTTGTGACAGTAACAGAGTTAAAGCTCAAGCTAACCAATAGTGAAAGTAACTTTACAGGCTATACTCACTGCTTAAATAGAACTGTGAATATACAGAGTATTTCTGTACTTAGGGGAAATGGGTATAAAATAACATGCAATGCTCAGAACCCTCAGTTTGTAGGACTAAGATGATTTTCTCTCATCAGCTACCCTTCCTGGTAAATGGTTTACAAATTTTAAGTGGGAGGGTTCACAGTAAAACATACCCAGAAATTATATGCAGAGTGCTAGGAAGAGTTTTAGGCTGTGCAAGAACTAAGTGGAAAAGAGAAAATTTCTCACAAGTATGGAAGCAGAGAGCTGTTTTCCTTCAACACTCTCCATCATAGCCCACAGTGCCTCCATGCTCCATTCTGGGGAATAAGGAATCCTCTTCATATTTTCATCATACAAAGCAGGTTTAAATCCAGCCAACAGCACTCGTACTGCCTGCACAGGATACTTCATCAGGTAGTAAGGTATGTGGCGCAATCTAAAACGAAAGAAACAGTTGCCTCTACCAATCCACCTGTCAAGCTACACTGCAGGGCATGAACCTAAGCATCTCTTAATGGTTCATGTTCAGTCACAGAATCACAGAGCCCTTGCCCTACGCTAACATGCCAGTGGCAGACTAAATACTTGATTAAGTGGGGCTAGGCCCTCTGACAGACTTCAGCACAGTAGCTATCAGGAAGCAGGCCAGCATCATGCAGACCTCTGAGCCTGCCACTGGTTCTTCATTACAAAGCTTGGGGCACCTAATAAGGACAGAAATGCAAGTTGTCAGAATGCAGGCTCCAAGCCTAGTGTGTCTGGATAGACTGCTGTGGTCCAAAATGCTTCATACCTGAATGTGCTCTAGACAGTACTAGGAATATGTACCTTCATTTCATATTATCATTTCCTTATTTTTCTACCTTCCCATCCCAGAAGAAAGGGAATGGGAAAGCAGAGCAGGGAATGCAGCCCCGAAATAAACCATACAGTCTCCCATGACCCTAATAGTCTGTGAAGGAGGAAATGTCTTCAAATCCCCGTTTTGCCATTTTCAGCAAGGACCTGTAGATTCCCCAAGGAGTTTAAGAGCAAGTCAATGGTATTAAGCCATATATACATAAAGTGAATGGGCTTCAAAGAAAATTCAGACAAGGTTAAGAAATCCTTAAATTCTGGGGCACTTGAGACAGTTCCTATCTGCACAAGAGCAGTTCCTACAGTGGCTCAGCAGCAGGCAGAACAGGGATTTGAACTTCCTTTCTCCACACAAGCAGCATGGCGTGTCCCCCACTCAGATACTCCTTTATTCCCCAGCTGTCTTCTGCAGTTGCATGGTACTGGAGCATTTGTTTGTACACCTGGAGGGCTCATTCCCTATTTTGTGTAAACTTCTTGTGTGCAAAAAGATTATAAACCTGCTGTTACGATGATGTGCTTCTCAAAACAACCTGGGAAAAGGAGCAGGTGCACAACGCCATACCCAGCAGACAAATTATTCAGCAGCCAAACAACTTCCCTCCAACTGAAATCTAATGCTAAATCATTCAAAATGGCTGCTGTTATATACAACTAGATGAAAGCTAAAAGATACATACACTTACTTCTAAGTACATATTTTATATTGTAACTGTAGGCATGTGTACACACAAACATTTTAAGTGCTGGGTTTTGGGTATGTATTTACCTGTCTGTTGGGACAACTGAAAAATTACCATAGTCAACACACTGAACGAGGATCTGAGCAGGGTCCAGCTTTTCAACTGAAAGGAGCTTTGCTCTGTACCATACATCATCCCAGTACTTTACAAGGCAAGGCATTTCTGTAAACAGTTAAACAAAAATAAACCATCCCAAAATATACTCCACAGTGCAACACAAACCAGGTGAACCTGGAGATCCATTTTGCTTCTTTATTTTTTTTCCTTCTCTGAAGTTCATGTCACTATTTTGTTCTTTCTGAACTCCCAATTCACAATGGTTTGTATACTATTTAAGTCATGTTTATTTAAGTCATGTTAAGTCATGTTAAGGCTCTGCAGAGGGACCTCGACCGACTGGACAGATGGGCAGAGTCCAATGGGATGGCATTCAACAAGTCCAAGTGCCGAGTGCTGCACTTCGGCTACAGCAATCCCATGCAGAGCTATAGGCTGGGGTAGGAGTGGCTGGAGAGCTCCCAAACAGAGAGGGACCTGGGTGTGCTGATCGACAGCTGCCTGAATATGAGCCAGCAGTGTGCCCAGGTGGCCAGGAGGGCCAGTGGCATCCTGGCCTGCATTAGGAATAGTGTGGCCAGCAGGAGCAGGGAAGTCATTGTGCCCCTGCACTCTGCATTGGTTAGGCCACACCTTGAGTACTGTGTTCAGTTCTGGGCCACTCAGTTTAAGAAGGACATTGAGACACTTGAACGTGTCCAGAGAAGGGCAACAAGGCTGGGGAGAGGCCTTGAGCACAAGCCCTGTGAGGAGAGGCTGAAGGAGCTGGCATTGTTTAGCCTGGAGAAGAGGAGGCTCAGGGGTGACCTCATTGCCCTCTACAACTACCTGAAAGGTGGTTGTAGCTGGGAGGGGGTTGGTCTCTTCTCCCAGGCAACCAGCACCAGAACAAGGGGACACAGTCTCAAGCTGCGCCAGGGGAGGTTTAGACTCGAGGTGAGGAGGAAGTTCTTCACCGAGCGAGTTGTTCGTCATTGGAATGTGCTGCCCAGGGAGGTGGTGGAGTCACCATCCCTGGAGGTGTTCAAGAGGAGATTGGACGTGGCACTTGGTGCCATGGTCTAGTCATGGGGTCTGTGTTGATAGGTTGGACTCAATGATCCTTGAGGTCCTTTCCAACCTAAGTTATACTGTGATACTGTGATGGTTCTCTCTCACATGGCAATGAGGGGAATTAACAGGAATTGCTTGTTCAGGAGAGATCCAAACTGTTTAACACTTAAACTCTGCAACTTTAACTCACTTGCACTTTTCAGGTAGTAAACAGGCTAGCTGTAAGAGAACAGGCAACAGTCTGGAGGCAGAGGATACCTTAAGCCTCAACCAGAATTTTACTAGTTGCTGGAACCAAGTATTGGCAATAATTGGTTTCTTCACAAAGTTTTAAAGCCACATACATGATATTATTTTAGCCTCAGCAGCCATGGACAACTAAAGCTCATCTTTTGCCTAAATGGAGGAACACACAATTGAAGTGAAATGATGCCCTTTAGGGTTCACATAATTTCTGATTCTGTATGTTACTTGTGTCTTTTTAAGATTTAATGGCAAAATATTCAGAGCTAAAACTTTTCCCTTAAGGGGACTGCCACTGAAGCTGTATGACTGTCATATGCAAGCTAAACTCGGCTCATCAGCTTTAACTGGCATCAGAAGTCTGAGACAGAAAAGTCTCAATTTCATGGTGTAGTGTGGTTTTATTTAAAGATACAGAGAAATGGAATGATTCATATTCTTCAAGCATACTTTCAGGCTTCGTGCACATCCCCATGAAACTAAAGGAAAACAAAGGCTCTGATGTACCTTTCTGGAAGCATGTTAGTACAGGAAGGGACTCCACAGTTTCATTACACCACTTCAGGGCTTCATCAAAGCTCTCCAACTCAGAATCACAGTTGGCATCTCCCTCTGTGTCAGACTGCTTCACAATGTTCTTTGGAGGTTCAAAGCAAATGTATACCTACTCAAAGAAAAGGCTCATATTAATTTTGCTAATGACTTAGAACCTTCAAATTCCATCAGTTATCTAGAATTAATAGAAAATTACTTGTTCCCATCTTCTAAAGGTTCAGCACATCCTTGCTCTCTTCTTTACTCAATTGATGAATAACTTTGTATTGACACTTTTTTTTCCCCCAACATTAGAATAGAGTCATGACTTACTGGCATCAATCTCACTATTAAAAGAAAGAATGAAAGGAATGCACATATCAGAATGTACCCATGTGTTGCAATTCTTACAATCTTTTTTTTTGAGGGAAATGGTATTTATTTCTTTGCCCTCACCCAAGAGGTATTTTGAGTGAGAGATTATTCAGATAGTTGCATTGCACAACCATCTGCACCAACAGCTCAACAGCATTTTCAATCTTACTAATGCTTTCTTGTATTGTCTGGAATTGTTAGCCATGATTTCCTTTGCACAAGCATGATGAGACTGCAGCTTTTCCTCTCTGCAACACATGAGAGATGTTTACAAAACATACCTCCTTAGGGGACACCAAATGGGTAACTCTGACAGGAAAGGTGTCTCCTGGAACAGGTAGCTGTGGCAAGACGTATGAAGGAAAACTACGAATGTCTCCTTCAAGTAGCCCCTAGACCAAGACAGACTTTGGTCAAACACTGTATTAAGTAACAACATGCAAACTAGCTTTAGTATGATTTCTGGTTCAAAAGGAGTTATCTAATAATGTAAACACTGTGTCCCTGAGAATACAATACAATAGAATAAACCAGGTTGGAAGAGACCTTCAAGATCATAGTGTCCAACCTATCATCCAACACCACCTAAACAACTAAACCATGGCACCAAGCACCCTATCAAGTCTCCTCCTGAACACCTCCAGTGATGGTGACTCCACCACCTCCTCAGGCAGCCCATTCCAATGGGCAATCACTCTCTCTGTGTAAAACTTCCTCCTAACCTCCAGCCTAAACCCCCCCCGGCACAACCTGAGACTGTGTCCTCTTGTTCTGGTGCTGGTTGCCTGGGAGAAGAGATCAAACTTTGCCTGTCCACAACCTCCCTTCAGGTAGTTGTAGAGAGCAAGAAGGTCTCCCCTGAGCCTCCTATTCTCCAGGCTAAGCAACCCCAGCTCCCTCAGTCTCTCCTCACAGGGCTTGTGTTCCAAGCCCCTCAGCAACAAACAAACAACAAAAACAAATCAGCATTTAGGTTTGTAAAAAAGCTTTAGATAAGAGATAACCAAACCAGCGTGAGCCAGTTAATTTTCAAATATAAAGAATGCATCTTTGAAGTGTTCCTAACATACTGACTTGCTGATTTAATTTGTGTTAATTAAAAAAAAACCAACTAATCCATTAAGTATGGGATTCCCTTTAAAGAGAGAAGATATTTAGAAAGAAAACCTATAATAGCAATTAATTGGCAGAGACTAACTGAATGTCACATCCAATGTTACTGCAAACTGACAGAGCAAGTCAGCCCTTAAGAAAACAAAAGATAGTTGAACTATTTTCTGTTGAAAGTATGCACTCTTCCCACTCCTGCTTAAGGGAGTGGAACATCTTCCTTATGAGAAGAGACTGAGGGAGCTGAGTGTTTTTTAGCATGGAGGAGACTGAGGGTGACTTCATTAAGGTTTATAAGTATGTAAAGGGTGAGTGCCAAGAGGATGGGGACAGGCCCTTCTCAGTGATGCCCTACAACAAGACAAGGGGCAGAGGGTGGAAGTTGAGGCATAGGAAATTCCATGGCAACACAAGAAAAAAAGTTTTCACTGTGAGGATAACAGAACACTGGAACAGGCTGCCCAAGGGGGTTGTGGAGTCTCCCTCTCTGGAAATATTCAGAGTCTGCCTGGATGCATTCCTGTGTTATCTGGTGCAGGTGATCCTGCTCTGGTGAGGGGGTTGGACTAGATGATCTCTTGAGGTCCCTTCCAGCCCCTAACATTCTGTTATTCTGTGCTGTTCCCAAGATTCTACTTCTGGAACCAGTTCAAGCCCTGGACACCTTGCTCCTTTGCTGGTCTACAACTGAACATCTCTGATAGGCATTTCCTTACAAACTGTTCTGAACCTCTTGTTTTGGGAATGGATCTGTTCAAAGCTGTACTTCTTGTGGAAACAATCCAGGCTTTCTGAATGATTCTTGCTTACAGCCTTCTTACACAGCTTTGTTTTCCAGATTTCATTTTTGTTTTGAGTACAAATCTCCTTTCAAGATCCATATTTAGTCTGCTGAAAGTTTTCCATGCTAACTCAGTTGTAACAGAGAGATTTTTCTAACTGTATCACAAGGCCACTGGCACATGTGCCAAGACTTAGATCAGTGACAGCCGTGTGCTCTGCAAAAAGTTATTTTATGAAGCAGAGACTCCTGCTGGAAGGAGAAATACATTGGCAAGCTCAAACAGAATTAAAACACAGCAACAAAGCATGTGTAGTTTAAACTAAATCCTCTCAGACTCCAAGGGAAAAAAGTACAGAGAAGTTACTTCTCTAATTATTTTGTGTTACGACAAATGAGTTTGGTGAAAATTTGAGCCCTCTAAAGAGCAGCAGATTGATAACCCAGACACTTGGAATGAAGAACCTAGGTAACTCCCTTAGAAATCACTAGGCCTCTATTTAAATACTTAGTATCATAGTGTCAGTCAGGGCTGGAAGGGAACACAAAGATCACCTAGTTCCAACCCCCCTGCCATGGGCAGGGACACCCCACACTAGATCAGGCTGGCCAGAGCCTCAGCCAGCCTGGTCTTAAACACCTCCAGGGACGGCGCCCCACCTCCCTGGACAACCCATTCCAGGGCTTCACCACTCTCATGGTGAAGAGCTTCCTCCTCACATCTAGCCTGAATCTCCCCACCTCCAGCTTCATTCCATTCCCCCTAGTCCTATCACTACCTGAGATGTCCCTCCCCAGCCTTCCTGTAGGCCCCCTTCAGATACTGGAAGGCCACAATTAGGTCACCTCAGAGCCTTCTCTTCTCCGGACTGAATAGCCCCAACTCCTTCAGTCTGTCCTCATAGCAGAGGTGCTCCAGCCCTCTGATCATCCTTGTGGCCCTTCTCTGGACACGTTCCAGCATGTCCATATCCCTCTTGTAACAGGGGCTCCAGAACTGGACACAGTACTCCAGGTGGGGTCTCACCAGAGATGAGTAGAGGGGAAGGATCATCTCCCTTGACCTGCTGGCCACACTTCTCCTGATGCAGCCCAGGATCTGATTGGCTTTGCGGGCTGCAAGTGCACACAGAGCTCATGTTGAGCTTCTCATCCACCAGCACCCCCAAGTCTCTCTCCTCAGGGCTTGATTCAATTTACTTTTGAACATCCCCATCCTTGATCTATTTATATAATTAATTAATCCCTTTGAGTGACAAAAGTATTGCTCTATTCCTACCATTTTGTGTTTCAGGGGAACACAAAAAGTAAGTGGACTTTAAACTGAAATGCAAAAAATTGCTTTTCAGTAAGGAGTCCAAGACCAAATTCTTGGGAGTTCACTATCCCATACAACCTTATCAACACAACCTATCTGTGCTTGTTACGTGAAGAGCTGTGTACTTAGCCTTACTCTGGTTTACAGCACAAAACTGGACAGAAACACCCAAAAAAAATAGAAAAAAAATCACAACGAACACCTCAGCAATCTTTTTAATGTCAGAGTAACCACAGCAAAAGACACACACATATCCCACCTGCTTTGATATGTCCTCACAATCTTCAGCAACACAGTACTTCTGATAGGCCATGAAGGAAGAGAGCGAGGTTCCACCAAAATACAGGCTGATGGACAGCTTACCCCATGGGTTATCTGGTAATTCCTACTCAGGCAAGGCAAAAAAAGACTCTCACAGTGTGACTGAGGTTTTAGAAACAGGGACTAGGAAATTCAAACCTGTCATTCCTCTGTGCCAATATACTCATCCATCAAAGACACAAAACCAGTAAGGATGGCTATTAGGATCAGTTAATGATACAAATGGGAGTGCATCTCCTGGGTAAGGCAGCACCAACCACTCACTCTCTGAAACATCCCATGCTTGCTCACTCATCATGAAACCCTTCTCTTTCAGAAATAGCAGTAAGCAGTTAAGCTACCTGAAATTGTAGGTTTTCAGACAATACAGACTATGCCTTTCTGTGTAATTTTAAGATATTAATTTAAGCATGCCTGTATTTAATCATGCCAAAGGTTCATAGTTTAAAGATCAATAGACAAGAATGTATGCTGTTGGTGTGTAGGTTGTCAGAATATAAACACAATATAGGAGAACCAAAAAATAGTAATGAATCTAAAGGACACATTTAAGGCCTGAAAACTATATTGGAGATAAGAGTCATAGGAGAAATAACATTAGTTTGGGGTTTTGTGTAAGAAACACATTTACTGCTATATGCCTTTACCTTTGTTCTTAACCCAAGGTAGAAAAAGAACCAAAAGTAAGCCTCATCCCACACCTATGAATAAATTAAGCTACCTGAACATGTATTTCAACCTCTTCTTTTGTAAGTAGTTCTTGAAGGCAAGCTACTGCATCCTGCTGCCAAAAATTTCCAATCTATGTGATGAAAAGCAAGAATCCCCCCATTAAAATTCTGAACAAGCAATACTCTCACTATTGTTAACACAGTAAGATGAAATACATGGTTAGGATTGCAAAACTTATCTGAAAGCATAAATCATTAGTCTGATTAGTCTACAACTGTTTAAACATTATCTGCTATTTGGTACATTGAAACTTACTGTGTGACAGAGCTGAGCAGCAATTTTCAGATGTTTAAGTGGCTCAGAAATGCTGCTTGCCAACCTTTACTACATACATGGCAATGTACCTGTGCACAATTACCCAAAGCATAACCCAAAGATACAGAATTAACACAAGATAACTTAACAGACAACAGAAAGCACAGGATGCTTTAAATATTTGGTTCCCTGCAATATCTGTTTGCCTTCCAAATGTATTTATCATTGAACTGCTTCCAGTAATAAAAAGTTTTCCTTCAGTAATCAACTCACTAAATTTGAATTAGATACCATGACCTGTAAATGTTATTTACACATCAATTATAACTAACACTCCCCCCCCCCCCAACAATTCTCTTGTTTTAGTTTAGCATAACAGATTGTTTCCTACACAACTAAGTTCAGAATGATAGATACACTTTTGCAGGAAAGTTTTAACAGCTTTCTGGTCATTTAATATTAAGAAATCCAGGATTTGCTACTTGTTGCAGCTACTGAAAAACTATTACTTCAGAGTATCATCCTGCCAGCTACTGCAGTGTCCTGTCTCACAAAGATTGAACTCCAGTGACATGCTTTTGAGGCATGCACACTTATTCCACAAAGCAATTTGGCAGTTCCTGCTAAGAGGCTGCCTTGCTGAAACAATCCTCAACAACTATTCCCTGAATCCTTGTAGGCAAGAAAAAAATGCCAACATCTGATTTCAACCTGTGTATGACTAAATAGTGAATCCACATTTGAGTATCTACCTAAAGTATCTTCAAAGTCACCATTACTCACTGGCACTGTCTTGTAGAGTTGACACGGTATGCAAAAGGGAGGAATAGCAGTGTACAATGTAGTTGGATACAGATGACATGAAAGAATCTTCTCAGTGCAACCAATGTCTATGTACTGTACCTACAGCAAAAGAAAAGCTTTCCTGAAACAATTCAGGCAAGTTTAATAGAAGAAAACACTCACTCACAGTATTCACTCTTCTGGAGGAAAAAACAATGGTGTGACAGCCTTAAAGGCTGTGCCTTTAAGGAAAGGACAGCTGCAGAATCCTATAGCTGAATGATTGTGTGTAAAAAGGAAAACAAAGAATAGTTCCAAACGAATTTCATTGGTCAGATGTGAGATGTACCATAGCAAATATCACTAACATTCTTTCTCTCACTCACTTCAGCTTCAGTCTGTTCTGACTTTCATTCTTGGCCAGACTCCATGCATATCAACCCTGAACTGCAAACTGATAAGAATAACTAACTTTCTTAACAACTGCTTTGATCTAATGCATTCCCCTTAACATCCTTTTTTCTCTCTTTCTCCTTTTTCACCTAATTAACTACTAGAGGAAAGGGGAGGAGGGAGAGAGAGGTCTGGGGGGCACCCAAGGGGGAATTCTCCTTGGGAGGATCTGTGTTTGTGTTCTTTCCTGTAAATTCTTGCACAATAATGTAAATACTGTGTATTTTGTACATATTCATTGCATTTCATTATTGCTTGTAAAATACAGCTTCCCATTCGCTTCTCAGGCTGAGTTTAGCTGTGCTTTTATTGTGGGCGCCTGTGGGCTAAAGCATCCGCACCACTACAAATGGCTTGCTGCTATGCAAGTAATGTGAAAGTGGAAATGAAGAATTAAAATAAATGGTTTGGCAGATTAAAAATTCAGTTTCTAAACTTGCCTTGTAAGAAATATTATCTTTTGTGTAATAACTGAACATGAGCCTGCACTGTGCCCAGGCAGCCAGGAGGGCCAATGGCATCCTGGCCTGCATCAGGAACAGTGTGGCCAGCAGGAGCAGGGAGGTCATTCTGCCCCTGTACACTGCACTGGTTAGGCCACACCTCGAGTACTGTGTCCAGGTCTGGGCCCCTCAGTTTAGGAAGGATGTTGAGCTGCTGGAATAAGTCCAGAGAAGGGCAACAAAGCTGTGGAGGGGCTTGGAACACAAGCCCTATGAGGAGAGGCTGAGGGAGCTGGGGTTGTTTAGCCTGGAGAGGAGGAGACTCAGGGGTGACCTTATTGCTCTCTACAACTACCTGAAGGGAGATTGTGGCCAGGAGGGGGTTGGTCTTTTCTCCAAGGCAACCAGCACCAGAACAAGAGGACACAGTCTCAGGCTGCACCAGGGGAGGTTTAGGCTGGAGGTTAGGAAGAAGTTCGACACACAGAGAGTGATAGCCCATTGGAATGGGCTGCCCAGGGAGACGGTGGAGTCACCATCATTGTGGGTGTTCAGGAGGAGACTTGATAGGGTGCGTGGTTGCGTGATTTAGTTGATTAGATGGTGTTGGATGATAGGTTGGATGCAATGATCTTGAAGGTCTCTTCCAACCTGTTTTATTCTATTCTGTAACCCACAGCAGTTTAAAATTTAGAGAATTAAAAAAAATTGTGAATTAGGATGGTGTCAGGTTTACAAACCCGCATTCAGAAAGCATGCCAGACTCAAGCAGCAGAAAGAATTCAAAATGAAGACCCCCCCCTTGACTTTGAGTGGGGACAGGGCAAGGGGAGTGTAAACCTAAGTGTTTTCAAAGCATTCCACTTATAACAACATCAAAATAAGACAAAAACCTAAAAAGGATTTAGAATAGAATAGAACAGGTTGGAAGAGACCTTCAAGATCATCGTGTCCAACCTATCATCCAACACCAACCAACCAAACCACGTAACCAAGCACCCTATCAAGTCTCCTCCTGAACACCTCCAATGATGGTGACTCCACCACCTCCTCAGGCAGCCCATTCCAATGGGCCATCACTCTCTCTGTGTAAAACTTCCTCCTGACCTCCAGCCTGAACCTCCCCTGGTGCAGCCTGAGACTGTGTCCTCTTGTTCTGGTGCTGGTTGCCTGGGAGAAGAGTCCAACCTCTGCCTGTCTACAACCTCCCTTCAGGTAGTTGTAGAGAGCAATAAGGTCACCCCTGAGTCTCCTCTTTTCCAGGCTAAGCAGCCCCAGCTCCCTCAGCCTCTCCTCATAGGGCTTGTGTTCCAAGCCCCTCACTAACTTTGTTGCCCTTCTCTGGACACGCTCCAGCAAGTCAACATCCTTCCTAAACTGAGTGGCCCAGAACTGGACACAGTACTCGAGGTGTCAAGGGTAGTTTTTTACTTAAGAACATTTATGATCACTGGGCCAACTATGGGAAAAATAGTGGCAACTGAAACAGACGGTATAATCTCTAAAATAAATGTGAAAATCAGGACAACTCTCACACATTTAAGCAGAATGAGCATCTGGATAGTGAGGTCAGCTGAATGAAAAAAACTGTGATCATAAGTTTATTTTCGAGGATTATATTATTTGTTCTTTTTTTTTTTTAAGCATACATGTGCACATGTTCACACACTCACACCCTTCATAGAATCAAATTTACCTGTAGGGTACTGCCACCGACTTCTACCACTTTTCCTCGATACCACATGGTATCTGAACCTCTTACAACACAAGCTTCTCCCTTTTTCCAGTGGTATGGTCCCAGAAGACCAAGGCATCTGAATTTACTTTGTATTTCTGTCATCAATTTCTTCAGTTTAATTTCTGGGGGTAAGAGTAGTAATAAAAAATTAATACTTTCCAAATAGTGTGTTATTACTGCATATTACTTCAATCACTACAACTCAGCAGATTCAGATAAAGACACATAAACACACAATACAAGTGCTACTCCAAAATGTATTTTTCACCACTGATACAACATGTATACTCCATGTCTAGTATAAGCAAACAAGTTACTAATTTAAACAAAAAGTAAACTCCATTTCCAGTTGCAAAGCCATTAGTAATTCTGGAGTCTAATCTGAGAGGAAGGCTCCCTAAATTTTGCAACTGACACTGCAGCAGCACCAGAACAAGAGGACACAGTCTTAAACTGTGCCAGGGGAAGTTTAGGCTCGAGGTGAGGAGAAAGTTCTACACTGAGAGTGTCGGTCGCCATTGGAATGTGCTGCCCAGGGAGGTGGTGGAGTCATCGTCCCTGGAGGTGTTCAAGAAGAGACTGGATGTGACACTTGGTGCCATGGTCTAGTCAGGAGGTCTTAGGTGACAGGTTGGACTTGATCTTTGAGGTCTCTTCCAACCTTGGTGATACTGTAATATAAGAGCCTCTCCATGAGCAAGACAACACATTCCCAGAAGCAGTGGTAGGGAAACACCATGAAGGAACACCAAACAGGTGTCCAGTAGATACTCTTCTGCTATAGCTGCAGTCTACAGCAACAACTGCAAGCACAGAGTCTTAGGCAAGGGGAGTTACTGTAGGCTGCATTTCAAGTTTTTATATGATCTATTAGTTAAATGTACTTAGAGTAAAAAAATTACAATAACTCATGTTCTCATATGAAAACATTTCTCTACAGCACAATATATTATGCTGTTACTGAAGACTTGCGTGTGTCAGATCAAAACGTACCTTTCACAGTATCGCTAAGGTTGGAAGAGACCTCGAGGATCATCGAGTCCAACCTGTCACCACAGACCTCATGACTAGACCATGGCACCAAGTGCCACATCCAATCCCCTCTTGAACACTTCCAGGGATGGTGACTCCACCACCTCCCTGGGCAGCACATTCCAATGACGAATGACTCGCTCGGTGGAGAACTTTCTCCTCACCTCCAGCCTAATCTTCCTCTGCCGCAGCTTGAGACTGTGTCCACTTGTTCTGGTACTGGTTGCCTGGGAGAAGAGACCAACCCCTTCCTGGCTACAATCACCCTTCAGGTAGTTGTAGAGGGCAATGAGGTCTCCCCTGAGCCTCCTCTTCTCCAGGCTAAACAATCCCAGCTCCCTCAGCCTCTCCTCATAGGGCTTGTGCTCAAGGCCTCTCCCCAGCCTTGTTGCCCTTCTCTGGACACGTTCAAGTGTCTCAATGTCCTTCTTAAACTGAGGGGACTTTTAAACAGTACAAACAGAAAATATTAAGAGATACAGAATCTATCACAACCCAAAAGAGCCCAAGGAAACTGGGCACTGAGCTCACACTAAGGAAAACAAAATATCCAGTAATATTTGAGAACCAGGATAAATTATGAGAATCTTTAGGACTGTATCTTCATTGTTATTAGGAAAAGATACCACAATCTGAACACTGTAAGACAAAACACACACTGCTTCACCCAGTGCTGAGAAGCTGTAACCTACCTGCCTGAGCACTTGGGGTTTTGATGCCTGGGGAGGGTGGAGGACCAGAAGAGTCCTATCTAGTGGGCTTAAGGACAAGGTGCCACCTGCCAGGAAGTGCCAGACCTCTCCCCACTGCTGTAAAGCACTAGCACACATTTCTCACCCCCCACGCCACAGGTCTCACCCCCTCCCAACAGTAATCCTCCCCAGCAGGAATATCCCAGAACTGTGTTCTGATCCATAACACAAACAAGAACATGCATTGGGTGCAATCTGGTATACTGAAGCTATTAGGTTTATAATGCACTTTCTTACCATATGCTTTCGGTATTATGTAAATAGTTCCATCGCATCCAACGTAACTTACTGCAGCTTGAAAAATTCTCTCCACAGGTATAATGGGGGATGTATACATCTCACCCATTCCTGAAGGAAACGGTGACTCATGTGCTTGGTCTGATTTCTGTTCACTCTCTGAAACAACCATGCTTCCCTCCGGAGCAGTGCTGACTCTTGCATGTGGAGTGTCTGAATGACAACCATTCATTTGTGCGTTCTCTTGCTCTGAATGTGCTTCAAGATATTCCTTGGAGATTGAGCAAGTCACATCAGCTTTATCAGTTCTGGCAGATTTAATCAAATCACATCAACATATTAACTGACAAAGACTTTAAAAAGTCCAAAGAATAAAACAAAAGTAGCAAAAATCCAAACACACAAAGATGGAAAATGCATCTTAAAATGACAAACATCTAATCTACCACCACAGAGAACTGAACCATGCACTGGAATACAACTAGTAACTCAGATAAGGTCACTAAAGATGGGAGCTCTGTTGGTACATATTCTATAGAGGGCAATCCAAACTTTTGTTTTAGTTGTTAGTGTATCATAAAGTGAAGAATATGAGAGTCTGAAAGAATATAAAAGAAAAAGCATCCAAACCTTTTGTTTCTAAAGGCTAACCCCTTTTTAACAAGGTGTTCTGAAATGTCAGTCACCTTTCCTGTTTCGTCTTTGAAAAGTATTTTCACAGGCAGTGCACAAGCCACAGCACTTTCCTGGAACAAAATGACAAAATAAGAGAGATGGGCAACACAGTGCATAAGCCACAGGTGTGCTTTACATTGCATTGGTACTGACTGCAAATCAGACTTCACTGAACAACTGATGTCCACATCAGCACACACAAAATGTGTTTTATCCACATCACAGTCCCCAGCATTTTACCAACTGTTCTAGACAGTACACAGAAAAAGTAAGAGAGTCAAACTTTTCTTCTCTCAGCTATCAGAATGAATTGCCAAATACTATTTTCCTCCAGCAGGAGCTTTAAACCAATTCATAAGTAACTTTGCTTATCAGCACCAGAACAGGTTGGAAGAGACCTTCAAGCTCATTGTGTCCAACCTATCATCCAACACCACCTAATCAACTGAACCATGGCACCAAGCACCCCATCAAGTCTCTTCCTGAACGCCTCCAGTGATGGTGACTCTACCACCTCCTCAGGCAGCCCATTCCAATGGGCAATCACTCTCCCTGTGTAGAATTTCCTCCTAACATCCAGCCTAAACCTCCCCGGCGCAGCCTGAGACTGTGTCCTCTTGTTCTGGTTGCCTGGGAGAAGAGACCAACCTCTGCCTGTCTACAACCTCCCTTCAGGTAGTTGTAGAGAGCAATAAGGTCACCCTTGAGTCTCCTCTTCTCCAGGCTAAGCAACCCCAGCTCCCTCAGTCTCTCCTCATAGGGTTTGTGTTCCACGTTCCAGCAAGTCAACATCCTTCCTAAACTGAGGGGCACACTGTAAAGCCTCACTGATAGGTGTCAATAGGCAGCAAGCAAATCAAACCCTCATGACTACTATTTTTTTTTCCCCACCAGAGGAAGAAACAAATTACTCATGATGTCTGTGCATCACTGGACTGGTTCTTTCATTTTCTCAGGCTTGAAAACTAATACAGTAGCTGCTGAAATAAGCCTCACCATGAATATGACAATCTTGCTCATCTGTCCATAAAAGCTGTCAGCATCCAAAGATAGTACTTATATCCAAAGACATAAGTATTATTCTTCAGTAACAACAGGCTGGGGAGGGACTTCTCAGGATGTCAGGTAGTGATAGGACTAGGGGGAATGGAATGAAGCTGGAGGTGGGGAGATTCAGGCTGGACGTGAGAAGGAAGTTCTTCCTCATGAGAGTGGTGAAGCCCTGGAATGGGTTGTCCAGGGAGGTGGTTGAGGCCCTGTCCCTGGAGGTGTTTAAGAGCAGGCTGGCTGAGGCTCTGGCCAGCCTGATCGAGTGTGGGGTGTCCCTGCCCACGGCAGGGGGGTTGGAACTAGATGATCCTTGTGTTCCCTTCCAATCCTGACTGATACTATGATGAATATGTATCTTAGACTGTGTTCTTACCACCCTGGGCAGTCAAACAATAACAAAAGTAAAGCAGAAAAAATGAAAAGCATCTTTCCCCTACAGTAAAAAGCAATCTAAGCAACTTCCACTCAGGACTTCTGAATAGTGAAAACATTCAAGAAAAAAACCAACAAACCCAAACTACAAAAGACAGAGGGTCTGAAAGAATTTAACAAATACTGCTGGTTTTGATTACAAACCTGTATGATTATTTTCACTTGCATCCCCACTAGGTAATAGGACAAATATTCACATGCTGTTGCTGTCCACTGTGTGCTTCCACCTGTTGGTCTAACACAGAACAAAACTGATCTTTACTACAGGAGAAGCTAGCATCTCATAAGCTTAAGAGCAAACCCTTCCTCTTACTGAGATTTTTTTTTAATTGCATAAACTTCAGGAGGGAAAATAACCCACAATATTCCAGTCAACAGTAAAAAGAAGTTATTAACTAATCTCAGGATTGACATGACAGAAAGAATTAAAAAAACAGAACCCCAAAACATTAAAATGAGGGGGACTATGAGTTCCAGAAGTCTGACACCTGTCTTAGTAGAACAAAGCAAACAGGTATTACAATCTTGACTCTTTTTTCTTCACAATACAGACAGCACATAAAGTAATGCACAATACGTTGGTCCTCTTTTGTCTGCAGTCCAGCAAAGAGAAACCTCCTGCACATTTTCATGAGACCTAATTAATCTCAAATTCTGAGCCAAGGGAAAAAAAAAGACATTCAGCAAAGTAAGAGAAACCTCTATCATCTGTACAATGGTTTAGAATTCATACTGTAAGTATTCTTTCTTTCTATAGCACAGTTTCTGTGCAGAATAACTCTCAGGGGAAAAAAAAACCACTTTTATAAAGCAAATCCCAGCCACCATCCCATTTCTTCTTTATTCTCACATCTGAATCTCAGATATCTCTGCTAAATCAGGAAGACACTACATAATCTTATTATTAGGTTGCTAATACTGTCACTCAGCATGAGGGAAATGCTACCTTATGTCTGCCAAGGAGCACTCTACAGCTAATGTCTTAATTATCTTCATATTTTCGTCAAGCTTTCTTAGACAGCTGATATCTACTGCTCTTTGGGGTCCAGAATCATAAAGTACTACCTGTTACAGACAAGAAAGGAAACAAGAAAAACCCTCTTAGAATTCAAAGCATGCCTCAATAGGTCAATACAATTCAAACAAGTATTACCAGGAATCAACAAATGGCCTTTGTACTGAAGTACCACAAAGGACTACCACAGCATACCACGAGGACAAACCCCAGATCAGCTGAGATGGGGTCCAATGACTTGACAAAGGCTATTACTTGAATAAGGAGATTTCTTGTGCTTCAGTTATACTGGTGCATTTAAATTTGTAAACCTAGAATTGCTAAACAACCTCCCCTCCACACTTTGGTTTTTCATTCTGACATGGTTAAACAGCTGTTTGAGGGCTCCTAGCCATAGAAAGCAGATGATGAAAACCAGAAAGCCCCATTTCCAGTTCCTATAAAGTTTACCTCTGCACTTGTTTCAGAGACAATCCTGCTTATCTGACCTCTTTGCCACTGCTTCAAATCCTGCAGATAAACAGCACAGTGCATACTGTCTTCCCACTTCACAGACTGTGGCTCGGATTCTTTATAGATGGTGAACATCTCCTCCTGCAAACTAACATTAAGAAATCCCATTTTCCTCGAGGTAAAAATTTATCCAGTGAGCAAAGGGTTTATTTAGTCAATTACTACCTAACTAGCACACAGTAAAAGTGAAACAGACACACAGCATTGCAGACTTTCTTTATAACGTTAGAAATACATGGAGTGAGCTTCAAAACGCATCCAATATGCTGGCTCTTGAAGCCATGGTTTAGTACTCATGAGGTCTTGGATGACAGGTTGGACTTGCTGATCTTTGAGGTCTTTTCCAACCTTACTGATTCTATGAAAAATCCTCTAAAACAACCATGCTTTCTTAAACAATGTAATTAATCTAAGTGCCCCTGACCCTTCTGTATAGCACTGTTTGAAAGATGCACTATTTTCTATCAATGACTTGGGTGTGGTTTAGTGTCATGACTAGTTTAATGGGACTCCACATAGTTACAATCAAGTAAAAAAATGACAGGAGAAATAAGAGGCAGAAAATACAAATCTTGCACTAAGCACTGATATTTTAACTGTCTTCAGATAGTAGGCACTAACCTAAATCTTGCCTAAATGTCTACCAAAGGAATAGATAGAAATTGCCTTCAAACTTTCCTAATGGTGTATTAGCATGATGTTGAAAGCAATAGCTTGATTAAATTGTGATTGGGGATACCAGTATGATTTTACAAAACATCCAATAAAGGAAGGAGGAAAAAAAAGAAATAGCAGAAAGATTCAATTTTTCTGGACAGTATTGCATTTACCAGGCCCTAGTATTTAATACATTAAAACTGTTGTGAAATAGAGGTTAGATCACATGCTTAATTTGGAACCACAAACACTTAAACGACAGTGCCAATCTGTCTTCTGTTCCTATGCTTTCCTCAACAAAGCAAAATAAGCATTTGAAGGAGTAGCCAGTGTGAGATGCAACCCTAACCAGTTTGTTATAATTAGATTCATAAACCAGGTTGGAAGAGACCTTCAAGATCATCGCATCCAACCCATCAACCAATCCAACCCACCTAATCAACTAACCCATGGCACCAAGCACCCCATCAAGTCTCCTCCTGAGCACCTCCAATGATGGTGACTCCACCACCTCCCCAGGCAGCCCATTCCAAGGGCCAATCACTGTCTCTGTATAGAACTTCTTCCTAACATCCAACCTAAACCTCTCCTGGCACAGCTTGAGACTGTGTCCTCTTGTTCTGGTACTGGTTGCCTGGGAGAAGAGACCAACATCCGCCTGTCTACAACCTTCCTTCAGGTAGTTGTAAAGAGTAATAAAGTCACCCCTGAGTCTCCTCTTCTCCAGGCTAAGCAATCCCAGCTCCCTCAGTCTCTCCTCATAGGGTTCGTGTTTCAAACCCCTCACCAACTTTGTTGCCCTTCTCTGGACTCGTTCCAGCAAGTCAACATCCTTCCTAAACTGAGGGGCCCAGAACTGGACACAGCACTCCAGGTGCTGCCTAACCAGTGCAGCGTACAGGGGCAGAATGACCTCCCTGCTCCTGCTGGCCACACTGTTCCTGATGCAGGCCAGGATGCCATTGGCCCTCTTGGCTGCCGGGGCACACTGCAGGCTCATGTTCAGCCTACCATCAACTAGTACCCCCAGCTCCCTCTCTACCTGGCTGCTCTCCAGCCACTCTGATCCCAGCCTGTAGCACTATACTTCACCAGTCTGTAAGAAGGATGCCATGAGAAAAGTTGTTTGCATTTTATTACCTCTTCATTATACGTTCTGATGACAGCCACCGTATAAAAATTTTACTAGGAGATACCACATGAGTAATTCTTGCTTGTATCTCTTCCTCAGGAAGTGATTTCAAATCCCCTTCATCCACAGCTTCCAAGGTTTCAGCAATTTCTTCTACAGGAACATCCCATGTTTCATTGGGCTGTACAGTAGTACTTGCAGTGCACCTGTAAACAGTGGAAAGGAATTAGAAGGGAAAGTTCAAATCTACTTCAAACAGTGAAGAAGAGCCCAAAAAAAATCACAGGTCTACATGACAGGAATAATTCAACGTGAAGAAAAGTGAAGAATAGTAAGTAATTTAAAAAGGCAGAATAAACTCACAACAAAACACAACACTATTTCTAAATGCTACTTCTGAAACACTCATGGGAGCAACTTATTTTTATTATTCTTCAGAAAGTATCCTTGCAGATTCTATTGACAGATGAGAGCACTACGCAATGCAGCCTGCCAGCAGGAAAAGCAAGCCTAACACAAACAGGAATGCTGAACATAGTTTGTGTCTGGCTTCAAAGACATCAGTTCATTAATATCAAGCTTTTAGGAATCAAGGCTGTCTCCAAGTGAAAGCTGCAACATTGGACTTCTAAGATGTATAAATACTCTTTTCAGAAGAATATTAACATTAGCAAACATTCACCCTTCTAGCATTGCCTGAGGATACAAATAAAACACAACTGGTAGTATTACCTTCCCAAGTACTAAATGAAGTACAGCCATGAAAATCAAGTTTTCATCAAGGTTTAAGGTGTTAAGTTGCATGATCTGTACAGAATAAAGCCCAACACCAATCAAGAGTGGGCTGGTATGCGTTTAGAGCTGCACCCCAGGCCAGCACAAGGTTTGGGGAACAGTGTCAACTAGAGATGTAAGACACTGTAGCTACATACTGCTAACAATTATTTATGCAAACCTGCCAGATGCAGGTAATTGGAAAGTGCTGCCCCATAATGGACACAGCCCATTTCAGCTGTCTACAGCAGATCCTCTAGAGCCTGAGCCCTTCAGTGAAGCTGATGGCACATCTAATTTAATGAGGAGCAGAAAATGCCAGGCAGAGAGAGGAGAGAACAGAAGAGAAATAACAGAGAACATCAAGGTAAGAAGAGCATAAATTTTTCTGTAGGGGAACAGGCACACTCCTGATGGGACTGAAGGCTGTAGATGGCTCACACCAGAGCTCAGGAAGAAAACAGCAAGTAAGAATGAGTAACAGGTAAAAATTTCTGTGCTTTGACTCCCATCCCCTGCACTCTTCACAGCCTCACTGAGAGGACTGACTGTAACCTGGGAGTAGGTGGTGGTGGAGAGGTGCAGGAGGAGCCTGGGAAATGGGGAGGATAGGTGCTAGAAGTGTCGGTCTTTTATGTCCTAGTGCCTGGAGTGGTAATTAAATATTGATGCTAATTAGCAATAAATTAAATTAAGCTTAGTTTGCCCACAAGAGTACCTGGTAAGCGATTTCGCTGCCTTCTTGCTCCTGTTTCTTCTATTTTCTTTTCCCCCAGTCCAGCTGAAGAATGGTGAGTGACCAGAAAATCCATATTATTGAAGTTAGTGATACACAGTAACTGATATGATAGTAATAAACCTCTCTAAGTGCAGTGTGCAGCAATTATCTAAGCTGCAACAACATAAAATACCTTAGTGACAACAATAGAACAATTCAGCCGCACAGGTTTAAAGCAAGCTGCTTAACTTCACAAAAGTCTTACTGAAGATTGTGACTAGTACAAGAGAAGTGTTCCTAGGAATTAGCTCTATTTCTGAGAAGAGACATGAAAACCTACTTATTTGCCTCCTCCTGAAAAAAGCCAATTCAGGAATCTCCTTTTGGAATAGGAACTTTATATAAAGCAATTCAGTATTTCTTGTCAGTATTCAAACATTATTAATGAAAGAGTAAAGATCTACTTCCAGTCACACAGTACATGAATGACCTTTTTAAAAAGCCAACAAATTAAATACAGCAATGAGATCACATTATCAATCCCATCTCCTGCATCAGGCTTGCTAAATCTTCTGGCTGTTGCTGTCATAGCTGGTTACTGGAGTATTTATTTTCTAGGAAGATGACTTACCCTAGGTGCAAGTTATGCACTCAGAAGCGGTACAAGGGAAAGGGAACCTGAATGATAACCAGTTTGGAAAATTTAGCATTTAACCACACCACAAGGACGATGCAAATGTTTCATCTCCACCTTTTGAAATGATTACAATTCATTGTGTGAGCCAAGATTGAGTCTGAGAATTCAACTATGCTAAACTGCAGAGTTACGCTCTGTAACTTACCATCAGTTGATGAATGATTTGTAATGAACTGGTGAGAATTGTGGTAAATTCAAGCCACCGGAGGTGACATACTCAAGCCATTAATTTTGGTATGCAAAGTCAGTATTTCCACAGTATCACCAAGGTTGGAAGAGACCTCGAGGATCATCGAGTCCAACCTGTCACCACAGACCCATGACTAGACCATGCACCAAGTGCCACATCCAATCTCCTCTTGAACACCTCCAGGGATGGTGACTCCACCACCTCCCTGGGCAGCACATTCCAATGCCTAACAACTCTCTCAGTGAAGAGCTTTCTCCTCACCTCGAGTCTAAACCTCCCCTGGCACAGCTTGAGATTGTGTCCCCTTGTTCTGGTGCTGGTTGCCTGGGAGAAGAGACCAACCCCTTCCCGGCTACAACCACCCTTCAGGTAGTTGTAGAGGGCAATGAGGTCACCCCTGAGCCTCCTCTTCTCCAGGCTAAACAATCCCAGCTCCCTCAGCCTCTCCTCATAGGGCTTGTGCTCAAGGCCTCTCCCCAGCCTTGTTGCCCTTCTCTGGACACGTTCAAGTGTTTCAATGTCCTTCTTAAACTGAGTGGCCCAGAACTGGACACAGTACTCAAGGTGCAGCCTAACCAATGCAGAGTACAGGGGCATGATGACTTCCCTGCTCCTGCTGGCCACACTATTCCTAATGCTGGCCAGAAATGCTTGAAATTTGAAATTTTCAAATGCTTTAAGTTATGCTCAGTGTATTTACCCAGGTATGTAGGATGCTAGGTCTTCTTCGACTAGCTGACAGTTAATACTGAAGTTTCTTCCACAAACAGCAGAGGAATTGAAGAGTTCAACAGCTAAGCTGTTATTACTTAAAATTTCTGTGAATGAATAATACAAACATAATTAGTGCCACTTAATTACAGTATAAACATTATTTATGGCTTTGGAAATGGCAGTGGAAAAGAGAATTTTGTAAAGTTACATTTGACTTAGTACTGATTCTGACCATCAACAATATATAGAAGTTTATCTTTGCACATCTCTAGACAATTAACTTAAACTACACCCATAATTACAAGATACTTTACCACAAAGAAACCAACTACTACAGCTCAATTTATTAGAGGTGTTCCAAACGACCACTCTGCAGTTGCTGAAAAGTAAGTAGCTACATAATAACAAAACATGGTATTGAGAAAAGCACTACTGAGGCATCTCTCTGTGGTCTGATCCCTCCTCCATGTTTTAGAGCAGCAGCCATCACACTCTCAGCTACCAATATGTCTGGAAAAGTCAAGGACAGCTAGAACTTCTGGAATCAAGTCCATCTTCACAAACCAGGATACTTATATCACTTAAGAGCTTCTGTAGAAGATGTGTTAACTAGAGAAGGGCAGATTTAGATTGGATATTAGCAACAAGTTCTTTACTATGAAGGTGGTGGAACACTGGAACAGGTTGCCCAAGATGGTGATTGAGGCTTCTTCCCTGGACATACTCGAGGTAAGGCTCGACAAGTCCCTGCTGACTGTGGGGAGGTTGGACTACATGAGCTATGGAGGTCCCTTCCAGCACGGATCGTTCTAAGTCTCCTCCAATTAGCTCATGTTTAAGGTATCATCACTCCAGGCTACCTTTTCCATGCATGTATGTGTTTCAAATAAATACTAGTTAAAATACTAAAGCTCATGTTTCTGCATTTGAGTCAATTCCATAGTATTTAAATATAAACACATACACTTTTGATACTTACCAACAACTGAACACAACATAGTTTTATCCTCAGTGACTTCTTTAAATCTTTCCTTGGCTTTTCTGTTCCACTCCTTTGTTCCTTCATAAGGCTCAATGAAAGCCAGCTTGCACCTGATTGCCTAAAGAAGAACCCAAATTATCTTTCTATAGTCAAGATGCTCTCATTACAGCCGAATCACAGCCTTTGCTTTGCGCTCAGGCAGGACAGCAAGGCAGCACAGCAAGGCAGCACGACCTTGCCTTCTAGTTCCACATTGCTGTTACTTGGTTTGATTTAACGTGTTCCTTGCTCCCCCTGCTGGCAGCTGAGCATCAACATCAAATTCAGATAGAATACATAGAAGAGAATACACAGAATAAACCAGGTTGGAAGAGACCTTCAAGATCATCGCGTCCAACCCATCAACCAATCCAACCCACCTAAACAACTAACCCATGGCACCAAACACCCCACCAAGTCTCCTCCTGAACACCTCCAATGATGGTGACTCCACCACCTCCCCGGGCAGCCCATTCCAATGGGCAATCACTCTCTCTGTATAGAACTTCTTCCTAACATCTGACCTAAACCTCCCCTGGCGCAGCCTGAGACTGTGTTGAAACAGAAAGAGCTTATTTCTTGCCTCCCTTTAAGGTGAGGAACAGAATTAGCACAGAGATCAGTAAACATTACTACAGAAAGGTGACGAAGAAAGGCACCACAGTACCTCTGCCAAAACATTCCTGACATTTCTGAAAGGTATGAATTAGGAGACATAAAAAAACCCTAAACCAACAATACAAAACCCCCTCAGGAAATCAGATGAGATTAAGTACTTTGAATAAACTTATTTTTATCACCTTTACTGCGACCTTTGGTGGCTACACCATAGTTCAACTTTTTATCATCTGTGAATGTTACTGTTTCTTCCATCTTGTTCATTGCACCAAAAGAAAGAAGACTAACAGAGGTTACAAAAAAGGAGAGAAAAAGGAAATAGAGATAATACAAAATACGAATGTTTTGTGCAGATATTATTAGGATACAGGTAGTCAGGAATATGAGAATAAGTCTGACCAACAGGTTAAATAACCTCTAAAAAAAGAACCAACACTGCATTAAACACTGACCATTTCACAGCATCACAGCATCACCAAGGTTGGAAGAGACCTCAAAGATCAAGTCCAACTTGTCACCACAGACCTCATGACTACACTATGGCACCAAGTGCCACATCCAATCTTCTCCTGAACACCTCCAGGGACAGTGACTCCACCACCTCCCTGGGCAGCACATTCCAATGACAAACGACTCGCTCGGTGAAGAACTTTCTCCTCACCTTGAGCCTAAACTTCCCCTGGCGCAGCCTGAGACTGTGTCCCCTTGTTCTGGTGCTGGTTGCTAAAGAAAAGAGACTAACCCCTTCCTGGCTACAACCACCTTTCAGCCCTGGCCAAGATTTCTGCACCACCTAAGTCCATCAATATGTCTGCAAACTGTATTAACTAGCTGGTACAAGCCCAACTTCCCTTATAACCACCTATTTCTAACCTTGTCAATGACGACATTTGAGGCAATGCAGTATGTGATCATAAGTGAATATTTACCTATGCAAGCTCATTCTGATACTCCAACCTTGTGAATGCCTGATTTTGCAATCTTGTCTTCCATCATATTTCAAAGAATTTCAAATTCTTAAACAGTTTTAAAACAGAAGAGATCTAAACCCATAGTAACACATCACCAGATTTATGTCTACTCATCTTTCTATTACTCCTGTTAATGCTAACAGCAAAAGCAACTTGTTTTTTCTTATGCAAGCTTGCAAGTTACCAGAGTAATGGTACTTGGTGCCATGGTCTAGTCATGTGGTCTGTGGTGACAGGTTGGACTTGATCTTTGAGGTCTCTTCCAACCTTAGTGATACTGTGAAGTGAGTAAATTCCCAAGTAGGAGAGGAAATGCATAATCTGTGAATAAACTCATTCCAGGTCCTGCCTATGGAAACTGTTTGGTATACATTGACTCAAACCCCATGTTTATAAGTGTCCAAATAACTTTTATTCATCCCTTTGACAGTGTTTCATAATTTTAATAATCATACTTGAACTACTGAAACTGCTGGAATAAAGGTGAGGCGTTTATGGCAACATCTGAAAGGATGTTGTGGAGAGGCTGGTGCTGGTCTCTTCTCACAGGTAATTAGTGATAGAGCAAGAAGTGGCCTCCAGCTACAACTGGGTAGGTTTGGACTGGACAATAGGGGGAAAAAAAATTCACAGCAACAGTGGTCAGGCATTGGAATGTGCTGCTCAGGGAGGTGTTTGAGTCACCCACCCTGGATGTTTTTAAAGGTCCTTTGGAGTTGGGGATACGGTTTAGGGGTAAACTTTGTAGAGGTTATTGGGTTGGACTTGGTGATCCTGAGGGTCTCTTCCAACCTGAATGTTTCTGTGATTTCTGTATTTCATGGGAACCTACATATAGTATAAATGTATTTTTACATTTTCAGAAGACTTCCTCACCCTTGGTTTCAAAAAGGCTTCTTCCATCCACTCAGATTATACTGATTTTGAGTAATTCAGGCAAGCAGTGATTTACCTTTTCTGGAACGCTCAAGAACTCTTTCCTTATTCTGCGTATGTCTTTAAGAGTTAAGTGAGCAACGTTGCCAAAGTCAACATACTTGACAGTAACTTCTTGATCACTTGGCAGTCCTTCAAAGCAAAATAAAACCAACCCAAGTTATTAAAATAAAGAATGAGCATCTGATGACGGTTAAAAGCACCAGAATTTCAGAGTAAAATCCACATTTATACCATGTAATCATAAAATGTTTCACCTCCAAATACTCCATAATGCAGTTCAAAACCTGCATTCTTTAAAAGTCAGCTCTTTGGGGTCCCTAAAATGACAGAGCTAGTGTTTTGGTCCTTCTCCATCTAATCATTTTGAGACACTGACAAAATTAAATACACATCAAATAGACATCACTATGCAGGTAACAGAGGTCATCAGAACACCACCTCCCTGATCCCTTTTGACATTATCATAGTATCAGTCAGGATTGGAAAGGACCACAAGGATCATCTAGTTCCAACCCCCCTGCCATGGGCAGGGACACCCCACACTAGATCAGGCTGGCCAGAGCCTCAGCCAGCCTGCTCTTAAACACCTCCAGGGATAGCGCCCCAACCACCTCACTGGACAACCCATTCCAGGGCTTCACTACTCTCATGGTGAAGAGCCTCCTCCTCACATCTAACCTGAATCTCCCCACCTCCAGCTTCATTCCATTCCCCTTAGTCCTATCACTACCTGGTATCCTGAGAAGTCCCTCCCCAGCCTTCTTGTAGGCCCCCTTCAGATACTGGAAGGCCACAATGAAGTCACCTGGAAGCCTTCTCTTCTCCAGACTGAACAGCCCCAACTCCTTCAGTCTGTCCTCATAGGAGAGGTGCTCCAATTAAAACAATTAAACATTAAAGTGAAACAACCAATACTTCACCTGTAATCTGTGCTCTGTACCAATTCCCATCTTCCCGTTTTGCAATGCAGGCTTGGCCTTCAACTGGGCAGAAAATTTCCATGTGATCCCCATACTCATGTCTATATACATACTGAATTTTCTGTGAAAGAGCTAACAAATCCAGCCTATCTTCCTAAAATGAGAAAAACAAAACATACATGAACATTAGAGGGCTTTTTTCACATGTATTAATGTTATTTAAATGGTAGTTTTGCTCCCCAAGTTCAGCAGTGTCTACAAATACATAAAGCAAATTAAAGATCTGAACAAATGAGGACTGTTGCCCTGCTCAATCACAAGTCTGAACAGTAAAACACTACATGCCCACATAGGAATTAGCCATTTAACAAGACTAACCAAAAAGAGTGAACTTCATGGAATTCTGAGAATTCCTGGAATGAATAGAATAGACCAGACCAGGTTGGAAGAGACCTTCAAGATCATCGTGTCCAACCCATCAACCAATCCAACCCACCTAAACAACTAAACCATAGCACCAAGCACCCCATCAAGTCTCCTCTTGAACACCTCCAGTGATGGTGACTCCACCACCTCCCCAGGCAGCCCATTCCAATGGGCAATCACTCTCTGTATAGAACTTCTTCCTAACATCCAGCCTAAACCTCCCCTGGCACAGCCTGAGACTGTGTCCTCTTGTTCTGGTACTGGCTGCCTGGGACAAGAGACCAACCACCACCTCGCTACAACCTTCCTTCAGATAGTTGTAGAGAGCAATAAGGTCTCCCCTGAGTCTCCTCTTCTCCAGGCTAAGCAATCCCAGCTCCTTCAGCCTCTCCTCATAGGGCTTGTGTTCCAAACCCCTCACCAACTTCGTTGCCCTTCTCTGGACTCATTCCAGCAAGTCAACATCCTTCCTAAACTGAGGGGCCCAGACCAGGACACAGTTCTAGTATTGATCTAGCATTGTAGGAATGAATCTCATCCAGGAATCCTAAAACTAGTAACAAGTGATAGAATTTGCAGTTTATTTAATGGGCAATTACAAGTAGCTCAACATAAAATCCCTGTTCAGTTTTGTTTAAACAGACCTTCAAAACTTACCAACAGCACATAGAAATCACTTGGATTATTAACGTGACAAACTATGACAGAGACAACTTCACTTTCTTGTGGAATCTCAGGTGGACTATACTGCAAGACAGTATTATCTTCTAAATGACTGGGAAGCTGTGATCTAAACCTAAGGGAGGAAAAAAGCAAAATGAAATTGTAAACAAATTCTGTCCAAATCAACTGAGAAGGACCTCTTATATTAAAATGCCAAGATTCCCATTAAAAAACAGTCATATATAAATAACTTGATTCATGATTGCATGAAGAGTTTGTATTTCCCAATTGGTCCAGCCAATTCTCCCCAATGCTCCTCTGTCACACATGTAACATATGAAGAATGATTTAAGGCAGCTGGTTCCTGAGAAGATTTTGTTATTTGGGATGCAGTAACATACATTTACAATGTGCTACAAAAAAGAATCCCCCAAACTAAAAGGCTAAAACCTTCTACACTGACAAACCCACTTTCTTTCACATTTCCTTTTCCACACTTGGGAGAAAAAGGAATTGCCTAAAGAATATAGATGTAACAAAATATTATCTCCCATTGATCTCACCACTGTAGCTAGTTATGGTGCAATACAAACAAAGACCTTTTTGTGCAGCAAAATGAACTATTATTTCCCACAGATTTGCATGCCGTACTCCTGTACCCAAACACCAAAAGGCTCATGCTGATCTGTGTCTCCTGTCTCTTCCACTGACTTCAAATCCACTCTGTCTTGATGCCAACATCAATCTCCCAGTTATAGTTTCATAGTTTCATTCAGGGTTGGAAGGGACCACAAGGATCATCTAGTTCCAACCCCCCTGCCATGGGCAGGGACACCCCACACTAGATCAGGCTGGACAGAGCCCCAGCCAGCCTGCCCTTAAACACCCCCAGGGATGGGGTCTCGACCACCTCCCTGGACAACCCATTGCAGGGTTTCACCACTCTCATGGGGAAGAACCTCCTCCTCACATCTAGCCTGAATCTCCCCACCTCCAGCTTCATTCCATTCCCCCTAGTCCTATCACTACCTGAGATCTTGAGAAGTCCTTCCCCAGCCTTCCTGTAGGCCCCCTTCAGATACTGGAAGGCCACAATTAGGTCACCTCGGAGCCTTCTCTTCTGCAGACTGAACAGCCCCAACTCCTTCAGTCTGTCCTCATAGGAGAGGTGCTCCAGCCCTCTGATCATCCCTGTGGCCCTTCTCTGGACACGTTCCAGCACCTCCACATCCCTCTTGTAATAGAGGCTCCAGAACTGGACACAGTACTCCAGGTGGGGTCTCACCAGGGCTGAGTAGAGGAGGAGGATCACCTCCCTCGACCTGCTGGCCACACTTCTCCTCATGCAGCCCAGGATCTGATTGGCTTTGCGGGCTGCAAGTGCACATGCCTTATCACTGCTTCTCCTGTTTTCATTGTGCTGCATGCACCACACCATGGGGCTGGCTCAGACATGCTGACTAGCCTGTCACAGCCTACCAGTCAAACCACGCAGAGATGCAAATGGCTTCTGTATGTTTTTCTGCCTGTGGTTGACCCTACGGGCTTATCCTTTCACCCCTGTTATTCAAACTTGTAGAGAAATTTTAAATGTTATCATTTTCTAAAATAAAGTTCATTACCTAAATGAAGCCCAGGCTAGTGCTAATTGAGTATGCCACAGTACTTATCAGTAAAGGGCAATAAAGGAAACCTATACATAGTGCTGAGGATTAATACATTACACATCAATATATCACAAACCAGCTTGCTTGCTAAACTTCATTTTGTAAGTCTTATTCCATTGTTATTCAAGAGCATAAACTAAAGGAAAACACATACCTTGCTAAGTCTAAGAACACCAGTGCATCCTTGACAGAGGCTGGTATGTTATCTGACTTGCTAAATGGAGACTTCTGTAAATCCACAATGAGAATACCATCCTGTGCTCCATATATGCTCATCAAAACAACTTTGTTCTTCACCATTCCTAAAAATTGCGTCTTTACTTCCTCTCCCCAACCTTCACTCTGTGGTAGGAAGAAATTAACTGAAGTAGTCAGAGAATCTTAAAAAACACAAACAGTACTCTCATCTTTTTGTGTGTTTATACGAAATGTACAACATCACTTGCTTAATTTCCACATTTCCTTCTCAACTTCCATCTTGGCATTTTATCTACCTTGAGAAAGCTTCTCTGAATTTACCTTGTATCAAATTAATGTATTTCTCATTTGACACTGCAAATCTCTGCTTTTTAGGAGGGAAACAAATGAAAGCACATACAAGGAAGGCATTTTACTCACATCCGTAAAAACCGTTCAATACCTTTCCCACACAGCTCCACTGGACGTAGCTCAAACCATTGTGAATGCAGCAAAAGTAAAGAAAGCCTAATAGGTAACTGAATATTGAAAATAATACAGCAGTATGTCCTCTTTCTATGTGAATAAATGCTGACAGTACTTTATTTGTTGTTATAGATGTTCAGCGATTCCAGGACATGGTCCTTTATCACTATTAGATTAGAATAAACCAGGTTGGAAAAGACCTTCAAGATCATCGCATCCAACCCACCAACCAATCCAACCAACCTAAACAACTAACCCATGGCACCAAGCACCCCATCAAGTCTCCTCCTGAAAACCTCCAATGATGGCAACTCCACCACCTCCCCAGGCAGCCCATTCCAATGGGCAATCACTCTCTCTGTATAGAACTTCTTCCTGACATCCAACCTAAACCTCCCCTGGCACAGCCAGGACTGCGTCCTCTTGTTCTGGTACTGGCTGCCTGGGAGAAGAGACCATCATCAGCCTGTCTACAACCTCCCTTCAGGTAGTTGTGAAGAGTAATAAAGTCACCCCTGAGTCTCCTCTTCTCCAGGCTAAGCAATCCCAGCTCCCTCAGTCTTTCCTCATAGGGCTTGTGTTCCAAACCCCTCACCAACTTCGTTGCCCTTCTCTGGACTCGTTCCAGCAAGTCAACATCCTTCCTAAACTGAGGGGCCCAGAACTGGACACAGGACTCAAGGTGCAGCCTAACCAGTGCAGTGTACAGGGGCAGAATGACGTCCCTGCTCCTGCTGGCCACACTGCTCTTGATGCAGGCCAGGATGCCATTGGCCCTCTTGGCTGCCTGGGCACACTGCAGGCTTAATGAAGGACCATGTCCTGGAATTGCTGAACATCTACAGACAATGCAAAGGCCTGCTGCAGTAGCCTCAGATATAAGGCCAGGACACATGAGACCTTTGCTGACAGGCAATGCCAGCCATGAAAGGTAGAAAATAGAAATTCCTTCCAACCCAGTGGAAACCCAGACTACTTTACTGCCTGACTTGTTCTATTCTATACTGAAACAGAGGGAACACCACTTTTCAACACGTGGCAAAAAAACCTTAAAGTAACAAAGGACAATCACTGAAAAGATGCTCTTGAAAATTCTGGAGCTATTTCTTCCCTGTTTAGATGACTGTTGAAAATTACTACTTGCACAAAGTTAACAAATAGCTGTGAAGGAAGAGTATCAATTCTGCAATTTGATTTTACTTCTGACCAAAAGAATGTTGTCTAGAGTAGTGAGATTCAATCCTGAAATGTGTGTGTGTGTGTAAACACAGACTGCTAAAAGTTCTTATTTCCTTTCCAATGAAAGAAAGGCAACTCATCATTTTGCAAGAGATGATGTAACTGAAAAATAAGAAATCCTGTTCTCTTCTCCAGATTTCTTCTGTTTCTAAAGGAGTAAGATCACTGCAAATTACCTTGCACAAATTATTTTAAGTTCTTCAATATAAATCTTATCAAGGAAAAAAAGTATCCTGAAATAGGACAAACAGCTTTTACATACTGCATTTTTGGGAACAATATCCTTCAATGAACACTGCACTGCTAAAGGAGGAACAGCTGCAAGTTCTGCCTCCATGTGCTGATCAGGCTTCCTCACAAACAAACAAATGTCATGTGTTTCAATGGTTTGCAGAGTAGCAGCAGGTTCAGGCATTGCAGTAGGATCGTATCTGTTGGTCAATGGGAATAAAAGCAGTATTAGCTTAAAAGAACAGCAAAAAAATACCAACACCAAAAAAAACCCCAAATAAAGGTCATTATTGCAGTAACTGGCACCATGTCATGTGATTGAAGCCAAATTATAAAGTCTCAATTAAATGCTTCCTCCCTTTTTTTCAAACATTGAGGTTTGATGTGTTCTTTTTCGCAATGCAAGTTCAAGTTAAACTTCTTAGCACACAGAATAGAATAAACCAGGTTGGAAGAGACCTTCGAGATCATCATGTCCAGCCTATCATCCAACTAAACCATGGCACCAAGCACCCCATCCAGTCTCCCCCTGAACACCTCCAATGATGGTGACTCCACCACCTCCCTGGGCAGCCCATTCCAATGGCCAATCACTCTGTGTAAAACTTCCTCCTGACCTCCAGCCTAAACCTCCCCAGCACAGCCTGAGACTGTGTCCTCTTGTTCTGGTACTGGCTGCCTGGGAGAAGAGACCAACCTCTGCCTGTCTACGACCTCCCTTCAGATAGTTGTAGAGAGCAACAAGGTCACCCCTGAGTCTCCTCTTCTCCAGGCTAAGCAACCCCAGCTCCCTCAGTCTCTCCTCATAAGGCTTGTGTTCCAAGCCCCTCACCAACTTCGTTGCCTTTCTCTGGACCCGCTCCAGCAAGTCAACATCCTTCCTAAACTGAGTAGCCCATGAAAGCTTCTGTATTTGTGTGCTAACATATGCTGACACTTTTCCTGTGGGAAAGACACATGTACAGAATCTAAGTGTCATTTGGATATCTGCTTTATCTGCCTGAGGGAAGCTGATGAAGAGCTTGTTTCTTAGAGATTTTCTTGAGTGACAACAGCCAAGGAGAATTGTAAACACAAACCTTTGTCTGTAACCACACCCTGAGGAAGTCAGAACGACAGAGCTCCCAAAATCAACCAGGAATACTTCCAGCAGTGCAATATCATGAATTTTGCATCTTTTAGGACCAGAAGCCTTCTTATTTCCACTTTTTAGGGGGATTAGTTCAGTGACAGTTCCACGGCACCACTTTCCAGTTTCCTTATTCTTAATAAAAGTTTCAGCACCTATACAGAAAGAAATAGAAAAAAAACCAAGACTAAATCCAGTATTTGCAGACATTTCACACTACAGAGCTCTGCCTGATGTTTCTTTGCTGCCTACCTTCCACACAAGTAGTGAAGGTGCTACTGCTAAAATAAAGAGAGATGACATTAAAACCCCTTATCTTGAGAGACACTAGAACTTCTCTCCCAACATTCATTTATACAATGTCTGTAAGCTAAAGAGGTGTGTGGTTTGTATTACAAAGTAATTTCTGACAAACTTCCTGTATTTCTAAGTGAAGTGGCAAAGACTGAAGTTGAAGGTTATTACATACCTGTAATCAGTTTTCTAAATGTCTTTGACAAGTGAGTAATACTGGCAACATGTGGGCTGGAAACTAAGTTTACCGAATTAGCCATGTATTATCATGTATCATTTTTACTTCCAGCATAGTTTCTATCTCCTTAGTGAACTTTAATAGAATAGAATAAACCAGGTTGGAAGAGACCTTCAAGATCATCATGTCCAACCCATCAACCAATCCAACCCACCTAAACAACTAACCCATGGCACCAAGCACCCCATCAAGTCTCCTTCTGAACATCTCCAACGATGGTGACTCCACCACCTCCCCAGGCAGCCCATTCCAATGGGCAATCACTCTCTCTGTATAGAACTTCTTCCTAACATCCAACCTAAACCTCCCCCGGCGCAGCCTGAGACTGTGTACTGGCTGCCTGGGAGAAGAGACCATCATCCACCTGTCTACAACCTCCCTTCAGGTAGTTGTAGAGAGCAACAAGGTCACCCCTGAGTCTCTTCTCCAGGCTAAGCAACCCCAGCTCCCTCAGTCTTTCCTCATAGGGCTTGTGTTCCAAACCCCTCACCAACTTTGTTGCCCTTCTCTGGACTAGTTCCAGCAAGTCAACATCCTTCCTAAACTGAGGGGCCCAGAACTGGACACAGGACTCGAGGTGTGGCCTAACCAGTGCAGTGTACAGGGGCAGAATGACCTCCCTGCTCCTGCTGGCCACACTGTTCCTGATGCAGGCCAGGATGCCATTGGCCCTCTTGGCTGCCGGGGCACACTGCAGGCTCATGTTCAGCATCTATCCCCTTGAAGGGAAAATGTTGCTTGCATGAAAGAGTTGATTTTCTGAGTAACAGAAGAATTAGGCTACTCATTAAAATCAGTATACTGAAAAACTATCAGTTAACAATTATCACCACATGCTGGAAATCATTAAGTTTACAGCCAGGTGTTTCAACTGCTGGTTACTTTAAGCACTCCATTTGCTGTGGTCCAGAACTGCAGAGTCTTTCTACTGCTCTCATTTACATGATTTAATGAAAGTCTAGTTTACCAAACAATGTGTTTCTGGAAAAGCACTAGATGTAGATTTCAAAACATAAGGATTGCTTTACTAAGGGAAAAAAAAAAAAGACTATAAAGGAAGGCAAACTGCAAGTAGCATTTTAAGTTAATGCTAATTTAAGCTAATTAATTTACCTAGTTCCAGAACATCTGAAGGCAAGAGATATGAATTCTCATTACAACAGAAGTTTTCCAGTTTCTTTTCCAAAATCTCTGCTTTTTTCTTTAGCAAGAATCTCTGAACATAGAAGTGGCATGGATTTATAACATGACTTACAGTCACCAGTTCTGATGAACCTGAATAAGACAAAACAGATTATCCTTCCTCAAGTGACTCCAACAGGTATTATCAGACATGTGATTAGGTTTATGTTCCATTAATCATGGTAAAATTACCTTAAGTACTTTTTTCATCTGACAAGTCTGCTTACACTTGGTTCAAACTAGTTACTGCCTTCTGGTGCAGAACTGCTTCTGTCAACTTGTGCAGTTCCTTTCTTTCCCAATGCTGCAATCTCTACTTTTCAACTTTTAATGCTATTTACACTCAATGATAAACAAAGCTCAAAGCACAAATGGTGCCTACAGAATTTCTGAATCAAACTTAAGTTTCTTAAATCACTGTTTTGTACATTTACCTGTTCATTTGTCATTCAGAAAGCCACAGATGCAGAAAGAACAAGACAAGAGTTTGAAATTCAGTATATAAATGACTGACCTAATAAACAGACCCCACTGTTTACAGCAAGCACTGCTATTGGAATGTTAAATATCTGCCAGCTGCTGAGAAACACCTCCAGCACTGAGCTTCTGCAAGTTGCTTGGGAATTCCTGTATTGCATCTTTCAACTAAGTGGTTTTAGGGCACATCTTAAAAGACAGTGTAGTCCTTACACTAGCCAGGAGAGCAGACCAAGGACTGTTTTTGTATAGCAAAACTGCTGATGCTAAGCAGCAGGTGTGGAGTAGGAGTCACATTTCCCAATACATTTCTGATCCCAACTAGAATTATAATGTGTTGAACTCTCCAACAAATTGCAGTATCTGCTCTCACTACTTAGAGGCTAAGTTCCTGCTTGAAAAGTAAACTTTACCAGTTTTGTGTTGAAAAGGAAGCTCCTTGAAGAGATTCTCCCCCTGTTCATCGGCATGACATTCTGTGGGAAACTCCTCTTCTTTATTGGTTTAGGATAGAAGTTTAATCAAAGAGGTTAAATATTCATACATTTGTAGTGAAGCAGCAAACACAGTAAAATGAATTGCATAAGGGTACCACAAAGGCAAAAATTCTTACTGAAACAGATGCACACACAGTGACTATGTGCACCTGCCAATAACAAGACCACAAAACCATCATTAAAATCCTTAGATCCAAGATGTGCAAAACTCACATAACACAGCAGTTGAAAGGCATTTTGTTTTGACAAGAGGTCTGTGAAGTCCACTGGGATTCTGGAATATGCTGTTTTAGAGAGTTGTGTGCAAGCTCTGAAATGTAGTGCACCTTCATCACAGCTATATGCTGTAATTACTTTTATGTGTACCACCCCCTCCTCTCCTTCATCGTCCCCAAGCATTAGAATAGAATAAACCAGGTTGGAAGAGACCTTCAAGATCATCGCGTCCAACCTATCATCCAACACCACCTAATCAACTAACCCATGCAACCAAGCACCCTGTCAAGTCTCCTCCTGAACACCTCCAGTGATGGCAACTCCACCACCTCCCCGGGCAGCCCATTCCAACGGGCAATCACTCTCTCTGTGTAAAACTTCCTCCTGACCTATGATTAGTAACCATAGGGCTTTTCTCAGTATGTTGTGGGCACAGATTATTCTGAAGTCAAACATCTTAATTATGTAGGCTACCTCTATCTATACCCTCTCCTATTATTTAATTTCTTGGTCCTAACTCATTCCTAACACTTTCCAGGCCAAGAGTACAGTCTGCTGGACTTGCTTCAGCATGGCAGCAACTTGCAATGATGCAAGGTCCAAACCTGGACACACTACTGCAGATTCTGTCTTTCATGAGCCTAACAGAAGGGCAAGATCACTTCCTGCATCTCTTAGCTATGCTCTTTCCGATGTAGTCCAGGGAAAACCCAACAAGCTGAGGAACCTAACTTATTGCCAGTTAACAAAAGATAATGATCTGGGAGGAGATTCATGAAGCCAAACAGAATGCCAGGAAAGCATTCTCCAGGAGCCAATGTCAGAACCTTTGAGAGGGGCTATTAAAAACTAAGAGTCAAAGAGCATCATCCAGGTCAACAAAAGGAACTTAGGATTCTTCTTTGAGAAAACTTGTGATAAAATGAAGTACAGACATCATTAAAGAAGTCATATGAGCCATGTACAGACACACAACATAATATGACACATGTAACAAACATCACGCCCAGTAACACAACATCCAAAGTTTCAATATTAAGAAACTTACTTTCTGGATCATCTTCAATTATTTCTTCAACTATGATATCAAGGCTGAATGGAGACTTGGGTAGAGCAGGTGCATTCTGGTGATGAACTTGAGTATTTTTCACTCTTTCCAGGCTTGTTTTGGAAAAACACAGAAGTCAAAGCAGAGCTTCTATTAGGAACATATCAATGTGTTAAGAAAACTTCTCCTAAGAGCTGGCTGAAAGAAACTGTGTTATGTTTTTAAATATCAAGATGACTGTGACCATTTGAGGCTGTGCCTTTAAGAAAGGGACAGTGCTGGGACACTCTGGCTGAATGTTTTGGTGAAGACAAATGAAAACATCGATATTCTAAACGAGTTTCATTGGTAGAATGCAGTTTTAAGTTTTGTGCAGCTGGGATTTTCTCTCAGTTCGTCCCTTTCCTTCCTTCTTTCAGCTTGCCTGCTTCTGGGCTCCTTGCCAGAGTGACCTTGAATAGATAAGCAACTAATCCTACTAATAGGCCTATTAGAATTCTGCTTTATTAATAACTGCCTTTTTCTCTCTTTCTAACCCTCTTTGGGGAAAAAAGGGAGGTAAAGGGGAGAGAAGGGAGTACAGGGGGGGAACCCTCCTCCGGAGGAGGAGGGCATTTCATTCCTGTATCCTTGGTTTTTTTCACTTTGCTGTATATATATTGTAAATACTATATATTGTGTACATATTGTGCATTTTCCACACTGCTTGTAAAAATATAGCATTCCCTTTTGCTTTTCCAGCTGAGCTAGCTGTGGTTTTTCCTCTTTGTGGGGGAGAGAAAGCTAGGCCTTCTCTCTCAAGCCTCCACAACGACAAACACAGTAACACGATTTCTGAGACCTGAAATGGATTGGCACAGAATAGCTCAGTACAAGAAATACCCCTGTGCTTAGATGTTCAGAGACTATTTGAATACATTTCACAAACTATTTGGGGGAGGAAAAAGAGAGAAGAGAATAATGCAGTAGTTCCTGTTAGAAATAGAAAGGCACATCATATGCTTTTGTCCTAACAGTTGCTCTTTAGCGGAATCTACAGGATTTGCAGATATTGCAGTTATGTAAAGAGACTTTTTTTAACATAACCAGTGCTAACAGTCCTAACAGCAACTTCATTCCATTTTCTCAAGTTTTTGTCAAAAAAAGGCAGAGAAAAAACGAAGAATGGGAACTAATAAAATGAAAGCCATTGGAATTAAAACAATATAAATCAGGTTCTCTCTGGTTCATGTTTATCTGAAGTTTTGGCATTTGATGCAAGCAACCAGTATTTAGACTGTGAAGAAGGAACAATGTAAATTTTAGTATCTGCTGCTGATTTTATTTACATTTTCATCAGTAATTCTTGTATGCTGAAATAATAAACACTATCTCATATACTATGAGCCTATAGGTGTGGTGCTTAGGGACATGGTTTAGTAGTGAACGTGGCTAGCGTTAGGTTCATGAATGGAATTGATGTAAAGCTCTTTTCCAACCCAAATGATTCTATGAGTGTATCATTAAATGCCAGTCAAAGCTGAAAAGCACACAGCATAAAAAAAATAATCTTGGTAACTTCAGTGATACAGTAAAATATAGTTGAGTTAAGCACCAATGGAACTGGAATGTGAGAACTGAAACACTAACTGGAATGTTAGTGTTAACTGGAATTGAAATACCAACATCGGAAGTTCTGCTTTCTTTCACTGTGCTCTTAAGAACCCACAGCAGATATAGGTATTTTTATATCTCATCATTAGAAGAACAGATAAGTTACAGTACCTATCTTATTACAAAAATACTTACTGCTCTCTTGCTCCCCATTCCATCTTGCCCAAATTTTCTAACAAAGATATAATTTCATCAGTGTTTAGGAAGAATCTCGAGAGAAGAAACATTACACAAGGTGACATGAATACCTATATCACTCTGACAGTTTGAGATGTTAAGGCATTTTTCAGAACAATATTCATAGAGGAGCAAAATACATACTCTGGTTTCGTTTATTCTCTCCCATTAACAACAGATTTGGTTGCTTATTTATCTCCACATTCATATTTAAAAACTCTCTCACTTTCTGCTTTATCTGTCATGCAGAGACTACCACAGTATCACAGTATAACTAAGATTGGAAATGACCTATCAACACAGACCTCATGACTAGACCATGGCACCAAATGCCACGTCCAATCCCCTCTTGAACACCTCCAGGGATGGTGACTCCACCACCTCCCTGGGCAGCACATTCCAATGACGAATAACTCGCTCGGTGAAGAACTTCCTCCTCACCTCGAGCCTAAACCTCCCCTGGTGCAGCTTGAGACTGTGTCCCCTTGTTCTGGTGCTGGTTGCCTGGGAGAAGAGACCAACCCCTTCCCAGCTACAACCACCTTTCAGGAAGTTGTAGAGGGCTATGAGGTCACCCCTGAGCCTCCTCTTCTCCAGGCTAAACAACCCCAGCTCCCTCAGCCTCCCCTCATAGGGCTTGTGCTCAAGGCCTCTCACCAGCCTCGCTGCCCTTCTCTGGACACGTTCAAGTGTCTCAATGTCCATCTTAAAGTGAGTGGCCCAGAACTGGACACAGTACTCAACATTCTACATTCTACTACAACATTCACTTAGTCAGCTTTCACACATATACCCACTTTAGTTCAATAAATTAATTCTGCTTGAAGAAATTATCCAACACTCCCAAAGAATAAAACCATAACTCAAGTCCAAAACATACTTTTTTGTTCTGTTTGTCACACTAATAACCAGTTTTTACACTTACCCATGAAATACAGCAACATCTTTTAAGTTAGGCTAACAGAACTGCAAAAATAACATCATGCAATCAAATCCTTAGCTTTGCTACCCAGTTACAATGAGCTATTTATGGAAACTGAAGTGTAAGCAGCACTGAACAGCCCATCTACTCTTCTTCCCCTCACCTCCTTCAACAACACCTCTACACTTTTTTCCACAGTATTTTATATCTACAAAATGTGCCTGAACTCCTGTGCACCTCCTAGTTCTGATTCTTTCAATTTTTGGTAGTTTTTTTTGAGTGGCACCACCATGAGAGTCCTTCATAATCACCCTTCAGTAGATCTCCTTCTACACTGTTTTGTTTAAGTCCTTAAAAGGTCTTCCAATGCAAACAAATATGACTGTATAGTGGTTTAGCTTTCTTCTAGGTTGTGAGAATTTGCCATTGTGCAATTAAAGAGGCTTCCATGATATTCTTATTCACCACTCTCTTCAAAACAGTCCCTACCTGCCAAGTCACTACATTTACTAGAAGAGGATTTTAAAGATTCCTTTATCCATATTCTAATGGTTCAACTAACATATGACAGGAAGAGCTGCAACTTTGTCAAGCATTGGAACAGGCTGCCCCAAGAAGTGTCAGAGTCACCATGCCAGCAGGCATCTGGCTTTGAGATGTTCAGACTGTAGAAGGTTCCAAGGGAGATCTTACTGCAGCCTGTCAGTACTTAAGGGGGGCTTATAAAGGGGATGATTTTTTTAAGAGAGTCTGTTGCAAGAGCCCAAGGGATGATGATTTTAAACTAAAAGATTGGAGATTCACACTAGATGCAAGGGAAGTTTTTACGATGACAGTGATGAAACATTGGAATAGGTTGCCCAAGAAGGTTGTAGATGTCCCTGCAAACTTTCAAAGTCAGGCTGGATAGGACCCTGAGCAACTTGATCTAACTAAAGATCTCTGCTCTTCAGAGGGACTGGACTAGGGAACATTTAAAGGTCCCTTCCAACCAAATCATTCTGATTCTGTGATTTAAAAGACACTATGCTTAACGATATGGTTTAGTGATGAACTTGGTAGTATTAGGTTAGCAGTTGAACTCAATGATTTAAAAGGGCTTTCCCTATTTTTCACACTTTGCATCCAAGTCATTAACTTCAGAGCTTCATTTCTCTGTGCCAATCAGAACCTGATGGCATACAACCACTCTATCCCCTAGAGTGGCTCCACATCCTGAAACACATGGGGCCGCTGAGATGTTCTGATCTAACTGCATCTTTGTGCTGTCCTCCTTCCTTACACAAGAATGTGGCCTTTATACACTAGGCTTACAATACTTTGACCAGCCTTATGACCAAGCTGCAGAGGGTCTGCTGTACCATAGCAAGGACATGTTTAGTCTTAGTCATGCCTCATCTAGAAATCGTATTTCTCACTTCCACCAAGGGCAACACAGTAACTAGGATTTTCCACAGATTTCTTGCTAGACATCAGTGCCCTAAAACACCAGCAAGTCTTTCCTCAATAGGAGAAATGGATTAATAAAAGAACACTCCATTGTTTCCCCCATTTACTTCTAAGTGAAGGAGAATTAAGAATTAAGAATTGTTAAGAATTTCAGAACTGCACACAGTTTTTTACACAGCAGTAACTTGCATGTGCTCTCTCAGATGAAGGCCACTAGACATTGCTAGTGATGAGTTAACACACATCTGAACGAGTAGTTTTTCAGTAAAATCAAAATGAAAAACTCAATTTCTGCTGCTTGCCTGTTTTATGAACAGTTTTTTGTAATTAAGATAACCAGTGCATCCTTTTCCCTCCCAATATAACTCCCCCCCCAGTCATTTACCTTGAAAAGACTTTTTCATTCAAACCACGCACTCTCGAGAGTTCAGCCTCAACTGGCAACTTTAAGTGACAAATAACCTGAAATTAAGAAGTACAGTTACAGCTTCTACTACACAAAAAGCAAATTATACATCTGCATTATCCACAACTGAAGAAGCCATTCAAAGAATGACAAGATCAGTTATTATTTCTCTCAGCACAAGGACTACAAAGGCTCTACATGAAATAACTGGGTAATGCATTTACAGAGAACAGAGGGAAATATTTTATATACATCTCAAGTATTAAAAAGTGGAACTCCTTGCCACTGCATACAAATACCATTTTATGTACACACACCAATCACACACAGACACAAGCATTATGAAGTCGTTCAAGAAGTGTTTCATAGTATCATAGTATCAGTCAGGGTTGGAAGGGACCACAAGGATCATCTAGTTCCAACCCCCTGCCATGGGCAGGGACACCCCACATTAGATCAGGCTGGCCAGAGCCTCAGCCAGCCTGGGCTTAAACACCTCCAGGGACAGGGCCCCAACCACCTCCCTGGACAACACATTCCAGGGTTTCACCACTCTCATGGTGAAGAACCTCCTCCTCACATCTAGCCTGAATCTCCCCACCTCCAGCTTCATTCCATTCCCCCTAGTCCTATCACTACCTGAGATCTTGAGAAGTCCTTCCCCAGCCTTCCTGTAGGCCCCCTTCAGATACTGGAAGGCCACAATTAGGTCACCTGGGAGCCTTCTCTTCTGCAGACTGAACAGCCCCAACTCCTTCAGTCTGTCCTCACAGGAGAGGTGCTCCAGCCCTCTGATCATCCTTGTGGCCCTTCTCTGGACACGTTCCAGCACCTCCAGATCCCTCTTGTAATAGGGGCTCCAGAACTGGACACAGTACTCCAGGTGGGGTCTCACCAGGGTTGTTATACAACCTTGTAACAGAATGCTGTAATATCTGTTCAGGGTAATGACCCCTATGTAACCTACCAATTACAAAATTATTAACCTTCAAATTCCTGTATTCAATACATTCCCAGGTTCTTAGATTCTACCTCCAAGCATCTTTTCCTCTCTATTGCCAGAGACAGGAGACTTCAACAGCATGGCATATAGTGCGGGTTTCTATGAACAGCAGGTATCATGGGGAGGAAGAATCGAAGGTCTGAGACCAAGATGTTCAGGATAATGTGGCTATTAATTCTCTAGTGTCTCAGGGAAAAGATTGGAAAGCTCTGAAATAGGGAAGGCTTAGACTTCTGAACACTGCCCTTTCACTGATCAGTACTGTGTCACAGTCTCTGTTCTTCCCCTCTACTTGCCATTTCAGATAGAAAGCTCCTCAAGTCAAGGACCATCTTTTTTGTTTCGCACCAGACTCAAGTTTCTGGCCAAGGCCAAATATAAACTCTGTGTGTTTATGTACATCAAGGTGAGGTAAGAATACATTACTGCAAAAATCCCAGCATTAAGTCTGCAAACTGAAAGGCTGATCAGAAACTCTGTATTGAAAGTTGAACACACTCATTAAAAATAAATTGTTCCACAGTGCAAAAACGTAACTACCTGTGGGAGATCACAACAGGCTCTTACAGAAGGTGTAATTTTAAGTTCTTTTGCAATTCTAATGGCACCAGCCAAGCACTTTTTCTTCTCTTCAACAACTTCCTTAGCTTTTCCAATATCAGCGCTGTAGCTGCTGATGCTCTTCACTATTTCTGCACACAGTTTCTTTTTCCTGTAATTAAAATTCAGAATTTGGTATTTCAGAATTTAGTAAGCACTCAGCTACACAGATTCAGACTTCAACACGCAGTCAGCAGTTGCACTACTACACAGAGTGGACACATCACACACTGAAATACCATTTTCCTCAAACAGTGCAAAGTGTAAAAGATGAAAAATCCACTTAGTTAACTGGAACCACAGAAGTTAGGAGTTCACACTGAAAAGTCACTTTGTTTGAAGAAACATTTCATAAAGAAAATGTTTAAGCACATTTCCATTCAGGCCTCCTAGTATTTTTGTACATATCCAACTGCAAATTAAACAGCTGGATTTTACAGCTCAGTCTATTAAGATGTCAGATGCCCCCCCAGTGGTTCTTCTGAAATCCTAAGCTGTGACAACTCTTCCCCTGGCCTCCTGTGAGCTTGAAAAATCTGTCAGTTAAAAAAAAATATAAAGTTTCAGAAAAGTAACATCACTAAGTTTTATCTTTTCTTAAAGAGAGGAGGCTGTGTTTCCCAATCAAGCAAACCAGCTCCAAGATACCACTAGAAAAAGGGCAAAAAACCTGAAGACAGGTACTGGGACATACTGCTAGGGGGAAGGCCAAAGTTTTATTTAGATTGTTTTATCTGAATGAGAAACAATTCCTTGGTAAATGTAACTCCCCCCAGCCATCCTATAAACCAGATTACTACCTTGAGAGGAGAGAAGCAAGAAGTTCATCAAATATTCTCTCTGCAGTTTCTGCAACTTCTTCTCCTTCTGGATTTACCATCAGTTTCAAGTATTTCAGCGTCTGTTTGGTGTAGTGTTGAAAAATCATGCATTAACTATTCCAATACTCACTACTATTATTTTCATATTACTTTAAAAATTCAAAAGCAATGAAAAGTGATCAATACTCCAGCAGACTCACACTACACCACCTAGCAGTGACATTTAAATATATTATCACTCATTAACCCCTTTGTTTGCTCTAACTTCTAGTCAGCTCACAGCGTCTGGATCCTGATGTCAGTTGAAGTCTTCAGGTCAGTGAGACAAAAAAACCACACAAGGTCTATGAGGCTCACTGCCTCACTTGCCTTACCTGAGGCTGTTTAGGCTTGACAAGACTGAGAGGGGATATGATCAATGTCTATCAATATCTGATGGGTGGGTGTCAAGTGGATGGGGCCAAACTCTTTTCGGTGGTGCACAGTAGTAAGACAAGGAACAATGAGTACAAACTTGAACACAGAAGGTTTCACCTCAACATGAGGAGAAACTTCTTTACAGTGAGGGTGACAGAGCATGGGAGCAGGGTGTCCAGGGGTGTTGTGGAGTTTCCTTCTCTGGAGGCTTTCGAAACCCACCTGAATGCATTACTGAGTGGACTACACTAGGCGATCCTGCCTTTGACAGGAGGGTTGAACTTGATCTCTGGAGGTCCCTGTGTCAATGTGTGACTGTTCACACCAAAAAGCTTCAGGCAAGGATTTAATGTTTCATTAGTTATTCATTTCAACCCACCTTGTCTGCATCCTGTAGGTGGCTGAGATTACAAAGACCTATGCGCAGAGCTTCATCAATATCTTCCATAGTTTTGCTGTCCTGGGGGAAGATTTGCAAGTCAATGTAAAGTTGCCTATGTTAGAAGACAAGACACGCTATGCTCATTTGCCATTCTGACAAAGAGATGCTTGATATGAGTGACTGATGATCTGTGTAAGGCTTGGAGCAGCTCTGTTGCTGCAAATAGGCCCAAAATACTTAGGTCACCTGAATTACACCGAGAACATTTACACTGTATTTCTGCAACACAGACTGCTCGTTAAATACATGCCATTTATTTGCACGCACACACACACAAAAGAACACAAATGAAAAATGCAGTATGTGAAAGAAAACCAAAATAAAGTTAACAACACAGAGGAAAGAAAACATGCAAGAAAAAGGATGGGAATGCTGCAGCCTAAAAAGAAAAGCAGAATATTTAGGAATATAATTTGGGGAGGAAAAAATGATAAGTAAACATTATAAGCTCCTAGCATTATGCTGATGGCAGAAAATGAAAGAAAATACTTGAACATGAACTGCCACAGAAGTAAATGTAGACACAGAAAGGTCTAATTTTGTCACTGGCACTACTAAAGGAAGGCTTCCCTACAGGAAGGCTGGGGAAGGACTTCTCAGGAAGTGATAGGACTAGGGAGAATGGAATGAGGCTGGAGGTGGGGAGATTCAGGCTGGATGTGAGGAGGAGGTTCTTCACCATGAGAGTGGTGAAGCCCTGGAATGGGTTGTCCAGGGAGGTGGTTGAGGCCCCGTCCCTGGAGGTGTTTAAGCCCAGGCTGGATGAGGCTCTGGCCAGCCTGCTCTAGTGTGGGGCATCACTGCCCATGGCAGGGGGGTTGGAACTAGATGATCCTTGTGGTCCCTTCCAACCCTGACTGATACTATGATACTAAAGCTAGTGTTAAACAGTACTGCTTAGATTGCTGCTACTTTGCTAAAAGTGAAGTAAGATCATCAGGTGGGGATGTCCCAGAAAGTCAGGGATGGTGCTGCCTAGGTCTATCACTAATAGGCAACCAGTCTGCCTTGCCAAAGAGCAACTTAACTAACATGAAAACATCTCCAATTTCTAAAGGATTCATCACTAATGTTAAGGTAAAAAACCACAAACTAGAGAGAAATTAAAGATCAGATTAAAAAAAACCTTATTCTGTCTGTGACCAGACACTGGTCTAAGAGAAAGGAAGCACTGCCCACAGTCTGAAAGAGACCTCCGTCACACACATTGTGATGATGTTAAGGATGTTGTCATTTCCATCTCTGGAACAGTTAATGTACATGAACATCTCAGACCAACTATATTTTCTTCCTGGGAGCACAAAAAGGAAAGAAAATCCTCCTCCATTCTGTAACTTGGGTGTGAACTGTATTAGAAATACTTGCCTCTGACAACTATTCCCACTCTACTCTGAGCAGATGCAAGGAGATGTAAGAGGTGTAAAAATGTCATGGAATTCCATCCATCCCTCTCAATTTTGTGGTTCTCATTATGCTCAATGATGCATAAACAAAAATGCTTCCAAAACTCAAAAGACATGGATGTATCAATTCAGAATATATCTTTCCATTTATCCAACACCATTGCAGCCCTGAATGACCAACTTTAAAGATGTGTGGGATGAACCCTGCAGCTGTCTTGAATTTAAAGGAAAACAAAAGAGCCCCCAGACCAGGTATTGTGAAGCCTCAGGCATCTCTCAAGAAAAAGGGCAGCTGAATACACTACTCCTCCTCAGCTATGACCTGGTTGGGTTTGAGCTGCTTTCAATTTTGTCAAGTTATTTTATTAATAGAATAAACCAGGTTGGAAGAAGCCTTCAAGATCATCACGTCCAACCTATCAACCAATCTAACCCACCTAAACAACTAACCCATGGCACCAAGCACCCCATCAAGTCTCCTCCTGAACACCTCCAATGATGGTGACTCCACCACCTCCCCAGGCAGCCCATTCCAACGGGCAATCACTCTCTCTGTATAGAACTTCTTCCTGACATCCAGCCTAAACCTCCCCTGGCACAGCCTGAGACTGTGTCCTCTTGTTCTGGTACTGGCTGCCTGGGAGAAGAGACCAACATCTGCCTGTCTACAACCTCCCTTCAGATAGTTGTAGAGAGAGATAAGGTCACCCCTGAGTCTCCTCTTCTCCAGGTTAAGCAACCCCAGCTCCCTCAGCCTCTCCTCATAGGGCTCGTGTTCCAAACCCCTCACCAACTTCGTTACCCTTCTCTGGACATGTTCCAGCAAGTCAACATCCTTCCTAAACTGAGGGGCCCAGAACTGGACACAGTACTCAAGGTGCAGCCTAACCAGTGCAGTGTACAGGGGCAGAATGACCTCCCTGCTCCTGCTGGCCACACTATTCTTGATGCAGACAAGGATGCCATTGGCCCTCTTGGCTGCCTAGGCTGTAGTTGCACCTCAGTTCTGTAAGCTGGAATAACAGCACGTAATTATTAGGGCTGCAGGTTTTCTGTATTAACCTTCTGTATTAAAAGGTGATGCATAAGCTGTGAGTGAGAACATAAGGAAATTCCATATTGACATACTATGTCCGCTGCTGAAGCACCATGTGAAGAAACTACAGGCTGAACATCTTCCTCTTCACTATTGTGAATAGGGTGCCTACAAAACAAAGATTTAAGTCAAAAAAATAAACCTACACATTTGAAACAAAATATCAAACTTCCCATAAGTATTTAGACACAGTTTGCAGACTTCAAAATTTGTTATTAAATACACATATATACAAACACACCCACCCATTTTTAAACACTAGAATTACCACTGATACACTACAGATATCTCATTTTTCAAAGTTTCCTTTTCTAGCATAATTTTAAAATTCATCATCAGCAACTGTTCTTCACCTGACAATTTTGGCAAGGCTAAATAAAGTCTTAGTAGGTGGTAGTGATGTTTATCCCTCAGAGTAAAATGCATGACTACTCACATTACAAGACTCATTTTTTATTTGTTGCCCAAGTATCTTTTTTTATCCAACCCATCTGATATGGATTAGGCTGTTAAAATCTTTAGCAGATGTAACAGATTACACTAACATCATTTACTGACAACCTGCTAAGAAAGCTCTGAAAATGTTGTTGTACGGTGACCCATATCTGCCCTTCTGTCAAGTACATGTGCAGTTAAATATCTGCAAGAGTCTCAAAAAAACCCAGTCTCTAAAAGCTGGCCTAATCACAGGAGAAAGTACTATGCTCTTCCTGTGCTCAGTTTGTTGTTTCTGATGGACTGTGAGAGTTCTGGAGCCCCTATTACAAGAGGGATCTGGAGGTGCTGGAACGTGTCCAGAGAAGGGCCATGAAGATGATCAGAGGGCTGGAGCACCTCTTCTATGAGGACAGACTGAAGGAGTTGGGGCTGTTCAGTCTGCAGAAGAGAAGGCTCCCAGGTGACCTCATTGTGGCCTTCCAGTATCTGAAGGGGGCCTACAGGAAGGCTGGGGAGGGACTTCTCAGGATACCAGGCAGAGATAGGGGGAATGGAATGAAGCTGGAGGTGGGGAGATTCAGGCTGGATGTGAGGAAGAGGTTCTTCCCCATGAGAGTGGTGAAGCACTGGAATGGGTTGTCCAGGGAGGTGGTTGGGGTGCTGTCCCTGGAGGTGTTTAAGGCCAGCCTGATCTAGTGTGGGGTGTCCCTGCCCATGGCAGGGGGGTTGGAACTAGATGATCCTTGTGGTCCCTTCCAACCCTGACTGATACCATGATACTATGACTTGTAAAAAAATTGCTGCAGAGACTGACAGCCATGCATGAAATCTTGACATTGTTTTTCACTTTGAGCAAGGTTGGTGATGCACCTTCTATGTACCAATACTTCCTATACATCCCCTACACAACTATCTCATGTAACAGATCTGTAAGAATATTCTGGACCTATTCCTATTTTTTTCAATGTCACTCTCCACAGCAATAGCAGTGGGAGGAAAGCCACTAGCTTTAAGACTTCCTTTAAGTTCACATAGGCTGGACAAATATGCAAGTGAATGTAATTTAGATATGAGAATTGCTGCCATTTATAGCTGTGATTGGTTACCTAAGCAGAAGGTGCAGTGTGAGCAGCAGAGGGCTGGGAAGGGAAGGAGGCAGTTCAGTTATACAGTCCTACCTACCACAGCCTGGCACTTCAGTAGTTCTCTACTCTCCCTCTGAAGTCTTACAAGGGAGCTACCACAGTGCTTAAAACTTTCAGTTTTGAATGCTTTTAAGCCAAACCAGTCTTTTTTGTTGCATTTCAGTGAAATGCTTTCAGTACTTCAGTATCAAGCAAGCTGTGCTCCCACATTACTAGACACTCAGACTGAGGAGATGCTAGTGAAATTTAAAGAACACATTAAAAACCTCAAACGAAAACCAACACAGAAAAAGACCAAGATAAATAGCTATAAATGCTTGCTTGGTCAAGTCCTTGCTCCTGGTCTGGCATCTGAAGACAAAAAACCAAGTGTGGGGTGTCCCTGCCCATGGCAGGGGGGTTGGAACTAGATGATCCTTGTGGTCCCTTCCAACCCTGAATGAAACTATGAAATAAAGGTTTACCTTGCTAACCTTTGTGAGTTGTCACCACACAGCCCAACTTCAAAACCAGTTTTAGTCTGAATTCAGAGGGAAAGAGTAAAGTAAGTGCAAATACAGAGTTAAACCTAAGTCCTAGTTAAAAACATTCTGTAAGCTCGTTTCCACCACCAGTTCCCTCCCTGCCACTTCACTGAGATCAAGCTTCAAAGCAGTGCTGTTAAATACATCAAGCAATGCGAGGTACAAGAGAACAGCTTCCAAGCCAAAGCCCTGTAGCCATCAGTTTTTGTGGTAAACATGAAGAGTTCATACCAAAATGAATGCTGTTTTCCTGCTAGCTCTTAGCATTTCCCCCCCTGCTATGCAAAACTCAATGCATTGCATTACTGAACCTGATAACAACTTACTTTTCAATAAAGTTTAATAATGAGGCCTAATTCCAAAGATTTAGCTTACTTCTCTTTCACAATAAAGGTTAAATCTTAATTTGACAGCAGAAAAAAAAAAGGGGGGGGGGGAAATGGCCACAGCATAATTTGCATAAAATAAATGAGTTGTTATTAGCTGTCCAAAATACAGACTTTTGTTAAACAAATGGTAGTAGCATGTCATTACACAGAAGAGATTCACAAGTAGAGCACTGTTTTCAAATGCAGCCACAAAAATACATTCCCACAGCATGCACCACCACACATAAGGGTTATTTTTCTTTTAAAAAAGCCCAAACAAAACATTTTATTTGGGAGCTGACAGGAAAAGAGATGAAAAATCCCACAACCAACCAACCCCCCACACACCAAACAACCTCAACCCAACAACGTACACATGCAGCAGCTGATTTCTTGCACATGATGTGGGATGGAGCTGGCATTAATGGGAACTGTGAAGATAAACCTTCCTAAAACCAGACTTTGGACATCAGATGTGTGCTGCATAGCTACATTTCATACAGAGAAATGCTAGCAAATACTGGCTGAGAATCAGGTGGTTATGGAGCACAGGTCCCTACTTCAAGAGGGGAGCTGAGCTTGCTTGACTCAATCCCCATGTAAATGCAAAAAATCCTGTGAATATCACTATTGCAAACCATCGTGGTAACTGCTGAACAAAAACTTTACATCAACTTACTTTTGTAGAAGAGGAACAAAGAAAATCAGCGCCTTCATCCTTCACATCAAGCAATGCTGTGAAAGCAAGTATAGGAAGCACAGCTGTGAATGTTGGTAACAGTAGGGCACCTCAATGAATGAGATAAACAGGAATACACGGTCACCAGAGTAGCTTTCTAGATAGCATTCTTCACATCAATGGGAATTTGGACACTGACTTTCACAATGAGAAAAATTTAAAGCTAGGAATAGAAGTCCAGATAGATATGGAAGTTATGTGGCAATTACAGAAGCTTACTTGCATTTAATGATTAGGGCATTATCTGTGTGATTAGCTGTATTACATTGCTACATTTAGGACAGGATAAACACATGAACAGGAAAGCCAAAAGAACACATACTCAAAATGCTCACCTGTAGTACAGGAAAAGAAATTGTTACTTAGAGTGTCCACAAATATGTGTGCTCAATACAATTTTGCAACTTTTGGGAAAAAAAGAAAATATTCAAGCAGAAAGCTTCAAGGAAAAAAAGTTAGGTTGCTTTTAAAACAAACTTTTCAAGTAGCTTCATCAAGAAAAAAAGCAGCAGGATGGGAAGAGAAAGTTATTGATTGTTGTGGCCAAGTACTGGAAAACTAGTAAATAACCAACACTTAATCAAATCTGGCAGCCCATCTGTTGTCTTTAACAGCCCATAGAAACCATAAAATAACAGCGAATATTGCACACCACAAACCACCCCCCCCCCCCCCCCCCACTGCAATACAAGTCAAGATCCAAAAGCCTTACCTTTCACATCCCCTCCTTTTGACGTATGACACAAATCACTCTTTCTCTGATCTGCTTCTATAACATCCTCTTCCAGCATCTTAAGACATTGCCTTCAGAAGTACAGGTTTAAGATCATGAGAGCTACCAACCAGACATGAATTCTGATTTCCAGCTCTCTTTAATTTTAAACTTGCTCACTTTTATGACACAATGGAGAAAGTGCAGTCAATGAAACACACACCATGTGCACAAAAACTTGGTTACCCTCCCACACAGAGAAGATGAATTTTAACTCTACAATTTAACTCTACAATACTGATTTCATCCTCCATAAAGGTGATACTTATGGTACACATCATTTAAGATAACTAAACCCAGTAAGTTATTACATAACCCATTTTAATAGTATTAATTCTATTAGTCCTTTAACTAAAAATATTTATTAGGTACTTCAACAGTGATTTATTTACTTGTAAAGTATCCATACAGATCAGTATGAGCTATTGGCATCCTGGTAACTATTTGATAAGAATAATCCAGGATGCATCTGAAATGTCTTTTTCCCTGCATCTATTCCAAATGCTAAGATTTTCCCCAAACTGCATGTTTTACACACACACCTAACACATACAAGACTCGTAACAACGCAGAGTGCAAACACTGTTTTCTACATTTCACCAATAGAATTTCCTGATAATTATACTTACAACCCCAAAAATAGGGCACTTACTAGAATAATCTCACAATTCACATACCTTATAGCTTTTAGTTTTCTATTGAGGTCTCCAGTACCGTCATCCACCAGGGCAAACTCACTCTTTCTACTCATGCTGCTCTCTGGCTTTAAAATACAAAGCGACAAATCACATGCACATCTCATCACTTGAGCAAGAACTACAGGCTAGCTACCATCACTTGCTAAAGAGTAAACCACAAAAAGACACTAAATTCATTGAAAACACATGCCTATTTTTCTCCTTGAAAACCAAAGCTTTCAAATGCACAAAACCACTTACCACTTTTGCACTATCCAGCTAGGCTATTCAACTGCTAACCAGTCTCAGCAGCAGAAGCTGCTGGCCTCCAAACCTCCCTACTGACCAAATATCCTCAGTATGATGACTTCTCTTTTCTGAAGTATCTCAGTGTTGCAGGTTCACGTCCTGTTTGCAATCCACCGTGCACACTGACCCCAACCCCGTTCTTTTAAGGCCTCCTATCTAGCCTTCTGTATTTGCTGATGTGCAGCACCTACACCTCTCCGACAATCCCTACCTTCCAGGACCCTCCCCCCCCTTTCTTTTGCCTTTTCCTCTCAGCCACGGCCCCAAGTCCCGCTGTCGCTGCAGGTCCTACGAAGCCGCCGGTGAACAGGCTGGCGCAGGGACATACCGAAACGAAACCTAACAGAAGGCACCGAAACAGAACGGGTCGGGTAGGGTCGGGTCGGGTCGGGGTGGGGTGGCGTGGCGCGCCGCGCGGGTGACGCCGTGCGGGAGGCGCCGCTCTGCCCTCAAGAAGCAACACAGCTCCGCTAATCGACAGCCACGCGACGCGCGCCAAACCCAGCCACCTAAATCGCCAATCAGCAAGCCCTTCGCCTGCTTTCGTTCTTATCGCAGCCAATCACGTCGAGGCCGGAGAGCGCGGGCAGTGATTGCTGTGGCGGGCGCGGGCAGTTTTCGCCACCATTTTGGAGCCTTAAGGTGGAGCTGTGTTACAGCGGTCTGGGGAGCGCTGCCTCGCCTGACCGCTCTCGACCACTCCCGACGTCCTTCCTTCCTGATAGGGTTTTTCGTGGGCTAGATAGAAGCTATACTTCGGTGTTTCATTATTCTATATGCATTCACTATTTGCAGAATAAGAGTTGTTTTTGCAGTGCTTTACTCTTCCTGTTGTAGATGCCTGAATGGAGCATGACGCTGTATAGTTTTAATAATAAAAAATAAAAAGAGTTTTAATAGTTTTAATAATAAAAAATAAAAAGAGAGTGATTTCCCCCCACAAGTTTTAGACACCAAATCATGAACTAGGGCAGATTGCCGAGAGGCAAGTTTTCTAACAAAGCCTACAGTATCCATATTTCTGCACTGCTCACACAGTAGACTCAGACTCTTTGATTTTCAGTGTATTAAGTCTTTTTAAACCTGTGATTGTGACTTGGGTAACAAGGTAGAATGTAAAAGTATGCACAAATTCCACACTAGGTTTTAAGAATGGGGAATAAGAATAGAATAGAATAGAATAGAATAGAATAGAATAGAATAGAATAGAATAGAATAGAATAGAATAGACCCGGTTGGAAGAGAGCTTTGAGATTATCAAGTCCAACCTGTGAGAAATGAACTCACTGCTGAAAATTTATAACCAGTTTATTATAAAATAAAGGTAACACAGCACTGGGCACATAGCGAGTTTGCTAGAGGTGCACCCTAACAACACGAGGTGAACTTATATAGACGGCAAACATACATATTCATATATTAAAACGTACCTATTCATATATTCCCCAGCACGCTCCCACCCCTCTCCATCAGGACTAAGACAAAACCTGTGCTTTTGACCGGAACAGTCTTTAGACCTGTTGGTGCCTCACCTTTCTTTCCCAATACCCCACACAATACAGACCATCAGCCCAACCATCCAGCCCAACGATCGAGCCCCACTGTGCTCAGTAATTCCCCTTGCGAAAGCCAAATATTTTAACCAGTTTCTCACAAACCTATCATCCAACACTAGCTAATCAACTAAACCATTGCACCAAGCACCCTATCCAGTCTCTTCCTAAACACCTCCAGTGATGGTGACTCCACCACCTCCCTGGGAGCCCATTCCAATGACAAATTGCTCTTTCTGTGAAGAACTTCCTAACACCCAGCCTAAACCTCCCAAACCTCCCCTGGCGCAGCTTGAGACTGCATCCTCTGTGTAAGGCTGCTGAGAGGAGAGATGAAGATGACAGCAGTCATGTCTGCTGAAAGAGCAGAATTTCAGAAGTAATGGGCAAGAAAACATGTAGAAAGTAGCAGTAAAGTTAAAAAATTCGCCAACTCTGTGGAGCTAGGCCCTCACTTTTTTTTTTTTTTAATTGTAAAGCACCCAAATCAGACAAGCTTGCACTGGTGTTGTTTATCTACACTCCATATGTTTGTGACAGAACGTTTCAGAAGTTATCCTCAAACTGATTAATTCTGTAAATAATTTCCTGCAGAGCCCTTGTTGTTAACCAGACCCGACCTTAAATAGAATCCTTGTGGAGGTCTGTCGTCAAATTTTGCAGTTGTATCTTATGTACTGGGTCCATTTAGGTGTGCTTTGGCCCACAGAAAGTGTGGGAAACCCTGTTTGTGAGACTGATGAATCAGTATGTACCAGGTTGAACTTGTACATACAATATAACTACCCATTACTAGTAGTGTGTTGTCCAGAAACAACTCAGTTTAGGAAGGATGTTGACTTGCTGGAATGAGTCCAGAGAAGGGCAATGAAGTTGATGAGGGGTTTGGAACACAAGCCCTATGAGGAGAGACTGAGGGAGCTGGGATTGCTTAGCCTGGAGAGGAGGAGACTCAGGGGAGACCTTATTGCTTTCTACAACTACCTGAAGGGAGGTTGTGGACAGGCAGATGTTGGTCTCTTCTCCCAGGCAGCTGGTACCAGAACAAGAGGACACACTCTCAGGCTGTGCCAGGGAAGGTTTAGGTTGACTGTTAGGAAGAAGTTCTATACAGGGAGAGTGTTGCCCATTGGAATAGGCTGCCCGGGGAGGTGGTGGAGTCACCATCATTGGAGGTGTTCAGGAGGAGACTTGATGGGGTGCTTGGTGCCATGGGTTAGTTGTTTAGGTGGGTTGGATTGGTTGATAGGTTGGACACGATGATCTTGAAGGTCTCTTCCAACCTGGTCTGGTCTATTCTATTCTATTCTATTCTATTCTATTCTATTCTATTCTATTCTATTCTATCCTCTGAAGAAATCCTGTAAAGTGCTGTCAAAAGACAAGTACTGAAATTCTCATTTCCCCTTAACATGAAAATTTATATACTCAAGTTAGATACTGGTTCTATAGCATATTATCATCAGCTATAGGCAACAAATTAACCACCTCTCTCTCTGCCCTATAAGAGCTAAACACCCTTCTCCTGCTCTCTAAATACCAGAATCTTCAGCCAGTTTTTGCAGTCCCAGGATCTGTAAAATCTGAGGCATTTTCTCAACTTGTATTTAGCTTTGGAAATGGGTTGCTCTCTTTCAAAGGTGATGAAAGGATTGTGCACCAAGAATTTTGTCTTTATCTTATGTATTCTGTGTAAAACACTGCTTAAAAAAATAACTTCAATAAACATTACTTAAGAGCATAGTAGAAGCAGAGGGTTAAAACATAGAGTGAGTGATGGCAGACCTGTTGTGAATGTAGCAGAGAAAGGGAAATGGTGGTAAGGATTGCCTTGGTTAAAGGCCTGAATACAGTTTTAAACAAACAGTGTACAGGATTGTCTAAAAGGAAGCCTAACCAGCTCTTTGATGAGAAGCCTAATTAGGCCTAATTAGCTAATTGATGGGAAGATAGCTCATTCTTGCTTACATTTGAACTTCAGCTCCATTTAATAATTACATGAATAGCATAATGTTATCATTTTCTGCTTATGGATTTGTCAAAATTAATAAAGATATATGTTACAGAGTTACAGAATTAACCAGGTTGGAAAAGACCTTCAAGATCATCAAGTCCAACCTATCATCCAACACCATCTAATCAACTAAACTATGGCACTAAGTGCCTCATCCAGTCTTATTTTAAACACTTCCAGGGACAGTGACTCCACCACCTCCCTGGGCAGTCCAATCCAATGGCCAGTCTCTCTTACTGTGAAGAATTTCTTCCTAACATCCAGCCTAAACTGCAAAATTGTTTTAGAATCATAGAGTTGTTGGGGTTGAAAGGGACCTCAAGGATCATCCTGCTCCAACCCCCCTACCATGGGCAGGGACACCTCACTCTAGATCAGGTTGCCCAGAGCCACATCCAGCCCGGCCTTAAAAACTCCCAGGAATGGGGCTTCAAACATCTTCCTGGGCAACCTGTTCCAGTGTCTCACCACCCTCACAGGGAAGAATTTCTTCCTATCATCCAGTCTGAATCTACTCATTTCTATTTTTTTTTCCATTCCCCCTAGTCTTAGACTTGACACCCTAGAAGTCCTTTACCTGCCCTATTTTTCCCCTTTTCCCCTCAAATCCCAGAGCACCTGGGCTCTGTTGGAGTCTCCTCCTACCCCAGGTGTGGCCACTTGGCCCTCCTCACCCACTCCCCTATTTAATCTCCCCCAAAGAAAGGCAGAAGCCCTAAGCTGAGCCCATCTGGGCTGAGGATCCTCCTCTCATCACTGGTGAGTGCCCATGGTGCACACTGGGTGATGGTGGTGGTGACAACAAAGGCCGGGGGGCCTGGTGGCCCCCCGGCTGTTAGGACCAGGATTGATGATTACTCCAATATCATTCACTGGTACTGGCTGTGCCTTCTCACTGGGGCTGAGCTCCTCTGTGTGGTATCTTGGCTGGTGAGGGTCTTGCTCCCAGCTCTGGGATGGGTGCAAAAATGGTGGTTGTGGAGCATGTTGTCAATTACTACAACACACTCCTGAAAAGCATGTTTGTGACCTTTGGTAGCACTCTGAAAAAGAAACAGATACCCTACTACAATGTGGTTTTCCCCTAAGAAGCAGTAGATCTGTAGCAATGGCCACTTAAAGTTATTTATAGGAGCATAACCTGTTTCTTCTTTCTTTCCAAACCCACACATTTATGTGAATGAAATTACTGTAATATAGAATCATAGAAGCACAGAGTGTTAGTGGGGTTGGAAGGGACCTCTAGAGATTGTCAAGTCCAGCCCTCCTGCCAATGCAGGATTGCCTAGGGCAGGCCTCACAGGGATGCATCCAGGTGGGGTTAGAAAGACTCCAGAGAAGGAGAGCCCACAGCCTCTCTGGGCAGTCTGTTCCAAGGCTTTGTCACCCTTACCAAGCAGTGTCTCCTCATGTTGAGGCACCTCTTAATGTTCTGGCTTGTACCGGTTGTTCCTTGTCCTGTCACTGGGCACCAGTGAAAAGAGCCTGGAACCTTCATCTTGACAGTCACCCCTCAGATATTTAGAAACGTTAATAAGATCCTCACTCAGCCTTCTCTTCTCCAGGCTCATTCAAGTGGAGAAACTGAATTGTAGTTTAAAGGTCTAACCACACCTGTACACATACTCCAGCATTTTTAAACTGAAGATAGAAAAGCAAACCCTAAAATTAAATACCAGATGAAACCATTCAACTTGGTTACACGGTCTATGAGTTGGTCCTCACCCAAGCAATCTCAGAGTGACAGGCATAGGAAGGACATGGACCTGATGGAGTGGGGCCACAAGAATGATCAGGGAGCTGGAACACCTCTGTTGCAAGGACAGGATGAGGGAGCTGGAGTTTTTCAGCTTAGAGAAGAGGAGGCTCTGGGGAGACCTAACAGCAGCCTGCCAGTAACTGAATGGGGCTACAAGAAGGCTGCAGAGGGACTGTTTGTGAAGGCCTGGAGTGACAGGATAAGGGACAGTGGTTTGAAATGACAGAAGAGCGGATTTAGATTGGATGGGAGGAACAAGTTCTTTCGCAGGACGGTGGTAGAAGACTAGAACAGGTTGCCCCTTAAGGAGGCAGTTGAGCCCCCATCCCTGGAGGTATTCAAGATCAGGCTCAACAAAGCTCTGAGCAATCTGATTCGGTGGAGGATGTCCTTGCTGCCTGCACGGTGTCTGGACCAGATGACCCTCAGAGGTCCCTCCAACCCAGATCACCCTGATTCTATGAGAACACTAAATTCTGTAGTGTAACTATGTTTGATATTGAGTGCCATTTAAGCTCTTGAACCTGGCTAAGTGCCTAGTGGGGTGTTAAAAAAATATCAGAAGACATGTTGCATTTGCTAGGATGATTAGAACCATGTCAAACACCTGACTTCCATTACACATACAAATTTGAAAACCTGGTCCTATGTCATTTAGATTCTCTTAAAAAAGTAAATCAATCAATCTTTAGTGTTCTATCTTGTGCCAGATCTGTATGAGAGCAGGCAAAGTAGTAGTAAAAGGCTAGAAGGAAATAAAGTACTGATATGCTCAGATAAAAACTACTTGCAGGTGTATTTTCTGAAGGAGGTGTTGCAGAAGGATTTTTCACGCAGCATGCATCTTGAAGCCATGGTTTAGTTGTCATGAGGTGTTAGGTAGTAGCCTGGACCCAATGATTCCCTGAGGTCCCTTCCAACCTGGTTGATTCTGTGATTCTAATCTTTGTTACCAGCACACATGCTTTCAGGCTTTTGGTTCACAATAGAATAGAATTAACCAGGTTGGAAAAGACCCTCGAGATCACAGAGCCCAACCCATCATCCAACGCCACCTAATCAGGTAAACCATGGCAGCAAGTGCCCCATCCAGTCTCTTCCTAAACACCTCCAGTGATGGTGACTCCACCACCTCCCCGGGCAGCCCATTCCAATGGCCAATCACTCTTTCTACAAAGAACTTCTTCCTAACCTCCAGCCTAAACCTCCCCTGGCACAGCCTGAGACTGTGTCCTCTTGTTCTGGTGCTGGTTGCCTGGGAGAAGAGAAAAGACGTAACACCTTCTGCCTGTATCATTAGCTATTCAGAGAACATCAATGACTTTTCTATTTAAAATGCAGCCAGTGTAAAAGTCAGTGTTTCTGATGTGGATAACCATAAGATGGCAGCATGGATTAAGCTTGGGTGGACTCGGCCCTTTCTACTTAGACCTGAGCCACTTAGTCTCTGTTAGAAAGTACACTGTATTAGGCAGACTATTGTTTTTGGGGTGAACAATGTAGTTGTATTTAAAATTCAAGTCAAATGCAAGTTGAAAACACACATACACACATCTATATGATCTATATCAACTATATATATCTATATATATTTATGTCTCTATATATTTCAATCTATATCCATATTGATATCTATATGTCTGTATCTATAACCTATATCTCTATCTCTTTATCTATATCTCTGTATCTATATTCTGGATTGTCCTTCCATCCAGTTGTTATTTCTGCAAATGTATGCTGTTGTCTGTAGTTTGCCTTTTCTCAGCAAGAATTTCTGCTTTTCACATTTAATGGCTAAGAGTGCTAAAACTAACCATTGTCAGGGTTTTGGATTTGGTTTGGGTTTTGTGTGTTTGTTTGCTTGGTTGCTTGTTTGGTTTGGTTTGTTTTCTGGGGGGAGTTGTTGTTTGTTTGGGGTTTTGTTTGTTTGGGTTTGCTTCCTCTGTCATTTAGAAGATAAATATTTGCAGAGTTTATCTTGGTTATTTGGTATGTAATCACTATTGAATTTTTTCTGTAGTATAGTGTCCTGGTTTGAGGCCAGACAGATCCTCTGTTGCCCCAAGTGGGATGAAAGAATGACACTCACACAATTGGACTGCAAAGTGATGAAAAGTTTAAATGGAAAAGCAATTAGTATTTTACAGAAACTACAAAGCATGCTGGCAAAGATATCCCAAAGCATACAGAGTCCCTTACAGCACACTCAAGGGCCTCCAGCACTTCCCTTCTCCCCACCTGAGGGTATACCCAAAAAAACCCGGGGCTCTTTCTTTCTTGCCCCGGGGCTCTTTCTTTCTTGCCCCGGGGCTCTTTCTTTCTTGCCCCGGGGCTCTTTCTTTCTTGCCCCGGGGCTCTTTCTTTCTTGCCCCGGGGCTCTTTCTTTCTTGCCCCGGGGCTCTTTCTTTCTTGCCCCGGGGCTCTTTCTTTCTTGCCCCGGGGCTCTTTCTTTCTTGCCCCGGGGCTCTTTCTTTCTTGCCCCGGGGCTCTTTCTTTCTTGCCCCGGGGCTCTTTCTTTCTTGCCCCGGGGCTCTTTCTTTCTTGCCCCGGGGCTCTTTCTTTCTTGCCCCGGGGCTCTTTCTTTCTTGCCCCGGGGCTCTTTCTTTCTTGCCCCGGGGCTCTTTCTTTCTTGCCCCGGGGCTCTTTCTTTCTTGCCCCGGGGCTCTTTCTTTCTTGCCCCGGGGCTCTTTCTTTCTTGCCCCGGGGCTCTTTCTTTCTTGCCCCGGGGCTCTTTCTTTCTTGCCCCGGGGCTCTTTCTTTCTTGCCCCGGGGCTCTTTCTTTCTTGCCCCGGGGCTCTTTCTTTCTTGCCCCGGGGCTCTTTCTTTCTTGCCCCGGGGCTCTTTCTTTCTTGCCCCGGGGCTCTTTCTTTCTTGCCCCGGGGCTCTTTCTTTCTTGCCCCGGGGCTCTTTCTTTCTTGCCCCGGGGCTCTTTCTTTCTTGCCCCGGGGCTCTTTCTTTCTTGCCCCGGGGCTCTTTCTTTCTTGCCCCGGGGCTCTTTCTTTCTTGCCCCGGGGCTCTTTCTTTCTTGCCCCGGGGCTCTTTCTTTCTTGCCCCGGGGCTCTTTCTTTCTTGCCCCGGGGCTCTTTCTTTCTTGCCCCGGGGCTCTTTCTTTCTTGCCCCGGGGCTCTTTCTTTCTTGCCCCGGGGCTCTTTCTTTCTTGCCCCGGGGCTCTTTCTTTCTTGCCCCGGGGCTCTTTCTTTCTTGCCCCGGGGCTCTTTCTTTCTTGCCCCTCCCCCCCTGCCCTGCTAGGCTAGTCTCAGGCTTGCCATGTCTGAGCATTAGGCCTAAGAGGACTTGAGATACTCCCTCACCATTACCCAATAGATAGTAAGTAGAAAACTAGTTTTCCCCTAAATATTGTATGAGGGAGTGCATGTGTGTTTTGGGAAGGATGGAGACCTGTTATAATTACTGCAGTCAGGGCCAGATGCAGTGATTCAGAAAAGCTTGTAGACAGGGGATATGGTGCTGTACTGGAAGTGTGATTGATCAATGAAATGCTAATTGCATAGCATTAACAACTGGATTATCTGGTTTCTAAAGTTCACATGAGTTAGACAAGCAGTTTCAAAATGTGGTTTAACAGAGACACTGATACCTGAGTAACATGCTGTAATCTTACCTCTTCACCTACAGTTTCTGGCTCATAATTGTGTTTCTTAACTATCCAAGATTCATGTTACTTACATTATGAAAGGGGTTTAGAATTTTCAAGATCATCAGGGTTTTGTTGCTAGGTTGTACATATTGATGATTTCTACAATTACTCGATGTTCATAATTTCCAACGCTTAACACTATAGTTGATAATTTCTTCAGTGAAAACAGTTAACTTTTACAACTGTAGTATCTAGCAACAGCTGTTCAAGGAAAAGATATTATTTATCACCTGTTTAACATCCTTATTAATGGCCTTGATGAGGGGATTGAATGCACCTGCATTAAGTTTGCAGCTGACATGAGGCTGGGTGGGAGTGTCAATCTGCTGGAGGTGAGGAAGGGTCTACAGATGGATCTGGACAGGCTGGATTGAGGGGCTGAGGTCAACTGTGTGATGCTCAACGAGGACAAGTGCCAAATCTTGCACTTGCTGTCTACAACTACCTGAAGGGAGGTTGTAGCCAGGTGGGGGCTGGTCTCTTCTCCCAGGCAACCAGCACCAGAACAAGAGGACATAGTCTCAGGCTGCACCAGGGGAGGTTTAGGCTGGATGTTAGGAAGAAGTTCTTCACAGAAAGAGTGATTGGCCATTGGAATGGGCTGCCTGGGGAGGTGGTGGAGTCACCATCACTGGAGGTGTTTAGGAAGAGACTTGATGTGGTGCTTGTTGCCCTGGTTTATTTGATTAGATGGTGTTGGATGATAGGTTGGACTCAATGATCTCGAAGGTTTCTTCTAACCAGGTTAATTCTATTCTAGTTTTGGTCACAAAACCCCCATGCACTGCTATGGGCTTGGGGAAGCATGGCTTTAAAGTTGTTTGGCAGAGAGAAATCTAGGGATACTGGTCAACAGCTGGCTGAATACGAGCCAACAGTGTGCTCAGATGGCCAAGAAGGCCTGTATCAGGAATAGTGTGGCCAGTAGGACCAGGGAAGTGATTGTACCCCTGTATTTGCACTGATGAGTCCACACCTTGAGTGCAGTGTTTACTTTTGGGCCCCTCACTACAAGAAGGACATTGAAGTGCTTCAGTGTGTCCAGAAAAGTGAAACAAGGGTGGTGAGGAGCAGCTGAGGGAGCTGGGGCTGTTCAGCCTGAAGAGGATGAGGTTGAGGAGAGACTATCACTCTTTATGGTTACCCTGAAAAGAGGTTCTAGAGAGACGGGGGACTGGCCTCTTCTCCCAGGTAACAAGTGATAGGATGAGAGGAAATGGTTTATTAGCTGCTTATATTTATCAAATTTTCTACAAATGAAATTAATTGTGAAGTATGCCAGATAGTTTTTTCTCATCCGCTCTGTTGGTTAAAGCCAACAAACTATCTGTAAAGGCAATGGTGGATAGTTTAGTCCTAGGTACTTTTGTGACATTGGTGCTGAGCTCACACTACTTTATTTTCTCTGCAGAATCTCTTTTTCTGTCTGAAGCACAGTGCAGATTTGCTGAGTCTGTCTTTAGGTTTATTAATAGTAGAAATATGACATGAAAATTCATAGGTATAAAAGCACTTAATTTAAAATGTTACTGTGATTCTTATAAGGCACCTCTAATGCTTGAATCAAGCTTTCATCCTCTAAACTTTCTTTTACAAGCCTTTTACTGTGAGCATAGCACAGTACTTTATGTTTAAACTCTTTTCCTAGCTTGTAGGGAAACAGCAGCCAGAGTTTGGACTGTGTGTTAGCGTTGTCTGTTGTGTTCAACTGCTGAATGTGGGAGCCTGACTGAAGTGAGGCTGTTGGAACTCCTTCCCTCCAGGTCAGCCAGTAGCAAGATTAAGCATGTATCTCAGTTTTAATTTACTACTGAAAAAACTACAATGCATCTTGACCACATAGTTTAAATAGGGACATCTGGAAATAAAGACTTGCTAAACAAGCAGCAAATCTTTGTCTGACTTCAGCTTTGCGCTTCTGAAGCGCATTGGGCCCTCATGCAGAAATGAGTATCAGAGACCATGGTATCCTATGAGATTTGACTGAAGGCTCTGTGTAGGCACTGCAGTTTGTTTGGAGCTCTTTCAGTTATATTTGTGTGTATGGAGGTATATAAAAGGCGTTGAAGTCTTTCTGAAATGCGTGTTGCAGATCAGCCAGTTAGACTCATTGAAGATGAAATTCTGCCTCTAGGCAAACCAAGCTTTCTCTTTTGTTCTTAAAATCTTTAAGAAATCTGGTTTCACAGCAGAAGTTCAATCTGAAATTCATAAAATGTTATTTCTAGTCCAAATTTTGGACCATAAATTATTGTTTAGTTGGTACAACAGGGGAAAAAAGTCTGCATTTTTAGGGTCTAAAACACCTAGGTGAGGGGAACATGCTGGTGTGCACAGGCTCATTATTTGTTTTTAATCCTATCATATAATGTAGTTCCAAGTTCCTCTGTTGTTGCTCATGCAGTTTTGAAACACAGCTTCAAAAATGTTGAAGGTAGTACATGAAGCCTTGAGGATACATTATTGGAACCTAAGGAATAGCAGTATTCAAAACACATGAGAACCCAACTGTAACAAATACTAAGCTATGCTTTTTAGAAGTGAATATTTCAGCTGTGTACATGCTTGTGTAGTCCAGAATTACTACAGAAAACCCAGAATGTCTGTGCCAGTGCCTTCAGAAACTAAATGAGATGACATACAGGCTGGGCAGTGACTGGCTGGAGAGCAGCCCTGAGGAGAGAGACTTGGGGGTGCTGGTGAACAGGAAGCTCAACATGAGCTCTCAGTATGCGCTTGCAGCCCAGAAAGCCAATCAGATCCTGGGCTGCATTAGAAGTGTGGCCAGCAGGTCAAGGGAGGTGATCCTCCCCCTCTACTCAGCTCTGGTGAGACCCCACCTGGAGTACTGCAGCCAGTTCTGGAGTCCCTATTACAAGAGGGATGTGGAGGTGCTGGAACGTGTCCAGAGAAGGGCCCCAAGGATGATCAGAGGGCTGGAGCACCTCTTCTATGAGGACAGACTGAAGGAGTTGGGGCTGTTCAGTCTGGAGAAGAGAAGGCTCCGAGGTGACCTAATTGTGGCCTTCTAGTATCTGAAGGGGGCCTACAGGAAGGCTGGGGAGGGACTTCTCAGGATGTCAGGTAGTGATAGGACTAGGGGGAATGGAATGAAGCTGGAGGTGGGGAGATTCAGGCTGGACATGAGGGGGAAGTTCTTCCCCATGAGAGTGGTAAAGCCCTGGAATGGGTTGTCCAGGGAGGTGGTTGGGGTGCTATCCCTGGAGGTGTTTAAGCCCATTCTGGACGAGGCTCTGGCCATCCTGATGTAGTGTGGGGTGTCCCTGCCCATGGCAGGGGGGTTGGAACTAGATGATCCTTGTGGTCCCTTCTAACCCTGACTGATACTATGATACATACTATACTAGTGGCAATTGCATAGTCTGTAGGATATAATATTTCAGAAGATAGTACAACACACTGCTGCAAAGGCCACATGTGGTAGTTTTGACTGACATATTTCTGCTCGTGCATAGGCAGAACAACTGGAGTTATGTTTTGTGGAGCTTGCTCGTGAGAGAGTGAATATGTGGTAACCTGGGCAACCAGACTTGCTGGTGAGCTTTACAGTGCACACTGAGGCTTATAGTGTCATCTTCTCATGTACTGCTGTTGGAACTAGCTGGATCCAAGGTAGTTATGTGTACCACAACTGCATCCCTCTCTGCATTATGTTATTCAGTGGGAAAGATAAAAATAATTGCCAGTCACAGACAGAGGTGATGGGAGCAAAGGCTTAGGAAGAGCATAACCACTCTAGAAAACAGATGTGGTCTCTTCATAGAGATCATACACTGAGAAGATGCTGAAGGGAGATTCGGCTCATGACCCACATTGAGACTGTCTGCAAAGGCTATGGGTTATCATAATGCCTCACCTGCAATGGACAGAGAAGACATTCCTTCTCTCAGTTCTCCTTTAGAGTCTTAAGTCAATAGCTATGCACTATAGGCTGCAATGGATGCTCAGCTAAATGCAGCAATATTGAGAGTGCTCTCAACAAATTATCCTCTTTTTTTAAAGAACCAAACTTGTTAGATGATCTTCTTGAATCACCTATGTGAGATGAAAGTGTGTCTGTATAAGCCCCTCAGCATCCTGCTGGGCTGCTCAGCTCTAGTGTCTTACTGTACCACTCCATAAGACAATGCTGCCAGCTTCTTTGTACTTTGTAACCACTATACAGAAAATAGTTGATTTCTTAAGAAGACATTTAGAGGATTTGCTAGTTAGAATTCTTCACAATGCAAATGGGTATTGATGAAGGGACAATATGGATTATTCCCACGGTTAATAAGGCTTTGTCTGATGAGCTTGGATATCGAAATGACCATTTAGTACAGTAATCCTCCACTAACTCCTTATGTTACCGTGATGTAGTTACTTTGTCATCAATTCTCCTGGCCTGTTTTGGTTGTTTTGTGATGTTTTGTCCAAAACTGTAGACAAAGTAGTAGCTATTAGGGGTTATAATACCTGTAAGAAACATCACATAGCATTGGTTTCAAATGCTCTTGCTTTACCAATAAAAGTGATGTTGTTTGAAACCAGGGTTACCCCCCCATGGCATGCCCCTTCCAATCCCTGGCATTGTAATTGCTATCAAATTGATTCTGCTTGTTTAGGAAAGCTATGTAAATACATAAAATCAGGAGTGTGCTTTAAATTTAATATCTTTCTCTACACAAGTTATAATATGAAAAATCCAAGAAACACAATGTTTGTGGTCCCAGAGAAAGCTGTGAGTTTATGCTTATTGTACCTACTGTTCCCAGAAGTGATTTTGTATTGATCATTTTTTTGGATACACGTGTGCTACTTGAGGAAAGTGCAAAGTGTTGCTGCTATGTATACAGCATATGAGAATTAATATACCCAGAGCTTTTGTTGAATGAATAACAATAATAATTCATGTTTTAAGTTGCACTTCCTTTCAAAATACAAGAAAATATCCTGAATAGAAAATCTCTTTATTTACCTTGGCTGGTACAACTGGCTGCTTCATCTTTCATGTACATACTAATATAATATACTAATATAATATAATAATAATATATTCTGGACTATATAATAATGATCAGAGGGCTGGAGCACCTCTCCTATGAGGACAGACTGAAGGAGTTGGGGCTGTTCAGTCTGGAGAAGAGAAGGCTCCCAGGTGACCTAATTGTGGCCTTCCAGTATCTGAAGGGGGCCTACAGGAAGGCTGGGGAAGGACTTCTCAGCATCTCAGGTAGTGATAGGACTAGGGGGAATGGAATGAAGCTGGAGGTGGGGAGATTCAGGCTGGATGTGAGGAGGAAGTTCTTCCCCATGAGAGTGGTGAAACCCTGGAATGGGTTGTCCAGGGAGGTGGTCGAGGCCCCGTCCCTGGAGGTGTTTAAGAGCAGGCTGGCTGAGGCTCTGGCCAGCCTGATCTAGTGTGGGGTGTCCCTGTGCATGGCAGGGGGGCTGGAACTAGATGATCCTTGTGGTCCCTTCCAACCCTGAATGATACTATGATACTACGATTTCTGAGATTTTTTTTTTTCTGGACTAATAATTGAAATATGTATTTAATAACTTTTATTGGTGAAAAGGCTGTGCTTTAGCACATTCATATGCAGCTTAGCATAAAGTGAAGGTTGATAATCACACTGTGAGGAAAAAATACTCCAAATCACTCACAGGAGCATAGATTTTTGTTCTTGGTATTTGAGGTTAGAGATAAAAATTACTGTGAATGATTAAAAACATGTAAAAGTCACAGAAGTTTCCACAGGGGGGAAAAAAGTGCAGGGGCTATAAATCCTAGGATGGATGTTGCTGAAGAATGGAGTATAGGATAGAGTTTTCTGTATGAACATGGACAGGATGGTGGTTCATTCCTTCTAAGTAACATAAGAACCAGAAGGCATCTGATGAAAGGATACAATGACAGATATAAGTTAAGCAAGAAGTATTTCTGAAAACAATCCATAATTTAACAACAACAACAAAGTCTCCCACAGGATTATACATTTATTAAAATAAGATCAATTTTATGCTGCATGAGTTAGACAGAACTGTTAAAAAGGATGGTGCACACATGATGTATTGTGGCTCTGTAAGTCTCTCATTGCTCATAGTGAGAGAATAACACCATTCCACATGTGGCTATTTTCATGTTTGCTCTAAGCATCTACTTTTGGCCACAGTAAGAGATACACTTCTCTCAAATTGTCCTTTGCTAAGGACCAGTATATTTTTGCCTTTATTTCCAAGCCAGTAGATTCTGACCCTAAGAATCCAATAAATGTATAATACAGAGTTAATATTGTAGAGTATTACTGTGGTGTGGTGCCTCTCTTCCTGGAGAACTAAATTCAGCCACAGCACAAGATAATTCAGTGTACATACAATCATTTGTTTGTACACATACACTTATTTCAGGTGTGTGATTACTTTTTTATACATGGTTTAAACACATTTATGATAACAGTGACTAAGTGTCTACACATTTTCTATTTGGTAGTGTCACTAAAATATGTTTTACATATTTTGTTTTGTATGTTTTGAGTTTTAGTGTACACCCTGGTTGGGTAAACATCTCAATTAACATTTTGGTGAATACATTAGCTTTAGCAAGGTTGCAGCTGAGGTGAGAATGGCAAAAGCATTCTTCTACATGGAGATAATCTTTCCAGTATAGGCTGATGGCTAAGGGCCCCGAGGATGATCAGAAGGCTGGAGCACCTCTCCTATGAGGGCAGACTGAAGGAGTTGGGGCTGTTCAGTCTGGAGAAGAGAAGGCTCCGAGGTGACCTAATTGTGGCCTTCCAGTATCTGAAGAGGGCCTACAAGAAGGCTGGGGAGGGACTTCTCAGGATGTCAGGTAGTGATAGGACTAGGGGGAATGGAATGAAGCTGGAGGTGGGGAGATTCAGGCTAGATGTGAGGAGGAGGTTCTTCACCATGAGAGTGGTGAGGCACTGGAATGTGTTGTCCAGGGAGGTGGTCGAGGTCCCCTGTCCCTGGAGGTGTTTAGGACCAGGCTGGATGAGTCTCTGTCCAGCCTGATGTAGTGTGGGGTGTCCCTGCCCATGGCAGGGGGGTTGGAACTAGATGATCCTTGTGGTCCCTTCCAACCCTGACTGATACTATGATACTATGGCTTGCTGATGGAGTGCAGTGGGGAATGATGAAGAGCAGTTGAAGCACAGACTTACATTCCTGTGATAGGCACTCTGACACCTTACTTCCTTCTCATTAGAGCTTTTTTTGTGTGAATACTTACAGGATAGACCAGGTTGGAAGAGACCTTCAAGATCATCATGTCCAACCCATCATCCACCACCATCTAATCAACTAAACCATGGCACCAATCACCCCATCAAATCTCCTTCCGAACACCCCCAATGATGGCAACTCCACCACCTCCCCGTGCAGCCCATTCCAATACCTCAAGCTTGTAGAACTTGAGATAATACATAATGAGAAATTATAGCATAGTAATCAAGGGACAAAAAACTCAAGCATTTTCATTGTTTGTCTTCTGCGAAGAGAGGACTTTGCTGGATTTTTCTCTCTGTGTTGCCTTCTCTGTTGCTTTAGTCAACACTTGTCAGACTAAAATAATATGTGGAAGCTCTTCCCTGTAAATCACATATATTCCAGGAATCACTGGAGTTCTAAATGGAAAATGTGAAACCTGTTCTTCCAAACTGAACCACATAGGCAGCCAGATTGGAGTGGCAGAGCAGTGGCTGGAATAAGGAGAAAAACAAATCCAAATTTTTCAAGCAGACTTCAGTTGAAATTATGAAAAATACTAGGATAGAATCAGAAATGTTAGAAATCCCAGAAAGTATATTTCCATGTATTTACAAAGGGGAGCTTAGTCACATTCCAGACACAAACTGATCAGTTCATCCCTGGCCAGTTGTTTTCAGTCTTTCCAAGCAGGTCATAGGTCCATGAGTCCTGGGCACGTGTTTAGAAACCAAGATCAGGTTGTTCTTATCCTGGAGCTGCAGATGAGTCCATGAAAGATCTAATAGATTGGTTTGGAAGTGTATGGTTTGATTTTTAATATAGTATTTTAACACTTCTAAACCCCCATCTGTCTCAGATAAGGTTCTGTGTGGAGTTGGAAGTTGAGGAATGTTATTAAGTAATATGAGTTGGTTCAGCAGCTTCTGGATATGGATTTGAAAGGAGATTACTTGAGAATGTAGAAGAAAAGAGCTATGGTGTTTGTGAAAATGTAGGTGGGAGCAGAAGCTCTTTCTAGACCTGGTAAAAGCCTCTAAGTTTTAGTGGCTCTTGAGGCTATTATGAACATTGTATTTTCCAGGTTTCCTGTAGTGTTGTTAAAAGGTTCACCTTCAAAAGGAGTTCCAGAGCTTGTACAGAGTATTATTAAGCTATATTGGTCCCCATTATAAGCTATCTCAGTAAGGCTGTGAAGAAATAAAGACAGCAAAACAGCAGTATGGCTGCACCAGATTCTTCCTTGAAGATTCTCAAAGGCATCAGAAGAAAAGGTTTGAAAACATGTCCGGATAAATTATTATTCTCCCTCCTGTTACCCATTTGACACCCTCTAAAGGAAGTCAAGGACAGAAACATTCTGAGCAGAAGTGAATATGCAGAATAGCATTTTCCAGGTGGGGCTGGTTCCCTGCAAAACTCCATGACTGCAGTTTCAAGCCTGTTTAGACCTAATTGTGAATAAACTGATTTGGCTAACGATTACTGGCAAGAATGACATGCCCAGGGAAGGGGAGAATGCATGATCTCTGCTGTTTGTGATGAAGAGCGGTCATGACTGCAACCATAGCAGGCATTTTCTATGTCACCTCAAGGGTCAGTTTATAAGCATAGGGCTTCCTAGACCTTTGCAACCTGGACATGATTTATCTGACCACCCTCTTGTGGCTAGCAAAGAGAAATAGGTACTTCTAGAATACCAGTCCTTGCATTCTCGAGGAGATGTTTAAAACAGATGAATCAAACAAGTGTCTTTTTTTTCTCCACTGACCTTAAAGGGAACTCAGACTGGCTGACGTTGGAACATCTGCATTACAACCTTTTGCTGAGGTGGATTCCACCCAAATGATTCTGATACCTAATATTGTGTCAGGAAGAGTTTCCTCTCCAACCTGTATAAGTTCTCTGGTATTCTGTGTCCATGCACATTAGCCAAATACTGGGTTTGGGATTTGTTAGTGGTTTCAAGCACAACTGAGAGAAGACCAAAGTGCAATCGTTTACCACAAGTGAAACTTCGAAGAAATGTGTGTAAGTGCCAGGAGCACGTGAAATTTCCGTCCCTAGGCAAGAAGCAAAGGTTTCATTTCATGCTCATCTAGCAACGGACTTTTCAAAGTGGAATGAATTCAACCCTAACAGTAAGATAATTTGACTACAGAACATACACAATTTTCATGCTGCTGTATTGAAACGAGCAACCCCCATTCTCTTGAAGTCATGTATTTTTATCCACTCTGATGGCAAGCATTAGAATTTTTGATCTGGTATGAGAATTTATTGAACTTTATTTTTTGAAAGATTCACAGAATCCCAGATTGTTGTGGGGTGGAAGTGACCTCCAGACATCATTGAGTCCAACCCCCCTGCCAAAACCAGGATCAGTTAGGGTAGACTGCGCAGGAATACATCCAGGTGGATTTTGAAAGTCTCTGGAGAAAGAGGCTCCACAACCTTTCTGGGCAGCCTGTTCAGTGCTCTGTCACCCTCACTGTAAAGAAGGTTCTCCTCATGTTGAGGTGAAACCGTCTATATTTAAGTTTGTACCCATTGTTCCTTGTCCTATTGCTGTGCACCACCACAGAGACTGGTCCCATCCACTTGACATCCATCAGAAACTTATAGACATTGATCAGATCCCGTCTTAGTATTCTCTTCTCAGAACTAAGCACCCCCAGGGCTCTCAGTCTCTATTTATAGAAGAGATACTCAAGTTCCATAATCATCCTTGTGGCTCTCCATTGGACTTTCTCTAGCAGATCCCTGACTCTCTTGAATTGTGCATGTCATATACCTTGCCTTCAGTAAAGCTTTAATAATATCACAGTATAACTTAGGTTGGAAAGGACCTCGAGGATCATCGAGTCCAACCTATCACCACAGACCTCATGACTAGACCATGACACCAAGTGCCACGTCCAATCTCCTCTTGAATGCCTCCAGGAACGGTGACTCCACCACCTCCCTGGGCAGCCCGTTCCAATGACGAATGGCTCGCTCGGTGAAGAACTTTCTCCTCACCTCGAGTCTAAACCTCCCCTGGCGCAGCTTGAGACTGTCCCCTTGTTCTGGTGCTGGTTGCCTGGGAGAAGAGACCAACCCCTTCCTGGCTACAACCACCTTTCAGGTAGTTGTAGAGGGCAATGAGGTCACTCCTGAGCCTCCTCTTCTCCAGGCTAAACAATCCCAGCTCCCTCAGCCTTTCCTCATAGGGCTTGTGCTCAAGGCCTCTCCCCAGCCTCATTGCCCTTCTCTGGACACGTTCAAGTGTTTCGATGTCCTTCTTAAACTGAGGGGCCCAGAACTGGACACAGGACTCAAGGTGTGGCCCAAGCAATGCAGAGTACAGGGGCACAATGACTTCCCTGCTCCTGCTGGCCACACTATTCCTAATGCAGGCCAGGATGCCATTTGCCCTCTTGGCCACCTGGGCACACTGCTGGCTCATATTCAGGCGGCTGTCAATCAGCACCCCCAGGTCCCTCTCTGTTTGGGATCTCTCCAGCCACTCCGACCCCAGCCTATAGCTCTGCATGGGATTGCCGTAGCCAAAGTGCAGCACTCGGCACTTGGACTTGTTGAATGCCATCCCATTGGACTCTGCCCATCTGTCCAGTCGGTCAAGGTCCCTCTGCAGAGCCTTTCTACCCTCTAACTAACATCTGCTCCTAATATCTTACTTCAAAAACAATAAGGGGCACCATGATGATGCTACTACTGGTTTCTCTCCATTCAGTTTAAAAACTAGGGCCTACAGTGTAAATTTATTTGCAAATTGCTGTAAATTGAATTAATATCTCTAAAGTACTAGAGGCATTCAGTTAAATTAATAGCATTAACTGAAATTACATGCCATTTTTTTTGCCAGATATTGCAAAGATGGTACAAATTAGTTCTGTCAGTTTGGGTTTTACTTTGTTTCTTTGGTTTACTGTTATTCCTGTTTGTAATTATTACTGTAATTAATTGATAAAGGCTTGCAGCAAAGAATTAAAAAGCCATGGACAAGAAAAGCTTGGCTTTGTTTTTCTAGCAAGACATAGCATTTGCTTTCTGATGATTCAAGTGGCAGGTTATGTAAACATTTCTATTTCTGATCCTCCTAAAGCTTTTGTCTCTTGTCTGTTAAGTATTTTGTGGGGGAAAACAGGATCATCAGGTCGGCAGTCTGCCTAGGATTTCAGAATGGCATGAACATAAATAATTACACACGATGAAAACATTTAGGATATTACATTGTGATCATTTCATATCACTGGCAGATGCATTTCAGGAGGAAAAATAACATTGCATAAAGTCTAGTGGTACAGTAAACAAGGGGATTTAAAGGCTGATGGATATTGCTGTCTGTTCTCTGCCTAAGATAAAGTATCAACTGTAATACTTTAAAAATTAGGTTTGGGGGTTTGGGTTGGGGTTTCTTTGTTTTGTTGTTTTGTTTTGTCCACAACAAAGAAATCTGCAGGTGGCTGTTAATAAATAGTAGGACTTTGGCAATTTGTGAGAGATCTTATTGAAAAGAGTAAACTAGAGGGAATGGAGGACCTAATTTCATAGAAAGATTTCCTTCCAAGATCACTGAATTTGTAAACAATTTCCCTTCATCATCTGCCTAATCATTAGCAGGAGCAATGCTACTCAGTTCTGAGTTCCAGGCCTGAATACTACGGTGTCTTTGTAATACTTGTGATTCCCTTCAGAATCCACACGTAGCTGATATTCCCCTGTATTTATTTCTTTTATCCTTGCTCTGACTATAATGCTAATACTCATCTAAGCTTCTGTTCAGAAAGGAAGTTTGAATTACAAGCTGCATCAAAGGAGGAAGCGAAAATGATCATTAAAAGACAAGGTGACCTAATTTAATGTCACTTATCTGCTGTGCTAAAAATAGCTTAGACATGTCTGGTTTTCAGAAGTGCTACACTACCAGAAGGCCAGTAGAACGCAGAGGCATTAGCACTTTGATAAAATGATTCCTATACCCATATGTATGCAGGAACAGAAGCTTTTGACAGCTCCTATGGAGATATATATGTATCTATACTTTTAAATATCCATCTTTCCTCCCTGGTCTTATAGACGGAATGTACTTTAGAAATGAAGCAGATTGAAGACCTTTTTAAACACAATTCAAGAGATGTTGTTACATCCTTGAGTTTTGTCAGCTCTTGTATCTGAAACAGTTGAAGTAAGGAGTGCCACTTCCACTCCTCTTGTCAACCTGCTTTTTTTATTAAAGGAGGTCTCTTGGCTTCTCCCCCACGGGGAACTACGTGATCACTGCATACTACTGAATGAGTGATAGAGGGTTTGTCATTCACATTGCTCTTAGCCTGAATTAATGGGAGAAAGTAGAGTCACTGAACACATTCTGTCTTTGAAAGAAACAGAGAAACTGCCTAGTCAATAAGAGTCAATGCAAAAAGCAGGCTATTCATAATGAGAATTTTTTGGTAGTGATTTGTGACAAGTGCCTGACAACATCTTTTATTTACAGAGTGGCTTGTGCAGTTTTTATCTTCAACAACAGTATAGAAGGTAATAGCTATTACACACAGTGTTCATGCAAGGTGATATAGTTAGACTCACTTGAAAGGAAGGCAGGAAGTGTTCAGGTTTGGGTGCTTAATGGTGCTATAGGCTTCTGGGAAAGACAAATATTTTGCTGTATGGCAGTACCACATCCTCTTCTGCCAGTGCTATATCTCCTCTGTGATTGCTAATCCACCTCTTCTCTGAATAGCTGCCTTTTTCAGATGCTGTTAGGAGAGAAAGTCATGTCCCAGGACTATTAGTGCCACCTGATGGGAGGGAGCAAAGAAGATGGAGCAAGTGTGTTCTCAGTAGTATCCAGTGACAGGATAAGAGGCAGGGCACGCAAATGGAAAAATGGAGAATTCTGTTTGAACATGAGAAAGAGATTTCTTACTCTAAAGATGGTCAAATGCTGGAAAAACGTTAACCAGACAGACTGTGGAGGTTCCCTCCTTGAAGATACTGAAAATCCAGCTGTGAACAATCTAGGTGACCCCTGGCCTTGAGCAGAGGTGTTGGATTAGATGATCCAGAAGTCCCTTCCAGCCTTAGTGAATCTGTGATTCTGATAGTAGTGTTAAATAGTGGATGTACAGAGAAACAGAGGTATAGATTGCTCCTGCTCCTAGTTTGAGTTCATTATTAATCATGTTTAATAGTGATTGATTGATCTTCTTAACAGAAATCTGTTTCATTACTGTGAAACTATTTATGCATGTAATTTCTTTGGCATGCTGTGATAATGAATGCCACAATTGGAGTGCCGCAAGTATAACAGTTCACACATCCATGAACTAACTCAGTGAATTCTGGCCAAATCAGAATTAAAATCAGGCCAGTGAATTTTCCAAAGCACAACACTTTTGGCCATTGATACTGGTAAGAAGATTGCATGGGAATCAGGAGGAGAATATGACTTTCTGTAGTAATTAAAAACATAGGTCCTTGTGATATATTCAGTGCCTTCTGCTTACATTTGCAAAACACTGAAAAAATCTGTTCTACTGTAGGCTGCTGCTGCATTTTATTCACTTTTCTCTCCCAGCTCCTTCTTTCCCTTCCCTGTCTTTGGAAGGTTTTTGTCTTGTTTTTGTAACATTTTCCTTCCATGGTGCAAAATAGCTATTTTCACCCCAGTGCTTACCCAGGTAGAACAGCTAAGAGGACCGCTTATTGATGAGGAAGTTTTTGGTTCCAGATGACTTTTATGTGCTTTAAAGCAGATAGTCTGGCATAGGAGGACTCTGTAGTTGGGTGGACACTTTTGCTTCATGCTTGTAGGGGTCTCTGCAACCATGAGAGAGGTTAAAATATAGAGAAGGTGACAGATGGATCTCTAGAGATCATTATGTGTATGAGTTGTTTAGGAAGAGACTGGATGGAGTGCTTGGTGCCATGGTTTAGTTGATGATCTCAAAGGTCACTTCCAACCTGATCTATTCTATGGCTATGTAAATGTATTGTTCCATCTCACTCATTTGACAGCCTTTCAGTAAAGCCATGTGAATTTAAGAAGACTACAGTGCAAAGACCAATATTAGAGTATGTTTATAATTTGACAACACAATTTAATTCATATATTGAGTTAGTCTCATAAAACTTTTAAAGTTTTCCTCGAACAGTACAAAATGAATGACTCATGGATTGTCAATACTGCAAAAAGTAAATTGTGCTTTTAAAAATCCTTGAGATGTCATTTAAATTACTAAAGCTGGGTGGGGTGGGTTTATTTTTGTTACTGCTACTGTCACTGCCAAAAATAACAAAGCTTTATAACTTGTCCAGTTCGGTTGAAGTAAAGATGGTGGTTGTGTGGAAAAGAATCCCTAGCTGAGGATTACCTTGAGTTACATTGGGTGCAATTCATACTGTTTTTTAAAATGAGTCACCATTATGAACTTAGTTTCTTGGTTTTTGTCTTCAGTAGTTGTCTCAGTCCGGAGACACAGTTAAATAGTCCCATGTTGTGAAATTAGAGGCACAAACGAGGCCAAAATATCAACAGCTAGACTATTACCTAAACAAAGTGGAAATAAGAAGGGGAGAGGGAGAAAATGGAGAGAGAAGAGGGAAGGAATTAGTGGGAGAGAGAGAGAATAGGGAGAAAAAGGAGAAAGTAGGAAAGAGACTATATTACCAATGGTCAGGGGTGGAGAGAGTCCAAGATGCATTGTGTTGCCCCGTGATGTTTCCAGCGTGTGGTGCTGTCTTCTTTCTTCTGCGTTTTTCTTCCTAAGTAGCCAGTAGTGGCTCTAGTCTTTTATACTGTTTTTAGTCCTTAGGTATGTGTCCCAAGTATTGTCCCTCAGGAATTCCAGGGCCAGGAAATCATCCTTAGGTAAATGTCCAGGTATCGTTCCTGAGGAAATCTTTCTGTGCCTTCCTGTGTGTTTTGGCAGGGGTCTGGATGGAGCTGGGGGGGTTCCGCCTCCTCCGTCTCCATCCAGACAAGCCCCCACACTCATTACACATCAGGAAACAGGTGGTGAATCCATTGTGTCACCCTCCCCAGGGTACTTGATGGGTGGAGATTGTCTTGTCTCATGCATATTCCCGAAGGTGGCCTTGGTCCATTGTTGTCCAGCCAGCTGTGGCCCAGTGAGCAATGTTATCTTTGCACCTTCCAAGAGTCGTTCTAGTGGCTCTGCCCAACACACATCAGCTATTGTCTGGGCAAGCAGCAAGTGATTTTATCTTTGAGTCACACCAAGAGAGACAAACATTTAGTCTCTCACAGTAGTTCAGCACTTTATCATGTCAGACTACTCAAAATTGTAAAAGTCTTGCCTCATTTCTCAAAAAAAAAAAAACATTTTGGGACAAATGTTCCCTAGGTACTATTTTGTTTTGTTTTGAGCTTAATGAATTGAGAAGTACTCCAGCTCTTTTTCTGTACTTTTGAAATTGTCTAAATTATAGAAAAAAATTAGAAAATAAGAAGCAAAGCTGTGAAATAGAACAAGACAGAAAAAGTACAGTAGATAGGCCAGGTTCTGAATGGGTTCAATTCACTATGTGTGAGATGTCTGCCTGGCTACCAAAGTTAAATCTGCTCTTTTGGCCTTTAGGTCAGGCATGTAGACAGGCAGAGGTTGGTCTCTTCTCCCAGGTAACCAGCACCAGAACAAGAGGACACAGTCTCAGGCTGTGCCAGGGGAGGTTTAGGCTGGAGGTTATGAGGAAGTTCTACACAGAAAGAGTGATTGCCCATTGGAATGGGCTGCCTGAGGAGGTTGTGGAGTCACCATCATTGGAGGTGTTCAGGAGGAGACTTGATAGGGTGCTTGGTGCCATGGTTTAGTTGATTGGGTGGTGTTGGATGATAGGTTGGACGTGATGATCTTGAAGATCTCTTCCAACCTGGTCTGGTCTGTTCCTCTTCAGCCATAGCTCTTGTGGCTCAGGCCATTTCTATAATAAATTTTAGGTTTCATTGCCTGTCCCTGCCTGACTGTCTTAGGTGGCTGTTTATGGTGTCATGAGTTAGGCTGCATGTGTGATACATGACCTGCTTCATCTCCTTCCCTGTTACATCCACATGTGGTAGGTTCTACCTGCTTTGAGGCCAATGGAATGAGAGGCAGAAGGGCCTGTCTATGTGAGAATGTTACTCTAGAGAAGATGTAGCATGCTTCAAAGACTGCACTTCAACATTTATATGTCCACTCACAAAATTGAAGTGTCCACAGAGGCAGCTTTGGAGAAAGAGGTTTAGCTAGCATAAATGACAAAATCAGAGAAATTTGGATTAGGAATATTTCCCATGAAAATCTTTCCCCTCATTGCATTGACAAAGGTGCAAGGTGCAGATAGAACAGACAAAACCAGATGCAGAGGTGGTAAACCAGTGTCCTCCTGAGCCAGAGAGCATAAAGAGCATTATCTCCACATCCATATCTGCAGCCCCTGCCCCTTCATGAATCTGCAGATGGATATTTTCAGCACAAGGGGTGTGGGGAGACCTAGAGTGACTATCTTGCTGTGTCTACATGGAAAAGGTCGGGAAGCATCTCTCAGCATTTTTGTTGTGACAGCCTTCCCTGTGGGAGCTCTGCTGCTTGGACTGCAGTTGAAGGCTGACCTGCTATGCTGCATTGAAGGGAAGAGCACTCACAGATTCAACAACATGCTGGCACCCACTGTCAGATCTCACAGGTTTCACATGGGATATATTTGGTATGCTCTTGTAGTTCAGGACAGTGCACTGCATACACTAAGAACACTACTGTGCACAAGGCCCTGGAGAAGACCCTTGTGAACAGACTTTTGAAGGCCAACTTGGAAGGAGACTAGGTTAGGAGGGATCAGTACTGAGAATTAATCTACTCTAATCCTTAACATGGGGTTTTCATTTTAAAAAACAGGAAGAAGAAAACCACCTTTCCTGTGATGATATCAACCATGCAAGGATGGACTGTGTAAGGAAAAAACCAATCGTCACTGCCAAAAATGGTGGAATGTTTTTCCTTGCTCTGCAAAGAAGTTTGCTTCATTTTATTCTCTATACCTTTTTGTCATCTTACATAACTCATGTAAAATAGTTTTATTTGTGGCAAAATATGAACACAGGACTGAGAGGAGGTTTAGGAAGAAAAGTAAATAAACAGAAGATTCAGCATAAATCATTTTAATACCAGGCAGGCCACATTAAGTGGTAACTGTAGAAGCATAAAGAAATTAATTCCAAATGGAGTGGCGTACTCCTTACTCTATGAAGGTGGAAGTGTTCTTGAAACATTGGGCCTGCCAGAGGCTACAAGCCACTCAGGAATTAACAACTGCCCTCTAGAAAAATGTGCAATGCACAAAGATATATAAAATATTGTCAGATCAAGGCAGTCCCACTGGGATCAGATTCTTGTCCTGCTGATGTAGAATTGCCCCTCTGTAAGCCAGCAGGGGATTTGCCTCCAGCAGTTTGATTATGGCTGTTCCCAGCAGACTTATGAAGAGCACTGGATTTGTGTGCCTAGTTAGATAGCTTATAGTGTCCTTCTCAGTAGGTTACTGTCTGTGGTCTCACTACTCCTGCTACATTAATATGTAACATTTTGTAAGCATTCCCCATACACTTAAGAATTTAGAAGTAAACCTTTTATCAGAATGATGAATTTGGTAATGAGCTGGCTGAATGTCAGCATCCATGATAAAGACAGTCCAAGTGAGTTTTATTGGATTTGTGCACAACTGTGCAAAGCTAAGCAACAATATGTAATCATGTTAGCAAGAGCTCACTGTTAGCGGTGCAGTGGTCAAATACTAAACTGGATCTGTGGTTTTGACATTTGATATGAGAAATGGTTCCTCTCTGTGTGCCAGAATGGATATCCTGAAAATGATGAAATAGATGAAGTGTGGGAGATAGAAAATGCATGAGGAAGAAAGAATTCTTTATGCAGAAGTATTCTCATCATAATTTAAAATGTCTTTTAAAATGTGCTTGGAAGGCATTGGATGTTCCTGTCTCCTTTTTACTAACAAGCAATGGAGTTTCTGAGAAGGATGCTAGAAATGTATGAGGATACATACCTGCCAGTGATACAAACTCTTCCAAATAATACCATTAATCATAGAATCAATAAGGTTGGAAAAGACCTCAAAGATCAAGTCAAACCTGTCACCTAACACCTCATGACCACTAAACCGTGGCACCAAGTGCCACGTCCAGTCCCCTCTTGGACACCTCCAGGGATGGTGACTCCACCACCTCCCTGGGCAGCACATTCCAATGGGCAATTACTCTTTCTGTGAAGAACTTTCTCCTCACCTCAAGCCTAAACTACCCCTGGCACAGTTTGTGACTGTGTCCTTTTGTTCTGGTGCTGCTTGCCTGGGAGAAGGGAGCAACCCCCACCTGTTTGCAACTTCCCTTCAGGTAGTTGTAGACAGCAATGAGGTCTCCCCTTAGTCTCCTCTTCTCCAGGCTAAACAATCCCAGCTCCCTTAGCCTCTCCTCATATGTTAGGAAATTATTAATTAAACTATTTTTCTGAATGCTGTACTTTAGCAGTTATTTGTATTTTTATTTCTGTGTTCACCACAGTCTATTAAATTGCAGGTATCAGTAACAATCTTTTTAACAAAAAGAATTTTGAAGTCAACTGTTACGACACCATACAAAATAAAGAGCAGGTAAAGCTTTCATCTTAATATCATGCTAATATAGAATCATAGAATCAATAAGGTTGGAAAAGACCTCAAAGATCATCAAGTCCAACCTGTCACCCAACACCTCATGACTACTAGACCATGGCTTCAAGTGCCACGTCCAATCCCCTCTTGAACACCTCCAGGGTCATATCTCAGAAGTACCATTTATTCCAAGCAAATTTAATTTGAAAAGATCAGGCTCATTGTACAAGAGAAATACACTTTACCTAAGGAAGCAAGGACAAGTGACTGCCCACAGTTCTTGCTTTTCTAGTGGTGAAATTTCAATGTGCCTGAACTATGATACCTGTGCAAGCTGCTGAGATGTGTCCAGCTGTTGGGGAGGTGAAGTTTTGTATCAGACCATAATTAACTTGGCTGGATTTTCTTCCTCTTCTTATTTACTCCATTGCCTTACCTGGAAATGGACATTTTCTTCTTGATCTCTGTACACAATGTGACTGCTTATAGTCTATTACTAGTGGTTAACATCAACAGAGAAAGCATATTTGAGCAGTTGTGTGTGGGAAATACTCTTGCAATGTGTGATTTTCTTTAAATGGTGAAAAAACAAGTATTTCTAGGTCAACTCATGTAACCTGAATACTATGGTTTTGAAATGTCTTGCAAAAATTTGTAGGTCTTGTAACTTCTGTTACCAGTTATGTTGGCCACGTTTTAAATGTGCTGAATTAAAGCAGCTGGTTATGTATGGAAAAAAAAGCACTCTCGCTGTTCTTCACTGTCTTTTGTGCTAGTGCCTAACTGCCATGGGTATTAATAGCCTTTAGAATACCATCCAGTTTTGCTTTAAACATTGTAAATTAAAGATTTATAAGAAAATTGTTGAATGTTGTGTTCATTGTTTCTGCCTGCTTTTAGGCCAAAATCTCCAATTCCCATGTCTACATATTGAATCTCATGCCTTTCCTCTGCTAGCGAAAAGGATCATAGGATGTTAGGGGTTGGAAGGGACCTCTGAAAGTCAGAGTCCAACTGCCTTGTCAGAGCAGGACCATAGAATCTAGCACAGGTCACATAGGAACACATCCAGCTGGGTCTTGAAAATCTCCAGAGGAGGAGACTTCCCTGAGCATCCTGTTCCAGGGCTCTGTGACCCTCACAGTGAAGAAGTTCCTCCTCATGTTGAGTTGGAACCTCCTGTGCTGTAGTTCATATCCATTGCTCCTTGTCCTGTCACAGGGTGCAACTGAGCAGGGCCTGTCACCTACCTCTTGACACGAACCCTCGTTTTTATAAACATCTATTAAATCGCCTCTCTGTCTTCTCCAGACTGAACACCCCCAGGTCTCTCAGCTTCTCCTCATAGGGCAGTGCTCCTGTCCCTTAATCATCCTGGTAGCTCTCCATTGGACTTTCTCCAGCAGATCCCTGTCCTCCTTGAACTGGGCAGCCCAAAACTGGATGTGATATTCCAGGTGTGGCCTTACCAGGGCAGAGCAGAAGGGGAGGAGAACCTCACTCTCCAAGAGACAGATGGCCACTTCCACAGGACACTACCTATCCATTTCATTTTCCACTCTTGTGTTGGCCTCAGGCATATTCAGAAATTTCTCTTCTGTGTAGGCCTACACCGTGTAGACCATGCTGTTAATTCTTCAGTAACAAAGCTGTATCTATATGTGCTACTTGGCACATCTGGATGAACAACTTTCTGAACCTGAGGACTGTACAAAATGCTATGCACCAAATGAGTACCACTTTACCGTTTCTGCTGTGCTGTGTTTGTTAATGCACTGTAAGGTTGCATTTCTGCTCTCAGCTAAAATTAAATTGCTCTCAGCTAAAATTACACTACTTTCAGCTGCAATTAAATCACTCACCTCACATTCAGTTGGTTACCTTGTCACACCCTTGTCATTTTCTCTGCTTTCTAAAGTAAAGTTTCTCATCTGCCAAATTACACAGATTTGTTTTTTCACTCCTTTGCAGATGCATGAGTTTGTCAAAGCTGTTTATGTATGTATTTATGCATGTATTCACGTAATTATACCTTTGAAAAGGTGCTCAAAGGACAAATATCATGAGAGTATGAAAGAATGGGGGGAGTCAAGCAGAGATCTAAAACTCAAGTGCTTCCTTATTACTCCCCCTCCTTGTGCAACAGGTTCTGACTCTAATCCTGTGATGTGCCAAAGACAAAAAAAATATCAATAAGGAGCCAGAGATAGTGCGAGCTTTTGCATGTGATATGACAGGTGGCCTTAGCAGTATAGCTCCTCTGACTGTCCACATGGCCATATCATAGAATCAGTAAGGTTGGAAGAGACCTCAAAGATCATCAAGTCCAACCTGTCACCCAAGACCTCACAACTACTAAATCATGGCACCAGGTGCCACGTCCAACCCCCTCTTGAACACCTCCAGCACCTCCCCGGGCAGCCTATTCCAAAAGCTGACAATTCTCTCTGTGAAGAACTTTCTCCTCACCTCGAGCCTAAACTTCCTCTGGCACTGTCTGATATTTTCAACCAGTATTCTGAATTGATTGTGTTGAAGGGTATGCATCAGTATTTTAGAGGTGGATTCTTTCTCTTTGGTTTGCTCTTTTCATTTTCTGATTGCTGGTTTATTAATGTCCTGCAAGCCTAATTAAAAATTTCAGGGTAATTTACAGAGGTACGAAGTACCAGGCAAAGTGTCAGTTTTGGCTTACATCTGAGCAGAGCCCCAAACATTGTGCTGCTTGAAATACTAGAGGATGGCTGAGCTATCTTCTTCCTGAAACATAACAATCTTTGCAGCTGTTACCATGTCCCAGATATCTTACTTAAGGAAACGTTTGCCACAGAAATTTGGAAATTGTTACTGGTTCCATCCCTCTGCTGTGTTCCTCTTTTTAAACTTTTGTTTCTTTGCTTCCTTTTTGGGGTGTGTGTGTAGGTGTTTTCTTTTAAAACAATTCTGTTAATCTAAGTGAAGTCAAACCAATGTAAAACTGATGTGAGGGAATGAAAGACCAGATCATGCACAAATACAAATGCATGATGACTGTTGTCCTGCGTTCTGTCATTTAGAGAGGACAACTGTGAAAATGTCACGTTTATTACCAAGAGCTGAATGTCATCGTCTTTTGACCTCAAACTTCTGTAAAGATTGGTAACTCTCAAGAAAAGCTGCTGTGTTTTCCTTCCCCACTTGCCTTCTGTGTTGAGAATGGCACTGGCATTTGTTTGAGAACTTCGTGGCAGGCACAGAATCACATCCTGAAACATACGTAAACTTGTTGAGACTACTGGCAGACAAATACTTTCAACTGTTTTGCTTTTCAGATCTCCACAGGCTGATATTTTGTAGGAAATGGGCATCACATAAGAGATGTGAGATATGGTTAATGCTGACTTCTTGGTGCTCATGAAATTCTTGATTTCTGTTATATTCTGCTTTAAGTCTAATCAGGAATGAATGCAAGAAGGATGATGAGTTCTTTATGTGTTAGCTAGTCTGGCAGGTGACTGACTTGCATAACCTCTAGAAAAAACTGCTGTATTGCAAATGCTAATGCAATCTGTGACCTTTGCATAATAAGAACATTGATAATGGGTTTTCCAATGGTGCTCTCATTAATAAAGTGTAGGGAATAGGGCTGGTACAGTGGGTGTGAGGCAAACAGGATTAGTCAGTGTCTTTAATCATGTCTTCTTGATGACTGAACTGCTTCACACACATTTATCTTGGAGGCATGGGCTAGAGTTATACATCAGTTATACATCAGATCTCTACAACCTCATTAATATCCAAGTAAAGACTAACATGCTTTTCAAGATGATGCTAGACACTTTCCTACATCGCCTGATCTCTCAGAGGCCACAGGTGCTGAAGTTTAACACAATTAGGATATACTTCTTAGCGTATCCAGTTTCCTGTGAGGATGAAGGGTTATACCTTACAGAGTGTTTTCTAGAGTTCTGCCCATTTCTAGAAGTCACTGGTAACACAATCCACTTTGAGCAAGACATAGAATCATAGAATTGTCAGGGTTGGGAGGGACCTCAAGGATCATCTAGTTCCAAGCCCCCTGCCATGGGCAGGGACACCTCATGCTAGATCAGGTTGCCCAGAGCCACATCCAGCCTCGCCTTAAAAACCTCCAGGGATGGGGCTTCTACCACTTCCCTAGGCAACCTGTTCCAGCATCTCATCACTCTCATGGTGAAGAACTTCTTCCTAACATCCTAGCTTTCTTTTTGGCCCCCTTCAGATACTGGAAGTCCACAATAAGGTCTGCTTGGAGCCTTCTCTTCTCCAGACTGAATAGCCCCAATTCTCCCAGTCTGTCCCCATAGGAGAGGTGCTCCAGCCTTCTGATCATCCTCATGGCCCTTCTCTGGGCATGCTGCAGCATGTTCATATCTTTCTTGTAATAGTGACTCCAGAGCTGGACACTGCTCCAGGTGGAGTCACACCAGAACAGAGTAGAGGGGGAGAATCACCTCCCTCATCCTGCTGGCTATACTTCTCTCGATGAAGCCATAAATTAATTTTCATTTAAGTGTTCTGTGAGAGAGCTGCTAATTTGTACTGAATTTTCCCAAGAAGAAGCAGAATACTGACTCTTTGTTAACCTGGCAAGGAGGTCACTCTGCTGCTGGGGACAGTGCTGGCAAGCTTACCAGGGGAAAAGTAAAATATGCTCCTACAGGAATGTGGCAAACACCATGTATTAGGCAAGACTTAGAAGCATTAGTAGTATATTAGTACTGTACAAGAGACTCTTTCCCTGGCTGAGTTAACCTGGAAGGGAGCACTGGGCCATGCAAGATTTGAGACAGATCCAAAAAATAATGCAGTAAATGAAGGAAACACATTCTGCAATCATCATATGCAATTATCCTTCATTTAGACAAGAATGAGGCCATCGCTAGAGGCCTTGTAAATCCCACTGGTATCATAGAAATAGCCCAGGAAAGTAAATATTAATCTGTAAAGCACTAAAGAGGCCATTTAGTCTAACTATAGAAATCTGTGAGAAGGCTGAACTCAGCCACACTGCTTTTGTTAAAAGATGTTTGGTGCTGCTTTAGAAATGTGGATCTGAGACCCTTGGTAGAGAGTTCTGTGGTCTCGTAGTCACTTCATTTCTTACTTCACTACAGACTTATTTTGGTGACTGTTTAGTGGTGCAAGGCTTTGCAGTCAATCAGATGTTTCCTGGAAGAGGTTCAAAATTAAGTTCAGGAGTGGACTGAGTAATTATCTGAGGCTGGGGATGTTGATAGTGATCTTTCTGTTGACAGGGTTGAAATGTATAATTATTATTTTTGGAATTAGTTTAGATACTGTCAATTTGTTGCCAGTGTGGCATAGACAGTGTGTTTTAATGAAATAAATGTTGCCATGGACACATATTAAAAATATGTATTACCTGTCAGCCCTCCTAAAGACTGCAATGCAATCTGTAATGAGGAAAAAGGTCCAAAGTAAAGAATAAAGAAATGCACAAGGGATTTCAGATGCTATGGGATCTGCTTTGAATTTCTCCAAGTAACACCTATTGCTTCAGCTTCATGTTTCAGTTACCTATATGAGAGAGAGAAGTAACTGCTGAAAATCTATGTTTTTTTGGGAAATAAAACTGTCAAAAAGTAAAAAGGAGTAAAATTATGAATAGGAGGCCTGTTTCTTATTAACCATAAAGCTTATGTGCTACCATGGTCCCATTCCTCAAGCATCCATAGTGCCTTGCTCTGGGAGACATCATGAGCTGTTTACTTTGAATGGCAGATCCAAAACACCTAGGCTGGCCCTTAGCTCATGTATACATACATCCTTCATCCACTAAGTATGTATGATGCATCACCTTGCTCTGATACCACAGTGGGATATCTGAGGTGGAGTTGCCACACGGCCCTGTTGTGTCTGGCAACTAGCCAAATTGGAGGCTGGAATGGTCCCAGGACATTTGGATGGTCTTTACCAGTACTGTGCATACTTCAATGAAGTAGATTGGTCTTTTAGCTTATACTGTATATAGTTGGAACCACCGTGGGCTTAGGTCTTTTGCCCCTTTCTCATTAGACAGCAAAAGTTTCCCTAGCAAGCTACTGCGTTGCAATGAAGCATCAGTCTCACCACATGTATATAGGAGACACACGTCTCCTCCTGGATGCAGTGTTCTCATGTTTCCTCATTGCTGCAGCCCTGCCTCTTCTGCTACTTGTGCCAGAGTCAGTCTGCCTCCTCTTGTCACTCCCTAAATGCCCTATCCTGTGTCCATTTACATTCACACTTGGGTTTTCATGTTGAAGGGAGAGAAATAGCTTGGTCTCGGTGTTCTGCAGATCAACACCTTAAAGAGATGAGACATACTCTTGCCATGGTGTTCTTGAGGGGAAAGAAACAAATAGGGTGTTGGGGGAAGCTAGTCATATGTATAACTGAGGAAAAACCCAAATGAGCCCCTAAACTTAACCCTTTGTACTTCCAAAGCCAGCTAGCCAGAGGTGTAGTCCTGAGAGGGCTTTCAGACTCACATCTTTCAGGTGGTGTTTGGGCAATGGTGGCAGCAGGTAACAGGCCTGGACTTCTCCACTGAGGTCCGGGGATGATGGTTCATGTTGAAATTTTGAATGTATAGGGTGCTGGCCATCCTTTGTCTGGCTTGGTTGGCTGAGTTGCCAGGGTAGATACTCCCTTGTCCAGATTTTGGCAAGCAGCTTTTGGTCTTATCTATGCTTTATGAAGTCTTGTCAGAGGATCCCAGAGAGGTGGCAGGCTTCCCTCCATGAAGCAGCCTTTGCAAGGGGACTGACAGACATCTTAAAGCTGAAAGAGAAGCTCATGAAATCAGGAAAACCAGCCAGCCATTTACATCTTAAACACACTTATCACTAACACCCACATTTTCCTTCTGTCATTAAAGACATTTAAAGTCTCCCTGTATATCTGTCAGGACACAAACCAGTCCCTCCTTCAGTGCAACTTTCAGGCAACAGTATTTCTTTACAGATTCCCTCTAAGAAGTAGGTAGCATCTACTGGTTCTTCAGCATGTCTCTTACTTGATTTTTTTCTACAGCAATTCAAGTTTTTACCCCACTTGCATCTACAAACCTCTGACTTTCAAAAAATTATTATTAAAAAACTTACAAAAATCATATTTCCCCTTTTATTCCAAAGGGTATTTTGCCTAACTTCAGACAGCAGTTTCAGGCTGGGCATTTATAATTCTCACAGATGTCTTCACCATGTGCAAGGACTAGAAATTACAGTGACAAAACCTCCGGGAAATGACACAAGCTCTATTAACCATAGGAAAATGTCTCTTAGGAATTCAGCAGCAGAAAAAAAAGTGAGAAATTGTACTGTCATGAGAAAATGTGAACTGGCATAAAAACAGAGAGTGTCATGCATCTTCCTTTCTAAGTTCTGCTGTTTTGTTTGTTCAAGCTTGTGTATACACAAAAAGCTCTGCTACGTTAAATGGATTTGTGATAAAACTGAAATCGTTATCTCACCAGTCACCAGGACTTGAAGTGTTACTGTTACAGTGCTTACTGGATTTGAAGTATTATTTTGAAGTGGTAGAAAGAACAAATTTTCTTAGGCATAGAAACTGAAAGATAGGAGAGAATAAAAGTAATATTTGTTAGATCATAGCAGGCCCATGAAACCCTGCTAACCCTAAGAGGGATCAACAGCAGATGCTTAGTTAAGAATATAAGAAACAAAACAGCATTTAGTGATGCATCTTCCTACCATTGGGGTACTGGTTGACAGTAGGCTGAACATGAGCCTGCAGTGTGCCCAGGGCGCCAAGAAAGCCAATGGCATCCTGGCCTGGATCAGGAACAGTGTGGCCAGCAGGAGCAGGGAGGTCATTCTGCCCCTCTGCACCACACTGGTTAGGCCACACCTTGAGTACTGTGTCCAGTTCTGGGCCCCTCAGTTTAGGAAGGATGTTGACTTGCTGGAACGTGTCCAGAGAAGGGCAACAAAGTTGGTGAGGGATTTGGAGCACAGCCCTGTGAGGAAAGGCTGAGGGAGCTGGGGTTGCTTAGCCTGGAGAAGAGGATGCTCAGGGGAGATGTTATTGCTGTCTGCAACTACCTGAAGGGAGTTTGTAACCAGGTGGGGGCTGGTCTTTTCTCCCAGGCAACCAGCACCAGAACAAGAGGACACAGTCTCAAGCTGTGCCAGGGGAGGTTCAGACTGGATGTGAGGAAGAAGTTCTTCATAGAGAGAGTGATTTGCCATTGGAATGTGCTGCCCAGGGAGGTGGTGGAGTCACCATCACTGCAGGTGTTTAGGAGGAGACTTGATGGAATGCTTGGTGCCATGGTTTAGTTGATTAGATGGTGTTGGATGATGGGTTGGATGCAATGATCTTGAAGGTCTTTTCCAACCTGGTTTATTCTGTTGTAGTCACTTGTGATACCTTTTCTATCTTCTAGGAATTTCAAAATAATATTTTGTATTTCTTATCATGCTATCAAGCTATTGCATGTAGCCCCAGCAGAGCTTCATAGTGATCTCCCACAATGTGAAAACAGTAAATATTCTTATTGTTTGTTTTCTAGCAATGTAGCCATGTGAGGACCATTTAAAGCTGAGAGCCCTGGGGCTGGTTAGTCTGGAAAAGAGAAGGCTGAAATGAGATCTTATTAATGTTTATAAATATCTGATGGGTGGCTGCCATAAGTTGGTACCAGTGTAATTTCAATGGTGTCCTCTGATAGGACAAGGGCCAATGGATAAAAACTAGAGCAGGGTAAGTTCCACCTCCACAGGAGGAAAAAGTTCTTTACTGTGAAGGTGACAGAGCACAGGAACAGGCTGCACAGAGAGGTTGCAGAGTCTCCTCTAGAAATTTTCGAGACCCATCTGGATGCATTCCTGTTTGACCTGCCCTAGGTGATTCTGCTTTGGCAGGAGGGTTGGATTTGAGAGGTGCCTTCCAATGCCTACCATTCTATGATTCTGCAAGCTTTCTCCTTGTCCACTTTCGTTTGCTTCTTTAGAGGTGTCTCACAGGATACCACAATCGAGAGATGGAGACAAAGCTTGATGCAAGCAAAGTGTCTACTAACATAATCAAAAGCAACTCGTGATTGGTAATTAGATGTGTCCGTGCGACAGTTACAGATTCGTGATTGACTGCCGAGAAAATGCCAGGGAGCACACATCCCTTGGCAAGGCTCAGACAGGTGTTAGACAAAAGACAAACAATCACACATCTCTTATCTAAGTTCAGACAGAAGACAAAAGACTCTCTTGCAATGTTTACCAGCTCTTATTCTCAGCTCGTTGTGTGGCTTCCCTGAGTCACAATGGCTGTTGGCAATCAGCTAAATGCTTTTTTCTCTCTACACAGCTGCAGTTTTTTTCCCAAGGTTTGTGGCCCACAAGAGCTAAAACATTTCATTCTATCAGTTGAGCATTTCTTGAGGTTCTACTCCCTAAATTCAGTCCGTCAACAGGAAGCCTTTTGAAATGTGGATAGAGGATATCAAATCCATCTTCTTTGTCCACATGTTTATTAAAAGTATAACCATAGAATTTCAGCAGCTATGTGATGTTTTACTGCGTTGATGAATGCTGTGTTGATCTTCCCCACTTTGTACCTGCTAATTCTAATCCTTTGAAGAGTTCCTACCGATTTCCCCAATGTAGATCATAGTATCATAGTATCATTCAGGGTTGGAAGGGACCACAAGGATCATCTAGTTCCAACCCCCCTGCCATGGGCAGGGACACCCCACACTAGATCGGGCTGGCCACAGCCTCATTCAGCCTGGGCTTAAACACCTCCAGGGATAGCACCCCAACCACCTCCCTGGACAACCCATTCCAGGGTTTCACCACTCTCATGGTGAAGAACCTCCTCCTCACATCTAGCCTGAATCTCCCCACCTCCAGCTTCGTTCCATTCCCCCTAGTCCTATCACTACCGGAGATCCTGAGAAGTCCTTCCCCAGCCTTCCTGTAGGCCCCCTTCAGATACTGGAAGGCCACAATTAGGTCACCTGGGAGCCTTCTCTTCTGCAGACTGAACAGCCCCAACTCCTTCAGTCTGTCCTCATAGGAGAGGTGCTCCAGCCCTCTGATCATCCTTGTGGCCCTTCTCTGGACACGTTCCAGCACCTCCACATCCCTCTTGTAATAGGGGCTCCAGAACTGGATGCAGTACTCCAGGTGGGGTCTCACCAGAGCTGAGTAGAGGGGGAGGATCACCTCCCTCGACCTGCTGGCCACACTTCTCCTGATGCAGCCCAGGATCTGATTGGCTTTGCGGGCTGCAAGTGCACACTGAGAGCTCATGTTGAGCTTCTTGGATGTTGAGGTTTTTTTCTTTTAGTTCAAATTCTTTTGCTTATATATAGTTCAAATGATTTTGCTTATAGCTCAAATTCTTTTGAAAGCCTGTGTAAAAACTTTGTAGAAAATGATGAGTTCCTGACATCTTGTTGCATTGAGTTGTTACCACTTCTTTTTTTCTTTTCATATTTTAACTACTTCTATTGACATCTGAAATTTGTACAGATCTTCCATGTGCTTAACCATAAAACAAGTGCTCTGATTGGTACTAACACACATTTGTATCTTTCCCCCCAGCAAATTAAGTTGCAAAATACACTTCATTTTTCTGCTATGGCTTCATTTTGTTCTGAGCCTTTCTTTTGCAACTTCATCATCTATTGTCTCTGCAGAGTCTCTGAAATATTTCTTGCTCTTACTATATTTGAAGATTTATGGTGTTTTAATACCTTATGTTTCAGCTCCAGTTATTTAGTTTCTGTCTACTTACCTGAACTCCAACAAAACATTGGAGCTGTCATCACAGGAGCTGTTGTTTGAGGAAATGCTGGGGTTTCATTCTTTGCTCGTTTACGAAAGGTCAAACTATGAACAACAATAAAATCAGTATAGCTAGTCAGTGATCTTTTCAAGGGAAAAGAAGAGAAACAAACCTTGAATTTACCAAAGCATTTCTGTGACCTCTAGGTCCAAGAATAGAATAGAATAGAATAGAATAGAATAGAATAGAATAGAATAGAATAGAATAGACCAGACCAGACCAGACCAGACCAGACCAGGTTGGAAGAGACCTTCGAGATCATCGTGTCCAACCTATCATCCAGCACCACCTAATCAACTAAACCATGCAACCAAGCACCCCATCAAGTCTCCTTCTAAACACCTCCAGTGATGGTGACTCCACCACCTCCCCAGGCAGCCCATTCCAATGGGCAATCACTCCCTCTCTGTAGAATTTCTTCCTAACCTCCAGCCTAAACCTTCCCTGGCATAGCTTGAGACTGTGTCCTCTTGTTCTGGTGCTTCCCAGCATGTGATCCTACCTCAATTTCTAATAAGTAAATAACAGTAAATAGGATTTTAGCCTGATGCCCTTTTTGGTCCCTATTCAGATCATAAAAAATGTCTGACACATGTTCAAGGCTACAGTCTTGCTTCTCTAAGACTGTGTACCCAAATGCTCCTGAAACCAGGTGAGGGGAGCATGCACCCTTTGGCAAAGAAACTCTGGTTCACATACTCACTGGAATCAATCAGAGTCAAATCAGTTCTGTTGTTCTAGACACACAGTTTTATGGAAAACCCTGCTCTTTAGTTTTTGAGTATCTTGCTGTTCACTGTAGTCATCCAGATAACTTCCAAAATATGGGCTACAAAATTATCAGAAGCATTGTTAAGTTCTAGGCCTGTAGTTCTTGCTTTCATCTAGAGGAATACCAGCAAGAATAATGTTATTAAAACCCCCCATCAACATGTCCCAGTACATCACATAATGTACTTAGCCAAATGTCTCCCTGTCTTCAGGCAATACCAGCATTTCAGGCTTTCCTTTTCTATGGCCCATCCGTGAACATGATTCTGAACTGATTAATCTAGTTTGAAAGGCTGAAGCATCTGTTTTTTTGCTTATAAGCTTTTACTTCAAGCCCAGAAGTTGAACAAAGTATTCTAAATTTAAAATAGCAAAATGGAAAGAATTGAGAAAGCTTTTTTGTTTCCTAAGTCACCTTTCAGACCTCTGGAGATAGTCAATCTATTCTGAATCACAGAGGGAAAAGATCTAAACTAGGACAATGTGAGAATGTAATATACACTGTGAGGATATAAGCAGAATTCAGAAATTAAAGGTATTAAAATTCTCAGATACTTTGTCACTTGCAAAATTTACAATTAGTGAGGCAAAGCAAACAAAATTGTACATCTTTTACAAAGAGTATAGGTCAGCTGCTTTTGAGCAGAGATGAGTGGCAGTGAGCTCTGATGTTTGAACTACAGGGAAGCAAAACAGTTGGGATGCTATGCTGTTCATGATGGGTGAGTAGATTTCATGATGAAAAAGAAAGGTTCCAATACTAATGTAGCTCCACACTGGAACCTTGTTTAACACACTGCAGAAGTAACTGCAGAGCCACAGTAAGGAGGGAAGAGCCACAGCTTTCTTGTCTCTGAAAGTTGGGTATATAATACAGAATAGGCAAAACTTCTCTGAAGTAAGCAGCAACTGAGATAGATATAACAAGAGTCAACTGACTTCTCTTAATAGAATGAAGCTGGAGGTGGGGAGATTCAGGCTGGATGTGAGGAGGAGGTTCTTCCCCATGAGAGTGGTGAAGCCCTGGAATGGGTTGTCCAGGGAGGTGGTTGAGGCCCCGTCCCTGGAGGTGTTTAAGCCCAGGCTGGCTGAGGCTCCGGCCAGCCTGATCTAGTGTGGGGTGTCCCTGCCCATGGCAGGGGGGTTGGAACTAGATGATCCTTGTGGTCCCTTCCAACCCTGACTGATACTATGATACTATGATATCATGCTCACATGGTAAGAAGGAATCCTTTGTGGGAATGAGAACTGTTAGGTTACAGAATCACTTCTGAAAACAATCAGGAACAGGAGGAACACTGAGACCTGCAACATTCATAATTGGCAGGCTATAAAATGCACTGAAACTGTAAATAAGAAAATGCAAATATAATCATATAGTTGTAGGATGGTAGACGTCATTGCCCACTTTCTTCCTCTCAGTCTTTTGTGATTCTTATCTAAGTTGTTTCTCTTCCCATTATTCCTGACCGTAGGATTCATTCAGATACTAAAAAAGGGTCACATTATGACACAGGGTGAGGAGAAATTGGTGGCAATATGAGGACAAGAATTTTTTTTAAAGTAGGTAAAGCTTGCTTAAGTCTCATTTGACTGTTAGCAGATGGCAATGCACTCCCATTCTTGGCAAATTATTTTAGCAGGCTCTCTGAGCAACTGCATACGGGGGCGGAAGTTATGATGCCGTTCTAAAGCAGAAAAATAACTTACAACCCAAGTTTTGTGTATTTTATGCTATTATGAGCAGCTGTGAAAACACATATTTATTTTGACTATTTGCCTTAGCTTCAAAATTTGTAATTGGAATGAAAAAATCACAGGGTGTTCCCTTTCTGTTTTCTTTTGAAAGGACTTGCGTGCAGGGCTTCTTTACACCTGTGGATTCCAGAGCTATAAGTAATGCAATAAAAATCTGATCCAAATCTCAGTGAAATTCACAAGTGGCTTTCCATGGGCTTTATGGGGCTTTCTGATGGACCTTCTCTAGCTTTGGATCAAGCCAGAAGCTTTAATGTTTTCACACCTACCTGACAAACTTTGGCTATTTTGAAGGTCTTGTTTTGAAGCTGAGGTGAGACATCTCACCCTCAGGGTCTGACTAGTCTGAAAAAGTTGCATATGTGCAACTTTGCAAAGCTACAACTCTGTTTACTGAGGTGTAAACCAAAGTATAAGTAACAGCACGAGGGGCCTCGTGTCTGACCTGAAAGGGGTTTTAAGAAAGTACTGAGCTGCAGAAGATGCAGGAAGATGCTAAGGACTGTACTACTATAAGCATGCACCAGAACACAGGGTGCCAGGAGAACTTAGGTTCCCACCATCTAACTGGGAAGTTTTGGCAGTGATAGACTTGAGCTTTCTGACTTGTTTCTTGGATCCTGTAGCACTAGATTGCTCCACTATCCCAGTGTGAACACTTTTGCATCTTGCTATTTTTGTATTTCCCTCATATAGACTTTCATTTGCTTCACCTCCTTTGCTTAGCAACTAAATGAAAGAGCTGCTTTAAAATCCAGACTGTGGAGTGATTCATGACCAGATATAACAGGAATAGCTCATTCTTATCTCATTTGAGAGTTGGTTTAAATTTTGGGGGTACCTTTTCAGAACATACAGGAACCTACAAATTCAGATCATGAAAAGACATTCATGCCATAAGAAGGAACTATAGATTAATGCTGAGGGGTTCCATATAAATGACTTCATCACCTATGGATGAAAAAAAAGGAAAGTTGTCTTCTGCAACAATTTCCTGGGGCCATATGGATACCTTGAGGGAGTGAAAGCCAATAGATGGATCTACCTGGAAACACTTGCTGATGCTGGAGTGATTGATCTTTCAAATGGTATGGGGTTTCCCACTGAATGCTTGACAACTGTAGGCTTCACTTGTGTTTTCTAGTCCTCTAAATATGTAGGAAGACCTCCCTTAAAAAATGAACACACTCTGTGGTATCCATGACTATGAGATGCTAATCTCTGTAATTATAAACCACTGTGAATCACTATGTACATTTTGCCGCTCAGTAGGAAAGAGTTTATGTTACTTAGCTGTGGTTGATGAGATCAAATCTTCTCCCTACAGTGGCTTTAAGGTACTCTGAGGAGGGTTGATTATATCCACACTCTGCTTACTTTAAGCTCATTAAGCGGCAATTAAAATGATATCTGTAAAGCTTATTGAAAAATTAAATTGCTTTTAAGGTTGCTGATTAAGTTCTCCTTTGTAGGATATAGTATTTACTTTGAAGAAATCATGTGTTTTAAGACCATAGAAAATCAGTGAGATAACATATAATACTATTCTTTTCTTCAGTAGTAATGAGACAGCTTCATATGCATCAGAAGGACTGCTCTTTGTGTTTATGTTAAACTGTGAAGAGGAGGCTCAGAGGAGACCTGAAGGGAGGTTGTAGCCAGGTGGGGATTGGTCTCTTCTCCCAGGCAACCAGCACCAGAACAAGAGGACACAGTCTCAAGCTGCACCAGGGGAGGTTTAGGGTGGATGTTAGGAAGAAGTTCTTCACAGGAGTGATTGGCCATTGGAATGGGCTGCCCAGGGAGGTGGTGGAGTCACCATCACTGGAGGTGTTTAGGAAGAGACTGGATGGAGCGCTTGGTGCCATGGTTTAGTTGTTTGGATGGTGTTGGATGATAGGTTGGACTCAATGATCTCAAAGGTCTTTTCCAAGCTGGTTAATTCTATTCTGTTCTAATCCTCTCTTTCAGAGGAAGTGTAGAATGAGAAAGTAACTGGTCGGTGAACTTCTTTCTCCAGCACTATTTGTGGTGTGCGGAGTCCCTGTGTGGCCTAATTGTGCCAATGCAGAAGATTCAAGTTCAAGTTTTGCTTCAGGCTTCATACAGGTATTTGTTAGATCAGAATTGGTTTATATAATTCTATACAAATAAGGTAGGCACAAAATTGGAGGAAGGGTCAAGCTGAAAAAGCAAGCACTGGCACTTAGTAAAACCCTGTGTCCTTTAAAAAGATTTCATTTAATTTACAGACTACATGCCATATGAATTGAATTAAGGTTGACCACGTATGCTGAATTCTGAAATATTCTGGTTTTCAGTCATAATTCAGGTCACAATTTTAGGCACCTTGATTTCACAGAGTAGGGTGATAGGTGTTCTGTTAGAGTTCTTGCCTACATCTTTCCCATGTAGAGATCTCATTTGCTTTGAGAGAGGGGTGAGACAGGAACTAAAGGGTTTCATATTGGTTAAGTCTTCCACACCTTGTAAGATGAATCCACTACTCAGAAGAGCTAGAGATTGCCTCCATCATGGATTTTTCTCTGGACTGATCTTAAATACATTTGCCTGCAATGTAAGATCTGTGACTTTAACGTTGGAGAGGCTTATGTTAGCCTTTACATTTCTTGTTAGTGCTCTGATTTCCTTGTTTGTTTGTTACCTGCCCCCCCGTCTTGATTTGCTTTCTTCTTTTCCTCCTATCACATATTGCTCTCCTCTCACTCCCCATCCTCATCTGTCCCTGAATGAGGGTGTTGGAGTCCAAATTGTGTGTGTAAGGTGGCAGCCATGGAGAAGGGCTGAGTGAGGCACCAATGGAGATATCTGCTTGCATGCCTGACCTTTTGTACAACTGACTCCTACCCTTTTCTTGTTGGGAGTTTGAAAAAGTGAAGTTATGCAGAGGGTGCCTAGGCTTCTTACAAAGCCAATGGTCAAACAAAACATCTCATTCAACTGCTTGCAAGCCCTTAGAATATGTCTTGACCTCTTAATTTACTGTATGGAAAGTCTTATCAAGTGGTGGCAATTTTTTTTGGAGGTCTGAAGACCAATCTAATAAAAAATCAACTTTCCTGTAAGTAGAGGTACTAAGGCAAGTAGCTGGTATATTGTGGTGGTTTAGACTACACTTAAAATTTAGTTACAAATTTCACAGTATCACAGTCACAGTATCACAGTATAACTAAGGTTGAAAGAGACCTCGAGGATCATCGAGTCCAACCTATAAATACAGACCTTATGACTAGGCCATGGCACCAAATGCCACATCCAATCTCCTCCTGAACACCTCCAGGGATGGGGACTCCACCACCTTCCTGGGCAGCACATTCCAATGACGAACAACTCGCTCGGTGAAGAACTTTCTCCTCACCTCGAGTCTAAACCTCCCCTGGCACAGCTTGAGACTGTGTCCCCTTGTTCTGGTGCTGGTTGCCTGGGAGAAGAGACCAACCCTTTCCTGGCTACAACCCCCTTTCAGGTAGTTGTAGAGGGCAATGAGGTCACCCCTGAGCCTTCTCTTCTCCAGGCTAAACAATCCCAGCAGAAATGTAGAAAAATACAAATAAATCACTATTGGGTGTAAAAGGGAAAACAAATGATTATTCTTAACAAATTTATTGGATAAATATCTAGAATACGATGAGCTGTACCATAACAATTCTCACCTTTTCTGATCTTGGCTGTTTTGCTTCACTTGGGAGAGAGAATCTGCTTGTTGGCGGGCCTTAGCTAAGTCTCACCCACTGCTTTTCTCTCCACTCCTCTTTCTCTCTTGAAACAGGGTGGTAGGGGGTAGGGGCAGTGGAACAGCTTCCCTGGTCTCTGACCAGGGGGGGTTTCATGTTGTTTGCTAATTGTAAATACCTGTGTAATATTGTAAATACTGTATATTTTGTACATATTCATTGCATTCCATTGTAGAGTGTAGATTTTGCTTGTAAACAAAGCTTCATTTGCTTCTAACTGAGTTGGTCTGGCAAAGTTAATGCTGGGGTGAAACTTCAACCCACCACAGTAATATAGAGATTGAAAGTGATGCCTGATAATGCAGATGGATGTCCCTACATAATCCTGTAACTAGAATGTGGCTATGTTGAGAATTACAAGTGTCATGCTCATTTACTCCTATTATGTTCCACTATTCCTGACAGCATGGTTGTGGAAGTGCTCTCATCTTATAAAAGTAGAATCAGTAATAGGAAGCATTTGAATTTTTCAAATGTAATCATAGAATCAAAGAATGCATTGTGTTGGAAGAAATCTTTAAAGGTCATCTTATCCAACCCCGCTGCAGTAAGCAAGAACACCTCCAACTAGATCCAGTCACTCAATGCCCCATTGAGCATGATCTTTAATGTCTCCTTGAATAGGGCCTCCACCACCTCCCTGGGCAACCTGTTCCAGTATTCCACCCCCCCCACAGTAAAGAACTTCTAATGTCCAATCTAAATCTACCCTTTTCTAGTTTAAGATCATGGCCTCGTGTCCTAGTGCTGCATGCCTTGGTAAACAGTCCCTCCCCAGCTTTATTGTAGCCACCCTACAAGTACTGGAAAGCCATTGTAAGGTTTCTCCAGAGCCTTCTCTTCTCCTGGATGAACAATTCCAACCCTCTCAGCCTGTCTTCATAGGAGAGGTGGTCTAGCCCTCTGATGATTTTTGTGGCCCTCCTCTGGACTCACTCCATCAGGTCTATGTCCTCGTGTTGAGGGCCCCAGAGCTGGACACAGTACTGCAGGAGAGGTCTCATGAGAGCAGAGTGGAGTGGCAGAATCATCTCTGTCAATCTGCTGGCCACACTTCTTTTGATGCAGCCTGGGATACAATTTGCCTTCTGGCCTGAAAGTGTGCATTGCTGGCTCACGTTCAGCTTTTTGTCCATTGGTACCCTTAAGTCCTTTTCCACAGTGCTGCTTTCTGCTGATTAGGAAACTAAACCTTGAAAATAGTTTCTCATGAGGCTTGAGCATGCTTTGCACATAATTTTTCCATGATCTTGAAATAGATGTTTTGACAGCAAGATTAGAATTAGTAAAACACATCAAGCCTGTTGGCTACTGCTGATAACATAGTTATGTATAATTCTGGCCAGTGGAGGTTAGCCATAGTATTACCTCTTCCAAAGTCTGAACAAACACTTGCATATGACTAAATTGTCCCATAATTTTATTCATCAACATCACTGGATACCATGAACTCTCTTTTCCAGAATTCTCTTGAATGAGTGGTTTTCAGTATTTGTGTAGCAATTTAATTTGTATTTTCTTCATGATTTTCACATATTTGTTATGTTTAATAATTTTTAGTCTTAAGTGTGCCCAGGTGGCCAGGAGGGCCAATAGCATCCTGGCCTGCATTAGGAATAGTGTGGCCAGCAGGAGCAGGGAAGTCATTCTGCCCCTGTACTCTGCATTGCTTGGGCCGCACCTTGAGTACTGTGTCCAGTTCTGGGCCCCTCAGTTTAAGAAGGACATCGAAACACTTGAACGTGTCCAGAGAAAGGCAATAAGGCTGGGGAGAGGCCTATGAGGAGAGGCTGAGGGAGCTGGGATTGTTTAGCCTGGAGAAGAGGAGGCTCAGGGGTGACCTCATTGCCCTCTACAACTACCTGAAAGGTGGTTGTAGCCAGGAAGGGGTTGGCCTCTTCTCCCAGGCAACCAGCACCAGAACAAGAGGACACAGTCTCAAGCTGTGCCAGGGGAGGTTTAGACTCGAGGTGAGGAGGAAGTTCTTCACCGAGCGAGTCATTCGTCATTGGAATGGGTTGCCCAGGGAGGTGGTTGAGTCATCGACCCTGTAGGCATTCAAGGGGAGATTGGACGTGGCACTTGGTGCCATGGTCTAGTCATGGGGTCTGTGTTGATAGGTTGGACTCGATGATCCTCGAGGTCCTTTCCAACCTAAGCGATACTGTGTGATACTGTGATCTGAACTGCTTCCTATGTGGCAGTGAAATGCCAGCTGAATACCCAGCTACTTTTTTCATAAGGGTAAGAGTTCACAAATATCTCAGGTTTGGTTCACCATTTGCTAGGAAATACAGATATAACAAATCAATCTCAGGCACTAAGTTCACAAGCATCTTTGATTTTGTTGTTCATGGGGCTTAGTTACCCTTTTAATACCATATGAATTTATTTCCATTTGATTTCTGCAGCCATTGTCCCTTATAAATGTCTGGACAATAGAATAATAAACCAGGTTGGAAAAGACCTTCAAGATCATCGTGTCCAACCCATCAACCAATCCAACCCACCTAAACAACTAACCCATGGCACCAAGCACCCCATCAAGTCTCCTCCTGAACACCTCCAATGATGGTGACTCCACCACCTCCTTGGGCAGCCCATTCCAATAGGATACAGACATTTAACTGTAATTGTCAGTATTGGCTTTGATCTCTTTCATCTAAACAAGATGCAGTCTGCAGAAGAGAAGGCTCCCAGGTGACCTAATTGTGGCCTTCCAGTATCTGAAAGGGGCCTACAGGAAGGCTGGGGAAGGACTTCTCAGGATCTCAGGTAGTGATAGGACTAGGGGGAATGGAATGAAGCTGGAGGTGGGGAGATTCAGGCTAGATGTGAGGAGGAGGTTCTTCACCATGAGAGTGGTGAAACCCTGGAATATGTTGTCCAGGGAGGTGGTCGAGGCCCCGTCCCTGGGGGTGTTTAAGAGCAGGCTGGCTGAGGCTCTGTCCAGCCTGATCTAGTGTGGGGTGTCCCTGCCCATGGCAGGGGGGTTGGAACTAGATGATCCTTGTGGTCCCTTCCAACCCTGAATGAAACTATGAAACTATGAAACTATAAGATGTACTTATCCTCACCCAAATTATTTTTTAGTAGATTTGTAATATATCTGAGGGTACTGATTTTTTCCTGCTGCATATTTTTGATGCATTCAATGCTGATAAACCTAAATCTTCAAGAATGACATTGCAGAAGGCAGTGTAGTTTCTTCCCCCCCCCCCCCCGCCCAGTTTTTGTCAGATAGGAGCTTTTCATATTGAATAGTAGAACACACCACCTAATAATTTATTAAATAATTAAGTTGAATGTAGTAATTGTTTATGTGCATCCTGCCAAAGTCAATTGTGAGCTTTGGAGACAATCACAAATCAGTTAAAAAAAAAAAGAACCCATTCTTCTTCTCAGAATACTGTGGTATCACATTACTTCAGCCAAACATGTTATCTCCTGTGCATATTGCTCAAGTAATAAGCATTCTTCTTCCTTCCACTTCAAAACAATAAACATTCTATAAAAGCTTTTTATTTTAATGTGTTTTCTCTTTAATAATGCTTTGCTCTTTCATTGAATCACTACGTGCTTGACTATAGGCTCAAGGTGAGGAGAAAGTTCTTCACTGAGAGAGTTGTTAGCCGTTGGAATGGGCTGCCCAGGGAGGTGGTGGAGTCACCGTCCCTGGAGGTGTTCAAGAGGGGATTGGACATGGCACTTGGTGCCATGGTCTAGTAAGTATGAGGTCTTGGGTGATGGGTTGGCCTTAATGATCTTTGAAGTCTTTTCCAACCTGGTTGATTCTATGATTCCATCTATAATTTTTGAAAACATCTACCAGCACTTACTTGATTTTACTTTTTCACCTCTAAGCTTCACTGTTATTAAGCGAAACAGTTTAAGGGTCATGGTGTATGCATATTAGACTTCACAATTAAAAGACTTATTTTAGGCTCTTTAAACTTCATTAATCAATATATTTTCCCAGCATTTAGATCATCATGTCAATATTATTGAGACAGGTGCTACAGCTGCATCTGAAGTGGGATGCAGGTGAGACTTGGCACTAACTCTCGCACAGAAATAGCCCCTAGATTATGCCATTCCGTCAGAGTCTTCATTCTTTCTCTTCAGAACATTTGCATGTAGGGAAGCTTTGTGTGGATGTTTTAGGAAATAAACCTAGATATTACTATTACCCACCCAGATCTCACTGGGTGCTCATGGAGCTGCTGGTCTATATGTCTGCTGCAGAGTGTGAGGGTCCATCAGATTTTGTAGCACTGAAGTGAGGTGTCTGAAGCTGATGTACGGAAGCTTCTCTTTTCTGTTCCTTCTACTTCTGTCTGTCTCAACACCATTTGGTTGTTATTTTCCATTTAATTTCTGGTGATGTTCTTTATGCCACTTCAGATATCATTGTAGGTCTACAGTCCTCTAGCCCAATCATCTTTAGCTCTCTCAAAGTAAGCTCTTCAGATCATCTAAGTAAAGCACTTCTACCAACCATTTTATTTCTTATTTCTTGTTCTTTATAAGATTAAGGTCTTCAAGTAAGTATAAAGGGATAAATCAGAATGCAAATAAACACAGATTGAGCAAATGGTTGGTCTTGGAATTAAACAAGTGGCACTGAACTTGCAAATAATCTTACAAGTTGTTGGAGTTTTACACTGGTATAATTTTAGCTAAATTTAAACAGTGACTGATGTCAGTCTAACTCCGCAGCATCAGGAATTCCTCGGAGCTGATGTCAGCAAGGGACTCTCAATAATTTTTAATATGTTTATTACTAGTATTATTACTGGGATTAAGACAAAGACACCTGTTATCCCAAAGCCTGTTTTAAAAATGCAGTTGCATGGTATTGAGACAAAACAGAAAGGAACTTTTGTGAAGTAACAGAAAATCCAGATGCATTCTTGCCCAATGACAAATTTGGTATCTAAAGCATAACTCCCTTGGACTGTTTCTATGACAGCAGAAGAACACTTTTTATTCTTGCACCTTGAAGTACACAGATGGCCTGTGTCAATGCAATCACCTTTCTTGCTTACCAGAGAAGAGAACAGATGATAGAAGTTAAATTAGAAATGTGAAAGTGCCAAGTAAGAAAGTGTGTGAGTGAGATCTGTTAATTTATCTCACCTCCAAGTCTGCAGTGTCCTCTATGTACAAAATGTGGAGGCCTGTGGTCTGCAGAAACACAAAGGGTGTTCACTGGAGCTCCTGGAGGCTATGAAAAGGCAAGCTGGAAGGCACTTACTTCAAAGAGACCTCTACATGTCTAACAAGAAGAAGATAGTCTTTAAAAGTGCAGTAATAGAAATGAAAGAAAACCACCAAAACCAGAACTGTGTAATTAGAAAGTAGTAGAAAATCATCTGCAGCAATGTTTATCACTAAGAAAGACCTGACCAGAAAAAGAGCTGAGTTAGTAAGTGCTGGATGTAATTAGCAGCAAAATCATGGGACCAGTATGAGCAACAACTGTGTTACTGCCATGAAATACACAAATATATTCCCATGATGAACAAAGAAAGATATTTCCATTGGATGTAATCTCATCAACAAGTGTTTCCCTGGAGTGTTGCTCTCTGCTCTGGCTGTGAATGCTCAAGGAAGAGTTAATTGCAGAGGAGCAGATGCAGGGAAAGGTTGTTTGCACAGTGTGGGGGAGCAGAGAGGATCTTCCTGGAGACAAATAAAGAGCTTACTTTCTTCTGGTGAGCTGAAGTTAGCAAGTGAACATAATTTCTCTCTGTAATTTAACTGGAGGTGGTAGAAAGGAGAGGAGAGAAGGAAATGAAAGCACACCATAAATGTGGGAGAAGAAACGGGACTATTTAAATGGTATCGACAATTTTGGCACACGACCTTGAAAATTCTCAATCACATAGACAAAATATTTTGCTGGAAATAGGATCCTTTAGGTGATAATTCAGTTTGGCAGTAATGGCAGATTAGATGCCACAGAAGAACAGGAAAGGATGAGCACCGGGAGACCAGGGGAGGTTCTGGAGTCTCATGGTGGGTCAGGAGGAGGCTGGGAAGGAGAAGGAAGGCTGGCCACTTCTTGTGGGGCTGTTGGAGGCAGGGCTAAAAAATTTATTAAGGGGAGCTTTCTGTCCTGGGACCTATCTTATTCAACATCTTTGCGGGGGACATGGACAGTGGCATTGAGTGCACCCTCAGCAAGTTTGCTGATGACACCAAGCTGTGTGGTGCAGCAGACACGCTGGAGGGAAGGGAGGCCATCCAGAGGGACCTTGACAGGCTGGAGAGGTGGGCACAGGCCAACCTCATGAAGTTCAATAAGAGCAAGTGCAGGGTCCTGCATCTGGGTCGAGGCAATCCCAGGCACAAATACAGGCTAGGCAGTGACTGGCTGGAGGATAGCCCTGAGGAGAGAGACTTGGGGGTGCTGGTGGACAAAAAGCTCAACATGAGCTCTCAGTGTGCACTTGCAGCCCGCAAAGCCAATCAGATCCTGGGCTGCATCAGGAGAAGTGTGGCTAGCAGGTCGAGGGAGGTGATCCTCCCCCTCTACTCAGCCCTGGTGAGACCCCACCTGGAGTACTGTGTCCAGTTCTGGAGCCCCTATTACAAGAGGGATGTGGAGGTGCTGGAACGTGTCCAGAGAAGGGCCACGAGGATGATCAGAGGGCTGGAGCACCTCTCCTATGAGGACAGACTGAAGGAGTTGGGGCTGTACAGTCTGCAGAAGAGAAGGCTCCGAGGTGACCTAATTGTCGCCTTCCAGTATCTGAAGGGGGCCTACAGGAAGGCTGGGGAAGGACTTCTCAGGATATCAGGTAGTGATAGGACTAGGGGGAATGGAATGAAGCTGGAGGTGGGGAGATTCAGGCTGGATGTGAGGAGGAGGTTCTTCACCATGAGAGTGGTGAAGCCCTGGAATGGGTTGTCCAGGGAGGTGGTCGAGGCCCCGTCCCTGGGGGTGTTTAGGACAGGCTGGCTGAGGCTCTGTCCAGCCTGATCTAGTGTGGGGTGTCCCTGCCCATGGCAGGGGGGTTGGAACTAGATGATCCTTGTGGTCCCTTCCAACCCTGAATGAAACTATGAAACTATGAAACTATAAAAATTAAGCCAGTCTCTCTCTCTAGGAAGCACTGGTTAAGTTGGTTGACTAAGAGGGCTAGTCACAGCTTGATGGGGAACTTTGAATATGAGTAAGGTGATGTGAGACATAAATTGCTGTGGAAGGCTTTGAATGTAAATAGGGATTTGTTTGTTTGTTTTCTGTTTTCCTTCTGTGCTTTTCAGGAGAAAGGAAAACCTTAGCACATCTCTCTACCAAGGTTCAACAGAGCCTCCCCTACCTCTTCATCTGCCTACTTACTCCCTATTGTGCTCCAAGAATAATTTAAGTGGGAAATGAGAAGAATATTTTTTGCCATCACAGAATGGAGGCTCTGGAACAAGAACAGTGGACACAAAATAACTAACAAATTTGAAGGTGAAATTTGTTTACTTTAAGGTCTTTTACAGCAGAACAAGGAAAGATCCAGTGACCCTGGACACTCTGTATTTCTGTGAAAAAATATATCCTGAAGTTTTATTTTCTGTTTCTTTAAATACATAAATGGTTAATGCTTAAAGACACAAGACAGTGAAAGCACTGCCAAGGTCTCTATACATCAGTGGTTTCTACAGAAAAATCACAAGGCACAGGCAGGCAAAGGAGTGCCCTGGAAGTTAAAGTGCTTTTATGAGAATAGCTGACCCCCTGTGTGACTCTCTTTTCTATCTTGCTCCACTACAGATCTGATTTATAACATACTGGAGACATTCTGGATAAGTTTAAGCAGGAGCAGAGAAATAAAACTTTATTAAGTGATGCTACCTTGAGCTAGGTTTTCTGTTCATATTGTAGCAAAGGACTGAAGGGCCAGAATTCACCAAATCACTTTTGCTTTTCATCAGGTCACTCCAAAATATCGTTATGATTTTATTCTGACTCACATGATGAGGTAGTGAAAAAATGTCTTTAGATTCAAATCTCTGTAGTTTTTATTAAACAGAATGCATGCAGTGACAAGAATGCAAGATGATTGTGTCTGTGAAGGTAAATATTAACAGCATGGAACTGAGCAACAACTATCAGTCAAATCTGTCATTTTTATCTGCACCATTAAATAAAATGGGTTTTGCCAGAAAGAAGGCTGTGGTTGAATGGTCATGATTAAAGCTTTTGACATCTATTCTGATGAATAGCTACCCTGAATTTTCAAGAGACAGCTCTTTTCTCCTGTCAGAAGTAATTCTTCCAGAACCAACAAATATGCTTTGAGTATATATTGTGGAAGGAGGTCAGCTGTGCTGTGAAATAGCAACCACTGCTAATGCTAGACTTGCCTTCCTTCTGTCATGCCAAGAATAGAGCTTTATCATCCACAACCTTCAGAAAACATTCTTAGAAAGAGGCTTTCAGGTTCTTTTCATAAGGAGGCCTTCTCCCATTCCCCAGTAAAGTCTGCCTCCCCATTTAAAGTACCTGCCCAAGTGTAGATTGAAGAACTTTAAAGAAAGAAGAGGAAAAGCTGCCACGGGTGTTGAAGTGTTCAGTGCTTCTTTAGCCAGAAAGCTTTCCACAAGGCAATTGGCGTTGGCAAGGAGTGCAGACTCCACCCCAAGCTATTCCTTGCACAGTTAAACAAGCTATTGGACTCTTTTCCAGGCAGCATATGAAATTTCACTTGGAAAGAGAAAATCATGGTCAATTAATCTAGACCATGAGCAATCAATAGTGGATTTTGTGTTAGGGAGATGGGCTGAGTGGTTACAGTGCAATACCCCAATCCACAAACTTTGCACAACTGAGGTCAAGAGGATTGTTTTATTTTTCTTTTTTAACTTGAAGAGGGAGGATAAAGGTCATGCAGAAATCCCAGCTCTTCTTCTTTATGAATGCAATCCATAGATCTGCTTTAAATTAGTGAACCAGTCCTTGTTTTCTGCTGTCAAAGATAAATGTCAGCATTAATGAGGCCAAGCTTCTTTTTGGAAAATAGTCTCTCCCAAATCAGCAACTGAGACATGAATCAAACCCATGACTGTTTTGTACTCCAGTGACACTCTTTACCTTTCTTTCTTTAAACACTGGAAAAACCAATCTGATTATGTGCTAAACATCAAGAAACACGTATTCAGATGCAGTTAGAGATGTGTCAAGTATGGTTTTCGAAAGGGCAGAGCATCCACAGCACAGATTGAGGTTCAACCTTGACACTGCTGAAGAAACCAAGGCCAACTTATTTTGACTGAGCTTCTCACTAGTGGTCAGTCTGAAAATGTGTATGCCAGTGATTTTTCCATGTACACACTGAATCTGATAAAGTATTTGAACTACCAGAAGCAATTTAGTCAGTCTGGCATTGTAGAGATTTTTTTCTGCTAAACAGTAGAGATTAACTTTATATTGCTAAAAGGAAATATATAGCATACAACACAAGTTGCATCAAGAAGTGAACCATGAAGATTAGCCTTTGAAAGAGAAAGCCAAACACCTTCTGTTTTCTCATATTGCAAGAAGCATGGCAAGACGATGGAGGTATGTGGTCTCCTGTACTGAAACAAAGTGTTTAGATCAAGTTGGAACAAGTAAACAAGCCTGAGAAACAGCTTGTGCTGCTATGTGACAGAGCCCACTGTTGTGCGTAGATAGTAAGAGCAAAAAGATACCTGTTTGTCTGAGTAGCTGCAGAAGTGCTAAAATACAGCCCTGAAAATAGCCAAGAACTTCCTTTTACATCACACCAGATCTCATAAACCTTGTTCTCAATCTGTGCTTCATACTAGATTTATGAGAAATAAGTGCACAGCTGCAGGCCAGTAATGTGTACTGATTTTTCTTACTCTGAGAACTCATTAGCCGCTGGGATGGCTGTCCTGCTGCAAAGTCTTGGTGCAGACACAACTTGCAGTACCATTAGGCAGGTCATTCAGTGCTGGTGTAGGCTATGCTTACCTGAGAATTGCTTCAACACAGTTACACCAATGGCAGACGTGGCTCCAGGCAAGTAGTGGGTTACAGACTTGACTGACCTCCATCTATGGAGCTGCCAGCTTTCAAAACCTGCATTTTGTGCTGGCTGGGACATCTGCAGCATGTGCTTCTTGCACATTGTGTGTTAATACCACATCAAACAGAATTAGACTCTTTTGTCTTGACAAATGCAGGTACCTGTGATTACCATAAAGCAATCATGTGGCAAAGCCTGAGCCGTGTGTCCCCCACATCGCACTCCCCACTGATTCTGTTGTCCCCATTGAACTGTACCCACATCTCACCTGGCAGCCTTCAAGCTGCTGCGTGCTCTGCTTTCTGGGGCCAAGGCTGCTCTCCCATAAATCTGTGTAGGCACAGAATTATGACATTATGTGTCTAGCACAGTGTGCTGTGAAGCTCATTTTACAGTAACTTGCACCACGCTCCCACCATTGGCAGCCTGTAAGACAAAGAAACATATGGGTCATTATCGTTGTCATCACTGTAATGATGATTACCCAGGAAAAAGGGGAATATAGTTAAGTGCAAAACCTAAATGACAAGATTCTTAGGTTAACTTGCCATTCTAATCAAGTAATCTGGTTTAAGTAATTACATTACAATTACTCAGAAGGTACTCATTTTAAGATCCAGAAATCTGAACTTATGTATGGTCAAAACCCTGTATCATCTGCATTATTACTGCAATGCACATGCCATTGTCTGGACTAGAGTTGGGAAGACTTTTCCAGAACATTTGCTTTGCATTGAGAGTAGGTTTCTTTGCCATGTATAAATAATTTAAATCAATCCCTTCCTCTAAATTAAGAATTTTCCTTTCCTCTTTTGACATTTTGAAGACAGATGTATTTAAATGTCTATGGTAAAATTCTCTAGGTTTTTTTCTGTGTTAAAAGGGAGACAGCAAAAACTTCTATATAAATTCTGGGCCCCATCCTCTTTAGTGTCTTCATTGATGATCCGGATGAGGGGATTGAGTCAGTCATCAGCAAATTTGCAGATGACACCAAGTTGGGAGCAGATGTTGATCTGTTAAAGGGTAAAAGGGCTCTGCAGAGGGACCTTGACTGACAGGGCAGATGGGCAGAGTCCAACAAGATGACATTCAACAAGTCCAAGTGCCAGGTGCTGTACTTTGGCCACAACAACCCCATGCAGGGCTATAGGCTGTGGTTGGAGTGGCTGGAGAGCTGCCAAACAGAGAGGGAGCTGGGGGTGCTGATCGACAGCTGCCTAAACATGAGCCAGCAGTGTGCCCAGGTAGCCAAGAAGACCAATGGCATTTCTGGCCTGCATCAGGAACAGTGTGGCCAGCAGGAGCAGGGAAGTCATTGTACCCCTGTACTCTGCACTTGTTAGGCCACACTTTGATTACTGTGTCCAGTTCTGGGTCCCTCAGTTCAAGAAGGACATTAAGACTCTTGAATGTGTCCAGAGAAGGGCAACAACGCTGGGGAGAGGCCTTGAGCACAAGCCCTATGAGGAGAGGCTGAGAGAGCTGGGATTGTTTAGCCTGGAGAAGAGGAGGCTCAGGGGAGACCTCATTGCCCTCTACAACTACCTGAAGGGTAGTTGTGCCCAGGAGGGGGTTGGTCTCTTCTCCCAGCAACCTGTGACAGAACAAGGGGACACAGTCTCAAGCTGTGCCAGGGGAAGTTTAGGCTTGAGGTGAGGAGAAAGTTCTTCACTGAGAGAGTTGTTAGCTGTTGGAATGGGTTGGCCAGGGAGGTGGTGGAGTCGCTGTCCCTGGAGGTGTTCAAGAGGGGATTGGATGTGGCACTTGGTGCCATGGTTTAGTCATGAGGTCTGTGGTGACAGGTTGGACTTGATGATCTTTGAGGTCTCTTCCAGCCTTGGTGATTCTTCTGTGATTCTGAAATGTGCAATAGTTAAATATACTCAATATTTTCCCTAATGTACTGAAATCTACAGAAGCCATCAAGATCAACTAAAGAATTTTCCTTTTATGCTTAAGTGACATGTAACATTCCACAGTATCTGAATAAATCTAATTTAGTGTTGCTCTACTGTTTTTTCAATACCTATTCACTAATAGTTTGTTGTGCATTCCCAATGGCAGTCATAGTAAACTTAGGCTGTTCCGTTCCTTTACTATCTCACCTAATTAGTTTAAGCATATGGCGAGGAGCAGAACCCACAGTTAGTAGTAGAACACATTTCTGAATTCACAGCTGCATAATTAATTTCATTTATTGCTGCAAAAATGCAAGTATGATACAGCTGCCTTTATTAGTTGACATTAGATGGCTTATTTGAAAAGTAGTTTCCCTTTACTTTTTGCTCTGCTTCATCTGAACCCTTCTCAAGTATGTCCAGCCAGCTTGATCTGCTGTGATCTTCAAGGCAGCCCATGTTCTCGGTGAAATACTTTTCAAGAAGTGTTGGTATGACATAAGGTAACACCATAGGTTTAGGATTTCTGTTAAGCTTACATGAACCTTTTCCCTCACTTGTATGCAGAGGCTCTTCCCTAGCTGTTGTCCTTCTGACTGTTAACCTCTGTAGTGACTGCCTCAAGGAACACCTGCATCTGTTTGCCTCTTAGTCTCCTCTTCTGCTCCTTTTTACTTCTCTCTGCTATTTTCCCCTATAGCTGTATATTTACTCCTACAAAGCCTTTTGGACAGAATTTACATATAAAATATGAGACAAAATAAGACCATTACTACATGAAGCTTGTGTTTACTCTGCATCCACACCTGGTAGTAATGGAAATACTGAGACATTATCAAGTTGATTGTGATACTGATTGAATAAAAAGCTGTGGTTTCATACAGAATCTCAAGTATTTTTTTTTAATAGAAAGCTTTGTCATATCTTTTTGTGCCATTTCACTGAAAAAACACATACTTCAGTTTTGCTTGGCAGGAAACAACGGGCACTAATAGCCCAGTGACCAGCATTTGGCGAGGACCCTGTCCAGAACACGTTATTTGCTGGGTAAACAAACTATATGGAGTTAGGAAACTGCTGATTTGATGCTGCAAAACCTGTGAATATCTCCTCATGTCGAAAGTATGTGCTGCCTTTCTCATAAACCCTACAGGTAGAGTGTGTGTCATTGGGGAAAATTGCAAAATGGAAAAAATACTAATAAGCTTTTCCAGACGGCAGTATAAAAACATTATTGCTTCTGCTACTATGTCTGCTATTTATTATATCTCCTGTTACTCAAGCATGCCTTAACTCTATCAGAAGTTTCCCTCAGAACAGTTCTGTTGGGAATGCCTTGGAAAGAAATGTGCAGGTCTTCTGCTGGAGGTAGATTAAGAGTATACTTCATTTTCAGAATTTTGTGTTAAAATTCTAGGGGTTTTTGTTTGTTTTTGGGGTTTTTTTTGGCAGTTTATCTGGTTCTCAGATTTGCAGTTCACCTTTTTAGCTTGATTCTAATTCATGTATTTGCTATTCCTGCAGTTCTGAATTACACTTGGCCTCAGGTGGCCAAGAAGGTCAATGGCATCCTGGCCTGGATCAGGAACAGTGTGGCCAGCAAGAGCAGGGAGGTCATTCTGCCCCTGTACTCAGCGCTGGTTAGGCCACACCTTGAGTCCTGTGTCCAGTTCTGGGCCCCCCAGTTTAGGAAAGATGTTGAGTTGCTGGAATGTGTCCAGAGAAGGGCAACAAAGCTGGTGAGGGGTTTGGAACACAAGCCCTATGAGGAGAGGCTGAGGGAGTGGGGTTGCTTAGCCTAGAGAAGAGGATACTCAGGGGAGACCTTATTGCTCTCTACAACTACCTGAAGGGAGGTTGTAGCCAGGTGGGGGTTGGTGTCTTCTCCCAGGCAACCAGCACCAGAACAAGAGGACAGAGTCTCAAGCTGCGCCAGGGGAAGGTTAGGCTGGATGTTAGGAAGAAGTTCTCCACAGAAAGAGTGATTGGCCATTGGAATATGCTGCCCGGGGAGGTGGTGGAGTCACCATCACTGGAGGTGTTAAGGAAGAGACTAGATGGGGCTTTTGGTGCCCTGGTTTAGTTGATTAGATAGTGTTGGGTGATAGGTTGGACTCGATGATCTCAAAGGTCTTTTCCAATGTGGTTAATTCTATTCTGCTCTACTCTGTTCTATTCTATTTGGAAAGGAAATGAAGGCCACAAAGCATAAAGATATGGAAATACTTTTAAAGTTACAGGTCAGCTAAACTGTTAAACTCAGGTCTTTCGTTGGTGTGACATTAAGTATGACATTAAGTATGCTTAATCAGGGATAAGTCAGGCACTTTCCTTAGGAAATCTCATTGAAAACCATTGATGAATAAGGACTGATGGCCAAGAGCGGCCCATTGAGGTACTCAAGAGGAAGCAGAGGCTCCAAAGAAGTCTATAGGTTGCAGGAGGAATCATCCTCATCACCAGAAGCCTGCAGCCTCCTGTCAACTTTCCTGCTAGCCCCTCAGCCACAACATCTTTTGTACCTGGAAATTAGGAGAAGGTTCTTCACTGAGAGAGTGGTTGGCCATTGGAATGGGCTGCTCAGGGCAGTGCTGGGGTCCCCATCCCTGGAGGTGTTCAAGAGGGGATTGGACGTGGCAGTTGGTGCCATGGTCTAGTAGTCATGAGGTGTTGGGTGACAGGTTGGACTTGATGATCTTTGAGGTCTTTTCCAACCTTGGTGATTCTGATTCTGTATTCACTACATGATGTGCCCTGCTTCACAGTAGGTCCACATACACATCTGTGTTAAGGGTTGTGAACATACTACAGTTGTAATAGTGGTCTAGCTGTGCTAATAATTGTTCCTTCAACATAAAAATGACTCAGACCAGTACTATCCAGAGAATGGGCATCGGTGTGCTAGAAAATATATGTCAACCAAATTAACTGCTGGGAAAGTCAGTGGAATCTTACTGAGACATTTTGAATTCACAATGAGAAATTAAGCTTGAATTAAGCTTATATTTGTTTGTTTGTTTGTTTGTTTTCCCTAGAGCCTTTTTATCATGGGGAGAAGGATCTGCTTGACAGATATTGGAATGGGAAGAGCTAAACAAGTGCTAAATATATGGTAACTGGGTACTGTTTCAAAAGTCAAGGTTAAAATCAGAGCTACCATTTTTCTATGCAAGAGACTTATGAGGTGAATAGCCTGAGAGCCTGGATGCAATTTTCTGCTGTGGACTCTTCTGCTTGGTGAATGCTTCCTCTACAAGCGTTGTGAAAGAGTCAAAAACTAGTGCCATGTAGCTCCCCAGGAGGGAGGAGATTGTGGCTCATGGTGCACAGAATGAACCAAAACATGGTGGCTGAAATGTACAGGAAATCATAAGGAAGGATTTCTTTCCAGAAAAAAAGGGTATTTACCTGTAGGTATTAAAGACCTGGAATCTGTGAGAATTGTTGAAGACCACAAGGGGAATCTACCTATTTTGGAGTAATTCTGTTGAATACTCGTAGAAACAACATTCTGAGCAAGACTTGTATATTTTTCTGGTATCTCTGAATACTTGTCATTGCAAAAGCTGCCTGGGATTCTTTCCCCCAGATTTATGAGGATTTGCTTTTCCCAAGTATGTGCTGATGTTATATGTATTTGGCATTAATAATTTTGAATCGAGTCATTTATGAGTGTAAGAGCTGGCTCATCTGCATTTTGCTGTCTTGCTTGCTCTTACTGTATTTCTGGTTTGGATTTTGAGAGTTTCTGGAAGAACATCTTCTGGGAAATCTAGTCCTTCATCTCTCCCAGGGTAGATGAATGTTTGCCATATTTGACAATCCTCTTCTCTTAATGGCTTGAAATTTGTGTGCCTCTAGGTCAGTCAGTTACTTCTTCTTGTCTCCTGCTTGGAGGAGTCCATCATTCCCCGAGGTGCTGAAGGACTTTCTCTTAACATGCATGTGGACTGTCATAAAAACCTAGTACTTAAGACAAAAAAAAATTGACCTCATCTTAACTCCCCCAATCAAAATTAATTTCTTTCTATATAATTAATAATTCCTAATTATCCAGTGTTCTCTTAAAAGCTCTGATTGTAGAGTCACAGTATCTCAGTATCGCTAAGGTTGGAAGAGACCTCGAGGATCATTGAGTCCAACCTGTCACCACAGACCTCATGACTAGACCATGGCACCAAGTGCCACGTCCCATCTCCTCTTGAACACCTCGAGGGATGGTGACTCCACCACCTCCCCGGGCAGCTCATTCCAATGACCAGTGACTCTCTCGGTGAAGAACTTTCTCCTCACCTCGAGCCTAAACTTCCCCTGGTGCAGCTTGAGACTGTGTCCCACAGTCTACACAGGCTTCTTAGCTGTTTTCTTCCAGTGCCTCAAAATGCCTGTAAGTATGAAGTTTTCTCCAGCCTGCTCTTTTCTGGCTTTCCAGTGATGAACATTTCTTCACATACAGTTCCCAAACCAGGACACAGTGCTCCAATCAAAGTTTCACCAAAACTCTCAATATGTTGCACGTTACAGTCCTTGTGATCATTTGAAAATGCCAAAAGTTCCTCAAACTACTTGAGCTCTCACATTCTTGGAAATGAGTTTGTATTTCTTAATAAATGGGATGTTGACTCTTCAGATGTTAGTTTTGAGGTCTTAAATGGTGTCTTATGTTTTTACAGAAACTCTAAACCCAAAATTTCTGGTCGAATGGCCTAAACCTGTGGCAACCTAATGTGTTTTGTTTCCCTTTTCTCTAGTCTAAGTCTAGACTCAGTATGATCCCATATATTCATTATATTTCTAGGCTTCCTAAAAATTTATAGTTAGTTTTCTTGTTTATTAGGGATATAATGTCCAGTGTTTGAAAAAAAACCCTATGTGTTTATACCCTTTCTTTGTATTTCAGATTTAAAAGAACACTTCATCTCTCTGTGGCTTAGTGATTTGCTCATACTCAGTCAAATACTGGAGTTATATTTAGCAGCTTTTGTGAAGTGTTCAGCACATGATGCTTCCAACCAACTAACCCCAAAGGATATTTTCAAAGCTGGGAAGTCCTGATAGTGGCATTGGGGCAGGCAGGTTGAAAAATCTTTATTGAAGATTAAGAAATCCAAATAAAAATGAATCCTGATAACTCTCTGGGTTTGCCCTGGGATCTAAAAGCTAGCTTTTCTTCTGTGGAAGCAGTCTGAGAACGTAATAGAAATAAAATCCCCATTCATTTGGTCACAAAGCCTATGCAAAACACTAAAGAGAATACGATGGAAACACACCGAGCTGCCTGTCCAACCTGCTCTGTGTGTATTTTCATATGATGCTTCTGTAAATGTCAGTGTAAACAATGATCCTAAATTTCTACCACTAAAAAGTTTCCTTCCTTCTCTGTGAGAATCAGAACTCATGTGGTCCCTAAACAGATTAACAACTTTGCAGTAATGTATATACCAAGAGCCCCATCTGAGTTCCTGTTAACCAGCACTGGGAGCTGGAATAGGATTTCTGTAGAGGACATGAAGAATGTCTGCTTTAGGACCTTTTTTTTAGTTACAAATACATGTTACTTGGGCCTTTATGGGAAATGTCCTCAGCTTCACTAGTCCAAAAATGGTTTGGGCAGGGAGAAAGTTTCATATGGGGACAGATTATAGAGACAGATGACCAGTCTCTGTGTTATTTTGCTAGGCATAATTCCATTTAGCATCAAAAACCAGGCATTACCTGCAAGACCTAATGCACTTTGGCCCAGTATTTGTAGTGCTACAAAAATACAAACAGGAGATACAAGAATGACAAACTTGTAAACTAAAGAGCAGCAATGTTTGAATACCATACACTACTAGTCCTGGCTGATGGAGTCCACACCAAAATTAAGGGTCAGTGTTAGCAAACGAAGAATTAGGGCAAGGAGATAGGTTGGTCATCTGTGAGAGTCTAATAAGTTTGTCTCTATGTGAGTCAACAAAGATAAAGTGATAGCAGAGCCACTGGAAAGAAGGTGGAAAGAATCCTGTCCACCAATCCTGGATGCAAATCAGCTTGTGATTGCATCGTGATAACACGGGACTACAACAATGGACCCAAGGACCCAGCCATCACACCTTTAGGGCAAGATAATCTCCACCTGTTTCCTGAGCCTTGTCTGGATGGAGACAGGGTAGACGGAGATTCCCCCCTCCTCCAGCCAGGGTCTTGCCCAAACACACAGATTTCCTGCCACTGGAATTCCTGAGGGACAATATTTGACTACATACCTAAGGACTAAAAAACTGTATAAAAGACTTGAGCAACTACTGGTTTGTAGAGAGAAACACAGGAGAGAAACAGAGGAGAGAAACAGAGGAGAAAAACGGGGAGAAAAACGGAGATGAAGGAAAACACAGGAGACGGGCCAGGCCGCTGAGAAGAGAAAACCGGGACGATGCTGCTCCGGAGAAAAGAAGCTGCCCGGAGGACCACAGCTCCAGCCAAATCCTCAGCACCCCTTCTCTACAGACCCAGGCTGCCCAAAGGAGCCTCAGCACTGTTCCTGTATCAACCCAACATCTCCCCAGAGGACCACAGCTGTTCTCCAGCAAAAGCCTCACCACGGTGTCTCTACAAACCCAACATCTCCTGCAGCACCTTTCCTCCACAGACTTTATCTTGGGGGGGATGAGGGGTGTGGTAATATAATTCCTTTCCTCTTCTATCTCTCGTCCCTCTCTCTCTCTCTCTTTTCTCCCTTTCCCTTCTTATGTCCACTTTCTCTATTTTCTCCCTCTTCCTTTCTTATGTCCACTTTCTTTATGTAATAAATAGTCTAGCTGTTGATACTTTGGCCTCGTTTGTGCCTTTAATTTCACAACACGGGAATATTTAAAAGAACTGTGTCTCCGGACCGAGACATCTAATGTCTCCGGACCTTGACATCATCCCCACAGAAACATGCAAGACCATCACCTTCTGTGCCTGTGCCTCTCTCCCCAGGTCTAGCACAAGGTGAAATTGTGCAGTGTGGAATTGCTGGTGGAAAAGGGCAGTGCCATGGAATCATAGAATCAATAAGGTCGGAAAAGACCTCCAAGATCATCAAGTCCAACCTACCACCCAACAACTCGTGACTAACTAAACCATGTCTTCAAGTGCCATGTCCAATCCCCTCTTGAACAACTCCAGCGATGGTGACTCCACCACCTTCCTTGGCAGTACATTCCACTGGCCAATTACCCTTTCTGTGAAGAACTTTCTCCTCATGACTACTCATGACACACCAGTGTGACATTAATAGCAGGAAAAGGGAAGTAAAGTCAAGATGAGGAGGAAGAAATACAATTATCCTCTTCTGTACCAGTCTGCCTGGTCCTTTGCACTGGATGTAAACTAATACTTGTCACAAATGACTAGAAAGTTGCTTATGCAGTTTCTAGCAGTGAGGCAGTGCATTTGTTCTGGTAAATGCTTTAAACATATATAATTGTAATTAGAATACATAAACCACTGATACATGTTAATCTCAAAGGAATGAATTTAATGACAGTGTTGTTGTGTCAGAGCCAAGTACTTTGACTGAACCGGCATACTCAGCTCTTCAAAGAGAGTTTGCTCTGAGTATGGCTTTGTTTGCAGGAAGCTTGGTGTTCTGCCATGGTCTTGGGTACAGGCAGGTTCAGTCACAAGCATTAAAGACTTATCTCTTTCTATAATCTTTCTTCCTTGTTTAGGTGTTGAGATCTATGCAGACGGATGACTGTGCTGTGGACCCCAACAGAAAGAAATATGTCTGAGACAGGGTAAATGAAAATAGACCAAAAGTGAGAATAATAAAAATATAAGTAATTACAGGAAAAACCACCTGATACAACTCTTTATCCAAGTTTCCCACCAACATTAAACCAGCTATTTCTTTCGCTTGCTGCCATACCTGGTTTTTTGAAGCAGGCAAAAGTTTCAGAAGTAATTTTAATCAAGAAATCTGGACAGCTCAAAAACTGGGAGACTATCTACTTTTGACTTGCTTTCCTAGGTCCACATGGCTGCCTAGAAAAGAGCAGCAGCTGGCCAGAGAGAGACGTTTAGTGAAACACAGGAGCACAAAGAAAAGTAAGCCTAGCCTTTGGAGGAGTGGAAACAAGCTTCCCCGTGGACTTCAGAGTTGCAAACATCAAGTGTGTTTCTTTTTGATGTGATTAATGGCACAGTCTTTCAAAGGGCTCTGTGAACTGGTCAAGAATTGGCAAGTGATAAAACATTATTGGGCTTATCAGAGCCACTGCCAAAACATATGACTGTTAATGCAAGGCAACTCGTGAGATAACTGGATGGCTGTCTGTGCTGCTGGGGAGGACTCAAGCATTTCTTCCTCAGCAGCTTTGGCTGTTTGGAATAAGGCTGCTGGTGTGGTCTACAGTGTAGACCACACTGAAGCCTCACCTGAGCTACAACAGCAGTGCTCTGTAGAGTGATTGCTGTCTCTTTTTAGATGCTTTATTAGAATTATCTGGGACAAGGAAATGACCCTCAGCATGGGCTGTCACTAATACTGTCCTCTCAGCATAGCTAGGCTCTGATCTGTACCATGGCAACAGTAATGTTGATTCTATTGCTTTCAATCTTTTCATACTCTTGTTGTACTTTCTTTTGATTTTCTGACACATGCTGTCACTTACTAATAGTAAAGCTGTCAATGGTATGAACAACTGATCAAGATATGATACCAAGAATCCTCACAAGAGCAGAGGGGATGCCAGATTTATTGCAGAAGGTTAATTTATTTAAAAACTCAGAAAATAATGCAAGTTCCTTTCATATGCAGATGATGCATATGCATATTTATATGCAGATGATAAAGGGAGGTTGTAGCCAGGAGGGGGTTGGTCTCTTCTCCCAGGCAACCAGCACCAGAACAATAGGACACAGTCTCAAGCTGTGACATGTGGCTCGAGGTGAGGAGAAAGTTCTTCACAGAGAGAATTATTGGCCATTGGAATGGGCTGCCCAGGGAGGTGGTGGAGTCACCGTCCCTGGAGGTGTTCAAGATGGGATCGGATGTGGCACTTGGTTCCGTGGCTTAGAGGTCATGAGGTGTTGGGTGACAAGTTGGACTTGATGATCTTTGAGGTCTTTCCCAACCTTATTGATTCTATGATTCTATGCCCATCAAGGCCAGTGCCTGCAAGATAGGATTCTGGCTGCAGAAAGATTCAGCATGTATGAATTCTGTTAAGTAAATGATTTAGCTACAAGTGAAGCTAATAGCTAAAAGCTGTCTGCTAAATATCCTGAGGCAGAGCCTATAGGAATAAGTTGCAATTGCTATTTATTTAAATAGGCTGTGAATCAAATTTTCAATTCCCAGTCTATATTCCTAGGTGGTCTCTGCACATAGATAAGCTGTTTCAGAAGAGCCAGGCTCAGTGGCAGGCTTTCCTGGACTGGGAGGACTGATTTCTAGAGGATGCTGGGTGCTGCTTTGTGCTGGAGGATACAACACTGTTTGTTTTAATCAATATTTTTCAGGTCTGCTACAAGCAGATCTGTCTCTTCTCCCAGGCAAGAGGACACAGACTCAAGCTGCACCAGGGGAGGTTTAGACTGAATGCTAGGAAGAAATTCTTCATAGAGAAAGTGATTTGCCATTGGAATGGTCTGTCCAGCGAGGTGGTGGAGTCACCATCATTGGAGGTGTTTCAGAGGAGATTTGATGGGGTGCTTGGTGCCATGGTTTAGTTGATTAGGTGGTGTTGGATGATGGGTTGGATGCAATGATCTTGAAGATCTCTTCCAATCTGGTCTGGTCTGGTCTGGTCTGGTCTGGTCTGGTCTATTCTATTCTATTCTATTCTATTCTATTCTATTCTATTCCCCAGGAAAGAGTTCATTTTTCACTGGAGAGAATTATTTTGCTTTGGTAAATTAGTACTGTAGCTGTAATACTTCTTGTAGGGGGTTTTGTTTTCTTTTTAAAAGTTATTAGCAATTTTAAGCCTGTCTTTTATGTCCAGTAAACACATACAGCACCTACTTTAGAGAGGGTAGAGTTTATCACTTTCTGAAAGGAGGCATCTTTAACTACCCCCAAAATGAGGCATTCGAACCCACTAGTCATTCAAAATATCTAGAAAACCATGCCTAGGAGATGCCAAACAGTTTGAAAATGTGTTGTATATTGCTTCAGGATTAAGAGGGCATTTTCCCTGAGGATTAAGAGGGCCTTTGCCCTGTGGTTGGATTCAAATCATCAGAAAAAGAGTTTCCTGTAATTTGCAGAGGAAGACCTGAGTAGCTCTCATTGATTTTTGTTTTTAATGTTCCTTTGACAAGTTTTCCTTGTCATCAAGGAGGGCAAACAGCGGACAGTAATGGTTTTCAGCTGAAGTGAAAGGTGAAACATTGATTATGTTTTGATATATGGTAAATGTTGTTTATTTCTGTAAATTGTTTTTTGAGCCAGGAGGGTACAAGAGAGCAAGAATAATATAGAAAATGAGGCCATCTGTGAGTTAAAAAAAAAAGCATTCCGCTATCTTTATGCTTCACTGCATAGGCCAGTGACAGGTCATAGGAAGATTATATCATCATTTTATTTCCTCTGAAACATCAGGTAATTAATTAAATTGGACTGATTTATTCCACTATGTCAACTCCTGTGTTCATGTGGCAGATAAAGACTGGGCATAGCAAATCATGCATTTAAAAATCAACTTGACAAAAGACATTATTTTCACCTCTTAGTCTCCTCCTTCCTCTTGTGACCCTCAGAACACTGTCCTAAACAACACTGTGCACTTCCCAGGATTTCCTCCATGACCCAGTCCGTCCAAGACACTTTTCAGCGTCTCAGCTAGGGTCAGCTGCAAGCTGTTGTCACAAGCACGGCTGGAGATCAGGTGCTGCAGCGGAATCTGGCTTCAGCTCTGCCCATCCTAACCTTTCTTTTCCTGTATCTTAACCAGGCAGAGTGAATGCTTACTTCTGATTCCTTGTAGTGCCTTTTGGCATTCAGGAGACCTTCTGCAAGGCATGGAGCAGCAGAGCTGAGGTTATGCTGTCTGACTCTGTACATTACTCAGTAAACTTTCCTCATCTACCCACTGTACTGTTGTTACACACTTACCTACCAAATCCTGGCTGGCATTGTTTTGTGTGCCTGCTGTCAGGGACATGGTTATTTTTGTTCTGTTTACAACAGCGAAGAATTCAGCCTTTGGTATTGTTGGCTTTTGAGGATATTCACAATTAATTACTGTTCCTTTGGCTGAAAGCTGAATTAAATCATTAGTATGAAGAGAAGATGCAGATCCATGCCTTTATATCCTCTTGTACCAGAGGAAATACTCCAGCTGGTAGTGCATCTTCTCCCACAGGCCTGATATCAGTTTACTTCTCTGAGCATATCAGTCCAGTTTTAGAGGACCACCATTCCTCCTGGTCTGAAAAAAAGCCTTTATTCCATAACTCCTGTAACTTTTGGCTGATCACAACGTGGCACTGCAAACTGAAAGCCTCTTCTCTGCACCCTTTCTGCTTCTATTGTTGAAAACTCACCATGTGCAATCCATGTGACCATATGTGACCGTTTGAGGCTGTCCCCTTAAGAAAGGGAATATGGTGGTCGGATATTTATAAATGAAAAGATGGATCTAAACTAATTTCATTGGTAGATTGGGAGGAAGCACCTTCTGAACTGGGAGTGCAGCAGAGTATCCTGGGCATTCCTGCACTTTTCTGGTCAGTCTGTCTTGCCCTCCTCCGGTGGCTTGCAGCACGCAGCTCCTGGGCTTTCGGCCAAGGCTTGACCTTGAAACTGATAAACTGCAAGGCCTGTATTAACTGCTTTCCAATTAACACATAACTGCTTCTCATTTTTTTCTCTTTTCTCTCTTTCTAACCCTCTCTGGAGAAAGGGGGAGAGAAGGGGGAGCAGAGGTGGGGAACCCCCTCAGCAGAGGGGGGAACTCTCATTTCTGTGCTACTTTGTTGTGTATTTCTGTATATATTGTAAATACTGTAAATCCTGTATATATATTCCCCTGCATGTCCTATATTGCTTTGTAAATATACAGCACCCATTGCTTTGCTAATTCAGCTGTGAGTTTTTTTTCCTTTCCCTTCAATTTTCTTTCCCTTTACTTTACAGGGGGGAGGGAGGAGGCTTTTTGGCCTTACCCTTCCAACCCTACGACACCATATAATTTTTTTTTCCCCACAAAAAAGAGAATTAAAGAGGAAATGCAAAAATAAATCTCGTAACCATCAGAAGCTCAGGTTGTCAAAGATGATTTACAAACATATAATCTAAGTCTTCCTGAAAGGTCAGTAAAGGACTAGGACCCCTGAAGGTGAAGGACTGTGACATTTGACTGATCCTTTTGAAAACTCTGTGTACTGTGATTATAAAGGAACATGACCAGACAGGTCCTTAGCCATAATTTTTGTTATGTGATTAGACATAATTTTGTTTTAAGGATTGATAAATGACTGTGTCTAAGGAGGAACAAGTCCCCTGAACAAACATGAAGGGATCACAGAGCACTGGAATGGGCTTCCCAGGGAGGTTGTGGAGTCTCCTTCTCTGGAGACTTTCAAGACCCATCTGTATGCATTCCTGTGCAACCTGTGCTAGATTCAATAGTCCTGCTCTGGCAGGGGGGTTGGACTCGATGATCTCCAGAGGGCCCTTCCAACCCCTAACATTCTGTAATCCCATGGATCATTACAGTCCTATAGTCAAATAATCATGGAGGGCAATAATACTGGTCAGTGAAAAAGGTGTCAAAGAGTATTAATGGGTAGATTTGCAAACACCACCAGTGCTGTGTTGTTCAAAGTACACATATTAAAATCTACTAAATTTGGTGACAGTTCCCAAGGTCACCATGTGACAGGGAGGTGTTTATCACAAGGCTGTGGTGACCTGTTTGGGTTCTAATCATATTCAGAGACCATTACAGGACAAGCTTTTCAGAAAAGATGGAGAGTAGCAGACAGAGGTGAGTCCTCTGGGAACTGGTATTTAATTTGTTTCTTCAACACCAGACTTCTGTGCCATGTATGAGCAAACTGCTATGAAAAAAGTAATTTCTAATTACAGTAATTTATTAAACTTAAATGAAAAATTATGCTGTATTTAACTGCTCCCATGAAGTTTATACTGTACTCATTCAAGGTATTCTTCCTATCATCTCATTGATCTGGGAAAAGATCTCTCAGAAATAGTAGGACAGTTCATAGTATCATAGTATCAGTCAGGGTTGGGAGGGACCACAAGGATCATCTAGTTCCAACCCCCCTGCCATGGGCAGGGACACCCCACACTAGATCAGGCTGGCCAGAGCCTCAGCCAGCCTGCTCTTAAACACCTCCAGGGACGGGGCCTCAACCACCTCCCTGGACAGCCCATTCCAGGGCTTCACCACTCTCATGGTGAAGAACCTCCTCCTCACATCCAGCCTGAATCTCTCCACCCCCAGCTTCATTCCATTCCCCCTAGTCCTATCACTACCTGAGATCCTGAGAAGTCCCTCCCCAGCCGTCCTGTAGGCTCCCTTCAGATACTGGAAGGCCACAATTAGGTCACCTGGGAGCCTTTATTTTGAATAAACCTTTATTTAGAATAAACCAAACCAGGTTGGAAGAGACCTTCAAGATCATCGCGTCCAACCCATCAACCAATCCAACCCACCTAAACAACTAACCCATGGCACCAAGCACCCCATCAAGTCTCCTCCTGAACACCTCCAATGACGGCGACTCCACCACCTCCTTGGGCAGCCCATTCCAGTGGGCAATCACTCTCTCTGTATAGAACTTCTTCCTAACATCCAACCTAAACGTCCCCTGGCACAGCCTGAGACTGTGTCCTCTTGTTCTGGTGCTGGCTGCCTGGAAGAAGAGACCATCATCTGCCTGTCTACAACCTCCCTTCAGGTAGTTGTAGAGAGCAATAAGGTCACCCCTGAGTCTCCTCTTCTCCAGGCTGAGCAATCCCAGCTCCCTCAGTCTTTCCTCATAGGGCTTGTGTTCCAAGCCCCTCACCAACTTTGTTGCCCTTCTTCGTTGCCTTCTCTTCTCCGGACTGAACAGCCCCAACTTAATCTGAAAGAGAAGTGATCAAAACGTTCCTTTTAATTACTTTAAATGGACATGAGAAAACAATGAAGTCTGTTCCCCCTCTTCCTTAGTCTTTTAATTTTTCATTTAAAGGATTTGTGTATACTGTTTTTCAGCTCATATGAATCTGCAAATCCAGTTCATAATTATATTAATTGCTGTCAATCATTATAGAGAGAATACACCTCTGTATTGCACAAACACTGTTGGGTTCATCTCCAATATCATCTAGCCATCTGCAATGGCATGCAAACATTGACTGCCTCAGGAATCTGCTGGCCAAAGTATCGTGGGACAAAGCCCCAGAGGGAAGGGGGCCCAGGATAGCTGCTCCATATTCAAGGATCACCTTCTCTGGGCCCAGGAGCAAAGTACACTGACAAAGAGGAAGACAGGAAAGAATGTTAGAAGACTTGCCTGGATTACCAAGTAGCTCCTAGACACAATGTCACAGAAAAAGAAATGCTACAAGGAGTGGAAGAAAGGATAGATGGAATGGGGGGCATGTAAGGAAGCTGCCCAAGCAGGATGAGACCTGGTTAGAAAATCTAAAGTCAGAATTAAATCTAGCCAAGGAGATCAAAGGGAATAGCAAAAGTTTCTATAGGTACATTAATGGCAAAAGGAACACTAAAGAAGGTATGGGCCCCCTCAGAAAGGAAATGAGAGAAATAGTGGCCCTGCCCATGGCAGGGGGATTGGAACTGATCCTTGAGGTCCCTTCCAACCCTAACAATTCTGCGATTCTGTAAAATATATGATATGTTTTAAGCTAGTCATCAAGGCTTTCTCATTTCCTCTTCTGGATTCACTCCTCCGAGGAGTGAATCATCCCATTGTAAGACAGGTCTTTGATCCTATTTTGTCTCATTTTCCTTTAATTTTCCACAAAAGGTAATAGCACTTCAGCAAATATCAGTGCTGAAGTCAGTGGTGTCAGGAGAGCTCCTGCTTCATGAGCCCCAGATTCCTGGGATCCTAAATCTGTCTTCCTTTGGAGCAGACCTAACCTCTATCTGTAAGAGCTGATGTCAGTGTTAGCACAATGCCTAAGAGATAACAATAATTGTGACTTATTTTTCTTTTATTTCACTTGCCTTGTACATGATTGCTTCACTAAAATAGGATAATTCTATCTTCTCACATGTGACTGTCTCTGCTTTCTTCCCCACTGCTTTACACTGGAATAATTCTGCTGCTAATATGCACTCACAATTACTTTGTGCTTCATACACAAAAGGAAAGATAGGCCACCTTCCTGAACATCAAGCAATACTCAGTGAAACTGTTATTCCCTTCAGCCTCAGGATATATTTAATTTCTCTGCAGGAGTCACAAACCTCTGCTTTGTTCTGTATGTACAGCTCTCACTGCAATGACAAGGCTTTCAGTCACACAAAGTTTAGCCCAAGGTGTATTCTGCCACCGGGAGATGACATGTTTTATTTTCACATTAATATTCAGCCTGTTGCAAGATGAAATACTTCTGGGACTTTTTTTTTTTTTCTTTTTTAATTAATCAAACATAGAACCATAGAATCAATAAGGCTCAAAAACACCTCAAAGATCATCAAGTCCAACCTGTCACCCAACACCTCATGACTACTAAACCATGGCTTCAAATGCCACGTCCAATCCTTTTTTGAACACCTCCAGGGACGGTGACTCCACCACCTCCCTGGGCAGCACATTCCAATGGCTAACAACTCTGTCAGTGAAGAACTTTCTCCTCACCTTGAGTATAAACTTCCCCTGGCGCAGCTTGAGACTGTGTCCTCTTGTTCTGGTGCTGGTTGCCTGGGAGAAGAGACCAACCCCCACCTGGCAAGAGTCTCAATGTCCTTCTTAAACTGAGGGGCCCAGAACTGGACACAGTACACAAGGTGTGGTGTAATCAGTGCTGAGTACAGGGGCAGAATGACTTCCCTGCTCCTGCTGGCCACATTATTTCTGATGCAGGCCAGGATGCCACTGGCCTTCTTGATCACCTGGGCACACTGCTGGCTCATGTTCAGCTGGCTGTCAATCAGTACCCCTAGGTCCCTTTCTGTCTGGCTGCTCTCCAGCCACTCCAATCCCACTCTTCACTTTTCACTGCTGGACTTAGTATTCCTTTAAGTTCTTAAAAAAAGGAATGGGTAGATTTTATATAGCTTTGTGCACGAGAGTAAATTTCATGCCATGTGACTGTCCTCCAACCACATGTGCACAGGCAGAAGTGATTTCTCTTCATGCCTTTATACGAACCCTCTGTTAAAATCATTACTTGCCTCATGGGTTGGGATGTGCCCTTTTGACACTAACTTTGTTCATGCTCCTTCAGTGCTCTATTTGCATATAAATGCATGTATGTGTCTACATGTATGTGTTATAACTTCAAAACTGCAAGACAGACCCATAGTTCTGTTGCAAAGTAAAGGAAGGTAAGTAATTTCTACGATCTCTGTGACAATGTCGCTGCTCTCCTGGAGAGCCCTGTGGACAGCTGGGACTCTGTGCAGATGCATGGCACTGTCTGATGTATCTGTACCTTTGCTAACTGTAACTAATGACAATGCAGCAAACCTGGTGGTCAGGACAGATGATGAGTTGCTTACTCTTGCCTGCAGTGAAGCCAGAACCAACATTTGGATATGAAAGATTATCCCCTTATCTGTGTTTCTGCCTATGGATCCACATAGGCTGTTCGAGTTTATGGCAGATGCTCTGACATCAACAATATACAAATTAAAGCCAGAAGGGGATATCCTTTAGTCCAACTTTTTCATGCTGTAAATCATAAGATTTTACTGGCTTCATGTATGATCTAGAGCAGCATTTCTGGAGAAGCAATTAATCCCAGTTTTCAAATATGCACAGGGGAGGACTCCACTGTAATCACTAGGGAGACATTCCTAGGGGTAATTGCTCATGCATTTAAATTCAACTTCCACCTATTGGATCCTCAGTTCCTGTGGGCTTTTTTTCAGTGCAACGAAAAAAAAGAAGTAGCAAGAGCTGTCAAAAATCCCATTATGACATTTTCTGAGGTATTAAAAAATTGATCATCAATTATCTCTAAAATATCCCCTTTGAAAACATGAGAGATTATGCTTTTATCAGTTTGGCAGCTCTTAGTGCATATAAAACATACCATGTTGATATTCTGTGGTTATACTTTGTTTAAAATGTCATGCAGTCTTAAGTCAGCTTGCTTACTTAAGTCTGCTGTTACTACAACAGCACTAGTCTTTCTATCATTCAGATACATACACATCACTCTGCTGTTTCATCAAATCTGGTTTCTATAAATCCACACTGATATTACAAGGTTGCATTAACTTCTGTCTTTCTGTACTTAATGAGTGCTTGTCACATGCATTCTTAACTTTTCTGGGCATCAATGTCAAGCAAGCAAGTCTGTAAATGCACAGGTCACACTAGCTCAACACTGTTTCTCTGAATATCAGTACTTCTAAAAAGTCCCTTAGAATGTCCACGTTTCTTAAGGACTGAATGAAAAATGTCAGCATCAATCACAGACTCACCAAGGTGGGAAGAGACCTTGAGGATCATCAAGTCCAACCTGTCACCACAGACCTCATGACTAAACCATGGCTTCGAATGCCACGTCCAATCCTCTCTTGAACACCTCCAGGGATGGTGACCCCACCACCTCCCTGGGCAGCACATTCCAATGGCTAGCAACTCTCTCTGTGAAGAACTTTCTCCTCACCTCGAGTTTAAACTTCCCCTGGCGCAGCTTGAGGCTGTATCCTCTTGTTCTGGTGCTGGTTGCCTGGGAGAAGAGACCAAACCCCTCCTGGCTACAACCACCTTTCAGGTAATTGTAGACAGCAATGAGGTCTCCCCTGAGCCTCCTCTTCTCCAGGCTAAACATCCAAGCTCCCTCAGCCTCTCCTCGTAGGGCTTGTGCTCAAGGCCTCTCACCAGCCTTGTTGCCCTTCTCTGGACACATTCAAGTGTCTCAATGTCCTTATTAAACTGAGGGACCCAGAACTGGACTCAGGACTCAAGGTGTGGCCTAACCAGTGCAGAGTACAGGGGTACAATGACTTCCCTGCTCCTGCTGGCCACACTATTCCTAATGCAGGCCAGGATGCCATTGGCCTTCTTGGCCACCTGGGCACACTGCTGGCTCATGTTTAGGTGGCTGTCAATCAGCACCCCCAGGTCCCTTTCTGTTTAGCAGCTCTCCAGCCACTCTGACCCCAGCCTGTAGCTCTGCATGAGGTTGTTGTGGCCAAAGTGCAGCATCTGGCACTTGGACTTGTTGCATGTCATCTTGTTGGACTCTGCCCATCTGTCCAGTTGGTCGAGGTCCTTCTGCAGAGCCCTTCCACCCTCAAACAGATCAACATCTGCTCCCAACTTGGTTTCATCTGCAAATTTGCTGATGACTGACTCAATCCCCTCATCCAGATCATCAGTGAAGATATTAAAGAGGATGGGGCCCAGCACTGATCCCTGGGGGACACCACTAGTGACTGGAATGATCCAGAAAACTCCTGGGCCAGCTCCTTCAAACCCTTACATATGCTTAAATAAATGTTTCATAACTGCTGATTGACACTGTCACTTGTTGCTCTGCTGAGATGATATTTGGTCATCATTCAATGGCAATACACATTTTTACCCAAAGAAGAATGAAAACATTTATTGGATGCTCTCTGTGTTCTGTAATTGCCCAAGACTAACATTTATATACAGTACAGGAATTTATTTTTAAAGTTTATGTTATAGCTGAGATACTTAAAGCCCGCCATATTATTCATAAGCCTGAAGCTCAGGGAAGCATCTTTGTGGCTTTGCTTGCCTTTTAAATTTTCTTAAATGTCTGGGTTATTTGCATTGATAATGTTTCCCCAGCTGTACTTCTCTAAGCTAGGCTGACATGCTAATCAATTAAGTCTTATTTTATGTTCAGGCATTGGCCATTTGTGCACCTGGGGAAGTGTTCTAAACTTCTCCCAGTGGTCATTCACGTATTTCCACTTAAATCCATTCTCATAACCAATTTAGGGCATAACAATCTTCAGCTTTATGAAACTAGCCCTTTCAAGAAGCCAAGCACAGTGATCAGGACAGTTGCTATATGAATTGTAAACAATGCACAAGAGCTTTTCCTGAGGCAGCCAGCCCATTTGCAGCAAGCTTTTCTATAATCAGTTGGATTTTCGGTGTCATGATGAAGCCTGATATAGCTTTTGCTCGCCCACATTTTCCATGAGTTAGGAAAGTGAGATACGTTTTTTTTTGGTAGAAATGTTAGGCATCACTTCATACTGGCAGCATCAAAAATTGACTGCACCTTTATTCCCACTGCATGAATTATAATGCTTTTAAAGGAGCTGCTATGGAGCAGACATCGGCCTTTGTCATCTTATATATGCTTTATATAGTAGAATATGGATTTCTAATTGAAAACGACTTGCTTATGAGCCATTACAGCTGCAAGGACAGATAGTGCTGATTTTTGAAACAAAGGGAGGAATTTATGTGACCAAATATAATACTGACCATGTAGATATTGGAATCTGCACTACTTACTACCATCATGCCTTCTTTGTAGCCAGTCGACAGGCACATTAAGGCCACACTCTTTTCATCATAAATCTGAAGCAAGTGAAGGGAATCATGCCTTAAAATCACCTCTGTCTCTGCCCTTGGAATAGAATAGAATAGAATAGAATAGAATAGAATAGAATAGAATAGAATAGAATAGAATAGAATAGAATAGAATAGAACAGAATAGAATAGGAATAGAATAGACCAGGTTGGAAGAGACCTTTGAGATCATTGAGTCCAACCTATCATCCAACACTATCTAATCAACTAAACCATGGCACCAAGCACCCATCCAGTCTCTTCCTAAACACCTCCAGTGATGGTGACTCCACCACCTCCCTGGGGCAGCCTGTTCCAATTGCCAATAACACTTTCTGTGAAGAACTCCTCCCTAACATCCAGCCTAAACCTCCCCGGGGCACCAAAAGAGCTGAATTCAGCAGAGAGGAATTTCACCTAGAGCATCATTCCCTGTTTAAGAGAGCTCAGCCCATCCCACCATGACAGGTTTTTGTTTATGGTGCAGGTGCTTGCTGTGAAAATACATGGGTAGGACTGAGCTATACCAGGAGGGATTTTTGCTGCTGTAATTTTATCAAGGTAGCTGAAACAGCAATTTCTGCACATGCACTGAAGATTTGGCAGGTTGCACTCCAGCACATGCTCTAAGTACAAGTAGCCCAGCATGGCCTGGTATATACTGCAGTTTTAGGTAATAGAGTTTCAGGTTATATCTTCACTGCTGAATGAGGTGAGCTTTTGCTTTAGAAGCTCCTAAGGGAAAAGGAGAGACTACCATTGTGTAGGTAGTTCTTCAGTTCTTACCCTTCTTTCTCAGAAAGGGACTGTTTTTAAATAGAATTAACTAACTATCTGAAATGTCTGTGAAGTCAGTTTACAGTTTGTCTGTTTTTGTTGGGTACTCAGGTTGAGACAGAGTTAGCCTCTTCTAATTATTTTCCATAGTAAAGATAATTGTTTTATTAAGAGAGGGTCCCTGTCTGTAGCTGGTTTGCAGAGGTGGGTGGGAAGTGTCTGCTTTCTCCATTAGTAAAAGTGACAAGCAGATGTTTCTGTCATCAGGAAAACCAGTGTTGTGGATTTAAGATGCCAGGTTTTGAGTAAATTTGTCTTTTGATTGTAACTACATAATCTACCTAGAGACACACAGAATGTTTTACACAATGCTTCATTTGGTGTGGTTAAAAACTGTGTTTGTTTTCCTACCTGTTATGTTCCTTCTGAATTTGCTATCCAAAAGTACAAGTCTGTGATTTTACTTCCTGAGCCACTCCAGTCTTTGCTTTGCTCAAAGAGCATTTTCTTTCCCCAGTCCTTTTGTTCCTGGTGCTTTTCAATGCATTGGTAGTTACCTATAGTGTTTCTGCTTCAAAGCACACAAGTTTGGAGAAAAAGTCTTGCTCTTAATTCTTAAAAACAAAGTTGCAGTTCATGTTAGTATTTTAGATTCCCATATTGGCTGTTACCAGGCAATAAAATCCCTTTTGTTCCTTTCATCTACTCTGACAAAGCAGGCTTTCCTGTAACACCCAGAGCAGTAAATTGGTTAGACTTGCCTTCCAAAATCTGCAGTCCTGTAAGTGGATTCTTTCTTCAGACTTTGATCTTTGTGGAACAGCACTAGGAGATGCTACAGTCTGTTCCTTACAGATTATTTGAGATAAGAAATAATTCAAGGAAAGCTCAAGGCCCACAGCTACATCAACTTTCTGCATCACATTGAAGTCAGTGGGGCTGCTGACTGAATGAATTTCTTTGGCAGACCATGCTGACTTTAAACTGAAGGGCAGCTTCCTCTGGACCAAATTTCTCCATATCCCTTATGAGCTCATAGTCTCCATTTCTAGTGAGCTTCTTCTGACCAGGATCCTTGTACCATATTCCTCATACCCCTGTGATTGATGCCTTATTTTTTCCCCCTTCCTGTGTCCTAAATAAAATGTTCCTGTTGGAGCCCTTGCTGTAATGGTCAGGCAGATACCTGCCTTGTGTGAGGAGCCTGACCCATAATAGAGCTAGGAGAGCCATGTTGTGTAACTATGATGCAGAGATGGAGTTAAGGGGGAACAAGAAGGAAGTGAAGCATCTAAACTTATAAAACTGGACCCAGCAGATAAATATTGCACTCAGCAGCTGTGTATGCCCCAAAGAACAGTGTGGCATTGTGCAGTGCAGGAAGAGCCAAAGGAGGTAATGCTCACATCTCTATGCTTGCTTGCATCTATTTGTATCTGCCAGCTGTACTGGTGAGAAATGACAGAGCTTGAGGTTCAGAAATAAGTAATTGGGGTGTTTCTAAGAACAGACATACAAGGCCAATCCAGCCGTCTTTATTAGAACCAACTAACCCACCCAGTGTTTTTACCTGCTCTCGTGGTCAGTTGGGCAGCAGCTGCTGGCATTGTCTAAAAAAACCCATTAAGATTAAATCACAAACTTGCCATGGATGAGTAATAACTTACTAATTAACTACTCACTAATTAACTAACTAACTTCTTATATGGTTTTGTTTCTTCTCAGTTTGAAATTGTTTTACAGGAATGGTCACCAGCAACCCCAAGTCCTTTTCTTCAGGACTGCTCTCAAGCCACTTGCTGCCCAGCCTATATTAGTGTTTGGGATCGCCCCAACCCAGATGCAGGACCTTGCATTTGGTCTTGTTGAACCTCATGAGGTTGTCATGGGCCCACCTATCCAGAGTGTCAAAGTCCCTCTGGACGCCATCCCTTCCCTCCAGTGTGTCTGCTGCACCACACAAGCTGCAGCTTGGTGTTGTCAGCAAACTTGCTGAGGGTGCACTCAATGCCACTGTCCATGGCACCCACATAGATGTTAAACAAGACTGGTCCCGGTGCTGATCCCTGAGATACTCCACTTGTCAATGGCCTCCTCTTGGACATGGACCCATTGACAGCCACCCTTTGGGTGTGGCTATCAAGCCAGTTCTTTATCCACTGAATGGTCCATCCATGGAATCCATACTGCACCAGTTTGGAGACCAGGATGTGGTGTGGCACAGTGTTGAAGGCTTTAGAATAACCTTTATTAGAATAAACCAAACCAGGTTGGAAGAGACCTTCAAGATCATCGTGTCCAACCCATCAACCAATCCAACCCACCTAAACAACTAACCCATGGCACCAAGCACCCCATCAAGTCTCCTTCTGAACACCTTCAATGACGGCGACTCCACCACCTCCCCGGGCAGCCCATTCCAATGGGCAATCACTCTTTCTGTATAGAACTTCTTCCTAACATCCAACCTGAACCTCCCCTGGTGCAGCCTGAGACTGTGTCCTCTTGTTCTGGTACTGGCTGCCTGGGAGAAGAGACCAACCTCTGCCTGTCTACAACCTCCCTTCAGGTAGTTGTAGAGAGTGATAAGGTCACCCCTGAGTCTCCTCTTCTCCAGGCTGAGCAACCCCAGCTCGCTCAGTCTTTCCTCATAGGGCTTGTGTTCCAAACCCCTCACCAACTTTGTTGCCCTTCTCTGGACTCGTTCCAGCAAGTCAACATCCTTCCTAAACTGAGGGGCCCAGAACTGGACACAGTACTCGAGGTGTGGCCTAACCAGTGCAGTATACAGGGGCAGAATGACCTCCCTGCTCCTGCTGGCCACACTGTTCTTGATGCAGGCCAGGATGCCATTGGCCCTCTTGGCTGCCTGGGCACACTGCAGGCTCATGTTCATCCTACCATCAACCAGCACCCCCAGGTCCCTCTCTGCCTGGCTGCTCTCCAGCCACTCTGACCCCAGCCTGTAGCACTGCATGGGGTTGTTGTGGCCAATGTGCAGAACCCAGCACTTGGATGTGTTCAATCTCATGCCGTTGGATTCTGCCCATCTGTCCAGCCTGTCGAGGTCTCTCTGCAGAGCCTCTCTACCCTCTAGCAGATCAACTCCTGCCCCCAGCTTGGTGTCATCAGCAAATTTACTGATGACACTCAATGCCCTCATCCAGATCATCAATAAAGATGTTAAAGAGCACAGGGCCCAGCACTGATCCTTGGGGCACACCACTAGTGACTGGCCGCCAGCTGGATGTGCTCAGGTCCAGGTAAATGACATCAGTTGCTTGGCCTTCATCTATTAATGTTGTAACCTTGTCATAGAAGGCCACCAGGTTTGTCAGGCAGGATCTGCCCTTGCTGGAGTCCTGTTGATTATATGAAATCACCTCTTTGTTATTCTTCTGCCTCAGCAGTGCCTCCAGGAGGATCTGCTCCATGATCTTACCAGGCACAGAGGTGAGACTGCCTGGCCTCTAGCTCCCTGGGCTGTCCCTCTTTCCCTTTTGGAAAATGGGAGTTATGTTTCCTCTTTTCTAGTCAGTGGGGACCTCCCCAGACTGCCATGACATTTGGAATGATGGAGAGCAGTTTAGCGACCTCCTCCCATCAGTTCCCTTGGCACCTGTGCATGTCTCCCATCAGGTCCCATGGACTTGAACACTTTCAGGTTCTTCAGATGGTCATGAACCTGATCTTCACTCACAATGGGCAATTCTTTCTTCCAGTCTCTGTCATTATCTTCTGTGATTTTGGGAGTGTGGCTGGAGCCCTTGCCAGTGAAGTCTGAGGTAAAGAAGTCATTGAGAACCTCAGCTTTCACCGTGTCACTTGTCACTAGTTCTCCCATTTCCTTTCTGAGGGGGCCACACCTTCCCTACTCTTTTTACCATTAATATATCTATAGAAATTTTTACTATTTCCCTTGATCTCCCTGGCTAGATTTAATTCTAACTGAGCTTTTCTTGTACATTACCTAAATACTTGGCTTTTTGTTGCCTTTTCTTTACTGTTGCCTGTTCTGCTTTGGAGTCCAGTTAAAACAGAGTTGCGAGCAACTGCTGGTGGCTTTCTAGATTGTTGTCATCACCTTCTTGCCTTCCCAAACAGGGAACTGAAGGAAATGGCTTTAGATGTCCTATACTTAGTAGCTATTGAAAAATGTCAGGAGCACCATTGAGCTGTCTATGATAACAGGCTTCTTACACCAGCCCACACAGAGAGAGTTTCCAGTACTGTGATTTCTGTAAGTATATAACTGTTTAAGTAAATATCTCACTGGGCATGAAACTACCCTGGCCTGTGCAAACTGACATTTAACAAAGGTAATAGCTACAGCTATAACTGTGGTAGTATTTCAGCTGGAAGCCTTCATTTTCCTAGAATTCAAGGCAGAAGCAGCTGGACAGATAATTTAATAACCTTCCTGCACATAAACAATGAACCTATTCTTAATGCAGCTGTATTTCTATTGTACAAGTACTTACATTAAAGAAAAGAAAAGAAAAGAAAAGAAAAGAAAAGAAAAGAAAAGAAAAGAAAAGAAAAGAAAAGAAAAGAAAAGAAAAGAAAAGAAAAGAAAAGAAAGGATAAGAAAAGAAAAGAAAAGAGAGAAGAGAAGAGAAGAGAAAAGAGAAGAGAAGAGAAGAGAAGAGAAGAGAAGAGAAGAGAAGAGAAGAGAAGAGAAGAGAAGAGAAGAGAAGAGAAGAGAAGAGAAGAGAAGAGAAGAGAAGAGAAGAGAAGAGAAGAGAGAAGAGTTGAGTTGATTCTATGATTCTATGGAACTATAAATGTACTCTGTCCAGGGAGGAGCAGTAGTAGTTTTAATGCAAATGCCCCTCAGCATTTAATGCTCTCTCCTGAGAAAGTTCAAGGATTTTTTTTGCCCTGTACAGAGAAGCTTTTATTCTTTTCTTATTGTGCTGCAGACATTAAGCATCAGATGGAGATTTTATCTACAAGTAGGTGCAGGCAGCAGTGTGCCTTAGAGACCTGTCCAGAATCTTGATTTCAGATTTATTACTCAGGCATGCCTAGGAAAAATTTGTGGGGCAGTCAGGGGAGTTTGATTTGTTTCTTAGAGCTAGAGTGTCTGTGGATATCACAGACATGAAGCTTGTGTGCTCAATGCAATCTTCCAAGTGCTGAAGAGGGTCACATCCAATGTATTGTTTATTTAACACGTCTCATTAACAATGTTGCTAATATTGATGCTATTCTATCTTAATCCAGCAAGGAGGTAACAAAGCTGTAGAAGCCAATGGCCAGACCACATCATGCAAGGAATGGAATCCTCTGGCCAAGCACAGAAGATTAAGTGATTTGGGGCCTGTCGATGCTTTTCTTGTTTTCAGGAAGTCACGTTTTCATTTCTTGCACCACAACGTGATCATATTGAGTTTCTGGAGAGTTGACAGTAGAATATATTTTAACTTCAGCAAGGAATTTATTGTTGATATCACACCATAGAAACTGGAAAAAAAAAATATGAACTGGATGGTTTAAAAAAAAAAAAAGAAAGAAAGAGAGCACAATTATCCTTACAAATGAAAATATGCATATCAAATAACTTTGCTACTTGGATGGAGGTGAACAACTGCTTAAAGGAAGTGTTAGTTAAAACCACAAGTTCAGAACAGCAGCCATGCAATTCTTCTTGGTGAAAGTGCTCCACTTGCAGTGCATGGTAGGACTGGAGAATTTGGCACGGACTTTGCGTATCTGGAAGAGTGTATACGGAAACGTGCTGCAGAGAGCAAAGTGTCAAGCAGCACACTTCAGCTCACTTTAAAGACTTCAATTACCACAGTGAGTTCAAGCCTCAGAGTTGAAAATACTGCTCATGCAGGGCTCAGAATTGTTTCCTCTGAAGGATGAAAGGCAACGTTCTGCTTGGGGAAATGTCTTGAATTGACTTAAGTTCTCGTGAAAACTGAAATTATGAACCTCCAAAAGGCTCTGCAGCAGCTAGACCAAATTCAGTCTTCTTGATAAAACTCAGCAGTCATTTTCACTGAGAGGGACAGAGAGTAGAAATGAGTATGTTTTTGCTGTCATGAATTAATCTATCAGATTTCCTTCTTGTCCCTTGCACAGTTGTCTAAGCGCTGTTATCCAGCCCTGTATTCAGTGCAATGAGAGAAAAATCCTCCATAAATGTCTCATATACTATTGCAGTGTAGTGAGCTTTCAAATGAGTTAATAGCTGCTAAAATTCAGGCTCTTTTTTTTTTTCATTTCAAGATCCATATGGTGATAAACATAGCTTTATGATCTGCAGCCCAAGCTTACACAGAACTTCAGGGATATTAATAGAGCTGGCCAAAATGCAGAATTCCCATCTGTGGGCCTATTTCTTACTGTGGTGGTTGATTTTGTTCTGAGCTTGGAACTGCAGAAGGTCTGAACACGCTTGTGGTAGTTTTAGGCGATGCCTTTAAATTTTTGTCACAGATCTTGAACAGAAAGTGGTAAAATGCAAAGAAATCGCTATTGGGTGTAAAAAAGGGAAATAATGATAGTTCTAAACAATCCCATTGCAAGAGATAATGGATTTAAACTACTTGTGCAAAACAATCTCTCTCTCTTCTTTCTCCCACGGGCTGGGAGATACTTACTGGCTTTATTGACCTTAGCTGCATTGCTTTTATTGTGACTGGTATTAACTTCTCTGCTCTGTCTCTTGCCCCTTTTGTATACAGGAGGGTAGGAAAGGAGGCAGGGAAGGGAGAAGCTATTAGCTTCCCCCAGCCCTTGGCCAGGGGGATCCTTGTGCTGTTTATGAGTTGTAAATACCTGCAAATATTCAGTATTCAGTACTCCTAAGGTTGGAAGGGACCTCAAAGATCATTGAGTCCAACCTGTCACCACAGACCTCATGACTAGAGTAGGGAGGACACTACTGCCCACTGCAGGCTTGAACTCACGACCTTCCCATTAAGGGTGTTATGCGCTACCAATATTGTAAATACTGTATATTTTGTACATATTCATTGCATTTCATTGCAGATTGTAGTTTTGCTTTCGTCTGCTTCCAGCTGAGCTGGTCTGGCAAATGTAATGCTGGGGTGGGGGGAAGAATTTTCAACCCACCACAATACTTTATTATACATAACAAAAGAAAATATTAAATTCATTTCTTATTGTTTTGAAATATATTTTTTGCCTGGCTTCCTGTTCATGTGTTAATGAAATGGTGCCATACTCTGAATGAGGGTAAAGGAATAAGTGCTGTGTAACAGAGTCACACAGAATCACAGAATCACCAAGGCTGGAAGAGACCTCAAAGATCACCAAGTCCAACCTGTCACCACAAACCTCATGACGAAACCATTGCACCAAGTGCCACGTCCAATCCCCTCTTGAACACCTCCAGGGATGGTGACTCCACCACCTCCCTGGGCAGCACATTCCTGGGCAGCACATTCCAATGGCTAACAACTCTCTCTGTGAAGAACTTTCTCCTCACCTCGAGCCTAAACTTCCCCTGGCGCAGCTTGAGACTGTGTCCTTTTGTTCTGGTGCTGGTTGCCTGGGAGAAGAGACCAACCCCCACCTGGCTACAACCTCCTTTCAGGTAATTGTAGACAGCAATAAGGTCTCCCCTGAGCCTCCTCTTCTCCAGGCTAAACAATCCCAGCTCCCTCAGCCTTTCCTTGTAGGGCTTGTGCTTGAGGCCTCTCCCCAGCCTCATTGTCCTTCTCTGGACACATTCAAGTGTCTCAATGTCTTTCTTAAACTGAGTGGCCCAGAACTGGACACAGGACTCAAGGTGTGGCCTAACCAGTGCAGTATACAGGGTCACAATGACTTCCCTGCTCCTGGTGGCTGCACTGTTCTTGATGCATTGCAGGATGCCATTGTCCTTCTTGGCCACTTGGTCACACTGCTGGCTCATGTTTAGGCGCAACTGCTTTCATTATTGATGTCCTCTATACTGAAAGTCCTTGATCCTACCACAGGATATAGTGCTAAGTGAATGAGATTTCATGAACAAATGTTCAAAACTTTTAAAATTTATTTATTTATTTATTTATTTATTTAATTTCTTCCCTGAGAAGCCGGTCCCACAAGGTTTTGACTAGAACTTGTGACAACCAGGTTTGGGATATGCATCTTTCCACTGAGTGAAATAAGTGTAACTTGGCAGGACAGAGAAGTTTTGTCCTGTTTCTTCCAAGCACTGATTCCTCTCTGACTTGCACTGCTGTTAATCAGTAATCACTGAAATCGGTGCAGTTATAAACAGAAATGATTGGTGAAGTGAGTTCTGGGTCCTCAATTCACAGAAGCTAAGTTGACTTACAAGGGTGCAATAATACCCTGAACAAACAAAGTAGACAATGGCTTGTGGATGTAGCAAGGGACACACCTGGTACCTACCTCCACAAAAGGCTTCTTGGGGATGATGGAGATGTAAAGAGTGAACTTCAGCTGAAATGGAAATTCTGTTACATTGAATTTCTGTAATCTATATATTCTAGGGTCTGTGTAAAAATATATAGTATTTTCTTCTTGGATGTCTTCTGTTATGTTGCAAGCACATAGTTCATCCCTTTTAACTACATTCTACTAATTTAAATAATCTGCTAGCATTGACTCTAGAGTGTTTGATTACAATAAAAACCTGTTTGGTCTAGATAATTCTCCCTTTGGTCACCTATTTTCAGTTCAACAGCTAACACATTAGTCATCATTTTAAAATCTGTGATGAAGTATGGGATGGGTAGAATGAATACCACCTAGCTGACATCTTTGCTTTCCTGCTGAGAGATAGCCACACAACATCAGTGTAGCAGATCTGGAGCTGTGTAATCTGTCTAAAAAGTGAGAGAAACAGCACTGACATTCAAGTACTGGCACATGATCTTTAAAGATTGTGAAGAAAATTATCAGTATCTGGAGACTTCCTCAAGGGCCTAATAATATTTCTGTAGTTAATGTTCATATTAAAGGGCAAAGGGAATATCTACAGTCATTCTTGGGAGAAGAGAACCAAATGTGCCCCTCAGTATGTTCACTTTTACAAAGGATCTCAGTAAGACCAGAACTAACACCCACAATCATTTGCATGGAAAACATCTACCTGTGAGGCCAGATGACATAGTGTGCTATAAATTCCCTAAGTCCCCTTTTAATTAATAAGTCCAACATTCATATGGAGATAATTGCATGTAACACCTTATTTGTGTTCCATTAAATCAGACTGAGCCATTTTTGTCTGAGAAAAGAATCCAAACATCTGCTTATAGAAAGCTTTATTATTGCTTGTTTGTACAGGACTAACTGTGTGCCAGCTGCTTTACCAGCAGATAGAAGTCAGGTCCTGGCTCCAAAAAGTTTGCAAATGAAATAACCTGCTTGGGGACCAAGGGGGATTAAGATGCAGGAAAGACAGCAATACTGTTGAAACAAAGAGTTTGCCTGGATCCCACCAGATCTCTGATTTTTGCAGTGAGAGTAATAAAAAAAACTTGTGTGTTGAATATATGTTACCCCTACGCAGGCTGAAGAATGCCAGGAGTATCCTCATCCAAATTTAGCCACTTGAAGGAGAATCTAAACACATTTGATCTCATCTAATTACTGGGGAGAGAGAGGCTCTACCAGAGGATGATCCATCCTATCTGGAAATCAGAGAGGAAGGATGAGTTCAGGGTCCTTCTCTAGCCTTTTCTCTCTATTAGCATGGCAGGATCCTAATGGCCAACTTAAACTAGCATCCTAACCTTCAGATGGTTGAAGCTGGATAAACCAAGTCCTACCCTGAAACCTCACTCTGTGAGTGGTCCTCTTGCTCAGACCAGTCACTGCATTGTAAGCTTGAAATGGCTCCACTACTCTGAACCAGAGGCTGAAAGAGATATTGTCTGGAATGGCCAACAGAGCCCACGTCCCAGCACGCACCACTTGTGCCATTGAGACTCTGCTCCCTGGCTCCACACATGCTCTTCATAGTGTGGTGTCTACATTTAGCCCATATCTGGGGCTAAAGTACAGCAGTTACTCTATCATTAGATGACCCCTCCCCAGCAGAAAAGGGAAATCAGGAAAAGGAGGAAAGAACCACAGGCTGAAATGAAAACAGATTTAATGAAACAGCCAAAGTAATACAAATGTCAGTGCAAAGAACACAAAGTCATGCTCAGCCCAGCAAAAGTGCAGCAGTCACAGTATCTCCTCCTCAGGAGCAGGAGAAAGAAACCAAAGCTCAAGCAGAAAGCTACCCTCTCCCTTGCAAGCTCCCTCCTTTGTACTGAATGTGATGTTCATGGCACAGTATACACCTGTGAGCCAACTTGAATCAGCTTCACTAGCTGACTCAGAACTACTAATGGCCTGCAGCCTGTGGCTGGCCTGGGATTGTGTCCCAGCAAAAGAGGGACATGCTGCCATGCTCAGCCTGGCCAGAGAGGGAGTGCCTGGAGAGGGGTTCAGTTTGCACTGCACTTCCAGCCGTATGGGCCTTTGGAGTCTCCTATGTCTCAGTGGGCAGCTGCCTCTGACACATCTAGTGCTGTTTTCCACTGGCACACACTGGCACCTGCACAGAGGAAGCACAGCTCTCATTTATTTCACCATGACATATGGCAGAAAATATCACATGGCAAGAACATTGGAATAAACACACTGGGAACACAACAGATATGAAAGAAACACGTGGGAGTACAGCTGTACTCTAGTGTGAAAGAGAATTTGGGATGGAACACAGAATGGGCACTGACATAAAAAACACATGGGATGCTCAGCCTGAGATCACAGGTAGCCACCCCAGCTGAGGCTGGAGAAAGGCTGTCACCGGAGCCAGGTGGACCTGTCAGTTGTGCTGTGGACAAGCAACGGGATGTACAGCTCACCTATTTAGAATAAAACCTTTATTTAGAATAAACCAAACCAGATTGGAAGAGACCTTCAAGATCATCGTGTCCAACCCATCAACCAATCCAACACACCCAAACAGCTAACCCATGGCACCAAGCACCCTGTCAAGTCTCCTTCTGAACACCTTCAATGACGGCGACTCCACCACCTCCCCGGGCAACCCATTCCAATGGGCAATCACTCTTTCTGTATAGAACTTCTTCCTAACATCCAACCTGAACCTCCCCTGGCGCAGCCTGAGACTGTGTCCTCTTGTTCTGGTACTGGGTGCCTGGGAGAAGAGATCGTCATCTGCCTGTCTACAACCTCCCTTCAGGTAGTTGTAGAGAGTGATAAGGTCACTCCTGAGTCTCCTCTTCTCCAGGCTGAGCAACCCCAGCTCCCTCAGTCTCTCCTCATAGGGCTTGTGTTCCAAACCCCTCACCAACTTTGTTGCTCTTCTCTGGACTCGTTCCAGCAAGTCAACATCCTTCCTAAACTGAAGGGCCCAGAACTGGACACAGTACTCAGGTGATGGTGGTGTGCATTTTGTCAGCTTTATAGTGGACCGTAGAGACTTGTTTAGGTCATACCTGGAGGTGGGCATTACCCTAGCTTATGTGAAAAGGGGTCAGCAGTTGTAGGTTTCCATGTGTTACGTAGCAGGACACAAAAGCCAGGCTATAGTTTCTCCCTCAGTTGTGTTTTTTCTTATTAATAGCTTTTAATAGTTTTGACATTTTGTTGGTGGGTTTTTTCCCCCTTTCTTTTAGAGCCCAGCTCATGTAACCAGTTCTCCAATGTCCTAGGATGAACTGGTGATTACAATTTTATCTGCTTCAACTCAGAATATTCTCTCATATCTGTACACGTTGTGTGCAGTTTTGCACAAGATCTACTGTTCCTGAGTTGGTTGGTTGGTTGTTGTTGTTTTTTCCCCAAGGAACAGGGCTTTAACTTCTCCCCCAAAATGAAAATTTGCCAAAATTTCCATTCAGGGACCATTAAGATATTTTATTTCAATAGTATCGCTTTGATTCATTTTGGTTTGCCTTTAACATTAAACACAGAACAGCTAATTGAACATTAAATATTATGTACTGTATAACACATCATTAGTGCAGTGGTTTATTACAGTAAACAAACTGAAATGACTCAAAGCTACTCACTTGGAAGGAAAAAAGTAACAGTGGTCATAGTGGAGCATTTGCCTTTGTCTAAACAACACCTGCAACCCTTTTTGTGGTGAAAGACTTCATGGGATGGACATATGTGGCAAGAGAGGATCTTTCTGGCCTCAAACTAGGACAACATATGGAACACAAGCCCTATGAGGAAAGACTGAGGGAGCTGGGGTTGCTCAGCCTGGAGAAGAGGAGACTCAGGGGTGATCTTATCACTCTCTACAACTACCTGAAGGGAGGTTGTAGACAGGCGGATGATGGTCTCTTCTCCCAGGCAGCCAGTACCAGAACAAGAGGACACAGTCTCAGGCTGCGCCAGGGGAGGTTCAGGTTGGATGTTAGGAAGAAGTTCTATACAGAGAGAGTGATTGCCCATTGGAATGGGCTGCCCAGGGAGGTGGTGGAGTCGCCGTCATTGGAGGTGTTCAGGAGGAGACTTGACAGGGTGCTTGGTGCCATGGGTTAGTTGTTTGGGTGGGTTGGATTGGTTGATGGGTTGGACACGATGATCTTGAAGGTCTCTTCCAACTGGTTTGGTTTATTCTAAATATTCTAAAAAATCGAAATGCTCCTCTTACAGGTGCAGCATTAGCAGAAAAGAAGATTAAAACAATAAATAATGTTTGGAGCAGCTCCTTGTTATTGTCATGTCCAGTAGCAACCGGAATTAAAATGCAAGGGCTACTCACCATGGGAAATGTCCAGCCGTATGCAGAACTGAAATAAAAAACCACAGACATTATCCTAACAGTCATGAGTTTGTCTGATCCTGTGATGGGAGATGGCCTTCCAAGTTAGGCAGTGAAATGCTGGCAAAGCACAGTGTACAGTGCCAAACAATGGGCTCATGGTCCTCATCAGCAGTTTCTGATCTAAAATCCATCATCTTTGTCCTGCTCTGTCCCAGAGGCAAACTTGAGTCCTCCCTGGACTGACACAGAAATTAAATGCGAAGGGATACTTTGAAAGATTCCAGTCTGGACTTCAATGAAATGTAAACCATCAGGTGGAACAAAGAGCACTAGAGAAATGGAATTGGATTCCTACTTGCAAGCAAAACACACTTGCCAGCTCAGGCTGAGGCTGAGATTTTCTCCCTGTGACACAGTGCTGCTCAGCTGTCTGGTTGCATTATGGAGCATGCTTTTACTCCTCCTGATGCCAGAAGCAGGCAGCTGAACTAGATGAACCTCTGGTCTGTTTTGGTGGAGCATTTTCCACATGTAGTTTGAAGAACAATGTGTTGCCTCTTTTGGGCCCCCTAGTAAATAAAATCATTTGCTGTTCATGATGTAGTTCTGTATTTCATTGAAAGGGCATTTTTTTTGCCAAAAGTGTAAATGTACAAATGCTAACAACTCTGTGACTCTCTCTGCTGTAATAGATCTATGATTAAGAGGTTGCTAAATTATGTTAATGTTTATTTATGCTTTCTGTTAATCACCTCTGATCTACATTTTCAGACCATTCTTTGCTTGGGGTGCTTGGTGCCATGGTTTAGTTGTTTGGGTGGGTTGGATTGGTTGATGGGTTGGACGTGATGATCTTGAAGGTCTCTTCCAACCTGGATTATTCTATGTATTCTATGTTCAAGCTATTCCTAGACAACCTAATTTACACACATGCCTTCAGCTATTTTCTCTTGTTTTGGTGGCTCACAAATATGGCCAGATAAATTGAATTCTGTTCCTTTGCAAATAACTGTTCACAGTGGAAGTTTTTTGTTGAAATTCTAAATCAGACTGAACTTCAATTTCTGGCCACAAAATCAATGATGTACCTCATATGCAGCTGGCATTTCACCAGATATTGCTTACCTTCCATCCTCTGTGCAGGTTCTTGTAGCTCTGTCTCTGCTGAATTATTCTAGATTTCTCTTGCCTTAAAATTGGATTGCTGTGGTTCTCTCTCAATCCTGTAAGGGGTCACCATGTCAGCCAAAGCTCTGAAGTGAATTTCCATAGACATTTTTCATAAGGTATGCACTACATTAAAAACAGCCAGGACTTACCAACTCAAATGAGTGGCTGACCTCCCCATATGCAGGTTTCCTCTAATTTTCTTCCACATATGCATTCATTTCTTTTTTTTTCTTTTCAGTGTTTCCTCCTTAATTCTGCAACTTTGCCAGATGCTAAAAGCCTAGCTGTCTCCTTCTTCTCACCTTCCACTTGCAGCCAGACTATAATCAATCTATGAACTGCTACTGGAGGCGGGGAGATTCAGGCTAGATGTGAGGAGGAGGTTCTTCACCATGAGAGTGGTGAAGCCCTGGAATGGGTTGTCCAGGGAGGTGGTCGAGGCCCCGTTCCTGGAGGTGTTTAAGCCCAGGCTGGCTGAGTCTCTGGCCAGCCTGCTCTAGTGTGGGGTGTCCCTGCCCATGGCAGGGGGGTTGGAACTAGATGATCCTTGTGGTCCCTTCCAACCCTGAATGATACTATGATACTCGCTTACTTGCCAGTGGAATGGGATTCTGCTTACCTGCTGTTGGACAAGAAGATTTTCTAGGTAGGATCCATTGTGTGTCAAGCATAATAAAATGCTATAAAGTTGCGATAAAAAATTGCAATAATTTAATCTTCCAGAATTTAATTTCAGCAGCCTATCCCACCTATTAGTTTTGGCACATTTATATTCTTGGAACCAGTTGCAGAGATCTTTGAAATTAACTGAAGATTTTTGAAGGAAAAGAGGTTATGGTTGGATTTTGGCTTTAAGTCGTTGTGTCCCCGTACTCAGCACTGGCTAGGCCACACGTTGAGTATTGTGTCCAGTTCTGGGCCACTCAGTTTAGGAAGGACATTGAGACACTTGAACGTGTCCAGAGAAGGGCAACGAGGCTGAGGAGAGGCCTCAAGCACAGACCCTATGAGGAGAGGCTGAGGGAGCTGGGATTGTTTAGCCTGGAGAAGAGGAGGCTCAGGGGAGACCTTATTGCCCTCTACAACTACCTGAAGGGAGGTTGCAGACAGGTAGGGTTTGGTCTCTTCTCCCAGGCAACCAGGGACAGAACAAGAGGACAGAGTCTCAAGCTGCACCAGGGGTAGTTTAGGCTTGAGTTGAGGAGAAAGTTCTTCACAGAAAGAGTAATTGGCCATTGGAATGTGCTGCCCAAGGAGGTGGTGGAGTCACCATCCCTGGAGGTGTTCAAAAAGGGATTGGACGTGGCACTTGGTGCCATGGTTTAGGAGTCATGAGGTGGGTGACAGGTTGCACTTGATGATCTTTGAGGTCTTTTCCATCCCTATTCATTCTATGATTAAGAAGGTGGTAAATGTCATTTTTTTCTTGTCTAAGTGGAGCAGAAGAAAGATGTCAATACCTTTGTTACATCTCCTGCTTACAAGTGTGTTCTCTTTAAATGTATCTATGCCACCATTATGAATCCTAGCAGCCTTTACTGAGAACTTGCATGATGAAAGGCAGGAATAGATTTTACATTTTTCTGTTTGTTTTGGTAATTTTTGGAACAGAACTGTAGACAACCTCTATATGACATAAAATTTATTGTAAAGCCAACTGATGTTGGCACCTTTTTCATTCGTCTCTTAAAAGTAGAAGGTAACACTTCCATGAAAATACATTTCCATTTTCCTATTTACAAAACAACTATAACTTTCTATGATGCAGAAAGAAAGATGTCCTGTGGATTAGTAACCTCTTCCATATGTGATATGCGAGATTAATATATATGGAGTTGTTTTTAATGGGATTCTTACAATTAAACTCTGGAATGCTTGAAAAAGATGGTGGTAGACATGCAGAAACATGGGCTGGAGCATACCTAGCAGCAGTGTTAAGAGGTTAGAAGAAACTTGTTTTTCATGCTCTGTACAATATTATTTACCTTTCTGTCTGAAGGATTCTGGAGCTGACCCTTAAATCTCAGCAGTGGAGCTGCTGGAATTCAGCGTGAATGCTAGCATGGAATTCTGTAGATTAAACTTGAGTGTCTGTTGCTGATTTAGATGTCCAAGAGTATTCAAGAGTGTGGCATGGGACTGGTGGATATTATAGAGTACCTGTGAAAAGCCCTTGTCTTTTGGGATAGACACTGAGTTGGGATACTTAAGAGCATTTCAAGATAATTTCTGGAGGCAGGAGGGAAGCCCCTGGTCAATACAGTCAGTACGGTTGAGATAACTGTGTAGGTCTGTATCTGTTTTATAGTGAGCCTGACTCTCTCTGGGCTCCTAGACTGACTTGATTATATCTCCATTGATGACAAAAGGAGCAGAGATACCTAGTGTGCTTCTAGACTTCTAAATTTAGCTATATTAGTCTCTAAGCTGAATCCTACCTGAAGCGTTCTAAACATAGCTGTGCCAGAACTGGTATACCCAGGTTTCCATTGTCAGTTTTCATCAGCCAGCACTGGAATAGCTTTCTTTCATGTACCCAGAGCAACAGGTGAAAAATGTACCATGGGTCTCTACTAAATGCTGTCATTTTTCCATTTGTTCTCAGGTGAGATATGGCTACTGCTGTTTGATTTTTATTCTGGGAATCCACAAATAATTGCTTTTCTTCTTTTTCTCTTCTTCCTGCCCATCTCTCCAAACATAGACTCATAGAATCATGAAAGCATTTAAGTAGGAAAAGGCTCTTAGGATCATCAAGTCCAACTATAAATCTAACTGTGCCAAGTCCATCATTAAACTACGATCCTGAGTGCCACATTTACACATTTACACCTACCTCCAGGTAGGGTGACTCAAGCACACCCTTGGGCAGTTCCAGTGCTTGGCAACCCTTTCAGTGAAGACATTTTTCCCAATATTGAACCCTAACCTCCCCTGGCACAACCTGAGGCCACTCCCACTTTTCCAGTTTCTTGTTACCTGAGAGAACAGACTGACATCCACCTTGTTACAATCTCCTTTCAAGTAGTTGTAGAGGGCAATAACATCTCCTCTCAGCCTTTTCTCCAGGCTGAATAGATCCAGTTCCCTTATGAGACTTTTCTCTAGACTCTTCAGCAGTTTTTTTGCCCTTCTTTGGACATGTTCCAGCATCTTCTTGTAGTGAGGAGTCCAAAACTGAACACAGTGTTTGAGGTGCAGCTCACCAGTGCTGAGTACAGGTGCATGATCACTTCCCTACTCCTTCTGGCTACACCGTTCCTGATACAGGCCAGGATGCTGTTGGCCTTCTTGGCCAACTGCTAGCTCATGTTCAGCTGACTATCAAACAATATTCCCAGGTCCTTTTTTCTGGGCAGCTTTCCAGCCTCTCTTCCCCAAGCCTGGAACTTTACATGGTATTTTTATGACCCAAGTGCAAGACCCTTGTTGAACCTCATGCAACTGGCCTTGGCCCATCAATCCAGTCTGTCCAAATTGCTCTGTAGAACCTCCTTACCTTCAGGTAGATCAAGATTCCCACTCAACTTGATGTTATCTGCAAACTTACTGAGAGTGCACTCAATTTCCTTGTCCAGATTGTTGATGAAGATACTAACCAGGACTAGCTCAAATACTGAGCCCTGGGGAACATCACTTGTGATACATCCTTCTCATCCTTCTCTTTTTTGGCTCTATTATTCTCTCTCTCTATCATATATACAAGTGGATGATGTTTGTTTTAAGTTCACACTGTGTGTTAATGATTATCAGGTGCTTATATTGACTGAGGCCATTGTTTGCCATGTCTGTCCGAGTGACATCCAATGTTTTAAAATACCATTGTGCTGTCAGGGGAAGATACTGGCTGGCAGAGAGCAGGTTTGGTAAAAGTGCACTGGAACATCTGACAGAGAACTGCAGAGAACTGCATTAACCCTCATCCATTTTACTATAAGCTTCTTGTTTCAAACTATGCACTGTTCAGAGGAGCACTAGGATAGATGGAGAAGAAAGGCCAGAAAAGCCTGAGGCACTTACTGCAGTGCTGTAGACACAACCACCTACCAGGTGATATTGCTGTTGCACTAAATGCATTTTTCAGCTCAGTGTTTGTTAAACAAAACCAGAAGCTCTTTTATTTAGCGGCTCATTTTTGTGGAGCTTTTTGTTCACAAGGCACAAAGATGCTGTTGATGTTCTGGGTAACATTTTCTCTGCCTCTGAGGAAATTGCTCTAATGTAAAAGGCTGGGTACAAGCTATTCCAGAGATCATAATAGCTGCCATACTGGCTCACACAGGCAGAGCACTATCCCTGTAACAGTCTTGAAAGCTTCTTAATAGGTAATGCCAACCAAACTTAAATGTGTTAGATCTCCCTGCATTACCATTACATTGCCATCAAAAAGTTGGTAGCAACGAGTGAGAATGGGATCAAAATACTCTACCAGTTCTACCAGGGTTTGGTTTTTTTTTCTCCTTCCTTTATACAAAATAATTCCCCTTGAATGTCATCTAGGCACATGAATATTGCAGATTTCATGCAGATTGATGAAGGCTTGATTCATGTCTTTATAATTCAATTTCTTCTCAGCTGCTGATGTGAGGAGGGAATTCTGTTTGTGTACATAGTCTGCTCAGCATATGGTCCACAGCCAGCAGCAGATAACACCTCCCAGCTGTTGTATCCTTCAGGACTGCTCCCACGGAGTCGGTCTGTTCAGAGTCTATTTTCCATAAAGCTTGTCCATAAAGGGGTGAAAACCCTGGCTGTTTGCCACAGACACAACAGCAGGTAGCAGGGTTTTAAAAAGGTATCTGTAACACAGCACACAACAAGTTGTATCTCAGTACCCTCCATTATGCTGGTGTAAACACGGAGGAACTGTTGACCTCAGTAGCATCTATTTTAACCTCACCTCTGATTAGGGAAGAGGGGAAAAATTGTTATGCTTGGAACTTGAAAAGCAGGGTCTTTAGTCTGCTGTGAACTGCAGGAGAGGATTATACCTCTTTTCCCAGTTTGCAGTAATGGGTACCAGTAAGAAGGATGGCTGTTTCTTTCGCTGGGGCACACCTGTACCAGCTCAAAACCACAGTGAAACTGCAGTGCACTCTCTCATGTGTGTCTGCCTGGTCATAGCATCATAGCAAGCTGCAGTTGCTACAGATCAGATTCAAAGTGGTGACTCAAAATCCTATTTTCTCTGCTGGTATCTTCCTTCCAAGATCTAGCACATGATGTTATGTGTCAGTTATAGGTTCAGCAAAACAAGTTTACCCTTCTTATTTGTAACACTTTTAACGGTCACCAAGGGTTGAGTAAATCTGCTGGCATCCTGTGTTCTGCAGCTGCCTATTATGACTAGCTCAAGTTTGGTATGGCTCTTGCTGGCTTCCTTAGTGCATTGCTTTGTTTAAATTGGAGAGTTATATTACTTCTTATTGGCAAAAGTTTACATCTTCAAAACACCGTACACTGGCTGAGACTAATCAAATTTACTCCTTGCTGACAGGAATAGGGGAGGGGCTGTCATTTACTAGTCTCAATATGAAATGCAATTTTGTGCTGACTCTCCCCAAAAATGCAAAGCCAAACAAGAGCATTACAGAATGGAGATATTTTAAAGATCCTGACAATTTGGAGAGGTTTGCATTTTGCTCAGACTCTGATGCCTTTGTTGCCTTTGCAGTTTTAATACACCCTCACTGATCTGTCATTCTTGTTGGATTTAACTCTCTAGGGTCTAATATTTGCAGTCCTGGAGAGCTCATATGATTTAGTAATTGTTTTAATTGAAGGAGATTCATCATGTTGTGACACTGGAGTAGCCTTTTTGTAGAGTAAAAAAATTGAGTCAGGCTGTAAATAAAAGATTAGCTTAAAATCTCATCCTTATGACCAGTGTACATTTGTCTACTTCCTTGACTCACTGATGCCTTTCATAAGAAGGGCACTTTCTCTTGATGGGGTGCTTGGTGTCATGGTTTAGTTGATTAGATAGTGTTGGGTAATAGATTGGACTTGATGATCTGAAAGGTCTCTTCCAACCTGGTCTGGTCTGGTCTGGTCTATTCTATTCTATTCTATTCTATTCTATTCTATTCTATTCTATTCTATTCTATTCTATTCTATTCTATTCTATTCTATTCTACTCTACTCTACTCTACTCTACTCTACTCTACTCCTATTCTACTCTACTCCTATTCTACTCTACTTCTATTCTATTCTATTCTATTCTATTCTATTCTATTCTATTCTATTCTATTCTATTCTATTCTATTCTATTCTATTCTATTCTATTCTATTCTATTCTTCCATTTGCTTCCAACTGAGCTGGTCTGGCAAAGTTAATGTTGGGGGGGGAATCCCACCACACCTGACTAATCTGCTGTCATTCAATGGAGTGACTGCATCAGTGGACAAGAGAAGAGCTATGGGTGTCATCTCTATGGACTTCTGTAAGGTCTTTAGTAGAGTTTCCCCACAACATTTCTGCTGCTAAATGGGGGAGATAACAGGTTGACTGGTGGATTGTTAGAAGCAGGACTGGATGGCTACATCCAAAGGGTCAGTCAATAGCTCAATATTCAGGTGGACACCAGTAACAAGTGGGGTCCCTCAAGGATCCATACTGTGGCCAGTACTGTTTTGTATCTTCAGCAATAACATAGGCAATGGAATTGAATGCACACTCAGCAAATTTGCCAATGACACCAAACTGAGTGGTGCAGTTGATACACTGAAAGGAAGGGATGCCATCCATACAGGCAGACTGGACTAGCAGGCACCTGTAAACCTCATGAAGTTCAGTGCTCTCTTTCAGTACTTTATTATCTCTCAGATACTGCAAAGATGCTTTTTTTGTTATCTGAAAATTACTTTAACAGCTGAAAAGAGAGCTTCTGTCTACTGAGAAGTACAAGGGAGATATGTTTAACACTTACTATACTGTATAACCAGTAGCAACCTGAGATGACATAGGGAAAATGAATGAGTACAGTTATTTTTTACTTAGTAGTGTTGTTGTTTTTTCCACAAAAGCTTGGTGGTTTATAATGCTACAGCTCTATAGTGGAGTGCTGTCATGGAGACTGTACAAGACTGGAACAAATATGAATTCAAATTAATTCTTTTCCTCACTTTCACTTGTATAATGAATTTTAGACATTCATAAAAGGCACTGTTTTTACCAGAAAGAATAACTCTACAAGGGATGCTCTGTTGTTGTCAAAACATTGACAGTGACACAGGCAGGCTGAGTTCAATTCTCTGCCCTGTGGTGATTCTCTGGGTGAGTAGAAGCAGGCTGAAACAGTTAAGGTTTAGAATCCTTGCTGCCTTTTGGGATTCAGAGCTCATTTGTGGGTGCAAATCTGCACACAGAGCCAGAGAACTGTATTGAAAGCTACCTGCACAACTATTTATGTGAGGAGAGTGGTGTCAGATTATCGTCAGTATTGGTGAATTTCATCTGTGTAGACCCTTCCAGTGTGGGCACCTCCATCAGACCTGGTTATTCTTTTCTGCCTGTATAGTTAGAGTAGACACACAAACATTTCAGGAGGAGACTTGATAGGGTGCTTGGTTGCATGGTTTAGTTGGTTGGGTGGTGTTGGATGATAGGTTGGACGCCATGATCTTGAAGGTCTCTTCCAACCTGGTCTATTCTATTCTATTCTATTCTATTCTATTCTATTCTATTCTATTCTATTCTATTCTATTCTATTCTATTCTATTCTATTCTATTCCATTCCATTCCATTCCATTCCATTCCATTCCATTCCATTCCATTCCATTCCATTCCATTCCATTCCATTCCATTCTAATTTCTCAGCACTTCCTAAGGAGTGAACTGCTCTAAAGACCTGACTGGAAGAAGGTGTCTGTCTGCCTTGCTCCTGATTTGCAGAGATGCTTTGGTGAGAGACAGAAAGGAAAGTTGCACAGAAAATTACACTTGAGCATAGATAGAACTCTGCTACACAAAGCAGAAAATCCAATGCCTTTAGATGCCCTCTATATTTATTTATTTGTTATTTCTTTACAGTCTAAGGTGCAGAGAACACTGTGTTGGGCTTCATTGGACTGTCTCATCTATATTTTATATGGATTTAAATTATGGTACATCTGTGCTGTCGATAGACTTGCTTTGTGTTTTGGTCCAGAACTTTACTCTTCTGTCTGTCCAAATTGCCTACATACTAACTTGTGCCTGAGAATACTGTCTCAGGATCGTTCTCTCTGAGAGGAAATCAACACAGAGGTGTGTCACAGGATAGCTGAACCTTGAAGTCACCTCAGGAAATCATCTTTGTCCAAACCTCTGCTCAAAGCAGGTTCCCCAGGATCACGTTCAGCTGGGTTTTGTGTACCTTCAGGATGGAGACTGCACAGACTTCCTAGGCAACCTATGCCAGTGTTTCACCACCTTCACAGTAGAAAAGTGTTTCTTTATATTTAAGTGTAATGTCCTGTATTTCAGTTTGTGTCTATTCCCTCCTGTCCTCTCACTGGGCATTTCTGAAAGGCACTCCCTCCATCTTCTTTATGTCCTCCCTTCGGATACACACTGTTAAGTTTCCCCTGATCATTCTCTTCTCCAGGACAAACAGTTCTCAATTGCCCACAAAGTGGTGGACATTTTGTCCACCAGATTCTTGTCCACCAAGACCCCAGGGTCCTCTCTCTGCCAAATTGCTTTCCAGTCAGGGAACTCCCAGTCAGTACTAGTGCTTGAAGTTATTCCCCTTCAGATGCAGAAGTTTGATTCTCCCTTTCTTGAACTTCATGAGATTCCCACTCACCTATTTCTCAAGCCTTCCAAGGTCCCTCTGATTGGCAACACATCCATCTTGTGCAGCAACCAGTCCTCCCAATGTTGTATCTGCAAACTTGCTGAGAGTGAACTCTGTGCCTTCAACCAGGTCATTAATGAAGCTGTTAAGCAATGTTGGCTTCGGTATCAGTCCCTGGGGTACGCAGGTCTCCAGCTGGACTTCATGCTTATGATCACAATCCTTAGAGTTCAGTGGTCCAGCCAGCTTGCAATCCACTTCACAGTCCTCTTGTGTTGTCCATAATTCAGTTTGTCAACAAGAATATTATGGGAGACAGCTCTGAATGCCTTGCTGAAGTCAAGATAAGCAACACCCATCGCTCTACCCTCTTCCACCGAGCCACTCATCCCCTTTTAGAATGCACACACATTGGCACTGTTGTGCATACAATGTGTGTACCATATTGTGCAGGTGCAAGGCCTCTTAGCTTTTTAAATGTACGTCTCCTAGATATTATGTAAGAGAAATAATAGGAACAGATCCAAATGATCTTGAAAAACCCTGAGAGCAACTGAGTTATCCTTGCAAAATGAGGGGGTGGGGTTTAATTTCTACATTTTTCTTAATTTCCTGGGCATTGTTGGAATAGATACAAGAAGGACCAATTATTTTCCTGTGGTATATTACAAGTCTGAAGTCTGGTTTTAAGGAGTTTTAGTACAGAATTAGGAGAAAAACTTTATTTTTTCTCCTGTAATTTTGGTCCAAGAGCAAAAACCAAAATGGTATGCAAAGAAAGTGTTTTGTAGGGTTTCTAGGACAACATTGAAGATGAATAAAACCAGAGGTGTTTATGAGAAAACTTTTAGCTTTGGAGGACTTTTTCATATCTGAACTCAGTCTAAATTATCAGTATCACAGTATCACTTAGGTTGGAAAGGACCTCGAGGATCATCGAGTCCAACCTATCAACACAGACCCCATGACTAGACCATGGCACCCAGTGCCACGTCCAATCTCCCCTTGAACGCCTCCAGGGTCGATGACTCAACCACCTCCCTGGGCAACCCGTTCCAATGATGAATGACTCGCTTGGTGAAGAACTTCCTCCTCACCTCGAGTCTAAACCTATTTTTCCTAATGCCAAAATATGGGCAGGAGAGAGTATTTTCCACTGGGAGTTCTATGTTATGATAGAAAAGGATGCAGTCTTTCCTTGTATTTTCTAGCATCTCAAAAGGCCATAAAATCTAAACTGAGAAACTAACTCCGTTTCTGACAGAGGAAACTGGTGGAATTGCCAATTTTTAATCCAGCAGTGCGGCAAGCCAACGAAAGCTTTGCATAAAAATTCTTTTCATATTTACATTTATTGAGTACATCCAAGCACTGACGTGCCAACTCCTTCCCTAGAATTCTGTAGGAGAGGAAATCAATTTAATTCTATTAGAATGAGGCTGGATTTGCAATCTGAAGCGCCTGGGTAGCTGGAGACTAATTTTTCTTGAAACAGCTAATTTCACAATAATTTCTGAGATTCCATTTTGCATGTGGTATAACAGAGTGTGTTAGAGTGCTTTGGAGCTTAGAGAGCAATTACTTTTGACACACTACAGAATGAATAGTGTACCCCTTGGAATATAAAATCATTCTCTGTTTGGAAGCATACTTGGCCCGTGATTCATAAACATACCAATATGTTATTATGTGTTATGTGAAGTTTGAAAACTACTGTTGTGCTGCCTCTTCCATTTAAAGGATGTTTCTTGCTTTTAAAGTGCAAATAAGAATTACAGAGGTTTGAAACAATGACTGTGCTCGTATTGACAGTAGCCTAAGGAAGGCACGGAGACAAAAGTCAAAGTATCTTGACCTTTGTAAACATTTCTGACTCTGACTGCTGGATGCATGATGTGTACAAGGAAACTGGGACTTTCCAGTGTTTCCAGGCTAAAGCTAGACCTGCAGAATGTTTTATAATGACCAAAACTCTATTTTGTCTCTGTGGTGGTTTGAGCCTTCACTGGGACTTAAGAGCTCAGATAGGGGCAAGGCTGAGAATCCCTCCCCTGCTCCCCCCTCCTCCTTCCCAACAGAGAGGAAAAAGAAAGGGAAGGAGCAAATCCACTAAGGAATAATTTGGAGTTGGCTTGGAAGTAGAGAGGTAAAGAGTTTTCTTTAAACAATATATATATATATGTATCTCAATAACAGGTGAGGTTCACAAGGGCAAGGAATGAGGATGGATGGGAGGAAAAGAAAACCCAAGAATACAAAGCCAGTCTCTCTGAAGAGGCATGGAAGCAGCAGGGAGAAGGATCAGGCCTGAGCAGGTGTCAGAGAAGCAGGGAGCCACCAGCCCTCCCTGTCCAAGCAAAGGCAGGCCCCAAGAGAGCTAATGGCTGCAGTGTCCCCCTCTTTATACCCTTGCTGGACAAGGGAGGGGGAGTGGAACAGATTAACTGTTTCCCAGGGGTAAAATGCCCTGCAGGGAGGGCAATGCTCTTACAAGCCCTCCCCCCCCTGCTTCCAGGACGGGCGTTAACCCATCACAGTCTCAAAATGACATTTCTGTGGAAGAGAGAATCCACTGCAGTTTATTGATGTTTCCTGACTTATTGCCAAAGACCAGTTAAAAATGGACCAAATCCTGAAATTTCTCCTTCATGTGAAGTCATCCCATAGCAAGACCTACTTCAATTAGATGAGAGAAATTATTGTCTTTTGTGACAGAGTTTGGATATTAGGAATGAATTTGGCCAAAATCATGAACTATAGTGCATCCCTTCATGCAAAGGGCTCATGAATTAAATCAAACATATACTTTGAAGAGATGATGAAGTTAGAATTTTAATTGTTTGACTCACTGAAAAGGAAAGATTTTATAATAACATACTTGATAAAAACAATGGAAGAGGACTAAACTCTGGGCTTTTCCTGCCATGTGCTTGGAACTGGTGCAGTACAAGACATAATCATATGTGAGTAACTCAGAATCTGACATGTGGATTAGGAAAAACATGAGGCTAGATATGTCTACATTATTAAGAAACATACAGCAATGGGTATAGATAGGAACAGTCCCAGTAATCTAGTGCTCAAAACTTGTCACTTCTGAAGTCCTGGAATCAAGTTTGCCTGGCAATTGTCCCAGTCTGTGCTGCCAAAGAACCATGTCCCTCTGATAGATGTTGTTGGAAGTCAGCAGAGGTATTTTTTTTAACAATGTTTTTAGTAAGGAGACACCAAATATTAATCAGCAGAAACTTAGAGACTGTATGCAGGACACTAGCAGGATGAAATCCGCAGCAGATAACTGCTTGTTTGTCGTAATGCCATGAAATAGCTCTGGTTATCTGACTTCACTCTTGGTGTATTGATGCACGTGCCACCTACTGGGAGTGTCAAAACAGATCCTCCTGCTACAAGCCCCTAACCCAGGAGGTGAAGTGCCATTGCCTGTTGGATAGAGAAAGCTGAGCAGCTGACACAAAGCTGTGTACACACCAGGTCACTGCAAGACACATCAGATCACTGCAAGGCACACTTGAATGTGTCCAGAGAAGGGCAACAAGGCTGGTGAGAGGCCTTGAACATAAGCCCCATGAGGAGAGGCTGAGGGAGCTGGGATTGTTTAGCCTGGAGAAGAGACGTCTCAGGGGTGACCTCATTGCTGTCTACAATTACCTGAAGGGTGGTTGTAGCTGGGAAGGGTTTGGTCTCTTCTCCCAGGCAACCAGCACCAGAACAAGGGGACACTGTCTCAAGCTGCGCCAGGGGAAGTTTAAGCTCGAGGTGAGGAGAAAGTTCTTCACCGAGCGAGTCGTTCATCATTGGAATGTGCTGCCTAGGGAGGTGGTTGAGTCACCATCCCTGGAGATGTTCAAGAGGAGACTGGACGTGGCACTTGGTGCCATGGTCTAGTCATGGGGTCTGTGTTGATAGGTTGGACTCGATGATCCTCGAGGTCTCTTCCAACCTTAGTTATACTGTGATACTGTGATACTGTGAAGGTGACTTACCTTTCCTGGGAGGATCTTAAAGAGACTTGGTGAAGTTTGATGTTACTACTACTCTGCCGATGTTACTACTACTCTGCCACTCTGGCTACAGAGCTGCACTGTGAAGGGGAAAGAAATAGAGAGCAGGTGGTCTGAAAGTGTGTCTTTCAGCTATCCACCTTCTCTGGAGACTTCAGGGTTTGGATTTGAGAAAACATTTCTTAATTAGCTCATCAGACACCCTGATCCTGGAAATAATTGGGTTTTAATTCACTTCCCATAATCTGCTTTGCTTTCATGAACTCTCTGTGAAGCATTCACTATGTAAATAAATTAGACTTCCACTTTTCCCTCTTCTTCCCACACTGGGCTCATTTAATAGTCACTTTGCTTTTATCATAGAAGAAAACAGTCACAAACTGTAAAGACCAGAGCACTTTAGTTTAAACAAATCCCTTACTCTGGAGCTGAAAATTTAGTTTAGCCTCACCAAAGTAATGAGCATATGCCTCTTTGAAGGCATTTTTATGAATATATTAAAAAGCTTATTAAATCATTACTGCCTGTCTGCCTTAGTGTGTAAAGGCTGCCTTGTCACCTAAAGGTTAACTCAATGACATAGCAGTCAGGTATCTACAGTTGGACTTCAGTGGAATTTGAGGTACATCTCCAGGAAGCAGCAAAATACTGTGCAGAGCTACCTCAGCTAATGATGAGGAGGTTTGGTTATTGAAAGCAGGGTATCAACACAAGTATGGTCATATTAATCTATGGTGGAGCTCTCTAGTAGGAGAGGATTGCAGTGAGCAACCCCTTTGACAGGTCAGACCCCATCCTGGTGAAGGGCTGTGCCCAACACTGAACCTTGCGATACTGAAGTACACTAAACATAATGTCTGTTGCTGTCAGCTCAACTCTCTCATATCTATAAGTTATTGCCCCTGTTGGATTTAGCTTTGCACCTAAAGTTAGCTGCTTCATACTCTCTACCCTGCTGTTTTGGTGGTGTTTTCAGCCCCTGAGCTTTTGGGGAAAGGCATCTCAGCTTCCTCCAGCCTCTGCATTTATGTACTGATTCAAATGAATTGTGAAACATGTTGGAGAAATGCAGCTTCTCTTCAGCCTCTACCTGGCAGCACTGTGGCCATCAGCTGCCATCAAAATGTCTCTGATGATGATACAAATTCTGAAAAGCTTTGGAAGAAAACACCACTACAGAAGCAAATGGATAAAAGTCAGTTCATTCAGGGATATCATCCCTCCAAAGTCCCACACCCCCCATGGACAGTTTGATTATACTCATAAATCCATTACTATCACTACAACTAGAACAACTACAATTGTAACAAATCCTGTACCAAAAACAATAACATTAACAACCATAACAATACCTATAACTGTAACCACTACAACTGTAAAACTATAACTACATTGTGTGTGTGTGTGTGAAGTTCCTTAGCCTCTTTCTAAACATCATGTTTTGCTTGAAAGTTTCCTGAGGAAATCAACCAAGGATAGAATAATTCCAGCTGGGTAAAAAAATATAACCTTCTTTAACTGGAAGTACAACATTTGCTTAAAAGTGCAACAAGCTCAATCTGCTGGATTTACTGCAGAGGATTTACTGACACCCTGAAGTCCAGTATGAGTGCTCATGCAACACAAGACCTGGTTTTGTTGTTCATGATGTAGAAGCATCTGCACGTGTATATTGTTTGGGTAGGGAGGCAGATGCCACTTAGGGCCTTCTATCACAGTATCACAGTATAACTAAGGTTGGAAATGACCTCGAGGATCATCGAGTCCAACCTATAAACACAGACCCCATGACTAGACCATGGCACCAAGTGCCATGTCCAATCTCCTCTTGAACGCCTCCAGGGACGGTGACTCCACCACCTCCCTGGGCAGCACATTCCAATGACAAATGACTCGCTCGATGAAGAACTTCCTCCTCACCTCGAGTCTAAACCTCCCCTGGTGCAGCTTGAGACTGTGTCCCCTTGTTCTGGTGCTGGTTGCCTGGGAGAAGAGACCAAACCCTTCCCGGCTACAGCCACCTTTCAGGTAGTTGTAGAGGGCAATGAGGTCACCCCTGAGCCTCCTCTTCTCCAGGCTAAACAATCCCAGCTCCCTCAGCCTCTCCTCATAGGGCTTGTGTTCAAGGCCTCTTCCCAGCCTTGTTGCCCTTCTCTGGACACGTTCAAGTGTTTCGATGTCCTTCTTAAAATGAGGAGCCCAGAACTGGACACAGGACTCAAGGTGTGGCCTAACCAATGCAGAGTACAGGGGCAGAATGACTTCCCTGCTTCTGCTGGCCATACTATTCCTAATGCAAGCCAGGATGCCATTGGCCCTCTTGGCCACCTGTGCACACTGCTGGCTCATATTCAGGCGGCTGTCAATCAGTACCCCCAGGTCCCTCTCTGTTTGGCAGCTCTACAGCCACTCCGATGATTCTGATTCACAGTCTCAGAAGATGCCTGAGCCTCTAGAGCATTCTGGTGAATGGGAGTGGAGCATGGTTAAAGAAAAGCACAGAGTGTAGATTACAACTGACATGCATCCTGGCCTGTATCAGTCATCAGCAACTGAAAATAAGGCCTTGAAACAGCAAATCTACAGATATTTTTAACTGCATCTGTTGCTCTCTGTGCTGCCTGTCAAAACAAAAGCCTGTTTCATCGCCCCTTGGTTTCTGACAAGTTATGTGTGAGGTGTTCACTGACCAGTTTCGCAGTCAGAGGGAAATGCAACTGCTTGTGAGATGGTCACAGCTTTAGGCCAACATTTCTGATCAGGGAAGGAAGGGAGATACTTTCATTGAGTCTATCATTAGAGTAAATTTTGTGCAGGCAGAAGTGAAGTATTTAACTGAAATGTAGTAAGGGTTCCAGCCCTTTCTGTAAAACTGAATCCAATCAACTGAAAATTCTTAAACAGTTTTTCACTTCTTTATGTCCCCCCTGTTTTTCTCAAAACTATTAAAACATATTAGAGAAAATAACTCAAACTTGCAGAAGTCTTTATTGTATGAAAGGGAAAATCAGCTAACAGCTGTAGTTGAAACAATACTTTTCACTTATTACATTTCTGAGATAATTAAGCTCAATATTCAGACCATATACATGCCTCTAGGCAAAGACTTAATCATCTTCTTTTTTGTTGCTGCTGTAAGGGTAGTTATTTATGGTAATTTACCAGTGATGAGTGGAAAGCAGTGCTTCTAATCTTCATCTTCCTTCAGTGTTCTGCTGAGCATGCTGAACTGCAGATAGCACACTGTGGTATGTTAATCGTGTGCAGGGATTTATGGTTGCTGTTCCCACTGGTGTTAATGGAGATTCTGTACATTCATAAATCCTGCAAGCTTCCTGATGACAGCATGCTTACTAACTACCAGATCTGGCTAGAAAATATTGAGAATACACAATTATTATCCTAATTTGCTTCAGGCCTGAAGTTCCCTGGAAGAACCTGTGTGAGCTCAAGATGCTTTAGTAAGTATAATCTAATTATGGAGTACTTATGGCAAGTGGTTTCTGTCCATGGTTCAAATTCCACAATAGCAATCTGTCTTCAATAAACAGCTAAAATTCCAGCTTGCCACCCCATCCCAAAGATATTCTTTGTGTGACAGACAATGGAAGAGCAATGGGACAGGTCAGCAACTGCTAGGGGATTACAGCAGATGCAGATCTTTCCTATCTGGACAAAGATGCTCACAGGAGGTGAGAACTGAATGCTGATGTCAGTAGTGATTTGAGTGATTGCCACTGGAACCCAAAGAAGGTTAAAAAGGGATGAAGACATACTAGACAGCCCCAGGTGCAAGCAGAGCACTGACGCCCTGCAGACTTGACCTTGAACCCCCAGGGCTGAAAGGAGATCTAATAGTATCAGATCTATTGCACACAGGTTGTGTAGTTGACTCCACAACTTCATAGGCATACTGGTGGGAAGGGACCTCAGGAGGTCTCCACTCCAGCCTCTCACTGAAAGTGTTGCTCACACCAACTCTAGATCAAGCTGACTGCAGCTTTATCTAGCAAAGTCTGATAAATCTCCGCACATGGGGATTCTCAGGCTCCTGGTATCTGCTTTTCAACCACTCCTTCAAATAATTGTATTGTGCTATTAGATTCCTCTCCTACACTCCCTTCTGCCAGGCAAAGTAAGGTGAAGCTCCTCATACATCCTGGCCTGTATCAGGAACAGTGTGGCCAGCAGGAGCAGGGAAGTCATTCTGCCCCTGTACTCAGCACTGGTTAGGCCACACCTTGAGTCCTGTGTCCAGTTCTGGGCCCCTCAGTTTAGGAAGGATGTTGACTTGCTGGAATGTGTCCAGAGAAGGGCAACAAAGCTGGTGAGGGGTTTGGAACACAAGCCCTATGAGGAGAGGCTGAGGGAGCTGGGGTTGCTTAGCCTGGAGAAGAGGAGACTCAGGGGTGACCTTATTGCTCTCTACAACTACCTGAAGGGAGGTTGTAGACAGGTGGGGATTGGTCTCTCCTCCCAGGCAACCATGGGACCTCAAAGATCATCAAGTCCAACCTGTCACCCAACACCTCATGACAACTCCACCACCTCCCTGGGCAGCCCATTTCAATGGCTAACAGCTCTCTCTGTGAAGAACTTTCTTCTCACCTCAAGCCTAAACTTCCCCTGGTGCAGCTTGAGACTGTGTCCTCTTGTTCTGGTGCTGGTTGCTTGGGAGAAGAGACCAACCCTCTCCTGACTACAATCACCCTTCAGGTAGTTGTAGAGAGCAATAAGGTCTCCCCTGAGACTCCACTTCTCCAGGCTAAACAATCCCAGCTCCCTCAGTCTCTCCTCACAGGGCTTGGGCTCGAGGCCTCTCCCCAGCCTCATTGCCCTTCTCTGGACACGTTCAAGTGTCTCAATGTCCTTCTTAAATTGAGGGGCCCAGAACTGGACATATTTGAAAAGAAAATGATTCTCCTGCAATTTCCCAAAGGGTTGAAAAGAACTGACTTAACAGTATGTATTAATTAGCATTTCTGTATCACTTGTCCTTGAACATCCAAACCCTTGGAGTCCCAAAATGATTTACTATAACTTGGACAGACATAGTAAGCGGACAAAAGTATTCTCATCATTTAGTTCCAAGGCCAAGTTCTACACTGCTGCTTCAAATCTACAGTACTGCTTAAATGTAATTTTCTTGGCACAAATAAAGGCATTTTCTTTAAATAAAATCAGGATTTTTTGGGGGCATACTTCAGCTGGCAGCTTGGAGAAACTTAGCAACATCTGAGGAAATAAACTAAAATTGGAAAGGAAACCGGAGGCATCTGACACCATGTATAGCTTTTGCTTACAGGCTTTATCTGAAGTGTTGGATTTCTCCCTCAGCTCTGTTGCACAGTCCGTGTGCTACTCACACCGAACCTATCTGTTAAAGCCAGATGCGACCAGGGACAGCTCTCCTCTTTTCCAGCAGCCCACCTGCATATAGTATCATAGTATCAGTCAGGGTTGGAAGGGACCACAAGGATCATCTAGTTCCAACCCCCCTGCCATGGGCAGGGACACCCCACACTAGATCAGGCTGGCCAGAGCCTCAGCCAGCCTGGGCTTAAACACCTCCAGGGATGGGGCCTCAACCACCTCCCTGGACAACCCATTCCAGGGCTTCACCACTCTCATTGTGAAGAACCTCCTCCTCATGTCCAGCCTGAATCTCCCCACCTCCAGCTTCATTCCATTCCCCCTAATCCTATCACTACCTGAGATGCTGAGAAGTCCCTCCCCAGCCTTCTTGTAGGCCCCCTTCAGGTACTGGAAGGCCACAATTATATTATTTTACTCATTTATTATACTCATCCCTCCACCTGCCAAGGCACTACTGTAGGACACAAATACACTGGTTTGCACTACATTGTGAGATTTGTGTATTTTGGGTAGTTCTGTCATCTCTGTGGTATACAATTCATTCCTCATGAGGCAAAGAGTGGCCACAGTGTATATGTGTGCTGTGGATAACTTTTGGGTGGAATTAACTTCAAGTAAAGCTGCAAGTCTGAGAGTTGGTTTGGTCTGAAGTTCTAAGGCTCCCTTCACAGCCATAGAACAGAAATAGGTGCCTTTGGAGGGTAACTCACCCTCTCTGTGCTGTAGGCTTGTGCCTGTTCCTCCTGACTGACTCCTAAGGAAGCATCACTAGCTCCCTAAGGCTGAAAGCTCAGCGACATGGCTGAGGTTAGGTCCTCTGGACCTCGCTTCTGGGGAATAAATTGAAATAACATTCCCTTGCAATTCAGCAAGGGGTAAAAAGTCATGGCTGGTTTTTTTTATACATTTTTTTCACAAAGCAGTCTTACTTTTCCCCTTATTCCTCCCACATCCAGGCAGGGGCTTAGTTTTGATGAGTTAGAGACTGGAGCCAAACAATTGTGAGTGACAATCAATAGGGATTACTGTTGAGGGTGTAAATCTTTATCACTAGGAAGAAAAAAAGAGAGGCTGTAGACATTAAAATTACTGTTTACAAAATGTTTGCCAGAAGTTAATTTATTAGGCAAGTAACACCAGCCCTGCATTCCTGGTAATTCTTCATTTAACTCATCCAACATTCCTTCACTTACGGTTATGATATATCACTTATTTCTTTAGGAGTGTTCCAGCAAATAAGAAGACCATATGAAGTCCTAACAGGACCTCTGGGACACGAAACACTCTCGTAAGTACTTTGAATTCATTCACCTTTAAAAGCATAAAATAAACTATGAATTAATCAGATTCCTCATTGAAATTCACCTATAAACCATCCATATTCTTAAACCTAGTTTTTCAACAATGTCTTCTTTAATTACACAAAGCCTTTCCAGAGTTTCATTGCTGGTCTTAGAGATACAGCAACAAATCAAACACAGTAGATCTATTTCTAAAAGGCAGTAAAAAGAATCCTTAGAATGTTAAAACTATAAGGATATATTGTCATTCATTCTATTACCTGGGGGTGCTGGTTGATAGTAGGCTGAACATGAGCCAGCAGTGAGCCCAGGTGGGCAAGAAGGCCAATGGCATCCTGGCCTGTATCAGGAACAGTGTGGCCAGCAGGAGCAGGGAAGTGATTCTGCCCCTGTACTCAGCACTGGTTAGGTCACATCTTGAGTCCTGTGTCCAGTTCTGGGACCCTCAGTATAGGAAATATGTTGAGTTGCTGGAATGTTTCCACAGAAGGGAAACAAAGCTGAGGAGGAGTTTGGCGCACAAGCCCTATGAGGAGAGGCTGAGGGAGCTGGGGTTGCTTAGCCTGGAGAAGAGGAGACTCAGGGGTGACCTTATTGCTGCCTAGAACTACCTGAAGGGAGGTTGTAGCCAGGTGGGGGTTGGTCTCTTCTCCCTGGCAATCAGCACCAGAACAAGAAGACTCAGTCTCAAGCTGTGCCAGGGGAGGTTTAGGCTGGATGTTAGGAAGAACTTCTTCACAGAAAGAGTGACTGGCTGTTGGAATAGGCTTCCCGGGGAGGTGGTGGAGTCACCATCACTGGAAGTGCTTCAGAAGAGACTGGATAAGGCACTTGTTGCCATGGTTTAGTTGATGAGATGGTGTTGGGTGCAGGGTTGGACTTGATGATCTTGAAGGTCTTTTCCAACACGGTTAATTCTATTAGGTCCTTTTTTCTCTTCTCCCTTTGCTTTAATTTTTAGTCAGGCCTGAATTCTTACACTCACTTTCAGTAGAAACAGTCTATTCTACTCTATTCTAAATTGGAAGGGTCCTACTAGTCTCAACATTCTACTGTTTCTCAGGAAGAGTATTGAGAAAAAGACACCTCTTTTGCCAGCGTGTACATTTAGTCACTGCAGATCCACGTTGTGAAAAACTTCTCCAATTGCGGTCTGTGCATCTGAGTTAGAAGTACAGGGAAGGGCAACTAAAACAGTCAAGAGAAACAGTATCACAGTATCACAGTATAACTAAGGTTGGAAATGACCTCGAGGATCATCGAGTCCAACCTATCAACACAGACCCCATGACTAGACCATGGCACCAAGTGCCACGTCCAATCCCCTCCTGAACACCTCCAGGGACGGTGACTCCACCACCTCCCTGGGCAGCACATTCCAATGGCTAACAACTCTCAGTGAAGAACTTTCTCCTCACCTCGAGTCTAAACCTCGCCTGGCACAGCTTGAGACTGTGTCCCCTTGTTCTGGTGCTGGTTGCCTGGGAGAAGAGGCCAACCCCTTCCTGGCTACAACCACCTTTCAGGTAGTTGTAGAGGGCAATGAGGTCAGCCCTGAGCCTCCTCTTCTCCAGGCTAAACAATCCCAGCTCCCTCAGGCTCTCCTCATAGGGCTTGTGCTCGAGGCCTCTCCCCAGCCTTGTTGCCCTTCTCTGGACATGTTCAAGTGTTTCGATGTCCTTCTTAAATGGAGGGGCCCAGAACTGGACACAGTACTCAAGGTGAACCAGAAGATAAGGACTGTTCAATTTGGAGAGCAGGTGACTGTGTACAGTCAAGCTGCAGCATCATAAAAACAGCAAAGACAGCAGCTAAGAATGATTTATTAGCCAAATTCTACAGAGGGATCCTTGAAACCAGTAGGAAATGGCCTTTAAGCAGGCCTTGGTTTAGAATCTAAATATCAAGTGTTTTGTTGTTGGTTTTGGTTTTGTTTTGACTTTTTTTCCAAACAAAAAGCAATTCTTTACAAGTAAGTAGTGGTATTATTTCCACCCCCCACTGCCCCAGGAGGTTGCAGAACTGCTTAATTAGAGGAGATTCAAATGGGAAATAAGCAGATTCATAGAAGACAGGCCCGAAACAAGTATTAAGGGCAAAATGCAAACTTATTTAGAGTAGAGATGGGAGATCTCTAATGAGAGATGAGGGGGAAGTAGGATGGGAAAAGACCACAGAAAAGTGGCCATGTCTGTGTGCTCTTGAAATTACTTCTCCCAGGTGAGACAGGTCCTGTTCTTATCCACATCCCTGTATACAATACAGGTATTTTTTATTTATTAAGATTTATTCCTGCTATAAATCTCCTGACAACATTTAGCATCCCTTGAAAAGTCAGGGTTCTGAGAAAGAAATGTTACTTGTTAAAATTATCTGTGTTTCTAGTCTCATCCAGAAGCGGAGGGCTGTGTAGGGGAGAGTGTATTTTTGTAATGAAAGGAGCCATGCCAATCACATCTAAGTTAGCACAAGTGAAAAAGAGGGAAATCTGGGGCAAATCTAACTGTTCCTCAGGTACAAGTATAAGGCCTGAAGCCTGTGATGAAAATGGCAGTGTAGGACTGCATGCCACCAACATGTCAGCTGTGATTACAGCTGTCATGCAGTCCATGGAACAAAATAACCTTTAGTGCTTTGTGCTGAACTGAACACTTCTCTGCTAGGATTTTGTCCTGATAAGAAAAAGAAAAACAATCAAAGAACTTTGGCTTCATCCCACCTGTGTCTCTTCCTTCTGTGGCTTGGCTTCACCTCTGCTGCGTCTTGTAGAGCCCATGCCCTGCTCCATCCTGGTACTCCTCTGTCCCAACACTCCTTGGGGCAGAGCACTTCCAGGAAGCATGTGGGAGTACCTGTGGAGATCAGACTGTGACTGGAAAGTGTTCTGTCTCTGTAAGCCAGAGAAATCCTTGCCTCCAGCTGGATCTCTACTATGGGTTGTGAGCTGGCAGCTCTTGTGTTAACCACCTGCCATCCTATCCACCTTAACGGACACTCTGCAAGGCATGATTTTATTTCATCTGTACAAATCCCAAAGCTGACTTGACACCTACCTCCCACAGACTTACCTGCTAGATGTTTAAAATTCCATGGTTGGTACTTGCTTCAGCTGTTAGATATGTTTGAAAATCTTGTCTTCAATCATATTTTGAAGTTGAAGGGGTTTTTCCATTTGTTGTTCCCACAGGATTTCTCCCATCCCAGGTGTTCTCTGATTTCTACTGGAAAAGGGATTAATGCTTGGACTAATTGCTGGATAATGTCACTTGATGTAATAGTGTTGAGAGCCAGGTGCAATTCACACACACTTAAACACTTTCAGTGCTGTATGTGTAGCATTAATGTGTGGAAGTTGTTCACACAGACAATTCCCGGTCTTCCTGACTCAGCAGGGAGAAAAGTCTAACTATTGGTATTAGATGATTTTCATAGAGAGAAAAATGCAGGCTCCAGGGGCTTGATCTGGGTTCTTCCACAGTGTGTCTGTGCGTGTTTGTCTTTGTGAGGCCCTTCATCCTCTGCTATGAGGACAGGCTGAGGGAGCTGGGGTTGTTCAGCCTGAAGAAGAGGTGGGTCTGGGGGGACCTAATAGCAGCTTTCCAGTACCTGAAGGGTGCCTATGGGGAGGATGGAGAGAGGAGAGGAGAGGAGAGGAGAGGAGAGGAGAGGAGAGGAGAGGAGAGGAGAGGAGAGGAGAGGAGAGGAGAGGAGAGGAGAGGAGAGGTTCGGAGAGGAGAGGTTCGGAGAGGAGAGGAGAGGTTCGGAGCGGAGAGGTTCGGAGAGGAGAGGTTTGGAGAGGAGAGGAGAGGTTCGGAGAGGAGAGGTTCAGAGAGGAGAGGTTCGGAGAGGAGAGGTTCGGAGAGGAGAGGTTTGGAGAGGAGAGGAGAGGTTCGGAGAGGAGAGGGTCGGTTCGGAGAGGAGAGGTTCGGAGAGGTTCGGAGAGGTTCGGAGAGGTTCGGAGAGGAGAGGAGAGGAGAGGAGAGGAGGAGAGCAGGTTGGAAGAGACCTTCAAGATCAAAGGCCTGCAGAGACAGGATGAGGGGCAATGGTTTCAAGCTAGAGAAGAGCATATTTACATTGTCTATTGAGAGTAGATTTACAGCAGACAGACATATGCCCTTGAATATGATGATTTTATTTATACATGACACTTCATTTCCCCCCCTTTTGTATCTTGATCTGAGGCTTATTAAATTGCTATTACAAAACACCACGTGGTCAACACTATCTTTATGGCTCTATATACAAGATGGTTTGGTGTGGAAAAAGGAGGAAGAAAATGGAATGAAAGCATTCTGTTAAACTGACCTGCTCAGTTGCTATAAACCTTCATGCACTGCTGGGAAGCCTGGTAAATATTCTTAGAAACCCACTAAGAATTCAGTAAATGTTGGAATGTGTTTGTCCTCGTAGGAGACACCCCTCCTGTCTAGAAGACTCCTAAAATCTTGACAGAACAGAAAATCGTGCTTGATATCTCCTGTTTTGGAGGTGAGGAGAGCTGGAATTGGTTTGCTGGGTTAGAAGGTGCAGCAATAGCATGATTGCAGAACCTGGTTCATCTTCACAGCAGCAGAGGCTGTTTGTAAAATCACACTTTCAGCACCAGCATGCAGACAACCTATAGGAGTTTCAAATATCCTGGGGAAAAAAAGCCCAGTCCTTTAACTCATGCTCAGAAGGAACTGCTGCACTGCTGATGTAAGGGGTGGAGTTCACTTTGGGGCAGAAATTGACATGAAGGGTCCTGTGGGACCATGTCTTCATCTTCACAGGGGTTTTATGAGAGAGTAGATGCTCCAGAAATGATAACTGAAGAAGCTTTTTGCAGCCTTCTTGGCTCTGTATTATTTCTGAGCAACTCATGGAGGCTGTGTCTCAGAGGACCATAGCTGATGGTTTAGACTCTGTTCTTAAATGTCTGGAGGGAGAGTCTGTCTTTGGGTTGCTGTGATACTTGTGACAAATGTGTAGAGTTGCTGCTGCCAGGCACTGGACACTCTGCATGAAATGAATGTAAGAAATGGTTCCTTTGACAAAATTATTTAGGTGTTTAAAGCCACAATCAGACCCCTTTCTGGACTAAGGCATGTACCCTACGTAGGGCATCCCCTACACAAAGATATGACAAGAAATATCAGTGCCTCTAAAGTGCATGGTGGTTTTTGCTGATCCAGCATATATGTGAGAAGATTTTGTAAAAGATGGGGAGGGCTGTGGGGAATCAGGGCAGAGTGGATGAAAGAGATGGATATTCTGGGTCCTTCTAGGCTTGAATGGGGGAATAAATTGAGTGCTCTTCTCAAGAGGTCAAGTTGCTGGGCAGTAATCACCTTAGTGGGGCATCCTCCACATCCAGGAGCCCATGTGAAATTGACTTGCCATCAGAGCACCTGGCAGAGGGGCAGGACCCAGGGACATAGCCCAGGTCTTTTTCTGATCACTTTGTACATCCTATGCACCTTGCTTGAGGAGAAGGTGCCAGAGTAGCATCCTGGATCTCATTCTTTATCTTTCTCTTTGCCCCGGATGAGCAACACAAGTCATCTGAATAGCTTTCTTCTGGTCCTTTTCTGAGACCAGCAATAGTAACAGCTCTCATGGTACACTGAAGTCCTATCTATTGGCACATTTTCCCTTCATAATGTAAGCGGTCATTCATTCTAGCTAGAACCACCTCCTTGAGAGTGGCGTGTCCTCAGTGACAGGTATGTGCTAAGCCAGGGGAGGATCAGCCTCCGCCAGGTTCCCTGACAGATTCAAGTGGGAGGATTTGGATGCTGCTCAGATGGACCTTTCCCAGCCCTGCCTCCCTTCCTCTGTTAACAAGGGTAATGCCTAATCCCCATCCAGTGTTGTGTCAACCCCCTCAGACTACCATACATGTCTCTTAAACCCCTTCCAATCTGCTGTCCTAAAAGTTTAATAAAGGTAATGACTGTTACATGCTCCAGGCCATCCCTGTAAATCAGCAAAGAAAGAGTTCTCTGATCTTGTAAATCACACTGTAAATTGCTTACATATCTCTCAGATTTGGTTAGTTTATTTGTGTCAGTTTTCCTCTGCAGCTCTGAACTGATGTCACGGGAGGGAGACAGGATCAGATCAGACCAACTACAGATTGGCAAAATGTGGGACAGTTTCTCTATCTTTCCTCTCCTCTCCTCTCCTCTCCTCTCCTCTCCTCTCCTCTCCTCTCCTCTCCTCTCCTCTCCTCTCCTCTCCTCTCCTCTCCTCTCCTCTCCTCTCCTCTCCTCTCCTCTCCTCTCCTCTCCTCTCCTCTCCTCTCCTCTCCTCTCCTCTCCTCTCCTCTCCTCTCCTCTCCTCTCCTCTCCTCTCCTCTCCTCTCCTCTCCGAACCTCTCCTCTCCGAACCTCTCCTCTCCGAACCTCTCCTCTCCTCTCCGAACCTCTCCTCTCCGAACCTCTCCTCTCCTCTCCGAACCTCTCCTCTCCTCTCCGAACCTCTCCTCTCCGAACCTCTCCTCTCCGAACCTCTCCTCTCCGAACCTCTCCTCTCCTCTCCGAACCTCTCCTCTCCTCTCCGAACCTCTCCTCTCCTCTCCTCTCCGAACCTCTCCTCTCCGAACCTCTCCGAACCTCTCCTCTCCGAACCTCTCCTCTCCTCTCCTCTCCGAACCTCTCCTCTCCGAACCTCTCCTCTCCTCTCCGAACCTCTCCTCTCCAAACCTCTCCTCTCCGAACCTCTCCAAACCTCTCCTCTCCTCTCCGAACCTCTCCTCTCCGAACCTCTCCTCTCCTCTCGCAGCAAGTTTGTTTTTGAGCCAGCACCTCACAGTCCCTTGTGACTCTCACAGGTAAAAAAATCATGTGGTGTTGCTTGGTAACAATCAAATGTAAGTACTGTGCATGTCCCAAGGACTGCACTGTGTTTAATCAACAGTAAGAAATACTATATAAACACACCAAATTCAGGGGCATCTGCTATTAATTCAACAAAGGAAGGGTAATAGTGCTGCTCATAAATTTGAAACTCTGTACATATTAAATAGGAATTGCTGACAACATAACACTTGCCATACAATCTGTAAAAGTGGGGCAAATATGATTTGCTGGCCATTGATAAATCACAGAAATTAAACCTGTGGAGTAAACCCAAGACACAGTGAAGGCAGTCTGTCAGAATCAAACAAAACAGCATCCAAATTAACCCAGGAAAGATCCAGGCTCAGGCTATAGCCACACATCAAAACATTCCTCTGCATATAAACATCCTGCCATGGAGGCTGATCAACATCTCACATTAGTAATACTATATTCCCTGAGAAGGGCTTTCAAGGCACACATCAGCACAAAAGATGCAAAGTTCAAAGCCAACAATAGGAAAACAATTAGAAACAGATATCTCCTACTCAAGGCTCCGCTAAGAATGGCAAGCTTTTTTGTTAGCGCAGTAATCCCTGCAACGGCAAAGGACAGCACTCAGAGAAGTCAGAGACAAAATAGTCTGAAAAAAATAGAACAACAATATACCAGTGGACAATATTTCATACAAGCTTTTGCTTCAGGAGCTCCTTTATCCAGGTTTGCTTCAGCTCCTAGGTTTTTGCTGCAGCTGTTAGAGAAAGCATCCCATAGTTACTGTGATGGTGCTAATCATAAAGTGTGAAAAGAAACTTCACTTCTGACTTTAAAATAAGAAACAATGCAATGACTGTGCTGTGAGATCACGTCTTTCAGTCTTCCCTCTTTCTGTTTTCTGACAACTGCTCCATCAAGTAAAGGGCTTTATCTGCACCAGTCCAGAACTGCATCCACAAGTGCTGTTGCTGCAGTTACTTTAGGCCACTCTGGAATTAGTCTTCTCCAGTATTCACAGTAATTCACAGTAATCACACACTGTGATTTTTTTTTATTTCCTTGGCAAGTGTAATCTTGGTGAATTGATGCTGAAGAACCACCAAAGACAAGTGTTTGCTTAGAGGTTTTCTGTGCAGCAATACAGTGCAGGAAGAGACATGAGACCACTGAACACAACAACAAGTGAGACCTTCCTCACAGGGAGGCCTGCACAGAGTGGTTGAATACTTGTCCCATCTGGGCACCAGCCCTGAGATCCCCTTACTATGCTTATGGTGAAATGCTTCATCCACAACACTTCTTTTAGGTGGGGAAGGCAATTACATGGTAAGCCTTATTCGAGGATGATCAATCATCACCAAACCTTCTGTTCCTTTCCTATCAGCACTTTGATGTGCTCTATAGTGAAAATGTTGGAGAGCTTTGCCTAAGATTCAGCAGATTTTTACTCTTCAAAACTATTCAGAATTATTAAACAAGAGAAAACCAAGCTACGGGAAGAGGGTTTTATACCAGAGGAAGGAATCCCTGCAGTGCTTTCCATGTGTGATGACCAGGATTACCTGTCACTCTCCTCTTTTGTGCTGAACAGACTTTAGAGGAGAGGAAAGAACGGGGGTGGGAGGACACCATAAGCTTTTTACTTAATTTTGTTTGAGAAAACATAAATCTCCCTGGAGTGGGCTGTCAGCCTGAGCTGGTTTGGGGGTGGGGAGGTTATAGAGAGATTGCCTTGAGGTAAAATCAACCTTCCCCTTCTGAATTGTTCAAATCTTTGTCGGCCTCTAGAAACACATACCAAGTAATTTTGTAACTGTGCCTTAGTTAGTTAGAGAGTTAGAGAGAAAAAAATGGACAAGTTTTAAAAGTGGATAAAAGTGGTGATGAGTTCCAGATCTGGTCCTGAGCATCAGGTGGTTAACAGGAACCTTCAAGGAGCCGTGCTTGAAAAGGTGCCCCAAGGGCAGTCTCTGTGGGCATACCTGTTAGTAATAATTTCTCCACCAATTCTCTGAGGTTGTGAAATAAATATAGGCTCAAATAAAAAAAAAATGGTGCTTGTATTTAATGATGACCGTGCTCCAAAGAGCTTGCTTGTGTCAAGAAGGCCATGAGGTGGATACAGAAAGTGAAATGTTACCTGAAGAATATTATGTGGCTACGAAGTTACATTTAGAACAATTAAATGCATGTGGAGAGTAAAAAAAAAAACCCAAAACAAAAACATCCAAACAAAACCAAAACCAATGTAGGTCTTCCACTCTGGGATATGATTGTGAATGAGTGGTGGAATCACCATCACTGGAAGTGTTCAGGAGGAGACTTGACAGGGTGCTTGGTTGCATGGGTTAGTTGATTAGGTGGTGTTGGATGATAGGTTGGACGCGATGATCTTGAAGGTCTCTTCCCACCTGGTCTATTCTATTCTATTCTATTCTATTCTATTCTATTCTATTCTATTCTATTCTATTCTATTCTATTCTATTCTATTCTATTCTATTCTATTCTATGTTACTCTTAAATCCTCCAAAGACAGGTCCCAAGAAAATTCACATTCAGGCATTTCCATCCTTCACTGACTGCCCCCAAAATGAAGTTCATTCAATGAACCCAATCACAAGGCAAGATATTTTTTTTCCAGGGACCCTAGATGCAATGAAATCAGCCAACTAAAGTTTCCAAGTATAAAGCACAGATGTCAGCCTTGGCTGCAGGTCCTGGGTTTATTCCTATGGTTACTTGAGATGCTGGTTTCTGCACAGAGGTTGGATGCTTCACCTACTCTTCTGTGAAATAGTGGCCTATGAAAGGAGCAGTGAATTTGGGCTGTTGTGAATGAAGCATGTTTAGATAACAGTGCTAATCAGAATGATCCCCTTATGACACAAATGTTTAGACAAAGTCTGCTCTGCTGAAGGTTGTTTCTGTTAAGAGGAGAAAATGATCCTAGCATAAGGTTTTAATATTGAACCACTCTGTTCACTTATTGTGACTAATGCAGCTCTGTTTCTCAGAACACAGCAAAATCAAACAGCAATTACCCATTTCTTTGTTCTGAGTCTCAGCCCTCTGCTAGTCAATTCTCAGCCCTAGGGGTCTCCCTTTTTAGGTTATTCTGGGCTCTATAACCTTCCACCTTTTTTTCACATTGGCATAAACCTTTGGGGAAAATAGCAAGTGACATTTCTTCATTAACACATCATTTTCGTTTGTAGAGTTGTGCTACAGAAGCCATTGTTATTCCAGCTATTCAAGTTCATAATGGAGCAGAACTGTTCCTTGATGCTTATCACGAGTGGATGTCAGCAGTTTGTACCACATCCATAACACTGATTCAATGGAAACAGCTGAAATTACTGCAATGAATTATCCATAAGCTTTGTCATTAGACAAGGTGGATGTGCAGGGACACTAATCCAGAAGATGCACTTTAACAGTCACAGAAGCAAATCGCTCCATCACAAATGACAGCAATACTTGATTAAGCCAATTTGGATATCTCCTCAAGACAAGCCCAATTCCAAGCCTCACTACCTTCTGAACAATGCATTTCAACTGAGATGAAGAGTCAAGAGTTATAGACAGCCCTCTTTGTTTTCATGTCAGTGTATAAACCACATTTTAAAACAGTGCTAATTTTCAGTATTTCAGTATCACTAAGGTTAGAAGAGACCTCAAAGATCATCGAGTCCAACCTGTCACCACAGACCTCATGACTAGGGTAGGGAGGGCACTACTGCCCACTGCAGGCTTGAACTCATGACCTTCCCATTAAGGGTCTTATGCACTACCAACTGAGCCAGATTTTGTTTCTACCATAGAACTTTGTCTGAATACAGTACAGGCAACCACCAACAGAACAAGAGGACACAGTCTCAAGCTGTCTCAGAGGAGGTTTAGGCTGGATGTTAGGAAGAAGTTCTTCACAGAAAGAGTGATTGGCCATTGGAATGGGCTGCCCAGGGAGGTGGTGGAGTCACCATCACTGGAAATGTTTAGGAAGAGACTTGATGGGGTGCTTGGTGCCATGGTTTAGTTGATTGGATAGTGTTGGATGATAGGTTGGGCTCGATGATCTCGAAGATCTTTTCCAACCTGGTTCATTCTATTCTATTCTATTCTATTCTATTCTATTCTATTCTATTCTATTCTATTCTATTCTATTCTATTCTATTCTATTCTATTCTATTCTATTCTATTCTATTCTATTCTATTCTATTCTATTCTATTCCATTCCTTCCATTTTTAAAAGCTATTTCAGTACTCTGTAATTATTTTGTAAATTATAGTCACTTCTAATTTATAGAGCTGCTCCTGAGTGTTGGGATCTTGGTAGACAATAAAATGGAACTGTTGGTCTTTTTTTTCCCCACTGTGCCTTAGGGTTTTTTTTAATCAAAGAGAAATTAAACACTGTAAGAAACCAGTATTTTTTTCACAGCCATTTTCAGATGCTGTGTCTTGGTCAATACTTTCAGCTGGAATAATGATTCTTTAAGAGAAAGCCCAATTCATTTGTGTGTTGTGGGGTTTTAATTAGACACCTTGATGAAAGTGCTTTGAATTTCAGTGCCCCAGTTGTTGAATTTGGAGAGCAGCAAGTTTTTCATCCAGGAGCATGCCAGTATGAGACACACTGCCTGGGAATGGCATGCTGTGTGGCTCCTGGAGAGCCACTGCAGGCTGCCTGGGGCTGTAAGTCTTATTTCATCTGTAGCAGATGAAATTCCTTTTTGCAAGGAAGCCCTTATAACTCAGGTCTGGTTTACTCATTTGATGCTAAACTGCTCTGAAGGGTCACTTCCCCATTGCTATGTGGAGCAGGGGAGGTCAGTGTGAAGGTCATGCTTAGTTCACTGTGTGGTGGGGCTCAGTGGGACCCACCAATGACAGAGGCTCACCACACATGTATCACTGAAGCATTGGCATGACCTGTGTCTACCAAGAGTATTGTTGGGCCAACTATATTCACATTGCTTTTGAAATTTAAATGCAGATTGTGCCCCAAGGCAAAGCTCACCCCTGCATCAGAGCACCAGAAAAACCCTTGAATTTGCAATGAATGAAGACAGAGCTGTTGGCTGGAAAGCCTGTAGTGTGAAGGCCTTCTCCAAATCATCAGAGCTTGCATCTTTTCCAGGTTCCCACCAAACTGCTCACAAAAGCTGTCCCTTGTGCCCATATGTATACCTGTGCAGCACTAGAGCAAAGGCTAGAGGCTACCCCTGGTGGGCAGTGCCATAAATATTCTTGAAGAAATGGTGAATGAGGAGATAATAGAGGCCTGGAAAATGGAAACAAGAGAATATTACTTGGGAGAGGATGCATAATGGGAAACAGTGGCCTGGAAATAATAGAGGCCTGGAAAATGGAAACAAGAGAATATTACTTGGGAGAGGATGCATAATGGGAAACAGTGTCATTCACATAAAGAAAAAAATGTTTTGGTGACAAAAACATGAAGATGAGAGGGAGTTGGAAGACAACAGAGTGTAAGTCTGGCATGGTAAGCAACAGGGAGCCAGGAATGCTCATGCCAGGCTGAATACCTTTGTAATACATGGTAAAGAAAGATGAGCTGTATCTCTCCAATGAAATGAAACAGGCCAGGGAACATTCCTGAGCACAACAACCTTGCTCCCTGTCCTGGCCCTAGCTATTTATCAGGAGAAGTTTGTAAATAGCAGTGGTTTTGGTAGCTAAGAGATCTAACTCTGGGTCATTCTGGGCCAGCTGACCTTGTTTTCACTGAGCAGTACAGATATAGACAGCCATTCTGTATATGATTTTTAGATCATGTGCCATCTCAAAGGTCTTGAGACATGAATGAAGTGCCTACATAGCTGTAAAGTGTCATTAAACAGGATAGAGTTTAGTTTCCAGCTCATGTGACATGAATTGGGTTGATCTTTGTAACATGAAGCTGGATCTCAGAAAGCAGGCAGTAAAGCCCTAGTCAGAGCACACACAGCAGCTCTGGTGCTTTCTGCCTTTGCAGAGTGTTGCCTGGTTTGTATGCATATTGGCTCAGGGATTTGTCCAGAGAAGACCTCCTGAGCCAAAGGAACTTAGATCTTACTGTTTAATTAGGTTGAAAAAATCAAGTAAGAAAACAGAGGAACAAAGAAAACAGAGAGAGACAAAGAAAACAGAGAGAGACAAAGAAAACAGAGGGACAAAGGCTGCAAGATGATGGATGAGATAATCAAAGCCCATCATCAAGATGTGTTTGGAGAGATGAGAAGAACCTTAGAAGACCCAAGAGCTACCAAAGCATACACAGAGGAACCATCAAATACGCTGATGGCTCATTGAGGTCAGAATAAGAATGTGAAGCTTACCAAAGATGCTGGAGGTGGCCAGTCGCAATCAGGCAATGCTGACAAACAGTCATTTAAGGTATCAGGAGAGAGCTGGGAGAGGCATTAAGGGGACAGGTCTGGAAGAGTTTCCCGATACAGAGAAGGGACAAGGCAGTGTTCACTGTGCTTTGCAAGAGGTCATTAGAGGAATTTTGAGGAAGAAGGAGATGCAAGAAAACATTTTTCTGATGGTATTGAAGAGGGAGTGCTTCTCTGTAACAGCAATTATCTGAAATAGCAGTGTGCTGCTGCAGAAATTATTCTGTCCCTACAGTAACACATAGCCATTTGTTATTCCCTGGCTTCCTTCCTTCCTTCTTTGCCTCCATCCTTCCTTCCTTCCTTCCCTGCAAACATATACAAACTGGAACACTGCAGTCTAAGGCAAGCAGATGGTCTACAGTCAGAAGGACATGTTCAATCTGCCTGGCCCAGAGGCATTGCTGCACATCTATTCAGACCAGGGTCTATTTTGGGCTTAGCCCCCTTCTTGGCACAGTCCTGAGCTCCTCCTGTGACTCTGCCAAACTGCCTTTTTCACAGAAGTGGCTCATGTTGTTCTTCATTCACAATCTGTTTTTTTAGAGTAATTTTTACAGCAAATAGCCAAAGGAAACAACATTCTATTGCACAACAAGACAGGCAAAAACTAGTGAAATGGAGGTGAGAAATGCATTATTGGGAATTAAATTAATCATCAAAAAAAGAGCATGGAGAGCATATTAGCTCAAGCCTTTGTGCTATTTTTATGACCCCTACTATCATATTGTCTGGTCCTGGCAGAGGACTGTGTCTGGAGTTGCAGCCTGTGCTGCTGACTGCAAAAAATTCATGCACTTTGGAATGCTTTCCTCATTTTGTAAACCATCTTTCCCTAAAGAAAATCAATGAACAAGTGACCCAGACAATTGGGTTTGTTCATTCCAGCCATGATGCAAAGCCTGAGATGCCAGAGTCTGGCTGTACTTGATGCTTGCTGCTTCCACCATGCATTTGAATACTGATTACATGGAGCAGGAACAAATCTACCTCCTCCCAGCCTCTGAGAATAGAATAGAATAGAATAGAATAGAATAGAATAGAATAGAATAGAATAGAATAGAATAGAATAGAATAGAATAGACCAGACCAGACCAGGTTGGAAAAGACCTTCAAGATCTTCGAGTCCAACCTATCATCCAACACTAATCAACTAAACCATGGCACCCCATCCAGTCTCTTCTTAAACACCTCCAGTGATGGTGACTCCACCACCTCCCTGGGCAGCACATTCCAATGGCCACTCTTTCTATGAAGAACTTCTTCCTAACATCCAGCCTAAACCTCCCCTGACACAGCTTGAGACTGTGTCCTCTTGTTCTGGTGCTGGTTGCCTGGGAGAAGAGACCAGCCCCTACCTGTCTACAACCTCCCTTCAGGTAGTTGTAGACAGCAATAAGGTCTCCTCTGAGCCTCCTTTTCTCCAGGCTAAACAACCCCAGCTCCCTCACCCTCTCCTCATAGGGCTTGTGCTCCAAACCCCTCTGGGCTGGTGTAACACTCCTGGGCTTTGTGGGCTGGCTAAAGCTTGTCGTGCACAGCCAGGACTTTGCTCTCACTGCCCTGTAGCAGCTATCAACACAGCCTGTGTTGGGGCCTGGTCTGTCTTGAAGCATTAGCATAAGCAACTCACTTAGAATGACATAAGCATGTAATTTAGAATGTGCTCTATGATAGCTTTGTTCAGAATATGTATTATGATAGCCTTGTAAAAGAACATGAACTGCTGCTCTGATACAACAACTGTTGGGAAAGTTAACTACAAGAAGACATTGTAACACAACAGGGGATGTGAATCTGGGATTGTGACTCAATTTGCACAAATGCCAACAACCAACCAGATTGATCAAAAGGATGCGTGGACAGCTCATGAAGATGCCGAACAGCCTATCATATTGCAGTATAGTGTGAGTATACAGGATAAAAATAGAGCTGATAGCTAATAAAGATGAATGATTTATGCATCATATTGGTGTTGTGTCGTTCCTGTTCCTGCATGGACTTAAAAGGCCCTGGCAAGTCTGGCTAATGGGAAGAATCCTCTTACCTGACAACCTTCTTCTAACCACAGACCCCAGACAACACCTAGATGTGAACATGTAAGCCATTATTAAACAGAAACATCTGCCCTTGAAGTTAGGGGAGGTGTTTTACAGGTAGCAACAATTATTTTTAGCTTGAAACTGGTCTTCTCTATTCCTATGCTCCCACAAATGTTGTTCTTCCTACATGCAGACAGAGGTAAGTACCAGTTTTACACAGGCCTCTTTACCTAAGAGAACTAAAAGGCATACTTTCATTTTCACGTGTTTTGTAGGAAGGACTAACACAGGTTGAAGTGATTGCTTTGCAATGAGAACTGCACAGGTCAAACATAATAGACTTTGTTTCAAACTGATCTTGGCCAGACTATAGCGTTTTTAGAAGGTTTCAAACCTCAGGGAACTGAAGAATTGCAAAGACAGGTAGAGAATATTTTGCTTCTAATTTTCATAGAATCAATAAGGTTGGAAAAGACCTCAAAGATCACCAAGTCCAACCTGTCACCCAACACCTCATGACCACTAAACCATGGCTCCAAGTGCCATGTCCAATCCCCTCTTGAACACCTCCAGGGACGGTGAGTCCACCACCTCCCTGGGCAGCACATTTCAATGGCCAACAACTCTCTCTGTGAAGAACTTTCTCCTTTTCTACTTTTTCCCTAGAAGTCCCACCGTAAGAGGTTGTGAATGTTTACAGCTGATATATGTTGAAACATAAAATATTACTAAACCAAAATAATTTTCATCCATGTTTAATGTGCAGCAATACATCAGTCTCACTGTGTATGCTATTAATCCACACATTTCCTTTATCTCACTTCTTTTTCTTCTTGTTTCTATTATTAATTATCAAGACCCACAAAATCTGTTGCTTACTCACCTGCAGTTCTTCCACATCAGAAGGAACATAATTCCTTGTCTTGTCTGTCTCATGGGTGTTTGGTTGCATGGTTTAGTTGATTAGGTGGTGTTGGATGATAGGTTGGACACGATGATCTTGGAGGTCTCTTCCAACCTGGTCTGGTCTGGTCTGGTCTGGTCTGGTCTGGTCTGGTCTATTCTATTCTATTCTATTCTATTCTATTCTATTCTATTCTATTCTATTCTATTCTATTCTATTCTATTCTATGGCTCTCAGCTTTGAATGACCAGTGGCTGCAAGGAGCCATATCCTCTCCTTTCTAACAGTTATGCAAAAGTTTCATTGGTGGTACCAGAACCATTCCATCTGGCAAGTGCTAGCCAACACAATTTCTATATGACAACATATGGAAAAATATCCTCTGCTGAACAGCTGCATTAAACTGAACTCTCTTCATATAAAAAGTTATTCAAGGATAAAATAAGTGAATTACCTTATTTTATAAATGTTATAAATTTGCTTCTGTGAAACTACTTTGAATTGATAAAATACCATGGGCAGGCTCACTGAGATATGGGACAGGTGCTGTTGCAAATACATAAGAAAGAAGAACCAATATAATGGCTTCTACAATCAAAAAAACCCAATGAACTAAGAGTTGGTGGAGCATAACCTGGATTCTAGCCAACATGGATTCAGGAAGGGCAGGTCCTGCCTCACCAACCTGATCTCCTTCTATGACCAGGTGTCTGCCTGGTGGATGTGGGGAAGGCTGTGGATGTAGTCTACAGGAATTCAGCAAGGGCTTTGACACTGTCCCCCACAGCAAACTCCTGGCCAAGCTGTCATCTCATGGCTTGGACAGCAGCACTCTGTGCTGGGTTAGGACCTGGCTGGAGAGCTGAGCCCAGAGAGGGGTGGTGGTGAATGGTGCCACATCCAGCTGGCAGCCAGTCACTAGTGGTGTCCCCCAGGGATCAGTGCTGGGCCCCATCCTCTTTAATATCTTAATTGATGATCTGGATGAGGGGATTGACCCCATCATTAGCAAGTTTGCAGATGACACCAAGTTGGGAGCAGGTCTTGATGTGTTAGAGGGTAGAAGCGCTCTCCAGATGGACCTTGACAGGCTGGACAGATGGGCAATGTCCAACAGGATGGCATTTAACAAGTCCAAGTGCCGGGTGCTGCACTTTGGTCACAACAACCCCATGCAGTGCTACAGGCTGGGGTCAGGGTGGCTGGAGAGCAACTAAACAGGAAGGGACTTGGGGGTACTGATTGACAGCCAGCTGAACATGAGCCAGCAGTGTGCCCAGGTGGCCAAGAAGGCCAATGGCATCCTGGCCTGCATTAGGAATAGCGTGGCCAGCAGGAGCAGGGAAGTCATTGTGCCCTTGTACTCTGCACTGGTTAGGCAACACCTTGAGTACTGTGTCCAGTTCTGGGCTCCTCATTTGAAGGATATTGAGGCTCTTGAACATGTCCAGAGAAGGACAATGAGGCTGGGGAGAGGCCTTGAGCACAAGCCCTATGAGGAGAGGCTGAGGGAGCTGGGGTTGTTTAGCCTGGAGAAGAGGAGGCTCAGGGGAGACCTTATTGTTGTCTACAACTATCTGAAGGGAGGTTGTAGCCAGGAGGGGGTTGGTCTTTTCTCCCAGGCAATCAGCACCAGAACAAGAGGAAACAGTCTCAAGGTGTGCCAGGGGAAGTTTAGGCTTGAGGTGAGGAGAAAGTTCTTCACAGGAAGAGTGATTGACCATTGGAATGTGCTGCCCAGGGAGGTGGTGGAGTCACCATCCCTGGAGGTGTTAATAAAAGGATTGGACGTGGCACTTGAAGCCATGGTTTAGTTGTCATGAGGTGTTAGTTAGTAGGTAATAGGTTGGGCTTGATGATCTTTGAGGTCTTTTCCAACCTTATTGATTCTATGATTCTATAAAATGCATCTTTGTTTGCAACAGTGTCTGTCCCATATCTCAGTGAGCCTCTTGCTGGAAATATGGCCAAACTTCACTTTTGTGTGTTTGTTACTAACTTATGTATTTCAGAAAGAAGACAGCGTATCTAAATGTTAACATAATCTTAATGCTGGGCTCCCACATGACATTAGAACTGTTAGGTCTGTGGGAAAAGAAAACAAACACAACATAACAAGAAAAACCCAAGCTAATATAGAAGCTTAGGAAAAAAGAAGCAATATAATGGCTTCTGCAATCAAAACCCCCAATGAACTAAGAATAGGTGGAGCATAAAATGCATCTTTGTTTGCAACAGCATCTGTCCCTTATCTTAGTGAGCCTGCCAGTGGTGGCACAGAGCTGTGTACTCCTCCATTGAAGCAGTGCTGGTGGGCCATCACAGCATCCCCATGTTGCTACCAAGTAGTCTACAGTCAAGAGTAGATCAAGCTTTCTGTAGCTATCCTGAACTATCATTGGTGTAAGTAATCCACAGCTGAGCTTTCTCCCAAAATACAGGTATCATCTAGTGCTTCAGAAAGAAGGTCTCAAGTAGGAGGACTTGAATGTGCCTGATCCTTTTCAGCAGGCTGTGCCTGGATTCCCACAGCCTCTGGACTGGGGAGATCTTGTGTGCAAGCATGTCACATCATGCTCCAGCCAAATTTATCTAAACTTGACATTTTACTGAGGGACTGGCTAGAAACTGCCCCTGTGACTGTTTGAGGCTGTCCCCTTAAGAAAGGGAATATGGTGGTCGGATGTTTGTAAACGAAAGACGGATCTAAACTAATTTCATTGGTAGATTGGGAGGAAGCACCTTCTGAACTGGGAGTGCAGCAGAGTATCCTGGGCATTCCTGCACTTTTCTGGTCAGTCTGTCTTCCCCTCATTCGGTGGCTTGCAGCTCGCAGCTCCTGGGCTTTCGGCCAAGCCTGACCTTGAAACTGATAAACTGCAAGGCCTGTATTAACTGCTTTCCAATTAACACATAACTGCTTCTAATTTTTTTCTCTTTTCTCTCTTTCTAACCCTCTCTGGAGAAAGGGGGAGAGAAGGGGGAGCAGAGGTGGGGAACCCCCTCCACAGAGGGGGGGGACTCTCATTTCTGTGCTACTTTATTGTATATTTTTGTATATATTGTAAATATTGTAAATTCTGTATATTCCCCTGCATATCCTATATTGCTTTGTAAATATACAGCACCCACTGCTTTGCTAATTCAGCTGTGAGTTTTTTTTTCTTCACTTTCTGGAGGGAGGAGAAGGCACGGCCTTTCCCTTCCAACCTTACGACAGCGCCATTGCTGAGCTCTTGCACTGCCTTGCACTTGAAATGATTTGTATAAGCCAATGACAACATATTCAGTGGGAGTGTTGACCTGCTCAAAGGTAGGAAGGCTCTGCAGAGGGATTTGGAAAGGCTGGATCAATGGACCAAGGTCAACTGCATGTGGTTTAACAAGGCCAAATACCAGGTCCTCCACTTGGACCACCACAACCCCACACAACACTACAGGCTTGAGAAAGACTGGCTGGAAAGCTTTCCAGCAAAAGGGACTCATGGGTGTGGGTTGACCCTGGAAGTTTTTGCTCCTTCTTCCAGCACATGTGTTGAGCTTGAAAAAGGCTGGGATGTGAGAAAAAAGAAAAAAGAGAGGGCATTGGCTGAATCCAGCAAACAACCCACTGGCTGTTCTCATGGCTGCCTGGCAGAACCCCACGAACAGCTAACAGCCTATAGTTTGACAAAATGGCAATTACTCTGCATCTGTCTATATGCACAACAGGCAGCAAGAAGATCCAAGAAGCATTTGTCTAACAAAAGACAAAGATCTTGCAATTTGTCTTTTTGTCCTGAGAGATGCTGCTGCTGACTCTGCTGAGGTCCTGAAATGGCAAAGGCTTAGCCAATGCTTTCAGTTTCAGGCAGGTTCTCTTTCACCCCAGGACTCGATTGCTGTTTCTCATGCCTCTACATTCTCTAATGAATTTCTTTGTTTTGATGAACATGTTTTACAAGAGCCTCGTGCTGGGTCTTAGCATGTGTCTGGGCATGCAGTGTAACAGCCACAGCAAAGCTGAACAAACAGCTTGGCGACAAAACAGGGTCCCTAGCACCATGTGCAACAGGCATCCCTCAAAGAATGGGAATGAACCTCATACTGGGAAAGTATTCAGTTGCTGAGAAAGAAGCTGAATTCGACCAGTGAATATGGCTCCTTTATTTGGATAGCATAGGCTGCCAGTTTTTCTCAGTATCTGCCTGACAATCAAGTCCTACAAGCAACAACTGACATGTCACATGCTTTCAAGCTTCTTGACTTTCACCTCAGCCTTTCACTGCTCTTCTTGGAGCCATCACTGGTTTCTCTCTACCTTGTGTTATCCTTTGATGGGAGAGGTGGATGCCATTTCCAAACCTACTGCCACAGACAGTTGCTGAAAGCTGAGTGTCTCTCAGAAAGCCATTACTTAATAGCTTCTATTTCTTGTGGCTGCAACAGTAGGAAGTAAAAAGTTGTGCATCAGCTCCAGAGTCTTCTTTCAGGCTGTCTGAAATGTCTCAGCCCTCCTGAACTGTACTCAGGTTAAAACTTTACACTTCAGAGTGTAGAATGATGGTCTTTGAAAAAATATGTCAAAGGCATCCTACCTTTTCCCATGCACTTTCCTTCAGTGCAGTGTTTCGTCTATCTCCTCATACAATCTGCTGTAGATTAACATTGGAATGGAAATTTGTGCAACATATTTTCTGACACAGGAGAAAGCAACTTGCTTACGGTGATACTTGACATATCGCTGTGCATATCAGCCAGAGAAAATGTCAATAGCTGGGATCAACCATTTCATCAGAGGGACTGAAATTAAAGTGAGCAAACATAACTGTAGCTGATTTCCCTGCTCAGGAAGGACATGCCTTTGAAGGATGTTGTAGGTAAAGAAACAGCTTAAAGTTTGAATGATAACAGGCAGCAGATCACTTGGTATGTGTGTGGGGGTGTTGTACTTTAGAACACTGAGGCAGAAAGCTAGTACTTGCCAGATGTGACTGGGGTAGTCTGTGGGCAAATTTTGTTAATACATGAGCTAAAGAAAAGCAGCACAACCTGAATTCCCCAGATAATAAAGAGTCATGACACAAAGCCACTGGGTAAGAAACTGATCAGATGCTGGACCATTTAGGTTTGAAAAACCTGGTATTTGGTGTTCTGGAGAGAAGAGTTCATCCTAAAAATGAAGAAACACAGTCAAGAAGTGATCTCAGAAAGGAAAATATTGGAGCAAAAATCCTGAGAGTGGGGGAAGGACTCAGAGATCAAGAAGATGTGGGGTGCCCGGGGACCTTGGTTGCTGACACTCAGGGGCAGTAGTGGGAAGAAGCAGCACAGCAGGACCTGATCCAGCTTTCTGCCCAGGCTTCCTAGGGCAGCCGTCACCTGCCAGCGGGTGGGATGTGGAGGCCCAGGGGAAGCAGAAAAATGAACGCAGGAGATAATGAGAGAGGGTGGGAGATTGAATCATGCCCACTGTTAAATAAACCCCAGTACCCAGATCCACTATACATTGTTATTTACTACGTCTCACTCCTGACAAAGCTGTAATTAAGCCTTTAGCAGAGCAGAGAGGGCTCCGCAGACGAGTAATGCAAGGCGGTTTTATTTAAACAGGCATCTGTGGTACAGAAAGGGGAGAATGTCTGACTGGACAATTTCTTTCACAAATAAATTTTGGGGTGTTTTGAAATGAAACAGTTGGCCAAACAGCTGGCACTCATTTGACTGAGTAAGATTTGCAAAGTGAGATGAGCATATTTGGAATCCGTTTTTGCTGCACCATTAAAAATATGTTGGCAGGGGAAGAGACACTTAGAACTACTTTTTAAAAGTGTACAGATTTTGTTTGCTAGGTCTGAAAGCATCCTTATCCCAAAAGGGTTCTGTCTGAATCTGAAGCAAGTTGTATGGCAGGCAAATAAAGGAAAGCCAAAGAATGGTAATTCTTTGTCAGAGAAAAGGTAGGTGTGTGAAATACAATTTCCTTCTGACAGGTCAGAGAAAACAAGCTGCTCCCACAAAACAAAGAGCTCCTTTTTTTTCCTGACTAGCTTTACAGTCAAAGTGTATCTAGAGTTTGGAAAATATTATTGCTCACTATTTTTGCATTGAGAAGACTTAAGAATACCATATAAAAGATACATCTTAAGAAGATACTCCATGCCTCAGAAAACTCACAGAAGTGGAAAAGGGGTAGCTAGCCACAGCAAAAAGGGTGGATGCTGGCAATGACATGAATGTGACTGCCATGCTCAATGGCACTTGCATCTCCTGACTAAGCACATTTCTTATCTAAGTGCTCCAGAACATCATTCCCAAGGTGGATTGGTAGTGTCTAAAACACTATGAAAATGAAGAGGCCAGGGAAGAGGGCTGAGGAATAGCCCGTATTTAGTGCGCACCCTGGCATGGTACTAACCTGTGACTCTAGAGCTGGCCCCAACAATGTTTGGTGGTGTGTGGTAAGCACCTGGAACATGCTTATCCTGTGCTCCTTGAAAAACAGCTCAGCTACAAGCTGTGAGACTGAGGAGATGGAGGGTTGTGCAAGTGTAAACCTCCAGCAACACAAAGTGCAAGCCCAGCAAGCCACCCAGCACACACCAGCACTGCTGCCTGGAGCTGGCTGGAGACACAGAGAAAGTTTTCACTAGAGGTTATAATAAATAAACATAAAGAGGTTGTCTGAGTTTGTGCCAATATTTGCCTGGTGCTGGATTACAGCATGTGTTTGCATGCACTCCTGACACCTTAGCAGCAGTGAGCACAGCATTGCTCAGTTTTGGAGGGTGTCTGCAGACCGCTGTGCCGTGTAACCTACACTTTTTGTCCCTGAGGGGTACTGAGGGGTCTCAGAGGGAGTCTTTGGGACAAGTGTGAAGGGAGGTTTGTACAGCCTGGGTCGAAGTGTAAGTAATGCACAGCTTCTGTTTACAGCACCTGGGTTAAGCTCTCCTTTTGCTGAGGGCTCCTTGTTGAGAAGACAGTAAAATAGTTGCTTTAAAGTTATTATCTCTCTATTTAACCATCTGCATGATGCTGTTGAGGGTTGTTTGCTTGTTTGTTTTTCCTATTCTCTTTAAGTCAGAGGGTGTGTAAGTGGTCAGAGGGTAAGTGAAGAAAAACAGATCTGAGCACTGGAAAGCTCAGTTAAACTTTCCCAGGTTTTGAGTTGGCTCAAGCATGTTTCATTAGTGACCTCAGAAATCCACACATTTCCCTTTTTACTGTTGACCAGAGGGACGTGTGACTTAGTCTGGTTGTTCTTGGGTTTCAGAAAAGCTCATCCATTCTCCACATGCTGAAAGCCCAAAGACACCTCAGCAGTGATGAGCTTAGGAATTTTTCCATTTTGGTCAATTATCTTTCCTTTCTCCTCTTCTGTCACTTCCTATGGTCAGGCTTACACCAGACACAAACAGCACTGCTTCTCAAATAACTCAACTTCATAGAAGGAGGTTGGCTGTCATTTATTTTTTATCCTGCTCAAATAACTCATAATCTGGATGACTAATTTACCCTGTGCTTGGATAAGGACAAGAAATATCAGAGGAATGCAAATAAGCAGATTTTGCAAAGCCAACCTTCAGGCGGGCTAGCTCTCTCTCCATTTAAATTAATGCCTTATTCTCACTTCTCTCATTCCCTACATCCAGTGTACCCAGAATTTCTTTCCAGCCTCACGATGCTTTTGTACATCTGTATTCCAGAACAAGCCCTGTGCATCATGCCTCCCCTTAAAACACTGTTTAAATGCTGCCAAATTGGTTCACAAGCTTTATGCTGGCCCTCCAGTTTCCCCCGCCCTGGCGCAGGGGAACCCTAGACAGTCTGCCAAGTGTGTGCTCTCAGGGCCTTGGGAAATGCACACTGCTCACACCCAGGCATCCTACAAATCTGCTGCTACTCACAGATGCTTTAATAAGGTGGATGAATGACTTATTAAAGTCTCACCCAGTCCTGTTGGAGGCTGAGTTTGCTACTCATTCTGGTAATGCCTTGGCTGAGGGAAAGTGCCTCCTGCAGCTCTGTGGGGAGCCCCGACACAATCTGCCCTACAAAGGTGTCACGTCCCAAATTGTCAGCAGGGAAACGAGCAATGATTTTTTCTGGCACTGCAAAGATGGTTCTGCATGTACTGCTTCATATCACAGCAAGACTGGGCAGATGATAGACAGGACTGCTGGGAAAAGCTATTTTCTCCTGAAGCTCGCGAGTCCAGAGAATGCTCATGTCACTCCAGCAAGCCAGCTTCGTGCCAGCTCCTCAGATACAGATCACCTCCTTGACTGCGGGCTTTAAATAGCCCTTAAAAGGCGTCACAAGATGTAAGAAGATTAATATGTTTCATAGATTACACTTGCCTGGAAAACTCTTGGAGCAGGGAATTTTCTGTCTTCCGTAAGTTGTGCAGTATCCACGGTGGTTTGACAGCTTCCCAGCAAACAAATCCATGGAGTATCTTGGAATCATTCCTTTCAACAAACCCCACTTTATGCCTTCACAGACAGATTCAGCACCAGTATCTGCTGTGAAGGCAAGATCTTGTTCCCTTTCATACTTTGAACTGAAAAATTAACTCCTTGCTCCTAACTCCTGGTAAGCAACACTGACTTTTTCTTTATGAAGACTGACAATAGGGCAACTTAGTGACTCAACCTGAATTTACTTCCACTTCAGTGAGACAAAAGCTGCCCCTTCATTTTTGAAAACACAGTATCTGCTCCTTCATTTGTCACTGCATGAGGTAATTAACATTATCAACTATTTCCCCATCCATACGACTGTCTGTAGGTGTCTTGAGGTGGTGGAGTCACCATCACTACAGGTGTTTAAGTAGAGACTGGATGGGGTGCTTGGTGTCATAGTTTAGTTGATTTGATAGTGTTGGATGATAAGTTGGACTTGATCTCAAAGGTCTATTCTATTCTATTCTATTCTATTCTATTCTATTCTATTCTATTCTATTCTATTCTATTCTATTCTATTCTATTCTATTCCATTCCATTCCATTCCATTCCATTCCATTCCATTCCATTCCATTCCATTCCATTCCATTCCATTCCATGTGTGCACAGACAGATATCCACATCTAAGTGGGATGCATTTATCCCCATTCTTTTACTCACATACTTGTGTGCTAGTAAAGCCCTGTCAACAAACTTCCCTCCTCACTGCCCCTAGCTCAGCATGTGGGGAAGGTCATTTCCCAGACTCTTTGGCTATGCCACAGGGTAATCATAGAGTCAAAGAATGTTTTGGATTGGAAGAGACCTATAAAAGTCATCTAGTCCACTCCCATCTGCAATGAGGAGGGACAACTAGATTAGGTTGCTGAGAGTGCCATCCAATCTGACCTTGAATGTTTCTGGGGATAGGGCTTCTACTACCTCTCTGGGCAACCTGTTCCAGTGTTCTACTGTCTTCACTGTAAAGTGTTCATTCTTTATATCTGATCTAAATTTACTCTCATACAGTTTAAAACCATTACCTGTTGTCCAGCCACCACATGTTCCGCTGAAAAGTTTGTGCCCATCTTTCTTATAATCCCCCTTTAAGTACTGAAAGGATGCAAAAAGGTCTCCCTGTAGCTTTTTCTTTCCCAGGCTGAACAATCCCAGTGCTTCAGCCCTTCTTCTTTGGACAGCTATTCCAGCCTTCTAATCAATTTTGTGGCTTTCCTCTGGACCCACTTGAGCAGGTCTGTGTCTTCTGTTTTGTGGACTTTTCTGTATTGGGGTCTTACCAGAGCAGAGTAGAGGAGTAGAATTGCCTCCCCTGACCTGCTGGCTACACTTTTTTTGATGCAGCCCAATATATGACTAGCTTTCTGGGCTGCAAATGCACATTGTCCATCTTATGTCCAGCTTTTCATCCACTAGCATGCCCGTGTCCTTCTCCACAGGGCATCTCTCAATCCTTTCATCCCCCAGCCTGTACTGATACCAGATTGTTGTAACTCATGAGGCCCACTTCTCAAGCCTGTCCAGTGAGTCTGGAAGGGGTTAACAAGCTGGTGGGTGACTGCAGCACATGGCTATGAGTTGATGCTGAGGGAGCTGGGCTTGTTCAGCCATCACAAGAGAAGTCTGAGGAGGACCTAACTGCATTGTTAGCTACATAATGGGGGCTATGGAGAAGATGGAGTTGGACTTTTCTTGACAGTGAAAAAAGAAAGGCAAGAGGCAATGGAGACAAGTTGCAACCCAGGTAATTTCTCCTGCAAAAGGATAAAATCTTCTGAGCAAGGATGAAGATGAGAACAGGGGCCCAGAGAGGCAGTCCATCCTAAGGGAGTTTCAAAACTCACGTGGGGAACCTGCTGTAACTTTCAAGAGTACCTTGCTTTGAGTGGGTAATGGTGAGCAAAGGTGAGAGGTCTTCCAGCAAAGGAGATAAAGAAGTTTCAAAATTTTGCCAGGAAGATACCATAGCAAATGTTTCCTGTAGTTCATCAGCTGGTGTGATAATGATTTCACTGTCTGTCTTCCATCTTCTCAGTAATGCAGAAATTTTGGGGGATTTGTTGTGATTCACTTGGCAAATGCTGCCAACAGAAAGCAGAGTATAATGCTGTGATTATGTTACATGGAGCTTCTTGGCTAGCTGTCAGTCCTGGCTTTTGTCAAGGCAAATCCCATTTCTTGAGAAATGTGTTCCTCTATTTACTTATCCCACCTGAGTGGGGTGACCCGGGCTCCTATGGAATGTTATATACTATCTGCTCTCACTGATGGACAAAATTCAAATAACATTAAAAGGGCCATTTCTGCTTGATATTTGTCTTGATCTCTGGTTTCCTCAGCAGTTAGGATAACCAATGTATGAAGGAAGGATGCATGCACCTAGTCTCATGCCTTCACACATGTCTGACACAACCAGGTCGCTGGATTTGCCCTTGCATTCAGAGAGCAACTTGAAAGCAGACTTTGATAATAAGGATCTATCTCTGGTACAGCTTGAAAAGTCCCATGTTGCAGGGACACTTTGTACTGATGTCAAGTCTGCTCAACATCAGCGTGGGGGTGTGAGCACAACTGCGAAGCTTGTCCTTGTGAGCTGGGGTTACATACCCTGAGAGTCAAAAAAAGCTGGGGAGTGAGCCTTCCTTCTGCTGCTGTTGCTGCAGCAACATTTCTGCACTGCTGGGCTTGCCACCAGCATGCTCTCCCCTGTCACCTCCCTGTCTCCTCCCCTCACCTCCAAAATTAAATTGATAAATCACACAAACTAATCACAGGCAGCCTGACTTGCGTGTATGGAAATAATTAAGCACTTGGATGAAGAAGTGCATTAGCTCTCAGATGTACAGGGGTATCTGTAAGTCCATCTCCTGCAGATGAGAATTTCCTGAGGACCTTTGGGCTGGGTGAAGTGGTGCTGGGCTCTAGCTGAACAGGAGCTTGAGCAGGGCTGGACTCTGGGCCACCAGTTAACCCAATACATGCTTTTATTTGAGTAACAGCTGAACACAGTCTGGGTTTCCTATTGCATCCTGGCCAAAGCAGAAGGGACAAGCAGCTTTTAAGAGGGGCCAATTTCCCAAAGTGGAAAACATTTATGATAAAAACTGACTGTCAGAAAAACTGACCCAGAGAAATGTGAGGAATGTTTGGGAGCTAAGACCATGTTACTATGTGTCTTAAAACTATAACCCCACAAACACATTAGACACTTATAAAGGTAGGTTAAGAAAGCAACGTGATATAGGTGAATAACTGCAAAGCTTCCCTTGGGAAACCCTTGAATCAAACTATTTCTCACTGCTGACTTGATGAGACACTTAGGCATCTTCACCAAGAAGAGCTTTTTCATTCACTGCCAACCACAGACTCCAATCAGGCTCTTACCACTAGAAAACCAGTAAATAGTTCAAGAGGGAAGTTATAGCAGTGAAAATATAAGCAGCAGGGAGAATGAGGAGAGAATCAAAAGGAACCAGTGAAGAATTGGTGTCCAGTAAGAATAACATGGAGGATGCCCTCCTGAGGTCCCTTCCCACATGAGTGGTCCTGTCATTCTGTCATCTTAAAAACACTCTCGGGAGGACCTCAGTGCAGTGCTAGACAACTGGAACACATGATCAATAACAGCACAGTCAGGATGCACATGCCTAGCAAATGCTTCTGTGCTTCATTTAGATGGTATTTAGCACCATGTACTGATGAGGAGTTACTTTTTACCCAGCAGTAACTCGAAAGGGATGTTAAACAGTAACTGCTAACAAATGAAACACCACTGATCAGTAGAGCTTATATCCAAAAGACTGTCTGAAGTGCAGCTGTCACTGGGAGAGCAGATGTTACCCTTTAATGAATCTTGGACACTAAGGCAGGTTCCAGCACATATTCACTAGGATGAGCCTATAGCAATGTTTAAAAGGGGGAAATAAAGAGCTGATGTAAGACAGGTTTGCTAACACCACATAGCCCTTGCAGAAAATGATGGAATACCTCCCTCTGCCTTGCAGTCCCCAAGCACTCAGTATAGAACACAGCAACACCAGGGAAATTCACACAGGGAAAATAATTTATGTCCAACATCATTAGCCTTGCCACTCACCCAGGAGCTGTGCCCTGACTTAGGAAAGCAGGAGTTTAAGAAATGATTGCAGTTTTCTTTTTGGGATTTGTAATGGATCCAAGGGAACTCGTAACTATTTCAGCCCTCTTCTTATAGAATACCACTTTAAGAAGAGGCTATCACACAGTATGTCCTTAAAATGATCATGATTTCACTTGTGTTTCTCGATGTGCATTAGTCTGTGTTGGTAGTGCCACAGCAGCTGAAGCTCAGTATTTTGGGGAGTGTTCTTTCCTGGATGTCCCTGGCACTAACTCTTTCACAATATCACAGTATCACAGTATCACCAAGGTTGGAAGAGACCTTGAGGATCATTGAGTTCAACCTGTCACCCAAGACCTCATGATTAGACCATGGCACCAAGTGCCACATCCAATCTCCTCTTGAACACCTCCAGGGATGGTGACTCCGCCACCTCCCTGGGCAGCACAATCCAATGACTAATGACTCTCTCGGTGAAGAAGCCTAAACTTCCCCTGGAGCAGCTTGAGGTTCACTGAGATATGGGACAGATACTGTTGCAAACAAAGATGCATTTTATAGAATCATAGAATCAATAAGGTTGGAAAAGACCTCAAAGATCATCAAGCCCAACCTATTACCTACTACCTAACACCTCATGACAACTAAACCATGGCTTCAAGTGCCACGTCCAATCCTTTTTTGTTAACACCTCCAGGGACGGTGACTCCACCACCTCCCTGGGCAGCACATTCCAATGGCAAATCACTCGTCCTGTGAAGAACTTTCTCCTCACCGTGAACCTAAACTTCCCCTGGCACAGCTTGAGACTGTGTCCTCTTGTTCTGGTGCTGGTTGCCTGGGAGAAGAGACCAACCCCTTCCTGGCTACAACCTCCTTTCAGGTAGTTGTAGAGGGCAATGAGGTCACCCCTGAGCCTCCTCTTCTCCAGACACTCATTGTGTTGGTTGATTCTTAACTGCTTTTGTGTGCATGTGTGTTGTATATTTGGATCCTATTTTGTCCTTTGCCTCCATTTTTAGAAAGCAAATATACTGTTTAATCCAAACATGCTGAATTCTCAACAGAAATATTTTAATAGTGATTTGAACAATTTTCTCAAGAGAAAGAACAGTGTTGAGGCTGGTTTATGTTAAGACTTTCAAACACAGTTGTTTAACTTACTTTTAAGTGTCAGAAAATTATTCTTTAAATAAAGGAGAGCTACAAAACCCTAATGGGGACTAGACAAGTACTTAAGTGTACTGTTTAAATGTCACCTGTTTCCATTACGTGTATCGTAAGGAATCCAGGCAGGCTCTCCAGTAGCTGTGGTTTATGTCTTGCTGTGCCACATACCAGTATCACACTGGCACAAAGGGTCCAGACTGCAGAAGAATTACCATGATGTTTTCTAGAGAGAAAGACACATTGTAAATGACAACAAGTACTCACTGAGTGCAACTGTGCAGTTCAGGTATCCTCAGCGGGAGGCTGCTAATAGAATACAAAGCAGAAAGTGCCCTTAAAGAAAATGCTTTTGGGTCTGTGTGAGAGACTAAAAGTTTGTCTCTCTTGGTGTGAGTCAACAAAGATAAAATCACTTGCTGCTTGCCCACAATTGCTGATATGTGTTGGGCAGAGCCACTGGAAGGAAGGTGCAAAGACCAATCCTGGATGCAAATCACCTTGCGATTGCATCATGATAACACTGGACTACAACAATGGACCCAAGGACCCAGCCATCATGCCTTTAGGGCAAGATAATCTCCACCCATTAAGTACCCTGGGAATGGTGCACCACCTGTTTCCTGATGTGTAATGAGTGTGGGGGCTTGTCTGGATGAGGAGAAGGAGGAGGCGGAGGGCCCCCCTACCCCCCATCCAGAACTTTGCCCAAACACACAGAAATGCACAGAAAGATTTCCGGGGGAACAATACCTGGACATTTACCTAAGGATGATTTCCTGGCTCCTGAATTCCTGAGGGACAATATTTGGACACATACCTAAGGACTAAAAACTGTATAAATGACTGGAGCCACTACTGGCTTTTTTGGAAGAAAAATGCAGAAGAACAATGTGGGGGACTGTGTCTCCCAGACTGGATGATTAAAGGGGAGAAAAACGGAGATGAAGGAAAACACAGGAGACGGACCATGCCGCTGAAAAAGGAAAGCTGGGACAATGCTGCTCCGGAGAAAAGAGGCTGCCCGGAGGACCACAGCTCTTCTCCAGCCAGAGCCTCAGCACCGTTCCTGTACCAACCCAACATCTCCCCAGAGGACCACATCTCTTCTCTAGCAAAAGCCTCAGCACCGTTTCTCTACAGACCCAACATCTCCTACAGCACCTTTCCTCCACAGACTCAAACTGTCTTGGGGGGGATGAGGGGTGTGGCAATATAATTCCTTTCCTCTTCTCTCTCTCTTCTCTCTCTCCCTCTCTATTTTCTCCCTCTCCCCTTCTTATGTCCACTTTATTTATGTAATAAATAGTCTAGCTGTTGATACTTTAGCCTCGTTTGTGCCTCTAATTTCACAACACAGGAATATTTAAAAGAACTGTGTCTCCGGACCGAGACAGTCTGGCTGACCTCTGTGTAGCAGCTGTCATTCCCTGCTGTGTGTTCTCTCTCCCAGGGCTGCAGAGAGATGCTGCAGTCTTCTCACAGGTAGCTCCTAAGAGTTGTTCAATGTCCTCCAGTTTGGAATGGACCATCAGATGTTTCTTCATGATCTGAACCAGGCAAACTCACAACTTAAAATGGGGGCAGAGTTTTCCAGTCCTTGTCCACACATTGCTTAGCCTCATGGCTGAGAGCAGTTCATGTAACCACTGCATGCACCATTCAGTCCTAAAAGCTATGAGACAGGGGAAGCAGAGTTACAAGATGGACCTTGCTGAAAACCTGAGAAAGCAGGTGTTCACGGACCTGCTGGCACCCTATCAGGAACGGTTCCAAATCCTACTGCTCCACCAACAACAAACAGGAGTAGGGACAACATCTACAGAGGAAATCTGAAGTGAATAAATACCTAATTTCAGGTGTCCAAATTAAGTAAGATGACTCTGAGCAAGGATCTCCTTACTGCAAAATGCAGCGAGTTATCTATATTTTGCTAGCAGACATAAAGTACATTTTGACAATAAATTCCCATAGGAAGCAAATCTTTCCCATACTGCAGCTGAGGGCCAGAGCAGTGAGCTGGGCACCTGTAGGTCCTTCCTGGTCAGGTCTCCCATCTCCAGACTGAAAAGCTCTTTTGCAAGCCTGATGACTTTCAGGTCATTTTACATGGCACTCTAAATTAAAAGGAGGATCTTGTGCTCTTGTTTTTGTTGAGAAGCATCGCCCTTCACTTGCAGCCTCATGGAGTTACCTGAAGTAAATTTTTGTTGACATCAGCCTCAGTAGGTAAGTAGGTATGTTATTTCCCTGTGTGGAAATGGCAATGAAATGAAAGGATGCTTTTACCTTCTCGCTCCACAGGCACCCCTCTGAGACATGCATCAGCCTTGGAAGTCTTATGTCTCATCTGATTTTGCATTTGCATGCTACCAGTGAGCTTTCTTTGGCTTTTGGAAACAAGGTACTGAATCCTGCATCCAACCTGCCATTGCTGAAGCCTGTGGGCTGGAGGCATGCAGATCCCTGGAGAAAGGGGCTGCTGGCTGCATGTTTACCCTAACATCACCTGCTTGACACAGACCAAAACTCAAGTTCTGTAGCAACTTACAAATTCATTCTCCTTGGGTCCTGCCTGGGGAGGTGGTGGAGTCACCATCACTGGAGGTGTTTAGGAAGAGACTTGATAGGGTGCTTGTTTGCATGGTGATTAGGTGGTGTTGGATGATAGGTTGGAAGCGATGATCTTGAAGGTTTCTTCCACCCTGCTCTGCTCTCTTCTCTTCTCTTCTCTTCTCTTCTCTTCTCTTCTCTTCTCTTCTCTTCTCTTCTCTTCTCTTCTCTTCTCTTCTCTTCTCTTCTCTTCTCTTCTCTTCTCTTCTCTTCTCTTCTCTTCTCTTCTCTTCTCTCTTCTCTTCTCTTCTCTTCTCTTCTCTTCTCTTCTCTTCTCTTCTCTTCTCTTCTCTTCTCTTCTTCTATTCTATTCATTCTATTCTATTCTATTCTATTCTATTCTATTCTATTCTATTCTATTCTATTCTATTCTATTCTATTCTATTCTATTCCATTCCATTCCATTCCATTCCATTCCATTCTATTCCGTTCCATTCTATTCCGTTCCATTCTATTCCGTTCCATTCTATTCCGTTCCATTCCGTTCCATTCTATTCTAGGTGCAATGAGAGACCCTGATTATTGTTGAGTGTTTTGTTTTGGTGTTGTTTTTTTTTTCTTTCCCTTCAATCTGTCCAGTCTCACCCATGATAAGTTATTTTAAACCCACAGTTCTGGCAAGCAGTAAATTTGCCAGGAAACATGTCCCTACGTCATCCTGTAATTAAGCATAACGTCAAACTGAATTCAGTAAAAGGTTTCATTTGGAAAAATATATTTTTTTCTGGTTGGGGCTTCTGTAATCAGAGGGCAAGATGCCACCATGCATCCTGCATCCCAGGGCTTACTGCATTCCTCCAAAACATATGAAGTCTATATTTAGTGACCCCCTGCTGCCCAAAGGCAGCTGTCTGCAAAGTGGGAGCTAGAGAGCAGTCAAGGGCCACCCGAGATGATGTGTTCACCTTTGGTGTGGACCATACCTGACCAGTGCTAGAGGTAGAAGACTAAAAGCCCATCTCTCCTTTGAGCATGCTTCTTTGTCAAGGGGGCACACAGGAGCTCCAAGGCTGGAGAGTGGGATGGAACACTCCACTCACTTGGATATTCTGTGGTCATAGGTCCTTGTGAGGGGTAGAAGCCCTTCAAATCAAATTGTAGCTTCAGGTCCCAAGAGAGGGGTCTGTCGTGCTTGGCAAGCCATTTGTCTCCCTGAACACATGATTTGCAGAGCCTTACTTTGTCTCTTCCAGCTAGCTGCATGGTAGAGGAGTTTCAGAATTACCTCACTGCAACCAGAGTTTAACTCTTCAGCATCTGTTCATCAGCCTAGGCAGGAGAGGCTGGAACTGAAGAAGGTACATCCCCTATCCGGTGCAGGAAGGGCTGTAAAAACATAAGCAGGGAGGAGTTAAGGAACTGCACTGGTGGTCCTCAAACCCTCTGTGTGTGACAAGTGATGAATGGGGGAGACCTTGCTACTGGGTCTTGGCTTTAAGGAAGTTTTCTTCTACATACATGTATTAGGGCTTCTCTGTTTAATTCCTGACAGCAGCTCAGGGGCAGGCAGCAGCTCTGGCTCAGGGTGGGATCCTGACAGCTTGCTTGGTACCCTCCCATATCCTATTTCTCTGCTCCCTTACCACTGCCCAACACAGATGAGCTGCATGCAGAAGCTGCACTGGGGGCACAAGGCAGCCATGACATGATGCTCTTCTCACCTGGGATGCATGGGGAAAACCAGATGAGCTACACTTCACTAGCACCCTTTTCTGGGGAAACCTGCTCTCCATTCAGCCAGCAAGGTCTAATAGTCACAGTGATGATACCTCTGTGAAAAATAGTTGCTGGGATTACAGTGAGGTAAGCATGGCTGGCTGCAGTGAGTCACTCCTCACACTTAGGTGCTGACTTTAATGGAGAGCTCTGAGTTACATAGCCATGCTGGTGGAACACGAATCAGAGCTAGTATGTCTTTATTTCTTCCCCTTGTTCAGCATTGTGTGTAATCAGCACTAGTCACTAAAGTCAGTGCAGCAAAACCTTGGGCTGAGATGAAGCAAAATGCAGCACTGGTGATGACCAATGGCATCAGTTGATAGAACTCTTTCCATGGAAATTGATTTTAACCCCCTCAACTCCCTACCCTGTTCCAGAAATACTTGACAAGTGAAATACTCAAGACAAGTAAAATCTAAGGTGGAAAAACCTACAGGTCAAAAAACCCAAACCCTAATTAACACCAGCTTTTCCAAGATCTTTGGCTTACCCACTGCTATCACCACTCAAAGAGAGGGTTTTAAACCAAACACCTTCAGCAGAACTCTCACAGAGAACTGGCCTAAGCAAGTGGCATAAACCGCTAAGGAATACACCTTAAAGAGACATAGCTGCAGCTCTCATAACCACATAAATTTTTCATAAGCAATGGAGTCACCATCATTGGAGGTGTTTAGAAGGAGACTGGATGGGGTGCTTGGTGCCATGGTTTAGTTCATTAGATGGTGTTGGATGATGGGTTGGATGCGATGATCTTGAAGGTCTCTTCCAACCTGGACTGGACTGGACTGGACTATTCTATTCTATTCTATTCTATTCTATTCTATTCTATTCTATTCTATTCTATTCTATTCTATTCTATTCTATTCTATTCTATTCTATTCCATTCCATTCCATTCCATTCCATTCCATTCCATTCCATTCCATTCCATTCCATTCCATTCCATTCCATTCCATTCCATTCCATTCCATTCCATAAAATGTTCCTTTTCCTTGTTTTGCAAAGATCAAGATCTATAAAGCTGGCTGCTACAGTGATTACTGAAAGGTGGTCTATTGTATTTTGTCTGGTATAAAATGACATACAGCAGCAGGGTAGAGGTGATGAAGTCACCCACACTTTCCCACAAACATATCCCATGTTGAACAAAGGGAGAGTTGGGGATCCAGCAGCATCCTTTGCCTGGAGTCCACAGGGACTCATGGTTGTCAAAGCACCAGAGAGTGCAAGAGCTCATTTCTCCCATGCTATAACATAAACAGGACCACAAGGGGCTCTAGGAGTACAGATATTGTCCCAGAGCACATGTTTTCTGTGTGCTGGATTGACCCATATGCTGCTTGCAATCAAAGCCATCATCAAGGTAAAAGTATTCTCACCAGAAAACAGCCAAGGGAGGAAGCACAGAATAGCAAGGTGTGGTCCAATTTTGGTTATGATTTATAGATTTATTAAGTCAAACAGGCTCCCACTACAGGCTCACTTCATTCCTGCAGCACCCTTGCCATGTGCATGCCATATAAACTTACCCAGCAAAGATAAAGCCTGATGCCAAGGAGCCGTTTTAGCATGTGTTTCATGTAACCATATCCCTAGAAATGCCTTTCTGTTTAGATCAAAGTCCTGCCTTGACCTGTCTGAGGTGAATAATGAGGGGCAGGGGAGTATTTTTAACTCTGCAGCTGGAACTGTAGGCTCATCCCAAAAGGGCGATGCAGGGTACTAGTGGCACAGTCTATAAAAGGGACGGTCAAACATACTGGCTTTAAGCTTGTGGGGCTGGGGGCAGTGACCTGGCTCTACAGGACCTCCCTCAGCCTACTCCCAAGGCAGGGACACTGCTGCAAGGAGTGGGAAGAGGATGTTAATTTTTAGATGTTGCCAAAGTCAGAAGGCACAAAGGAGGTGATATCTTTTGTATCCTGGCAGTGGTGTCACAGGGTCCCAGCTCCATCACTGGCTGGGAATTAACCACCCTTGCAGCTGGTAGCTACCAGTGACCCACTCCTGAGCCAGAAAAATAAAAGGGGGTGGGGGACCTAAAGCCAAACTTCCACTTTCATTTTTAAAATTCTGAAAATGTGACCTGGAAAAGCTCCTTTGGAGCAGCCAGCTACTCAGCATCCCAGAAGACCACATTTAAGTGCTGGTAGTATGAATGATGAAATTAGTGTGAATTGAACTAGAATTCTTGCCACTAACATCATAGAAATCTAAAAATTTCTGATCTAACCATTGTGGAGAATTCTCAGCCTTTGCCAGCTTTCTTTCCCCATGTGGTTACATCTGAGAAATGTCATATATTTCATTTTAATTTGGGAGAAGCTCAGGGAGGAGGCTAAATGTCACTTGCTAGGAGCATTTTTAACACAAATATTATGAATAGGAAAGGAGGAAACAGCTAGTGAGGGAGAGAGGGGAGACATGACATCTTTAACAAAGCAAAAATGGAAACAGTGGAGTATATGCAGTTTATACTGTACTCATTATTAGCTGGACAAATCAAATGAAAAGCAGAGCATCTCTGCAAGGAGCCCGCTGTGTGAATCTAAGAGCGCTTGCACACACATGCGTTTCTCATCTCCTGACGTCCTGGAGATTTGGGGATCATCTGATATACAGTCACTGACCTGAGCCAGTTCTCTTTCATGGGCTTTATGTCAGTAATATGGGTAGCACTAAACTCAGTCTGGTCATAAATCCTGAGCTGGTAATTCAGTTTTAAGTGACCATGCTTTGTCAGCACTGAATGCTTGCTCTCCTTCATGAGGCCAGCATGGCCTCATGCATGCCTGTAGATCCAGCCCTGGCTGCCCTCTCCACCTTTGTTCCTATGCAAAGCAGGGGTCCTGGGGAGGGACCCTGGCCTGCTGGAGCAGGGAAAACATCACTGTGTTCACAAATTAGCTATGTTTTCAAGGAGAAATGTTTCATTACAATATAATTCTTGCTTAGCACAAGAAACTGCTCCTTTCATGGGAGCAATATCATGAGTAGGGCCCTCCAGCTGTCTCTGCTGTAGATGGAAACAGCAATTTTGGTCCAAGGGATCTGCCTGTGGTACACAGTGTAGGAGACTAAATGAATTAAAATTTGTCCTGTCTTTAGGACAAACTGCAACACCTTCCTTACCTTACAAACACCATCCATCTACTCTAGGGCCCAGGTCTTCCAGTAGCCTGTCAGAACAATCCTTGTCTAAAATAATGACAAAGCAAATGACTGTGGCCAAAAAAGGGATTGAGAGTATATCCTGAAGCCAAGGCCTTCATGAGGTCTGCTCACCTCTCATGCTTAATTTCATATGAAAGATGCTCAGCTGTGACAGTGGAGTGGGGCAGTGATGTATTGAAGCAGCTTTGCAGGAAGCAGTGATTGGAAATAGGACTAAGCCACAGGGCTCCTTCAGATTCCCAGTCTCTGACAAAGGTGTCTGATCTAACATTAGCCATCCAAAATGCACATCTCATGCCTCCTGCTCTGCTATGGTCAGTGTGGTGCTAGGGGTTTCTGCATACCCCATCCACCTGAGACAAAGAGGAGATGCTGTTGGGAGATGCTGTTTTCCCTCCAGTACTAGATAGTTAGCTTGGAAATTTATCTTTAAACTAATTACCTTAACATTAATTAGTTAATTGTCTTGAGGTTAGTTTTACTAAAGAGGCTGCTAACTTTTTGACAGCCCACCTTAGATGAAACAGATCTCTCCCTTCCTGCGTAGCTCACATAAGGGTACTGCAAGCCCCAGAGAGTCACTATCTCCAGTAAATTGAGAATGAGGGGTTCCAAGACAACAATCACTGAGAAAAATTTAAAGCACTGTGACACGAAGGAATGAGCCATAAATAGAGCAGCAGACATTCTCATTTGGGGTTGGTTTGGACTAGAAAGATTTTAAGGGATAAGCTTTCTTTTCATCATATATGCATATATATATATAAAATGAAGCAGAAAGACCAACACACAACAATTTTATTTTCTCTTTGATGAGATGTGAGATTGCATTCCTTTTAACTTCAAATTTTGTGATACTCTGTCATGGCAAAAGGGTGATGAATCTTCTGTACACCAATTGTTCCCAGCTGTTGATAAACCCATGATCATCAGCGGCTTGCCCTGGCTGAATGCTGTATGCAGCCAAATTTTAAAGGAAAGGAGCTGCTGCCCTTGTCCAATTCAGGAGGCCTGTTATACTAATGGTCTTTACAGGGGTACCTGGAGAAATAACTACATTTAATCTAACCAACCTGTTTTCTGGAGCTGAGTTGGGGTTCACCTCATTTTTAAGTCTTAATCCTTCACATATTTCTTTGAACGCTCTTCATGTTTTTCTTTGAATTTGCCTAAGTGCAGCCACAGTTACCCTCTGCACCCCTCACTGCTGATGGCTACTGTTTCCCAGGGTTACAGAGCAGACTGTTTTTGTAGCTTCCTATTTGATGCAACTGCTGGAGAAGGAGGAGCAGGATGACCTTTCTCATTGCGTTCCCCTGTTGCACAGGGCTTAACGAAGGAGCTGTGATGGGTGAGACAGAGCACTGACACCGCTGTTGGCAAAAGGCAGTGCTGGCTGGCTGGCTGGCTTTTTAGGGGCTGGCATGGAGAGGAACAGCATGCTGCTGGCATGATACCAAAATCTGCACCTCTGTTTGCTCTCAGGCAGGGCAGTGCCTAGGAATGCCATGACTACTTTGCATGGAAGAAGCTTCTCATGCTGAAAGCATATCCATGTCTACAGGGGACAGGACAAGAAGTCCTGATGCCTTGAAAAGAATCAGGGGCAGTGTGGGCACAGGGCCAGTTTCTAATGGCACAGGCAGTGAGTAGTGGAGGCACTGGCTTGCCATTGCTGGAAATTCTTAATTAAACTGGCCAAAGAAATACACTGGGAGCAGCAGCTGCTTTCCTAGTGGGTAGTGGGACAGACTAGCAGGGAGCAGAACCCAGAGATACCCAGAAAATAAATCTGTATAAAATACACTGTGTTGTTCTTCTCCACTGTGGCCATCTCAGTCGTGTAATAAATACATCTACCTCAGCAAATTAATACATTTGATTTTACTAAGAATGGTAGATTTTGGAGGACAATGTGAGATGCAAGGGGCTGTAGTGTCTTCAGTTTATTACTTCCCTTAAACTGCACCCAAACATGTTTATGCTGTTAACATTAAAGGCCAAATTATTTATTGCTCTCTGAGTCTTTCTTCCAATAGTGACACACTGTTCCTTTTCCACACTTCTGGAGTGATATTCTCTTCTTGCTCTGATGTTTTACCAGTCACAACTGTTTTTCTGTGTTGTGCAGGATTCACAGATGTCTATGTGCAGGTCACATGCATTCCAACTACTACAAGCTGACCAACCTGATCTCCTTCTAAGAGCAGGTGACCCGCCTGGTGGATGTGGGGAGGCCTGTGGATGTAGTCTACCTGGACTATAGCAAGGCCTTTGACACCGTCCCCCATAGCAAACTCCTGGCCAAGCTGTCAGCCCATGGCTTGGACAGCAGCACTCTGAGCTGGGTTAGGAACTGGCTGGATGGCCAAGCCCAGAGGGTGGTGGTGAATGGTGCCACATCCAGCTGGCGGCCAGTCACTAGTGGAGTCCCCCAGGGATCAGTCCTGGGCCCTATCCTCTTCAACATCTTTATTGATGATCTGGATGAGGGCATTGAGTCCTTCATCAGTAAATTTGCTGATGACACCAAGCTGGGGACAGGAGTTGATCTGCTAGAGGGTAGAGAGGCTCTGCAGAGAGACCTGGACAGGCTGGACAGATGGGCAGAGTCCAACGGCATGAGATTTAACACATCCAAGTGCCGGGTTCTGCACATTGGCCACAACAACCCCATGCAGTGCTACAGGCTGGGGTCAGAGTGGCTGGAGAGCAGCCAGGCAGAGAGGGACCTGGGGGTGCTGGTTGATGGCAGGCTGAACATGAGCCTGCAGTGTGCCCAGGCAGCCAAGAGGGCCAATGGCATCCTGGCCTGCATCAGGAACAGTGTGGCCAGCAGGAGCAGGGAGGTCATTCTGCCCCTGTACACTGCACTGGTTAGGCCACACCTTGAGTACTGTGTCCAGTTCTGGGCCCCTCAGTTTAGGAAGGATGTTGACTTGCTGGAACGAGTCCAGAGAAGGGCAACAAAGTTGGTAAGGGGCTTGGAACACAAGCCCTATGAGGAGAGACTGAGGGAGCTGGGCCTGCTTAGCCTGGAGAGGAGGAGACTCAGGGGTGACCTTATTGCTCTCTACAACTACCTGAAGGGGGGTTGTAAACAGGCAGAGGTTGGTCTCTTCTCCCAGGCACCTAGCACCAGAACAAGAGGACACAGTCTCAGGCTGCGCCAGGGGAGGTTTAGGCTGGAGGTCAGGAGGAAGTTTTACACACAGAGAGTGATTGCCCATTGGAATGGACTGCCTGGGGAGGTGGTGGAGTCACCATCACTGGAGGTGTTCAGGAGGAGACTTGACAGGGTGCTTGGTTGCATGGGTTAGTTGATTAGGTGGTGTTGGATGATAGGGTGGACGCGATGATCTTGAAGGTCTCTTCCAACCTGGTTTATTCTATTCTAAGGCTTGTCTTCCAAGAAAGAGCTGATGGAGACTTCTGTTTTAAAGTAATAGAAGGCTGAAATGATGCAAAATGTATTAGGAGCTCAGGGAAGTGCTGCCATAAGCTGATTGTTCCCATCAGTGAGGAAAGAAAGCAGGCTGTTTGTTGACATTTCCAGGCTAAGTTTTAAATATTTCTGAACAGCTATTGTATCTGCCAAGCACCTTTTGCTTGCAGTTCATTGACATAAAGGTGTATATGCTGTGTGCTGGTTGTGTCCTGACCACCCTGTAGCGGACATGACGTCTCCACAGTTGGATGCTGGACATTTTGCACTTCTCTGTTTTGAGAAATGCTTTCTGACAGAGAAAGCTGAAGTTAGTGTGTCAGAAATGCATTTCTCTTCTAAGAAACAGAGGCAGAGTGGAGAGTCCAAAGTATTTCTAAGTGATTGTCGCCTGCTGAAATTTATTCAGAGCTCTCTGATCTGGAAAAGAGGTTAGACATGTCATGAGAACAAGTTGTTCAGTTCTTAGCAAGCTTTTGGACAGGTCAATAATAATAATAAAAAGTCTCTGTCAGACTGTATATAACCTTATCTAGACAACCTGCCAAGGTATGTGTGCTGTGCTTATTAGCGTGCTGATACCCTGGTATTAGAGTGCTTTGGCTGAGAAAGTAATTGTGGTGGTGTCACCAGGAGTCCCTCAAAGTGTAGGGTAGGATATATTGGAAGAGATAATACCTTTTATTAGACCAATGGGAGCTGAAAAGAGGTTAAGGTCACCCTGTCTCTTCTATTGTTGACATCCCTTGCTCCCCCAGATGCATTTGGTGACCAAAATTAGAGATTAATCTGTCAGACTAAACCCAGAACATTTGTTCAAGTCCTGCATTTTCTCCTTTTGCCATGCTAGTCCTAAAGAAATCTCTGGTTTCCTTGAGACTTGTTTTCTCCAACCACGTCCATCTGTCTAAAGATGACATTAGCTCTCTCTTCATTAGCCTCAGTGACCTTTTGAACCAGAGGGAAAACTGGGCTTAGAGAGGAGTGGAATATTAAAATCACAATACATAGCAATGTTCTACCCAATGACTTCACCTGGTACACCGTGATTTCATCCTCTGACTCTGCTTGCAGAGGTCTTGACCTTGCAGATAGCAGCAGGCAGCTCTTTACAACGTGGCAGAAGCTAATCACATAGGGTCTAGGGTCAAACCCTACCGTGCACTCCCACGGTCATGGGTGGGGAGCAGCCCCCTGTGGGCTCTGGGATGTGCCAGCTGCCCGGTGCGTTCCCAGAGGGATGGCAACAGCACAGACGTCCTGTCCTGCTTCTTCCTGGGGGAGCTGGCTCCTGTCTGCTGGCAGTGGTGACAGCTGAGTGTCTCCATGAATCATCCCACCAAGCACCCAGATCTGTGGGAGCTTGCACTGGGAGTAATAGATGGGTTTATTTCAGTAACTACGTGGTGCAAATAATTTCTCAAGAATTTATCTTCTTGTCAGTTTTCAGGGTGTTTATTTTTTTCCTCAGCATTTCTTTAGACTTCATCTGCACAGTTTTTCTTACTGACTCAGACAGGGATGGTAGGACAAGCTATTAGGAGATCAGCAGGAGCTTTCATTTTGATACAGCTGTATTCATGTAAACACAATAATAAAACACAGCAGTGTAGTGCAGCTTAGTGTAGTGCAGTTACACTACCAGGCAAAATAGATGCCATCTAACCCTTCAGCCACAGCTAGTCTCTGTCAGCACAGCTCTATAAGAAAGCCTCACCCCAGACTGATGGAGCTGAGATTTTAATGGCAATTCATACACAGTCTGAGCAGGCAGGGTGATGCCTTCACAAGAAGTTATTTTATCTGGTCAGAACAGATAGCAAAGGCAGGAGAGAGCCTAGATCCACCTGCTGTAGGCCCAGCAGTGCACTAGCAGGGTGCTTTTTATACTGGCCTGGCAAGAAAGCGATCCCCCTTTGAATGAAATTGCTTGCAGCAAAATGGAATTGCAATCTTGCCATAAATACTGTCCTGAGTTCACACATCTCAGGTGCAATGATGGAGAAATGCATGTGGGACCACGTTTGCAGCCATTGCCTAGGGAACAGCATCCAGCATGGCACAGACACCTCTGCAAGCAGTAGATGTTACTGGAAGGACAATGGCTCCTATGAACATGAAACTTCATACATGTGTGCCATGCCTACTATTCTCTTAGACATCTAAGTTTTGTTCCTTAGTGTTTTAGGCCAGGAAAATACTTGTTTTTCCATTTCCTCATGCAGTTTGTCTCTTTAAGCATCTGTTTTCCAAATGTACCCCTCTCATTCTGCATTGGGAGGCTGTACGATAGACAGATTACAACCAGGACTCTAATTTCATTTAAAAAGTGAAATAGAGGCTTGAAGAGGTGTGCTGCCTCTACTCCAAACAGTGTTTGGAGGAGACACTGCCAAATTCCGGTGGTGCCCATATCTGGGAGAGGAAAAATGGTGCTAACGAAACTGTGCGCACTGTACAAGATAGGTTCACTTTCCTCTTGCACATGGGTTTTGTAACCTTAGCAGGATGCTTTACCTCAGTTTCCCCATATTTATATCAGATGTTGCTGGGTGGGTCTTAACATGACTCATTGCCCAGATACTGCAAGACTTTGTTCATCATTGATGCCAAAGTGCTTGGAGTAGAAAGCGCTCCAGGCAAGCGTATTCACATGTTGATGGTGCAGGCAAGGAACGTAACCTGCATCCCTCTTAGTACAATTCCTAGTGTGCATTAAGTGCTCCTGCTTCCCCTTCCACGTTGTTGCAGCCAGGCATGCCAAGATTCAATGCAATTCTTTATGGACTGCCAAAGAAACAAATTATTATGCACTACAAAATGAAACTGGCATTTTAAATCTAAAACACATGACATCAGCATTACATGTGGAACCAGATACCATCAAATCACACACCACCTCATAAATATTCAGACTGGTGGGGCAAAAGAAATGAGAGGTGGATTTCTGGCCAGCAATGTTCCCCAGGGTCTACTGCTTTGTGAAAGTCTTTTAAGCAATAGGAGGAGTGTACATACAGTCCGTTTTGAATAGCCCATGAGAAGCTGACTCCAGTGCTTGCAGATTTGCTTGGGAGGCTGTAAGAGGGAAACTTCTTGCATCAGAGCACTGAGGAAGGGGGGTGTGTCCAGAACAACGGCCACAGGAGGGCACAAAGACCAAGAAGCCAGTAGCAAGAATAAGAGAAGTAACAAGAGCAATAACAAGAGCAAAGTCAATTGGCTTGACCCTATGAGAAGAGGTGTGTGTCTGAACCATGTGATTGACAAAGAAGGTTGGAGGCAGCCTTAGATGCAGTGACCATGAGATAGTGCACTTCAGGATCATGTGAGGAAGCAGCAGGGTAATAATTAAGATTTTAACTCTGGACTTCAAGAGAGCCAACTTTGACTTGTTCAGGGACTTCTTTGGAAGAATCCTGTGGGTGAGGTCTTTAGAAGACAGGAGGGCTGAAGAGAGCTGGTTATATTCAAGCACCACCTCCTCCACTCCTGGGCACGCTCCATCATCTTTGAAAGGCTCTGGAGAACAGGAGATGTGTGTGAAGACTGAAGGAAAGCCAGTGTCACTCCAGTCTTCAAAAAGGGCAAGAAGGAAGACCTAAGAAACTGCAGGCCAGTCAGCCTTACCTCCATTCCTGGAAAGCTGATGGAACAGCTCATTCGGGGCTTCATCTCAAAGCATGGGGAAGAAAACAAGTTGTCAGAAGTAGCTGACATGGATTCACCAAGGGGAAGTAATGTCTGACTAATTTGATAGCCTTCTGCAAAGGCATGTCAAAACAGATAGATGAGAGGAGGGCAGTGGGCGTTGTCTACCTTGAATTCAGCAAGGCTTTTGACACCATCCTCATGGGCAAGTTTAGGAAGCATAGGTTAGATGACTTGACAGTGGAGTGGATTGAAAGCTGGCTGAAAGATAGAGCTCAGAGGGCTGTGGTTGGTGACAGTCTAGTTGGAGGCTGTAGCAAGTGGTACCCACAAGGGGTCATTACTTTGTCCAGGTCTGTTCAATATATTCATAGTTTCATAGTTTCATAGTTTCATTCAGGGTTGGAAGGGACCACAAGGACCACAAGGATCATCTAGTTCCAACCATCTAGTTCATCAACAACATGGATGAATAGACAGAGTGTACCCTCAGCAAGTTTGCTGATGACACAAAATTGGGAGGAGTGGCTGACATATCTGAATGCTTTGCTGCCATCCAGCATGACATAAACAGGCTGAAGATCTGAGCAGAGAATAACCTCATAAAGTTCAACAAGGGCAAGTGCAGGGTACTGCACCTAGGGAAGAATAACTCCATGCATCAGCACAATGTAGAGACTGACCTGCTGAAAAGTAGCTCTATGGAAAAAGACCTGGGAGTCCTGGTGGACAAAAGGATGACCATGAGCCAGCAAAGTGCCCTTGTGGCCAAGGAGGCTGACAGCACCCCGGGGTGCATCAAGAGGAGTGTGGCCAGCAGGTTGAGGGAGTTTCTCATCACCCTCTACTCTGTCCTGGTGAAGCCTCATCTGGAGTACAGTTCAAGGACAGGGAACTGCTTGAGAGGGTACAGCAAAAGGCTAAAAAGATGGTTAGGGGTCTAGAACAGCTGTCTTATGAAGAAAAGCTGAGGGACTTGTTTTTTTTTTTAGCCTGGAGAAGAATAGACTGAGTGGGGATGTTATCAATGCTTATAGTTAAAGAGTGGGTGTCAGGAGGATGAGGCCAGTCTTTTTTCAGTGGTGCCCAGCAACAGGACAAGGGGTGATGGGCATAAGCTTGAACACAGGAAGTTCTGTCTAAACACAAGGATGAATTTCTTTATTTTGAGGAATACTGGAACATGCTGCCCAGAGAGGTGGCAGTGTCTCCATCTCTGGAGTCATTCAAAACCCACCCGGATGATGTTCTGTGCAAGTTGCTCTAGGTGAACCTGCTCTGGCAGAGGGGTTAGACTAGTTGATCTCCAGATGTCCTTTCTAATCCACATGATTCTGTGAAATCCCACAGGAGAATGCTGCTGACCTGCTGGTGCACGTGGAAATGTGTAAAAGCACCTGCTTGTTGCCTCTTCCCTAGAGCTTTCTTCAGAGCATGGAGGGGCAGCTCAGCTTGTCCCAAAATGCAACACTTGTGGTACCTGCTAGAGGAGGACTGGGGATTCACATCTGCTTGACCAGGAGCCCAAGAAACTAATGCAGAAGTTGGAAGGAGTGGTTTGGTTCCTGCCCCCAATGCAACCTCTCTCCAAAGCAATTTGTAGATATTTGAAAACTCACATAGCATTTGATTAAAATAATGGTCACAAATTCTTTTTCCTTCTCTTTCTTTCTTTCTTTCTCTCTCTTTCTTTCTTTCTTTCTTTCTTTCTTTCTTTCTTTCTTTCTTTCTTTCTTTCTTTCTTTCTTTCTTTCTTTCTTTCTTTCTTTCTTTCTTTCTTTCTTTCTTTCTTTCTTTCTTTCTTTCTTTCTTTCTTTCTTTCTTTCTTTCTTTCTTTCTTTCTTTCTTTCTTTCTTTCTTTCTTTCTTTCTTTCTTTCTTTCTTTCTTTCTTTCCTTCTTTCTTTCCTTCCTTCCTTCCTTCCTTCCTTCCTTCCTTCCTTCCTTCCTTCCTTCCTTCCTTCCTTCCTTCCTTCCTTCCTTCCTTCCTTCCTTCCTTCCTTCCTTCCTTCCTTCCTTCCTTCCTTCCTTCCTTCCTTCCTTCCTTCCTTCCTTCCTTCCTTCCTTCCTTCCTTCCTTCCTTCCTTCCTTCCTTCCTTCCTTCCTTCCTTCCTTCCTTCCTTCCTTCCTTCCTTCCTTCCTTCCTTCTTTTTCTTTCTCTCTCTCTTTCTCTCTTTCTCTCTTCTCTCTCTTTCTCTCTTTCTTTCTCTCTTTCTTTTCTTTGGCATTGGAAAAAAAAAGAACTAATTTTCAAGAAAAGGACTCATCCAGACTCCAGAATAGCTTGGTACATTAGAAATGTGACCCTCTTGTTATCTCTCTGCACAAGCTCTGTGAGATACTCTATTTAAATCCTATTTACATAATTCTAAGAATAGACAGTACCCTCCCATGCTTAATTTCTTAGCAGTTCACCAAATATTTGCCTTTTGTTTTTTTTTTTCCTCAAAGTGAAAAGGATGTGAATTTAGACAAGTCTTAGAGCATAGCTGGATGCCAAACTTACATAGGATTTGGAGAGCACACTTACTATAATGCAGTTAAGTACTCCTCCAGCATTTCTGCAGTAACCTGTAAGCAATGTGCCTTAGCAATAAGTATTTCCTGATTTTTGTGCACTACTTGTGAAGGGCCATTCCCCAAACTCAGGGATGATAAATAGAAATAACAGAGTACTCAGCAGAGGAGGAATTAGGACTTCTCTTCACTCCAGCCAAACAAGGAAATGACTCCTCTGTAGTGCTCCTGGTCACCACAAAGAGGTACAGATAAGTTGTGTGCACCCATTGGGAGATGGTGGGAGGGGCAGCTGGGGGACCTCACTGCAGAGATCTGGCAAAGCTGTCACTCCAATGTCAGTTTTGGCTCCAGAGGGGAAGGCAGGAAAACTTTTCAGGGAGCTCTCTAATGAATGATGCTGTGTAGCCTCTGCAGACCAACATCCTCACACTGGGCAGATGATGTGGACTGATGTAGCTTGAGTATTGGATGGTGAGCAGAGATGGGCAAAAGTGTGGCTAGAGCTAAAATTTAATTAACAAAAAGAGATGAAGTTTGATTTCCTCTTGAACGTCCTTGCTAGGAGTTTGCAGACACTTCTGCTGTCTTGTGTGTGTCTAGAGAACTTGATTCTGTAGTGGTGGGCAGGAACAGAACAGAACAGAATAGAATAGAATAGAACAGAATAGAATAGAATAGAATAGAATAGAATAGAATAGAATAGAATAGAATAGAATAGAATAGAATAGAATAGAATAGAACAGAATTAACCAGGTTGGAAAAGATCTTTGAGATCATCAAGTCCAACCTATCATCCAACACTATCTAATCAACTAAACCATGGCACCAAGCACCCCATCCAGTCCCTTCCTAAACACCTCCAGTGACGGTGACTCCACCACCTTCCTGGGCAGCCCATTCCAATGGCCAGTCTCTCTTTCTATGAAGAACTTCTTCTTAACATCCAGCCTAAACCTCCCCTGGTGCAGCTTGAGACTGTGTCCTCTTTTTCTGGTGCTGGCTGCCAGGGAGAAGAGGCGCATGTTCAGCCTACTATCCACCAGTACCCCCAGGTCCTTTTCTACCTGGCTGCTCTCCAGCTACCCTGACCCCAGCCTGTAGCACTGCATGGGGTTGTTGTGGCCAATGTATGAAGCTAGGCTCTGCTTGGTTAGGGTCTTTATGTGGGTGCGAGGGACATAGTATCATAGTATCAGTCAGAGTTGGAAGGGACCACAAGGATCATGCTTATCTATAGACTTAAATAATTCAGTATTCAGTACTAATTCAGTATTCAGTACTCCTAAGGTTGGAAGGGACCTCAAAGATCATCGAGTCCAACCTGTCACCACAGACCTCCTGACTAGAGTAGGGAGGACACCACTGCCCACTGCAGGCTTGAACCCACGACCTTCCCATTAAGGGTCTTGTGCGCTACCAACTGAGCCACCTGTCTTTTTTTTAGTGTATGCAGCTGTTTTTTGGGGCTACAAGGGAAGCCAAGGTGGAGACAATGCTGCTGGCACTGCCCACAAAACAAGTACCCTAGGGACTAATCACCAGAGACCCGTATAGCATACAGCAGAAGCCTCATCTGGAAACACCGAAAGGACAAATGTGGCTGTGGTGGCCCAGAGAGAACTGCTGCTGGCCCTGGGCTGGGATGTGCCACGTGTTTGCTGTCTCCTGCACAGCTGCATTCAGGAGAAGGGAGATTTTCATTTCAATTCTTGCAAACTTCAAATTTCAAACTGTAATGATTATCTGGAAAACGTGACCCACACAGGGTCAAACACCAGAAGGTGGGAAACAAGAACCCATTATTCATAACTTTTATGATATTTAGAGGCAGCCCATGGCTGGGCAGCAGCCCCACAGTGTTTGGACAGCTGGGGCTGGGAGCTGGGGGCAGGGCAGCTGCACCTCCAAGGCTGCTCAGCCACCCCTGGCCTCGGGAGACTTCTGCCCCACTGCAATAGCTGCCTCTCCCTCTCCCTCTCTAGGAGTGCAGACATTCATCGTTAGTAAAAAGAAAGTGATTAAGGTGCACGGCAACAAACGACAGAAGAGCAAGCAACAGGCTCACTATTAGAAATCATAGCAAGCTCAAAAATTAAGCCCTTTCCATTTACATTTTACATTTACATTTAGTTGCTTTACAAGCGTGGGAAGAGTCTCTGTCTTCTTCCCACCTCCTGATACCATTTCTGTAATGAAAATGCTTTTCCCTCTGCTGCAACCGTACAGCAAACCTCTGAAGAGGGAGAGTGATTGTAAATACAAAGAGGCAATAGAGGGCTGCCAAGAGATAGAGGGCTGTGTGAACGCACAAACTGGGGGGAGGGGAGGAGGGAAGCCAAAAGCAAAGAATAACAGAGACTTGCTTTTGCCTTGTTTTCATTTGTCCTGAGCTATGGTTTTATTTGTGGTGAGGGACAGTAATTTCTAGATGGAGATGCAGTAGGTTTTAAATTGACAGTGCCCTTGCGAGGGCTCAGTTGTATTTCTAATAAATACATTGAGTACAAATCAAGAGAATGGAGGTGACTCTCTGATAAATATGGCTTTTTGCTGGCCCCACCAACCTCTTGCCTGCAGAGTGAGGGAGTCTGCATCATGTTTTCCCCTCTCTGCTGGTAGAACAGACAGAAACTGAAACTGAAATTCAATGTAAAGAAAAATACTAAATGAAATGGAGTAATGAATAGAAAAATGCCACCACCTTTAACAAGCACAGGGGATTACAAAGCTTAATAAGGACATATTTTAGAGTGCCTGCTTATCCTGAGCTCCACACACAGTTAGCCAGTGCAACTGTTGATTAATTCAAGTGGCCTGTTATGATTGCCCGTGATGAGAAGAAGCAGTTGGAGAAATGGAAGAAACAAGATACATGCTGTGCCACAATGGTTCTGTTTACCCTGCTTCTTATTACTCACTCTCACCAACACTTTTCAGTGTTTATTTTTTAGGCCATATCTATAGACAAACTTGTTTAACTGCAGTGTAGATCAAGGCTCTTTCCTTCTCTGGCCCCGTGGGCACTTGGAGGCTCCTCACTTCAGGTAGGATGTGAATGTGGGATTTCATAGAATGATAGAATCACCAAGGTTGGAAAAGACCCCAAAGATCAAGCCCAACCAGTCACCCAAAACCTCATGACTACTAAACCATGGCTCCAAGTGCCATGTCCAGTCCCCTCTTGAACACCTCCAGGGATGGTGACTACACCACCTCCCTGGGCAGCACATTCCAATGACAAATGACTCTCTCAGTGAAGAACTTTCTCCTCACCTCGAGCCTAAACATCCCTTGGTGCAGCTTCAGACTGTGTCCTCTTGTTCTGGTGCTGGTTGCCTGGGAGAAGAGACCAACCTCCTCCCGGCCACAACCTCCCTTCAGGTAGTTGTAGACAGCAATAAGGTCTCCCCTGAGTCTCCTCTTCTCCAGGCTAAACAAGCCCAGCTCCCTCAGCCTCTCCTCATAGGGCTTGTGCTCGAGGCCTCTCCCCAGCCTTGTTGCCCTTCTCTGGACACGTTCAAGAGCCTCAATGTCCTTCTTAAATTGAGGGGCCCAGAACTGGACACAGGACTCAAGGTGTGGCCTAACCAGTGCTGAGTACAGGGGCACAATGACTTCCCTGCTCCTGCTGGCCACACTATTTCTGATGCAGGCCAGTGAATGTGTGATTTCTGGTGGCTTCTCAAGATATTGCCTACTGGTTCATGTATCAAAGCTGATGAACAACAGCTAGCCAACCCTGGTTAAACCAGTGTTAAATTGCTGTAACCAAACACTGAGCACATCTCTGCCTAAGGTGCCAGAGGTGTTCCTACAAGGGCAGCTTTGAGTGAAGCCTCCTGCAACATCCATGAAGTGGCATATAGTTTGCTGGGGAAGGGAAATGTGTGCATGAGCATGGTTGCTATCCATAGTATCATGGTCTTGATGAGACTGTTGGCAGCAAGCCAAGACCTGGTTAATCCAGCCTTTGGCTGGTCCAAGATTGGTGTGAGGCACAGGGATGATAGCCTGGAAGATAATCCCACTTGCCACAAGGGCAGTGAAGCTTGCATAGTGCTTGGGAAATATCTCTACATTACTGCTGATGCCAAGTGAGCATACAATTGAAGACTGGTGCCTGCACACTGTCACTGGGGAAACTGTTAGTTCATTATCTTGAGTATAAACACCATTATGTAAAGGGACACCACCAATCTATCCCTCCATACACATGTACACAATCTCTCTTCAGGGAGGCTGTTTATTTCTAGAGATTTCTGAATACAGAGAGTCTGTCTGTGAGGCTCTGGGTACAGAGTGAGGCTGTGGCTTCATGCTATGGCTGAGTCAGTGCAACCTGATGAGGACAGTGTTTTTATCCTGAATGAATGCTATGCACATTGGTCCACGGACTGCCTGACCAATTAATAACCATGGGAAAAGACTGCAAGTTTCACTCAGAACCTCCTCATTTTCTTAAGCTACTGCTAGGTTCTTAATTAAAAAAAAACCAAACACCCAAGTGTCTATAAATACATCTGATGATAAATTCTCACTTCTCCAAGGGACTCACCTGCTTCTATGGAAGACTTACAATGTTCATACCTCCTTCAAGACTTGTTTTTAATCATAGAATCACAGCATGGTTTGGGTTGGAAGGGACCTCTAAAGGTCATCTTGCTCAACCCCTATAATAAGCAGGGACCTCTTCAACCAGATTGTAGAATAGAATAGAATAGAGTAGAATAGAATAGAATAGAATAGAGTAGAATAGAATAGAATAGAATAGAATAGAATAGAATAGAATAGAATAGAATAGAATAGAATAGAATAGAATAGAATAGACCAGACCAGACCAGACCAGACCAGACCAGGTTGGAAGAGACCTTCAAGATCATCGCGTCCAACCTATCATCCAACACCACCCAACCAACTAAACCATGTAACCAAGCATCCTGTCAAGTCTTCTCCTGAACACCTTCAGTGATGGTGACTCCACCACCTCCCCGGGCAGCCCATTCCAATGGGCAATCACTCTCTCTGTGTAAAACTTCCTCCTAACCTCCAGCCTAAACCTCCCCTGGTGCAGCCTGAGACTGTGTCCTCTTGTTCTGGTACTGGCTGCCTGGGAGAAGAGACCAACCTCTGCCTGTTTACAACCCCCCTTCAGGTAGTTGTAGAGAGCAATAAGGTCACCCCTGAGTCTCCTCCTCTCCAGGCTAAGCAGCCCCAGCTCCCGCTGCCTCTCCTCATAGGGCTTGTGTTCCAAGCCCCTCACCAACTTCGTTGCCCTTCTCTGGACTTGTTCCAGCAAGTCAACGTCCTTCCTAAACTGAGGGGCCCAGTACTGGACACAGTACTCGAGGTGTGGCCTAACCAGTGCAGTGTACAGGGGCAGAATGACCTCCCTGCTCCTTCTGGCCACACTGTTCCTGATGCAGGCCAGGATGCCATTGGCCCTCTTGGCTGCCTGGGCACACTGCAGGCTCATGTTCAGCCTGCCATCAACCAGCACCCCCAGGTCCCTCTCTGCCTGGCCGCTCTCCAGCCACTCTGACCCCAGCCTGTAGCACTGCAGGGGTTGTTGTGGCCGATGTGCAGAACCTGGCACTTGGAGATCAGGTTGCTCAGAGCCCTGTCCAACCTGACCTCAAATGTTTCCTCCTTGCAGAGGATGACACAAGCACAAGGTGAGCCCTTCTTTGAACACTCCTGTCTGAAGTACAGGGATTTGCCTTTTTGTTGTCAGATAGAACAATTTCAACACATGCTAGTTTGAAGTAAAGGATCCTGATAGATACGGATCCTAGCTCCAGGAACTTGCCTCTCCTATTCCTGGAGACTAATATGCTAAGAGGCACAATTCTAAATTACAAAGAGTTTATTAGTTGACTTTTGCTTGGTTTATTTTAATAAAAAGCATTTAAAAGTATAAGATATTGGTCTAGTGGTGCATTGCTAATGACTCCAGCGGGGAAAATGTAGTATTTGGAGTTTTGGCAACTTCAGCAGTTGTTTTCCAGGTGTAAAGGCTTTTCAGAAGTGATGATGTCAACTACCCAGCTTAGAAGGTTTTCACCCTTCCTTCATCAAATCATGTGGCTGCTTGTTACCTCCATGTTTTGGTATATGAAACACCATCACAGTTTTTTCTCAGTGCAATTAGAGGTTTCATGTTGGGATGCATACAAGACAAATCTCAACTTGAACTCTAGCAATGCATGATTCATCCCCAAACATCTCATCAGCGAAATGAATGATGAGGAACTTCTGCTACGAAAGAGCTTTCTTAGTGGTGGCAAGTTGCCTAGAAAGAGCACAATTTCCAAAACAGTTGTGAACTTTAAAACCCCTGAGTGCTGAAGTTCCTCAGAGATGCTAAATTAAATACAAATCTGATAGTCCTTGCTGCTTCTTTTGATTCAGCTTCAGCACTGACCTTCACTTAAGAACAGGAGACCAGATGTACTCGGGGGGGGTGAATGTTTTCATGCAGAATGGACTATTCAGGAAAAAGCCATGATTTCCAAAGCCTGTCATTTGCTTAATGCTGCAGTAAATTATGAGCTAACGTCCTTTGTTAAAGACCAATTCATCTCCAAGAAAAATTATTCAACTGGAATTTAAACTTTTATGCTAATTTTCAGATCCCAGTTGGGTTGTGCTATTCCAAAATCATTATGTTGCTTAGCTCCAGAGCTGGATGAAGGTATTTAAGACATGGGATGAGCTTTTTGGAGCTGCCTGCTCTGGGTACTTTAAGACTTGCAGATTCAATTCTCTGTAATTTTGGTAGCCAAGAAGTAGTTGCATTTCAAATTGTGATTACTTGTCTGAGTCTGAAAGCACAAACATCCTAGGTATAATACACTGAATCCCCAGAAGCATCACATTTTTGTGTCAGAAAGGCCTTAGCAATGAGCTACTGAGCCACAATTCTCAGCTCCAGAAAATGAGTTCAAAGCATCTTTATTTAGCCTTGTTCTGATAAGAGTACTTCAAATTTTTGTAGTGGAACATTGTACCTTGTTAGCCCAATCATCCAGAGGCTGATGGTGGCTGAAAGAGTAGCAATCTGTGACAGAAGAGTTTTCCTCCTTGCAGCTTCCAAACTCCCATCTATTTTTATGTGTTTATTTATTTATTTATTGCATCCCCTTATCTTTCTGTTCATTCCAGGTCTCATCTTGGCTACCAGAAGTTTCCTTGAATAGCATTTCAGCACCCACATCAAGGTTCATGATGTCACTCCTCTGGGTTACAGAAGAGGCATGCAAATATGTTCTGTGACTGCTGCAATATTACTAACCATCTATGAAAGGCATCCTGTGGGGACAAATTAGACTGTTGAGTTCTAGGATTATTTTAACAAGATACCAAAGTGTAAAAGCCTGTGTGTTGTACATTTGCTGACATGCAAAGCCATTATTTCCTTAGTGAACCAGGCCATCTCCAGAGCCCACAATAGGGATGAACCTGTCAAAGGGACTTTGGATCTAAAATACATTGAGAGAGACTGGCATATTTAGTTGATAGACAGGGTTATGTCAGAGCAAAAAGGTCATAGAATCATAGAATGGTTTGTATATGAAGGGACCTTAAAAATCATCTTGTTCCAACCTCCATGCCATGGGTCTTCCACTAAAACAGGTTTCTCAAGGCCCTGTCTTCAACCTAACCTTGAACACCTCCAGGGAGGGGGCATCCATGGCCTCCCTGGGCAACCTGTTCCAGTGTCTCACCACCCTTACTGCAAAGAATTCTTCCTAATAACCACTCCAGATCTTACCTCCTCAAGCTTAAATTCATTCCCTCTGGTCCTAGCACAAGAAGCCCTTTTAAAATGTCCCGGCCTTTCTTGTAGACCTCATTCCTGTACTGGAAGGCCACTGTAAGGTCTCCCTGGAGCCACCTTTTCTCCAGGTTGAACAGCCCCAGGACTCGCAGATGGTCCCCACAGGTGAGGTGTTCCAACCCTCTGATCATCTTCATGGCCCTCATCTGGACCCACTCCAGCAATTCAATGTCCAATTCAATGTCCTTCTTGTGGCGGGGGCCCTGTATGCAATACTCCAGGTGGGATTGCACAAGAGCATAGTTGAAGGGGAGAATCACCTTCCCCATCACACTGATCACACTTCTTTTGATGCAGCCCAGGACGTGGGTGTTCTTCTGGGCTGCAAGTGCACATTGCTGGCTCATGCAAGTTTTTCATCAACTGACCCCCGCCAAGTCCTTCTCCTGAAGACTTCTCTCAAGCTACTCCTTGTCCAGCCTGTATTTGTGCTTGGGATTGCTCCAACCCAGGCATAGGACCTTGCACTTGGTTTTGTTGAACCTCATAAGATTGACATGGGCCTACCCCTGAAGCCTGTCCAAGTGCCCCTGGATGGCATCCCTTCCCTTGAGCATGTCCACACAGCTTGGTGTCACCCACACACTTGCTGGGTGGGCACTCAATTCCACTGCCCATATCATGACAAAGACATTAAATAGATCCTATGGACTAGTCAAAATCAGGTAGCTACTCAGTAAATGATAACCCTTTTCCCCCAGCATGAGTTTGTCTATTTTTGAGTAAGTGACACCCCTCCATGCCTGACTAAGCAGCACTTTGAGTGGTGTGGGAAAGAGGAGCCCACAAGGCCATGATGGAACCACTGGAAGAGAGACCAGTGTTTCTTTCTTGACCAATTTCGACTCTCTGAAGGAGTCCAAAGGTTGCCTTTGCCTTAGGCCAGTACAGTACCGTAGGGCTCCTTAGGGCTGCACAGCTATGGTCATACCAATGCAGAAGTGGTTTTGTTATGTCATTCTTATTATGTTTGTTTTGGCTGCTAAGTATTTGGGTCTGGTATGGAAGAGAAGTTTTGCAATCTGTTTTTGCCTGAAGTGGCTTGCAATCTCTTGGCTGATCTTGTTGGCTGGCACACTGCAGATCAGTTGAATATTCATAGAATCATAGAATCAATAAGGTTGGAAGAGACCTCAAAGATCATCAGAACTGTGTGGTCTTGGTTCAGGCCACCGGTTGCTTTACCCATCCATTGTTGGAGGTCAACCGGGTAGGGTAATTGTCCTATGATATCTATAACATTCTTATCTCCTATAGCATTCATGACATTTTCTTCTGTCCTCTGTGTGACTCTTACTCCTTTTGCTTCTGCATGGGGCTGCTTAGCCCTCTTGGTCTGTGCTTTCCCCTGAACTACCCGTGTACATGCAAGTTGCCTGCCTATCAGAGAAGAGAGATCACTGCAAAGTTAATGAACATGAAATGTGAGTCAGACCAATTGATTTCATTTAGCCTGCTTATCACACTGGCTGCTACTTTGGGGTTGACTTTAGGTGTGACTCATGTTGTACTAGTACTTGCAAAAAAAAACATGTCTTGAAAATATTTTGATAGGGCATCTCAAGTAATTGGCAGCATTTCTGTTAATGCTGCATCCTGTGAGTGCCAGCTAACCTTTGAAGACACAATTCAGTGCAGGTAGAGCAGAAAAAGAGAGTTTAGACTAATTTTGCCACAGATACAATCACAGAATCACAGAATCACCAAGGTTGGAAGAGACCTCAAAGATCACCAAGTCCAAACCGTCACCACAGACCTCATGACTAAACCATGGCACCAAGTGCCACGTCCAGTCTCCTCTTGAACACCTCCAGGGACGATGACTCAACCACCTCCCTGAGCAGCACATTCCAATGACGAACAACTTGCTCGGTGAAGAACTTTCTCCTCACCTCGAGTCTAAACCTCCCCTGGCGCAGCTTGAGACTGTGTCCCCTTGTTCTGGTGCTGGTTGCCTGGGAGAAGAGACCAACCCCTTCCTGGCTACAAACACCTTTCAGGTAGTTGTAGAGGGCAATGAGGTCGCCCCTGAGCCATCTCTTCTCCAGGCTAAACAATCCCAGCTCCCTCAACCTCTCCTCATAGGGCTTGTGCTTGAGACCTCTCACCATCCTCGTTGCCCTTCTCTGGACACATTCAAGAGTCTCAATCTGAGAGAAGCTGACATAAAACTGCTGCTCTGCCTGACTGGCTCCATGTTGTGTTTCTCCTTGTGAGGATGCCTTGCACTACAGGAAAATAATCTTTCATGAGGTGGGAATTTGAGCAGTTAACAGATTGTTGATTAATGTGAGCTACCTACATAATTTATCATGTGCCTCAAATTAAATGACTGGGGAACTCGTGCAGGTCAGAATAAATTAAGGTTATTTGGGTTATGGGCTCTGATATACAGTGGAAGCTGTTCAGCTCTGCAGGCTGGAAATCAGCTGATGAGTGAGATCCAAACACAGCAATTCTTCAGTCAGAACAGTTTCCAGGAAGACATAACTGAAATTTCCAAATGTGACGATGAAAATGATCTGCAAGCAGTTATCACTGGTGTCCAGTGAACTGAGCTGCTCTGCTGGGGTTACTGGAGCAATGCTAATGGGTGCTGCATCAAGATCTGACACCCTGACCTTCAGAAATTGTCATCATCCTATTTTACAACCCCAGCTGGTGTTCTGCAGCTTCTTGAACCTAATGAAACAACTGTAAGCTATGAATGGCTGACTGCAGGTAGGACGTCCGAGGGGCACTGTGTTGTGGCATGGTGCAGGGCACTGTGCACTGGTCAACCACTGATACTCTCCCAGGGCAGCTTCTTCTTTCTCTAGTGTCTGAATTTAGCAAGGGAAAACTGGACAATAAATTGTCTGCTCTGATAGCTGGTAATCTCTTGGACATCCAGAGAATGATGACAAGTTGAAAGCAGTTCAATGAGTAGATCTTACCACAGTGTGCCTGCATAGCTGGAAAACTATTTCTGTTTTCCGTAATCATTTCCCTCAAGTGTCCCCAGCTTTCCAACATCTCAGTTGTTTAGGAATCATAACATGTGAGTTGCTTGGGTAACCAAAATCTGCCTGACCCCCTGTATCCAGATGCCTGGGAGACTCCATGTGCCATTGCTTGGATCAGCCCTGGAAAGAAACCTTGGCCAGGCATGACATGGTTTCCCTGTCACAGGCTCCAGCAAGGTGCTCCCAGTGAGCTGAGAGTCATGTATGCAGATTGCTCGTGTCGCTACATGAGGAGGAGACTCATGTTGTGGATTCTGGCCAGGCTGTGTCTATGGGACAGCAACATTGAACATTTGCACTGCTGCAGAAAACAAACAAAGCAGGCTAGCTGTTTCCAAATGTCACCAGCAGCACAAAGGTCTTGTTCTTCTGTCATATTGCCTTTTGATTGGGTTGTTTTGTCAGGGAGTACATTCTCTTCAGAGCAGAGTAAGCAGGACCTGTCTGCCTTTCTGAAAAGACTTCTGGGGAACAGCTGATGTATGTATCCCATCAGCTCAATCCACTGTAATTTCCATAGGGTGCTGGCTTTAGTCAGTTTGGTTTTATGCAGGCTTTGGAATTTGCTCAAATTTTTGAATCCATAACTGTAATTTTCAGTCTGGTCTCTGGGTGCTGTGCTAAACTGTCACACATGCTCACTGCTGAACTGAACTGTTGCCTCACACATTTATTGGAGAGATTGAAACTCCTGACAAATATCACTTCACTGTTTAAAATTGCATAAGTCTCTGCTACAGGCATTAGGAGATGTGTCCTTGGAGATGCTGAAGACCAAACTGCATACACTAACAAGCTGTGTGCTACAGAAGTAATCATGCTCTGGAAGAAGACAGGAGACAAACTACGAGATTTCCTCCCATAAAAAAAATCACTGTGCCCTTCCTCTGGAAATTTCACTGTACCTCAGACAAAGCTACAAGAAAGGACCCTCCCTATGCTGCTGCCCACCCTGTTTGCTTGTGGTGGTCCCAGTGGATGTGGGGTTTTGTCGGTCCTCTTTCAGAGTTCTTCTGGACTCAGCCTGGACCTACAGTTTTTTGCCCTGCCTCCATTGTGGGTTCTGCCCCCTCTAGGGTCCTTCACATATTTATCCAGTTTAGGTGAGGAAGTGTAGCCTCATTCTAGAGATGGAAACACAGATCCTGTATCATTTGCACAGGCCACTGAAAAATCTCTCATGAGTGCAGGGAAACTAAGTGCAGTGAAATCCTCAAGTATGACCTAAATCACTGGACTCTTCTCTCAGCTTCTGCTCAGGGCTCACAAATGTGACTTCTGCAGGCTCAGTGGGAAAAGGCATCAGCCATTAACTTCACTGAAGGTTCTAGGAGCTTTATTCTAAAAAACTCTCAGCAAAATAAACATGCAAACAAAAACTAAACCAAAAATCACTGCAATCATTTCCACCATGAACTGCTAAACTACAAGGTAGAATGAATAGAGAGCTTAAATTTGGGAGCAGAGGGCATAGACTGGACCTTGATGGTTGTTCTTTCATGCATGTTTCCAGTTTTAAGTTCTAATTTTGTGACTGTATGCTGGGAAGTTTCAGCCTGTCCCCTGAAGATACTGCACCAACCCCCTGCTCTCTCTGATTTTCAGCCTTGATGTCATGCTCTTCTCTCCCAACTAATCTCTTCACTTGTACTGTGCTACTGCTTTCACATTTATGCCTTTAACTGCTATTAGAAATGTAATGAATCATTTGTCTTTTCCTGGAAATGTACTTGAATCTTCTGCAGAATTGTCTCCACTCCATCTTATCCCTTCCTGTCCAAAATTTTGCATATGGCTCTACTGTGCTCCTCAGCTGGAGTGTTACTGAGTTCAGGACTGAGCTGGTTTGAACAACAGTTCTCAGAGATGTTATAACAAGATGTTCTTTTGAAAAATAATCATTTCCTCCACGCTCTCCAAAAAAGACATGCAGTGATAACAGGAAAAATGTCCTTTCTCTGGGTGTTTGTCCTGCAGAAGCATTTTAGCAAGGCAGGCTGAGGGCCCATTGTATTAGCAGGTATTGTATAAGCAAGGCACAGATGGTCCTAATCCGGAGCATTTACAAGCTAATTGCCATGCACTCATTAGAGTGTGGGCACTTTTCCCAGTCCATGTCGCAGGGCAGTATGCATTCCTGGCCAGCTGATCTGGTACTGGTACTACTGGTACTTCTCAGCTCTGTTTTCTCATCTCAACTGGTAGCATTGCTCTCCTCAAGCCACCAACCTCCAGAGCTGTGTTAACAGCTCCTCCACTGCACCAGTGCCTGATCCTGTGCAGGAACCTGTGCAGGGGCTGTGCAGAGCTTCTCTATCCCTAATTTGTGCTGTGATGCTTGCCAAACAGGTCCTCCTAGGACTGAGGAGGCAAGTGGTTGAGAGGATGGACCCTGCTGCACTTGTTTGACCCTGTTATAAACACCAAGAGACACTTGAGGACTTACCTAATAGACTCATAGAATCAACAAGGTTGGAAAAGACCTCAAAGATCATCAAGTCCAACCTGTCACCCAACACCTTATGACTACTAGACCATGGCACCAAGTGCCACGTCCAATCCCCTCTTGAACACCTCCAGGGACAGTGACTCCACCACCTCCCTGGGCAGCACATTCCAATGGCTAACAGCTCTCTCTGTGAAGAACTTTCTTCTCACCTCAAGCCTAAACTTCCCCTGATGCAGCTTGAGACTGTGTCCCCTTGTTCTGGTGCTGGTTGCCTGGGAGAAGAGACCAACCCCCGCATGGCTACAACCACCCTTCAGGTAGTTGTAGAGAGCAATGAGGTCTCCCCTGAGCCTCCTCTTCTCCCGGCTAGACAATCACATGTGCAGACCAGCCAGGGAAATGCTTTCTCCTGTTACTGCCCCTAAAAGCATGCATGTTACTGTAAGCAGTGGTAGCAGGAGATAATCAGTGAACATGTGTTTACCTAAAAGCCCAGTTCTTTGCCCATCTGAAGCAAATTGTTTCCAAGGACTCACTTTCCCTCCTTTTGTGTCCTGCTCCTGCTATGAGGGCTGCCCTATTTACCTCTTGGGTTTTTTTTCATGCTTCTAATTTACTTTCTCTGAAAAATACCTGTGAGTAGTTAAATGGTGCTAATATATATCCACCAAGGGATGTTGTAAAGTTTTTAAATGGTGATTGGGTGTTTGGCAAGCAGAAGGCAAATTGCTCTGTCTTTCCATGATCTCACACATCACATAAGAGCGAACAAGGGATTTTCTAAACTGCAAAGTCCCAGTGCTGCTGTCATTTGGCAAATGCTGAAGCCATACATTGAACAGCTCCTATTTTTATTGGAAATATTTCACTACAGTAAAAAGGGGCTGAAAACCAGAATACCATCCAGTTTCTCAGGCCCAGAGGTGGTACTCTCCAGGCCAGGGTTGAGTGGCTCTGGAGGATGCTACAGTTGGGGACGTTCACACTGCTGTGCAGGGTGGGTGAAATTCACCTCTAAAGAGAGGATTTAATTAGGACATGATTAGCACCAAGGTCTTATATTTTCCCTTTTGCTGAGCTGTGTTCCCTCCTGCAGGGACAGAAGCTATCATGCATCAGTGTCTTAATTCTGATGCTTAAATAAAAACAATCACATTAATAATACATAGAAATAAATAACTTCTCTCTGTTGTGTAAACCAGAAAGACACTGCCACACAGACTTGTGTCCTTGCTATCACCTGTGCTACCAAGCATCACACACACTGAAGCATCCCCAGGGCCAATAGAGAAGAAAATATGATGCACAGCAATCTTTCATATGCTGTCTGGTTTTATCTCCTCCCATGCCCAGTGATTTCTCTTTTCTTTTCAACTTGTACTGAAATATATTAGCAAGGTGTTGGGGCAGAGCAACTGTGTATTCAGTGGTTGTGGCTGGAACAGCTTTTTGTTGGTGTTGAGCATATGCTTATGTTAATAATCATTTAGGGAGAGCAGTCAGCTCAGCAGGTAGAGCATGAGACCGTTTATCTCAGGGTCGCGGGTTCAAGCCTGCAGTGGGCAGGCAGCACTATCCTTTTTGGAGACTTGATGGGGTGCTTGGTGCCATGGTTTAGTTGTTTAGGTGGGTTGGATTGGTTGATGAGTTGGATGCAATGATCTTGAAGGTCTCTTCCAACCTGGTTTGGTCTATTCTATTCTATTCTATTCTATTCTATCCTATCCTATCCTATCCTATCCTATCCTATCCTATCCTATCCTATCCTATCCTATCCTATTCTAAGACATAAGACTCATTCCTATAAAGAATCATATCCAAATGAGTCCCATGCATACAAAGCCAACTGAATTACTCATCGTGTATAAACATGCACAAGGTTAGACATGCATATATCTGTGCAGAAGCAGGTCCTTGGCTGGCAGACTCCAGGGCATGTTGCATGTTGTGTGTTGATTCTGAACCAGCATATCCCATCCTGTCCTTGTGAGGACCTCACCAGAGCTCATCAGATGTTCTTTTGATGCATAGAAACCAGCCTGCTCCAAGAGCCTCAGCATAGGTGTCACATCAAGCATCATGTTTCTCCCTCTGGAGAGGGGTGCATCCCAGGAAGTACAGCTCTACCACCTCCAAGGCCCAGGCAGAGCTTTCTGCTGCTTCCAATAAGCCTTTTCTCAGGAGCACACTCAGTAGCCAGTTTGCTACACCTTCACTATCTTTGTGGAGTTACACCTGCTTTACCAACTTCTGCTCCCTGGCTGTACAAAGCAGCATCCTGGGCTGGAGAAGCTTGCTGAAAAACCTTCGCTTGCTGCAATGGGGAAAGGATGAGAGGGGGGTAATGTCAGATCAGATGCTAATTCCCAAGGCATGTATAAAATGATTTCTCAGAAGGGAGAAAAGAATTTGATGTGTCTCTTTTTCTCCTCCTCCTCCTTCTTCTTTTTTTTTTTATTAGGTACATAATGTTCCAACTTGCCATCATCTCTTTGTGCAGTCTGGCCTGACATATTCCTCTTAGATTATCTCATTTTGCTGTGTACAAATGCATCTGTGGCTTTACCCAAAAGTACAAAGGAAGTATCATGAAAATAGGTTATTGAAGCCAGAGAAATGAGAAATTAAAGTTCTCCCTTAGTATCTCAACATAAATTTCCTCATAAGTACCTTTGGTACTAGAAAGACAGTTTAGTCAAGTTAAATATTAAACACGGGTCACAATTCATCAGAAGACATTCTCAGCTTTCAGTGCACAGCTGCTTCTAAAGATGTGTAGTCAAATACATCAGGTTGTGCTGAAACCCTATTGAAAATACTCAGAATTTGGAGCTAAATGTCTTTTGTGCCCTTGCTACTGGAGCCTGAAATAAAGGAAACATAGACCACAGCTTTTAGCTTTGAAAGTCAGTCAGTGCATAGACTCTTTTAGCAGGCAGGGCATAGAAAGCCTTGGATGCACAGTTGCAGTGGACAGCAGCTCTAGTAGTCCCCCACTATACAATCTGTAGTATCACCAACACATACTGCCAAACTCCACTCTGCAATGTTTCCAAGGAGATACTACATCATGTGAGTGTCTCGTAGGAGTTTGAAACCTGCTCCATCTGACAGGTTATTTATTCTTTCCATTAACAGAGCTTTGTGAAACACTAATTGGTGATCCAAATTCTCTCGGGTCAGAGACCAATAACTACCCTTGCATGTGGATGGGAGTTTTGGTGTTTACATGGTAAAGGATGTCAGAAGATCTGGGAGAAAGCAGAGAAATAGGTTTCAAAATGTTTTGAGGTTAGAGAGGCAGCTTGTAGTGAGAATCAAGGTGAGGCTCAATGGGCCTCCGAATAACCTGATCTAGTTAGAGATGTCCCTGTTTGCTACAGGGGGGGTTAGACTAGATGGATGACCTTTGAAGGTCCCTTCCAACCCAATGCATATCTGAGCCAAACCCTTGGTTTGTGTGGGGCAGGAATAAGAGCAGAGATGGCCAGAAAAATTAGGGGAACAAATTTGTTACCCAAAAACTTGTGTCCATCAAAAAGGGAAATGTTTGATCAAGGCAGCACTTTGCTCATCCTCTGTTCTGGAACAAAAACATTGACTTTTGCTACATGAAGTTCACTGTTTTTTCTTTCTCAACAGTGTTATCACTCTGAATGGTGATGAGCATAGGATACACAAGGGACATTCCCAGGGCAGGTTGGAGAGGCACACTCCTGAGAACCTGGGAGAGAGACAAAGGGAGAAGCAGTGCTTATTTTCATGCTCTGACATGCTCATTTATTGTCTCATCTTTCCACATCCTCCCAAAGACATGGCTGTGTTTGTAACAGTTTCACTAATAAGGCAGTAATGAAATCCTTACTTTGGCCTGGATTTTGACCCCAAACCCCTATAAAATAACAGTGAGCACTCAAAGCTCCACTTATTCCTCTTATCTGTTGTTACATTACCTCCCTGGGGACCAGTTTGGCACACAGGAGGTGATCAGCTAAATTTCCAGCTAGAGACATTCAATTTTTAAACTTTCTAATTATAAGGATAATTAAAGACTTTATAAGACAAGGTTAGGGAAACATCCATCAGGGACAGTCTAGAAGTCTTGTAGCCTGTCTCAGGCTCAGGATTTGGACAGTGTGATTTTCCAAGGCACTTCCCAGCCCTCTTCATTCATGCCTTCTGGTTTGGTCAGATGGTTACAGTCAGCTCAGCTCTGGAAGCAGCGCCCTGCCATGTGAGCCTCCTTCTGATAAGGAAGATGGGTGATTCTCCAGGTGGGAGAACATTAAAAGCAAGTATAATCTCATATCTTAAATGACAGAAATGAATCTCCTCCCATCCATGCCACAACCACTTGCATGTCACCCTACTAATTTTAATTTTACTCTCACACTATGCTGGAGAGCAGTGTCATGGACAATGACTGTAGAATTTGGCTGCTTTTAGTAAAGCTTTTGAGCTCCCTGTTTCTGCCTTCCATTCTTGTGAGAGGCTCTCATGTGAATGGCCATCTCCCTCCACTGAGCAACATAAGTCATACCTGAAAAATTTGCTTACCAAGTTAGTGGACAAGGGGGAAACAGTAGGCATGGTTCATCTAGCTGTCAGAAGGGCATTTAATACTGCACTGCACAACAGATTCATTTTCAGATCAGAAAGCATGGCATAGAATAGACAGAGAAATGCTGAAAGGGATTAAAAAATGGATCCAGGACAGAGAAAGGGCAATGTCACTAAGAGGAAAAAATTAAGTGAATTATCTTTGTTTTTGGACCTCTTTCTTTTTACTGCCAGTCTCCTTGAGGAAGATACTGGAAAAATAGTGAAGGGGGAGAGTGGTCTAGCCTGGGAGAATGGCAAAGGATGCAAATGCAGAGCTGAGATGCCTTCCAGCATGCTCCCCTCTGTCCTAAGGAACTAGGCATCAATTTACATCAGACATTGATTTGACACAGAAATGGGAAATTGATGAGCAGAGGAGTCAGTTTTCTTCTACAGGAACTGTGGACAAGGAAGCCATAGAATAGCTGAGGTTTCTCTCTTTGCTCTTACATCCTGGCCTGCATCAAGAATAGTGTGGCCAGCAGGAGCAGGGAAGTCATTGTGCCCCTGTACTCAGCACTGCTTAGGCCACAGCTTGAGTACTGTGTCTAGTTCTGGGCCTCTCAATTTAAGAAGGACATTGAGACACTTGAACATGTCCAGAAAATGCAACAAGGCTGGGGAGAGGCCTCGAGCACAAGCCCTATCAGGAGCTGGGATTGTTTAGCCTAGAGAAGAGGAGGCTCAGGGGAGACCTGAAGGGAGGATGTAGCCAGGAGGGGGTTAGTCTCTTCTCCCAGGCAACCAGCATCAGAACAAGAGGACACAGTCTCAAGCTGCGCCAGGGGAAGTTTAGGCTTGAGGTGAGGAGAAGTTCTTCACTGAGAGAGTTGTTAGAATGTGCTGCCCGGAGAGTTGATGGAGTCACCATCCCTGGAGGTGTTCAAGAGGGGATTGGATGTGGCACTTGGTGCTGTGGTTTAGTAGCCATGAGGTCTTGGGTGACAGGTTGGACTTGATGATCTTTGAGGTCTTTTCCAACCTTGTCGATTCTATGATTCTATGATCTCTTTAGACTTTCCCACTGTTTCAAAAAGATATTTAAGCCCTTGATTTCAATTAATCCAATAAATAATTATTCCTTCCACCTATGTCCAAGGGCTTGTCCTTGCCACCTGTGTGGCCAAGCAGTCTTGAACCGCAAAGCGGCTTGGAAAGACCGCACAGAACAAACCTGCACAGCTCCAACCCTTCTGCTGTGTAACAGTCTTTGAAAAACATGGTCATAATGCACCACATTGAACATACCTAGGCTACAGCCCTCTTTGACAGCTAGGAGTCTCTCTCAGACCCTCCTGACTTGTGAAAAAAAGAGGCAAAAAAGGTAAAAACCATGCAGGTTTCCTGCAGTGCCACCTAGCCTCATTATCACCTTTCCTGGCACCACTCTCAGATCAACTTCTCCCTCAAAGGATTTGAAAGCCTAACATGGCTGAGACGGCATTGCTTTTGGAAACTTCAGGCTATTTTATTTCTGCTTCTTCCTGATTTTTAGGCTTAACACATTTTCTTTTTTATTCAGCTATATGATAAGTAACATCAGACTGTAACGAGGGAGAATGATTTAAAACATAATTTAAACTAGCCAAACGTTATAAAAATAACAAATCCTGTGGGTAGCATCCTAAAGACTTTCACTCATACTGACTGATTAGAAGGCTCATTTAATTGTCTGTATGCAAATTTTGGTGTCACCAATTCCTGATGTTCAGAAGTCTTGAGACTTTAAAATTAATAGGTTCACATCACTGTTGGCAAAGAGAAGAGAAGAGAAGAGAAGAGAAGAGAAGAGAAGAGAAGAGAAGAGAAGAGAAGAGAAGAGAAGAGAAGAGAAGAGAAGAGAAGAGAAGAGAAGAGAAGAGAAGAGAAGAGAAGAGAAGAGAAGAGAAGAGAAGAGAAGAGAAGAGAAGAGAAGAGACGAGACGAGACGAGACGAGACCAGGCCAGGTTGGAAGAGATCTTCAAGATCATTGTGTCCAACCTATCATCCAACACCACCTGATCAACTAAACCATGCAACCAAGCACTCTATCAAGTCTCCTCCTGAACACCTCCAGTGATGGTGACTCCACCACCTCCTCAGGCAGCCCATTCCAATGGGCAATCACTCTCTCTGTATAGAACTTCCTCCTAACCTCCAGCCTAAACCTCCCCTGGTGCAGCCTGAGACTGTGTCCTCTTGTTCTGGTGCTGGTTGCCTGGCAGAAGAGACCAACCTCTGCCTGTCTATAACCTCCCTTAAAGTTGTTGTAGAGAGCAATAAGGTCACCCCTGAGTGACCTTAAAAGGGACCTCCCCACTGCAGGCTCCATTGTTTCAATGTAAGGCGTTTTCTCTGAAAAGCTGAGAAAAAGGAGGGCTTTTTTTTTAACTCTTAAAAGCAAGGTGAGATTTGCTGATATTCACTGAGTTTCAAGAACTATGATCTGAAAATATTGCAAGTGCTGGGCACGCCACAAACGTTGTAAGGAACTTTAGAAGTGGACATGCCTAGTGGGAAAAACAGTCCACACGTCATCAGTTTTTAAGGGCTGCATTCCACAGAATTTAAAATCTTGATTTCACAGTCTCCTGAAATCCCTGGATAGGGTCTCATTGCCCTTGAGTGATTCAGGTCTGCCTGTTCCAGTTTGTCATACACACTGGGAATGTGCCCCATTTCTTTAAAATAGGCTTTTTTTTTACTCACAGGACATTGCCACCTCCATCTCTGTCCGTGTCTCCATTGAACACTTCCTGCAAGCCTGGCCCAGACTCTCAGCTGCTGTCCAAACAGGGCTAGGAAATGGACCCTGGGGAGGCTTAGGCTTCTTGAGGAATATGACCCAAGAGACATGGAGCCAGCAGAACTGTGCTGCAGAGGCCAGATGCCCATTGCAGCACTGGTTCCTGGGGCAGAGCACTGAAGCCCAGCAATGCAGTTGCCTTTTGAGGAAAGGCATAACAGGGGTGCTGGTGCTGCAGCATACAGTTTTGGAGGCTGGTTCCTGCCAAATGCAACAGATATATGGGGTATTAAGCAGAATTGGTAGCCAACCAGTTTATCTCCCTTTTTTTTCCCTGTAGCTGAAGACACATCCATTAGCCCATGGTGAAGAGTTGTTTACAGAAGCAGACCTCGTGGCAGTTAAACTGTCCATAGCCAAACTTTCTTTAAAAGTTTATCATCCCCCATGTCAGAGGGTTTACTTCAGGCAAGGTCCTGCTTGACCAGCCAGGCAGTATCAGAAAGCTCAAGAGCCATGTAAAAGTGACGCAAGAGGGACAGAGCTGGGTTATCAGCACCGGTAGGAAACACAACCGTGGCCGTAACTGAGTTGTGCAGATACTTGCATTGTTTAACATCTGTGCTCAGGCCAGGCTCTCCTTGATTAAGAGCAGCCAGATGGACACCATAAATCAGCTGGAAACCCTGGGCCAAACTCTGTGCTCAGACTGATTCAAACAGCTCCATTTAATGTCACAAATGGGATTTCTGCAAACGGAGCTCAGAGCAGAATTTGGCCTTTCATGTTTGTTTAGATTAAGAAATTTGGACAGTAAAAGGCCGCTTATATTCTGGCTAGCAGGCTGGGTATTACAGCACTCGGATAGTGGGAAGCCCAGACAGATGGTTACATGAATCACAGAGAGACAGGTCTGATTATCTTGATATTTTCCATGTGATGGAGGGATGTGGTGCCATATGGTAGAATATGGCTGAAGGACCCTTGTCAGCTGGGCGGGATGCGATCTCTTTCCAAGGCAAGTGGCAGAGTGCAACAACTCCGGCAGTGAGGAGGACAGACCAGGAAGGGGCAGCTTTCTGGGAGAGATGGGGATGCTAAGCCCTTAGCAGCATCCTGATGGGAGGATGGGAAGAGTAAAACAGGACAGGCTGGTCAGGTCCCCCAGTGCAAAGGCACTGAAGGATGCAGGAAAACAGAGAGGGCAAAAGTAAATGTGTGACGATGGAAGGAAGAAAGAGGCTTTATACTGAGGAGGAAGGAAGCCAACAGTTTCTGTGGGGCTGAGTGTCTACACAAAGGGCAACAGAGAAGCACTGCTGATGGGGAAGAAGTCTGCTCTCTGTTTCCACAGGCTGCTGTTGTTCTGATGGACCTTACAGTTATTTTTAACAAGCTACCTTAGAATAGAAACAGCCTATAGTTTGCTGCTCTGTCTTGTCCTGAAGGCTGCAGAAGAAAGGAAATTGCATAAAAGGAGTGGATTTCCACAGACCTCTAAGAGCTGTTTTTTAACAGTGAACTTGTGCATGGAGATTATTTAGAGCCACTTCACTTTCATAATCTATTGGCTGGGACTGATAGTCCAAAGCTTTCCGTTTTGCATATGGCAAATCTGTTTGCAGAATATCACATTAAAAAAACAACCCAAAACCAACACATACACACAAAGTGCTACCTAAACCCAAGGAAGTTTGCTATTCCAAAGTAATCAAAGCATAGAGTGGGTTTATTCTTTTGAACTCAAACAACAGGAGCTCTCCAGCAGATGGTGCCCGGGGCTAGTGGTGCACCAGAACTGTGGGTCCTGACTATGTGGAGAGCATTGAAATGATGGGACCCACCAGAAATAGCTCTGCCCTCACATTGGCAGTGAATCCAGACCACAGTGCTAAAGAACACATTCAGAAGTTAAAGAATATTTTAGCAGCGACTCCTTGGTTAACCAAGGGTCTGCCCCAACCCATTACAGCACCCAAGATGGTGTGGGGAGGGCAGGTGGTGCAGAGAGATGTGCAGTGTGTATCACAGCTTGACCAGCACTTGCCAGAGAGGATGGTTTGTTGGTTTTTTTGCAAGGTCTGACAGGAAAATGTCACATGTTTAAATTGGGGAAGTATTGTAGATGTTGTTTGGGTCTGGTCAGGGAAATGAGGAATGAGTTGTCTTTTGTTTGGGTTCTGTGGTTTGCTTGCTGATGTCTATGGCTGTCTGTATATTTAGCAGAACTCAAAACTAAGGCTAGATACATCAGAGAGCAAGTGGAAAAGTACTGAGGAGAAAGCATAAGAGAGATGTCTGGGAGATACCATGTGAACTGGCTAGGCCACAGAGCAGGTACACTGAAGCTCATGCTCTTTTGTGCTGGAGCTGGATGAGGACATGAACCTCACAGGACAGAGCATGTGAGCCATGGTGATGATTCATTGGTGGCCTTCCACCTCCAGAGCCTCCACTGTTGGAAGGCATCCCAGTTTGGCAGGACAAACCTGAAAGGCAGCATTGGAAACCAGGGGGCAACATATCTATAACATGAGCTGTAAGGAAACAGCAGAGCAGATGACTCTACGTGGACATAAATGGGACAGAGTTTCAAACCAAGTGCTTTATGTTACACACTCATGTAATATGGCATGCAGATTGCTGCTCAGATTCATTATCATTAAGTGATGTCCAGCAGCAGAGTTCTAGAGTGAAGCATATTTTCCACCTGTTTTCACAGAATCACAGAATGTTAGGGACTGGAAGGGACCTTGAAGGATCATCTAGTCCAACCCCCGGCCATAGCATGATCACCTATACCAGATCACACAAGAATGCATCCAGGCAGGTCTTGAGTATCTCCAGAGAGGGAGACTCCACAGCCTCCCTGGGCAGCCTGTTCCAGTGTTCTGTCACACTCACAGTGAAATAGGTTTTCCTCATGTTTCCATGGAACTTCCTATGCTTCCACTTCTGCCCATTGCCCTTTGTCCTATCATTGGGCATCACCACAAAGAGCCTGACTCCATCCTCTTGGCACTCACCCTTTACACATTTATAAACATTAATGAGGTCACCCCTCAGTCTCCTGTTCTCCAAGCTAAAGAGCCCCAGCTCCCTCTGTCTTTCCCTGTAAGGAAGATGTTCCACTCAATAATTTTTGTGGCTCTTTTATGAGTGTAGACATCTCTAGAGGCTGCTGGGAGTACATGTGCAGACAGTGCAATAACATTTTTTAATATTCTCAGAGTGGAGTTACATGCTGCTGTTTCACTCTTGGAATAGGAGACGACTGTACCTTGTTTTAAAGTCATTACCCCATAAAGGATCTGATTGCCTCCTGTGTGCTGAGGAAATTTGCTGTTAGAAGATCAAGTGGACAGATTGCACAACAGAGGAACCGGACCCTTTGCATGGAGAAGTAGCTTCCTGCAGTAGGTGCTGGCCTTTTGAGTCAGCAGATGGCTTTGTCAAGAAATATGGGGTACATTTGCAGGCATGTTAGCTTGGCTAACCTCTTACCAGAGGCAATGAATAGAAGAGGCCAAAGAGAATGGAAGTGGTGGGGAGCAACCTCGTTATGCTCCTGAGGTGAGGCTCACGCCACACAGTGTGAAAGGTAGGAAGGATTAATTGTGCTTGCCAAAAAAGCAGGATTTAGGGTGAGAAAAAGGAATTGATATCAGATTTAGAATCTGAGGAACTTAATGGAATGACTCTGGCAATTTGTTAGCCAGATCAACATACGATTTCGTACTTAGAGAGGAAATGCTCATCTCTGCTCAACACGCCGACGCAGGGATGGATGTTAGTAGAGACTACTAAGAAAAAAAGGACCAGTTTACCTCATCTGGCCTCTTTTGTAAATGTCTTCACTTTCAGTAGTTTATACCTTCCATCTTCTCCATGTAATTCAGGAACATCTCCAAGTAAACCCCAAATTCAGAGGCCAAGCCACAAAATTATGTGCCAGCAGTGAGCCAGTATGTGGCAGAGCTGGGAATCAGTTGCTGGTCCTCTGCTGCTTCCACGGCATTCAAGGGATTTTGACACACTCCCAGCCAGTGGGGTCTTCATACAAACCAGCTGTCTGGATGGACTGTGCAAAGCTGAGCTCTGGGTATCAGGACTGAAATAAATTCTTGGAAAGAATGCAGATTTGATGCTTTGCTGGAGTTGCTACAACTGCAGTACAACACCATGCATGCTGTGAGCAAAGGACAACTAACCAGTTTCAAAGCAGAGGTCACTGTCATTGCTGCCAGGGATCATTTCTGAGATGCAGAATGATGCAGTGAATAATAACATCCATCCAGCCTGTGAGTCCAGCTTACAAAGCACAGGTTCTGAGGTTTGATTTTTAAGTTGCTCAACCTTACCTAAAGCCTGTAGTAGCTGTATCGTAATCAGATTGCTCTCCTGCTGATGCCAGCTCATGTGCTGGTCTAATCTCAAACCTGTGGAGAGAAAGTTGTGTGGGTTTATGAAGCTCACACCATTTGGATTTTATGACTGCAGACATCTCCTGCCTCTGCAAGCTGCAGGAAGGTGGGATTCACTCTCTTTTTCCAGCTGGAAGCAGAGATCCCCTCTTTGATTCCTGCTGCTGCTGCTTGTGGTCCAGTTGAGTGGGAGGAACATGTAAGGGCTTGCTGGAAGAGTGGGTCAGGAACTTGCACACTGGGGCTGTGCTGCCTCACGAGCAGCCAAAGCCTCAAGGTGAAAACTGCAGTCAGTGGGCAGGAAAGCAATGAAACTGTCTAGGCAGGTGTCTGTGCACACAAATGTGTGTACGTGAGAGGTATTGAGGGAGACACAGAGCCAGAAATGTAGACAGGCAAACCTTAATGCGTTTGATTTACCCTTAAGGAGATTTTCCTGTTATGTCATGGGGAAAATAAACATGTACTTACTGTTTTATGGCAGTCAAGGTAAGAAATTTGTTAATCTGCCACTGTAATGATACAGAAAGCCTGGGCTGGTATAGTGTGATACTGAGTTTTTACAGATACAGAGAGGCAAGATGAGAAAGGACAAGGGAAACATTCCTATGGTTTCTTACTTTTGGAAGTGGGAAACTCACTATGGACAAGCACAGGCAGAAACACCATTTGCAATCATCTTGCCTGTGAATGAAAGCAACCATAAACAAGTGGAAAATCTGGGGTTCTGTTTAGTCTTCTAGGTACCTGGATTTCTGCAACTTGTACCTATGCAGTTGAATTTTATGAATCAAACTGAACTTCAGCGAGTTTCTTAAGTAAGTTTCAGAACACAAAACATTTTAAACCTTCACCTACTTGGACAATATTTTTTTGTTTTCAATAATGAGCTCAGTGAAACACATTTCCCTTAGACTTGAGTCTGATTCTCCCTAATTAATTCCTTTCCCCTGGACACTACCATTTCAGTGGGGTACCACAGTTTCCCATTCTTCTCCCTCTGACTCTACCACCGTGAGCGGAACTCATTTTTCTCCTGAGTGTTATGATTTCAAAACAGAAAACAGCTCTGAGGTAATCTAGTGGCTGACTCAGCAGTTTTCCAGAAGACAACTTAATTTAGAGACAGGTTCTAAATTCCCCATCTCTGAGGTAATTGAAAAGTCACATCCCCCTCACGGATGACTCACTGCACATCTCAGTGAAGCTCCATGCCTGCCCATCTGGGCACGTGGGATGGTGCTCAGTGTGACATTCGGTCTCCGCAGCAGACTCTGTTGAAAATACTTCTGGGCCAAACGTACAAAAATGCTGAACTGCAGACAGCTGCTGCCCTTGCCAGCAGGACAACTGATGTGAAAACTGGCTTATCACAAACTTTTATGTACTGAAAATCTCACAATGTGGAAAAGAAAGAAACTGTTCCCGTCCCTGATGTTTGGTGCGATTATTGCTGCGGTGCTCTACAGCACGGCTCTCACCTCTCCTTGTCAAGTGGATGCCACAAACTCTAAATCAAGTAACATTGTCTCTGACACCTTGGCTGTTGCAGTACCAGATCAAAAGATTTATACCTTGCTCAACATAAAGTAGTTACAGCTTGTCTCTGCTGAGGAAAAAGTCAAAAGTGGAATTTGATGTCATTAAAAAGAAATATTTCTCCTTAAAGCAAACTCTGTTTATTACGGTGATTTAATTCAACCTGTCCCTGTCCTTACCACCAGCTGCTCAGAGATGCCTACTCAGCTTTCAGCTTGTGAAATAAATCTCTCTAGCAACTCCCACCAGTATTTTTGTGTTATCAAGGCAAAAAATAGAGACTCTATTTGAAGAAATTCAGCTTCAGACATATCAGAAATATGAGCCACCCCCTTGCAAAAACCCAGGTCATCTTTACTTTGTATACTGAATACACATCTTTCATTTCCTCAGTCAAACATGATTGTAAGATTCCCATGGGCAAAGCATGTAAACATACATACACACCCCCAGGCTCACAGATATATGAAATGATAATGTATTTACTTGTCCCTGTCAGGCCTCTATTATGTACACGAGTTTATTTCCGAGCCTGCTCTCCTTGCAGTGAGTAGTAAACTATAGAGAAGTCACTGACTGTACCCAAAGTGACCAAAAACTCTATAGAGGGAAAATTCTTGTGTGGAGATAACAATATATTTAAACCTCAGAAACCTCCATGCTTATGCACACTGCATTTTCAGAAATGTATATATACTTAAAAATGGATCTAAGAGGTTTAAAGGTTAAGGCTGAAAAGAAAACTGACAAATTTGAACTGATATTTTCCAATTCATCAGCACCCAACTGTTTCCTGATTGCCACTTCTTCTTTCTGGGAATCTGTGGTAATACTTTTTAAAAGGGAAATAAACAGAAAAGTGGAAAGAAACCAGTCCCAAATCTTACCCCCCCCCCCCACCCCCCGCCCTGCACCCCAAGCACTGTGTTTACAAATTGGCCAAGGCTCAGTTTACTGATTAAAAGCTATGGCTCTCTGCTAAATTGTGGTAAGCCATGGTGTAGTGGTAAACCACTGCTCTGCATATAGAAAGCTCTTGAAAACATTACTGAGTTGGCATTGCTCATGCATTTTACAAGTATTAGATCTGCGATGCAAGCTATGAGAGAAATCTTCTTTGGTTTGCGAAAGTAATAAACATCTGGGGGAAAGGATGACCTTCTCGCTGAGAATTAATGATAAAATAAACAAACATCCTAAACCACATGGAAGAGCAACAGAGTTCCTTTGAATACGCGCTGTGCATCATAGGACATGTGTAAAAACATAAAGAATGATTGGTCAGGTATGAAACAAACCTTTGAGGTCTCTTCCAACCTTGGTGATTCTGTGTGATTCTCTGTGTGTGTGTGTCCCCCTTCCCTCCACATTAATAGAACATCAGGATTGAAAATATAATCATGAAGCATCATGAGGGCAGCAGAATTACATTCAATAAGCCACATGTGTTTCTAAATCAAAGATTTTGGCAAACAGTCTTGATTACATTTTATGATGGAGTTTTACCATTACCGGACAAAGGCAGTGACGTAAAGGAAATAATCTGGGATTTTAGTGGAGCAAATGATAGGGTATCTCACACCAAAGAATAATAATCAAAACTGGCCTGGAAATGAACACTGTCACAGGGACTGAAAACTGGCTGGAGAGCTATGAACAAAGTGCTGTGAAGGATAACAAAACCTCTACCAGAGAAACCGTATGAGGGACCAGGGTGCCTGGTCTTTGTTTCAGTCTTACAGAAAAACTGTGCCTAACATCCAAGACTTGGGGTAGCCAACCTGCAGGCTAGGGCAATGTACTCCCCAGAGCAAAGGACTTGGCCCTACAGCCTGCTTTCTGCTGCCAGCTGTCCTCAAAGTCTTCCAGGCGCAGGCAGGACATGAGCACCACTGAGAACAAATGACTAATGCTAGCAGTTATTCAGAAACATGAAAAAAATACATTGGGATGGAACAAGGGAAAATAGCTTTTTGCTTGGTTGGTTGGTTGGTTGGTGGTTTTTTTGTTATGCCTGGGAAAATATTCCTTGCTGTAGGTAGCTATAGAAAGTAAAGAGGAGGAAGTGATTATGAGGAAAGAAAACTTTAAATAGTAGCAAAAGCAAAGTTCTCAGAGATTTTCGAATACCACCATCCCTGCCATCCCTCATGCACTGCAGCTAAGATATCAGTGACTTTGTATCAGACACAATTATCCTACTGAGCTGCACTTCATTTTTTTTGGTTTATATTTATTGCTGTCCTATGACCAGCAGGATGAGGGAGGTGATTCTTCCTTTCGCACTCGTGAAACCCCACCTGGAGTACTGCATTCAGTTCTGGGGCCCCCACTATAAGAAGGATGTTGAACTGCTGGAGTGGGTCCAGAGGAAGACCACAAAGATGATCTCCCCTATGGGAGATGGGGGTGTTCAGCATGGAGAAAAGAAGGCTCTAGGGAAACCTTATTGCACCTTTCCAGTACCTGAAAAAGAAAGCCAGGAAGGGACCTTTTACAAGGGCTTGTTGTGCTAGGACCAGAGGGAATGGATTTAAGCTTGAGGAAGGCAGATTTAGACAGGATATTAGAAAGAAATTCTTTACAGTAATGGTGGTGAAACACTGGAACAGGTTGCCTGGGGGGGAGTCATGGAAGCCAGGTTGGTCAGAGCCTTGAGCAACCTGGTCTAGTAGAAGGTGTCCCTGCCCATGGCTTGAGGTTGAAAGTAGATGATTGTGGTAGTTTTAGGCTGTACCTTTAAAATTTACCACAGATCTTGAACAGAAAGTGGTAGAATGTAAATAAATCACCATTGGGTGTAAAAAGGAAAATAATGGTAAGTTCTAAACAATCCCATTGGACACACTATCAATAAAGTGGGGCTGTATATACTATCTTTCTCTCTTTCAGCTTCCTCACTCTGGGAGACACTAACTTGCTGCTGTCTGGCTTTGCTGACCTTGGCTGTGTTCTTTGTTTTGGCTGAGTATCCTAACAAAATAACTCTCTGCTCTTTTTTCTTGTCCCTTTGTGTCTAGGGGGTTAAGGAGCGGGGCAAGGAGTGGGAAGCTATTAGCAGCTCCCCTTTTTTTGCCATTATAAATTGCAAATACCTGTAAATATATGTAAATATTGTATATTTTTTATATGTTCATTGCATTTCATTGTAGACTGTAGCTGTGCTTGTAAATACAGATGCATTTGCTTCCAGCTGGGCTGGGCTGGCAATTTAATCTTGGTTTAGTTGGTTAGGTGGTGTTGGATGATAGGTTGGGCACGATGATATTGAAGGTCTCTTCCAACCTGGTCTGGTCTGGTCTGGTCTGGTCTGGTCTATTCTATTCTATTCTATTCTATTCTATTCTATTCTATTCTATTCTATTCTATTCTATTCTATTCTATTCCATTCCATTCCATTCCATTCCATTCCATTCCATTCCATTCCATTCCATTATTAATTTAGCAGGAGAATACTATAATTCCCTAACATGGTATTTATTCTGCTGCCATACATTAGGGTGTTCAAAGCCCTGAGTAAAAGAAGGAGCTTTCAGTAATCAGCCTGCTCTGATTGCTAGCTTTTCAGTGCAAGTCTCTGGAAGAGTAAATCATTGTTATCTCCATTGCCATGCACATAATTCATTAGCAAATGCTCATGTGCCAATTACACATCAATCCGTATACACCAATTAAGCAATGAAGCAACCAAAGCCACAGGCTGGTAAGTCGAGCTCAGCTTCTTCCTGCAATCTCTAAGGCACAGAGGTTAAAGAAATACCTTCTCCTCTTGGGTTAGGCAGCAGATGAAGGCATAGCAGAAAACACTTGTCCCCCTGCTGAGAGCTCTTTATCTACAGTGAGCAGCCACTCTTCCAAAAACACAGGGTGGCTATCCCAAATTAGAGGAGGTGGACACAAGGGGATATGGGGTGTGCTGTTGTCATGGGATGGTCAGGAGTGGCTAGGGTGGGTGAGACACCGCCAGCAGCTTTCTGTTTTCAGACTTTGAAATGAGGGAGAGACAGGCAGGGGCTGCACTATTCTGGCATATCATAGAATCAACAAGGTTGGAAAAGACCTCAGAGATCAAATCCAACCTATCACCCAACACCTTATAACTGCTAAACCATGGCTTCAAGTACCACGTCCAATCCCGTCTTGAACACCTCCAGGGATGGTGACTCCACCGCCTCCCTGGGCAGCACATTCCAATGGCCAATTACTGTTTCTTTGAAGAATTTTCTCCTCACCTTGAGCCTACACCTCCCCTGGTGCAGCTTAAGACTGTGTCCTCTTGTTCTGGTGCTGGTTGCCTGGGAGAAGAGACCAACCCTCACCTGTCTACAACCTCCTTTCAGGTAGCTGTGGAGAACAATAAGGTCTCCCCTGAGCCTCCTCTTCTCCAGGCTAAACAACCCCAGCTGTCTCAACCTCTCCTCATAGGGCTTGTGCTTGAGACCTCTCACCAGCCTCACTCCCCTTCTCTGGACACATTCAAGTGTCTCAATATCCTTCTTAAATTGAGAGGTTTGTTGCCCATACTGCATGCATTGGTGTACATGCACTTCAGCTGGGCTGCTGATTTCTCATCTAACTCTAGTTTATATCCCTCTCTCTCCTCTCCAGAGAGTTTGGTTTCATCACCCACCCCCTTCAAACCCAGTTTAAAGCCCTCCCAATGAGCCCTGCCAACTCTTGTGCTAGAGCCCTTTTGCCCTTTCTAGATAGATTCACCCTGTCTAGATCCAGCAAGTCAGGTGTGGTAAAAGTTGCCCCTTGATCAAAGAAGCCAAAATTCTGCTGCTGCCACAATCCCTTGAGCACTGAGGGGACTGAGCAGAACACCACTAGAGCTCCTGCCCCATCAATCAGTTGTCTGGGGGCCTTGAATTCCTTTTTGATTGTCCTGGTGTCCTTCTTATCAATCTCATCACTTCCAGCTTGGATTACCAGCAATGGGTAATAGTCAGAGGGCTGGATTAGTTTTGGTAGTCTACTGGTGATGTCCCTTACCCGGGCCACAGGTAGGTATCAGACTTCCCAGTAGGATGGGTCAGGATGACATATAGGACCCTCTGTTACCCTCAGGAGAGAGTCACCAACAACAATTACCCTCCTCTTTTTCTTTATGGTGCTAGTCCGGATGGTTGGTGGGGACTGATTTGCTTTAGGCATCCCCTTAGATGGTTCCTCTTGTGCCATCTAATCTACATTGCCCTCAACCTTCAGGGCCTCATACTTATTGTGCAAGGACAACGGGGGAGGCAAGAGGGCTGGGATGGATTCCCCATGTTTCTCCTAGCAGGGACCTGTACCCATCCCCACTATTTCCAGGGTCACCTCCCCCAACAGGCGAGGTCTGGAAAGCCTGCTCCCACACATCTAACGCCCTTTCGCATTCCCTTATAGTCCTGAGTCTTGATACTTCATCCTTTAGCTCAGCCACCAGATTGAGAAGATAATTCACTTGGTCACACCTCACACAGGTGTGGTCTCCTTCACCCTCCATTCCAAGTGCCAGTTTCCAGCAGTCTCTGCAGCTAGCAGCCTGGACACCTGCATGCTTGTGCACCAGCTCTGTCTGGGTACCTACTGCTTTTCTAGTAGCCTTTGGCTGAGTCGTTACCATGGCTGGATCTTGTCAGGCAGGTGAAATTAAGTTTGGGGATTTTTATTGTGTGTTTTTAAATATATATATTCCACCTGACTACTATATTTTGCCCAAGCTACCACAGAGGCTTCTGCACTCTGTTGGCTGACCGGGCACATGGAGCTCGCTGCAATCCAGCCAGAAGGCTCTCTTGCCAAGTGGTGGTCGCACAGCTTCGCTCTCCCATGTTTAAATTTGGCTGTTCAGCAGGTTAATGAGTCTGCAGGTGACCTTGATTTGCTGGGTGGTGTGAGGAGCTGGGGTTTAAGAGCTATGCTTTTGTGTTACAGCTTGCAGACCTGACATTAACTCTTCAGGTCAATAGGAGCAGCTCCTATTGGTCAGGAGGAAGTTTTACACAGAGAGAGTGATTGCCCACTGGAATGGGCTGTCCGGGGAGGTGGTGGAGTCACCATCACTGGAGGTGTTCAGGAGGAAACTTGACAGGGTGCTTGGTTGCATGGGTTAGTTGATTAGGTGGTGTTGGATGATAGGTTGGACGCAATGATCTTGATGGTCTCTTCCAACCTGGTCTATTCTATTCTATTCTATTCTATTCTATTCTATTCTATTCTATTCTATTCTATTCTATTCTATTCTATTCTATTCTATTCTATTCTATTCTCCACAAACCAGCACATCACCTAGCAAAGAACCCACTAAATTTCCCCATAAAGGCCTGCAAGAATGTGACACAGCTTTACACCGGCTCTCCAGCCTCCTCCCACTCATACGGCACTGGAAAGAGACATCTTTGATGTGAGGTAAGGAAACTTTCAGGCTGCTGGAGTGGTCTAAAGGGCCTGGCAGCAGGCAGGAAGCAGCACAGCTGCTGCTGTTTTGGGACCCAGGCAGTGAAGCAGCCAGGGAAATTGCAGCTTAAACTATTCATGAGCTGCAATGAGGGATTTTTATTACCCTGCCAAAAGAAACTTTTGAACTGAAGAGAATGGGAAAGGTCCTGCACTGACGTAATTCCAAGGGTTTCCACTGATAACAATGGAGGTATGCAACCATCTATCAACCTGCTTTCTGGTCATGGTTCCTTCTCAAACACAGTGTTACTCTAGAGTCTTCATTAGCATCACATTATAAAAATCTGTTAAAGAAATGCAGTTTGCAAGCATCTTGCATGTGAATGCAGAGGCTGAGGCTTCCTGAGCCACTTTTAACAGGTTTACATTCAGGTGGAGAAAAGGGAAAGGTGGGCTGCTGCTGACATTGTGCATGAAATAACCTTCCTCTGGCAGCTTTTTACTTTTCCTCATCAATCTAGTGAAGTAACTGTACAATTATGACATCTAAATAACATTGCAAAGAATAAAATAAAGTGAAAGGCCACAGTATGTTGTAGAACAAATGTGACATCAGAGCCAGCTCAACCTTTTGAAGGCAGCAGAATAGTTCCGACAAAAACACGTGCCATTATGTCATACTGCAAAGCATTAGGAATCCTGCAAAACCCAGACTGTACAGTTATACATATTTTCATTTCAGTTCATAGAAATGGATTTTTTTGCTATCTTGGTTATAAAACTGGCCTGATAATCCCATGATTTGGCCAAAACCTGTAATTCATTTGCTTTTCTTGACAGGCCTCTTACAATCAACAGTTTCCAGTGACCAGTAAGTCTTCGAGCCAACAGCAAACCTCAACTACATTTAAATGGAATGGAATGGAATGGAATGGAATGGAATGGAATGGAATAGAATTAACCAGGTTGGAAGAGACCTTTGAGATCATCAAGTCCAACCTATCATCCAACACCATCTAATCAACCAAACCATGGCACCAAGCACCCCACCAAGTCTCTTCCCAAACACCTCCAGTGATGGTGACTCCACCACCTCCCTGGGCAGCCCATTCCAATGGTCAATAACTCTTCCTATGAAGAACTTCTTCCTAACATCCAGCCTAAACCTCCTCTGGCACAGCTTGAGACTGTGTCCCTGTAAGGTGATCTTGTATTCAAGTTGTGTGCAAAATATTGTAATATATGGTAATGCTATCTTACTGATGGTATTCTTCTATTCTATTCTATTCTATTCTATTCTATTCTATTCTATTCTATTCTATTCTATTCTATTCTATTCTATTCTATTCTATTCTATTCTATTCCATTCCATTCCATTCCATTCCATTCCATTCCATTCCATTCCATTCCATTCCATTCTTGACACCATGCCTGAGGGTCTTCCAGAAGGAAAGCCTCCCTAAAAACTAGATCATCTAAGTACCATATTTAGAAACATCTGGAGAAAAAAAAAAAAGGAAATGAAAAAGGAAAAGAAAAAGAAAAAGGAAAAGAAAAAGAAAAAGGAAAAGAAAAAGGAAAAGGAAAAGGAAAAGGAAAAGAAAAAGAAAAAGAAAAAGAAAAAGAAAAAGAAAAAGAAAAAGAAAAAGAAAAAGAAAAAGAAAAAGAAAAAGAAAAAGAAAAAGAAAAAGGAAAAGAAGGAAAAGGAAAAGGAAAAGGAAAAGGAAAAGGAAAAGGAAAAGGAAAAGGAAAAGGAAAAGGAAAAGGAAAAGGAAAAGGAAAAGGAAAAGGAAAAGGAAAAGGAAAAGAAAAAGAGTCATGTTCCTTTAATAAAAAGGCATAATTTTCACCAAAGTCACTTGAATATGCCTCACATTAATTAGGGCTATTTTTCCACACTCTAGCCTTGTAACAGTTATAATGAATGCCTACACAATATTTATGTCACTATTTTTAGGCTGAGGGAAGATCCAGTTGTTCCTTTGCCAAGCTGACACTGCTCCCTGCTCACAGAGGCAGCCAGGCAAAATGGCCCAAAGGCAACCTATCCTCCTCGTCCAGGTCACTGACCAGAGGTTTGCTCACAATGGTCCCCGTGACAGCAACCCTGCAAAGACCATGCTGCTGCTGAGCAGACTCTCAGGACTGTGCCCTTGCCACCTCCTTGTCCCCCCTGCTGCACATGACATTCCTTGACTCAGCAGCACCGTGGCTGCCACCTCTGTGCCTTCTCTGACCCTTCATTTCCTTCCCACCCCTTCAGGTCCTCTCCTGCTGCTCCTCTGCCCCAAATCGTCTGCATTCACAGCAATGAATTTCTTCACTTTTCAAGCATCCTGGAGGAAATTTTTTTTTTCCAAAACAGATTAATTTTTTATAAGTATTATTTTTACCCTACTTTCCTTACCCAAAAAAAAAAAAAAAAGTTTTATTTTTAGCAAAGTTTACAACACAGTTTTTGTTTTGAAGAGTCTGGGAGTTATTACAGTAACAAGTTTTTTTTTTCCTCAAGCTTGCATCCTAGAATAATTCAAGTCCACAATTATCCTACAGTTTAGGTTTCGATTCACATACATGCACCTCAGTAACAATAATCTTTCTGTTAATAAGCACTAACCATTTAGCTCTGCTTGACAGCCAGGGCTCATATGCTGCTGGTTCAGGAGAAATCCTGGATCACAGCTTTCATATTTAGAAGTAAGTGTGATAAGAGTATTTGCTGGAATCTCATCTAAACATATACTATCCAAATACTTTAAAAGCCTTATACATATTTTTCTGGCTTCAACACATATAGTCACAGAATCACCAAGGTTGGAAGAGATCTCCAAGATCATCAAGTCCAACCTGTCACCACAGACCTCATGACTAAACCATGGCACCAAGTGCCACGTCCAATCCCCTCTTGAACACCTCCAGGGATGGTGACTGCACCACCTCCCTGGGCAGCACATTCCAATGGCTAGCAACTCTCTCTGTGAAGAACTTTCTCCTCACCTCGAGCCTAAACTTCCCCTGGTGCAGCTTGAGACTGTGTCCTCATGTTCTGATGCTGGTTGCCTGGGAGAAGAGACCAACCCCCTCCTGGCTACAACCACCCTTCAGGTAGTTGTAGAGAGCAGTAAGGTCTCCCCTGAGCCTCCTCTTCTCCAGGCTAAACCTCCTCTTCTCCAGGCTAAACAATCCCAGCTCCCTCAGCCTCTCCTCATAGGACTTGTGCTCAAGGCCTCTCCCCAGCCTCATTGCTCTTCTCTGGACACTTAAGAAATGTGAAACTAATACATTTTACCTTGTTAAATGTTTTTTCTCATCATAAGGAATTACAAAAGTTCTGGTAAAATGTTAAGGATGAACTACCAACCTCCCTGTGCCCCTCCACATGGCTACACCTTTCTTCAGCGAGTGAAAAAGGAGAGAAACATTTGTTTTGGAGGTGGGGTGTGAAAGGAAGAAAAACGTGCGTGTTGCCCTTACAAACAAAATGTATCCTGCTTTGGAAATTATGATTTAAGAAGGAAATGTACCAAATGGAAAGAATTCAGAGGACAAGACTTGTCAGAGGACCAGGAGCCTTCAACTGCAAGGAAAAGCTGAAGGATTTGGTATTGTTTAGTCTAGAAAAGATGATTTTGGGGGCATGGTGTCCAAATATGTAGAAAGTAGTTCTAAAGAGGAAGAAATAAATTCTTCACATCCCTTGGGCTTAGGACAAGTTGTCATAGGCTTAACTGAGGTGCTTCTCAGGCATCAGGGAAAATCATTCCCAGTTGTGGGTACAATGCAGCGACAGGCTCACAAGGGAAGCACATGCCCATCATCATCCATTTCTAAAAATAAGTTAGCCAGGAGGTCTTTAGAAAAACCTTAGGTAAAGCTGCTTGGTGCAAGGTTGGGTAATCTTCTGAGGCTCTTCCTGATTCTGCTTCCTATGATTATTGTGTGGGAGTCTTGAACAGTTTGGACACACTCCAAATCCATTGCTTTTTCCCTTAAAACTGGAATTACGACTTGAGAGGCAGGGGGGCTGTGGTGGGAGCCTAGGTCTCTACCTTGGGCACAACTCTACCCCACTCTTGCTGGCTACCCTTTTCTGGTAATCAATCCCCCTTGCATTACAGCAAAAGCCAAACACCCTCTGGAATGTTGACAGCCATCATTGTCCACATCAGCTGGAAGGTCAAGGAATTTCAGCTCTCACTGTATTGTGTTTGCATGTCAAGGTTTCAGTGGTGGGGAGGCTACAGGGGTGTCTTCTGTGAGAAGCTCCTAGAAGCTTTCTCAATGCCTGACAGAGTCAACTGGTTCCAGAAGATATCCACCTCCAGCCCAGGGAGGACTCCATGCCTGAGCAGGTGAATTAAACCAGAGGAGACTAACTCCATAGGAAACCCATGCTGGAGCAGGCTCCTGGCAGGACCTGTGGCCCTGTGGAGAGATAGGGCCACTCTGGAACAGTTTTTTGCTGGCAGGACTTGTTGGCTGGACTTGTGACCCTGTGGGGACCCACACTGGAGCAGTCTGTTCCTGATGAACTGCACCCCATGGAAAAGTTCTACCCTGGAGAACTGTCTCACATGGGAGAGACCCCCACACTGGAGCAGGGGAAAAATGTGAGGAGTCCTCCCCCTGAAGTGGAAGGAGTATCAGAGACAAAGTGTGAAGAACTGGCTGCAAATCACATTTCCTGTTCTCCTGTGCTGTTGGTGGGGAAGAGGTAGAGAAAATTTGGAGTAGTTAAACTTGAGAATAAGGGAATGGTGGAGAGATGTTTTAAGATCTGATTTTATTTCCTACTATCCCACTCTGATTTGACTGGCAAGAAATTAAACTAATTTTGTCAAGTCTGGTTTGCCCACAATGGAAATTGATGAGTGATCTCTCCCTGCCCATGAGCCTTTCATTATGTTTTTTCTTCCCCATCAATCTGAGGAAGGGAGTGATAGAGCAGCTCTGGTGGGCATCTGGCATCCTGCCAAGGTCAACCCACCATGCTCATATAACCCACCATTTAATCTGTAAATTGCTGGTGGTGTGGTTAGAGGCTGAGACATGCAGGAGAGCCAAGTCCTTGCTCAATGGAGTGCAGTGAAGTTTGGGCTCCCACCTTGGCTTACAGAAGCTGAAGATAGATACAGCAGGTTATACTGAGCGATTCAACACTGTGTACAAGAAAAATAGAGCCATTTCCTCCGGATCCCTAGTCAGCAGGAGGATGTCTAGCTCACTTTTTATTCATCTGAGTCAGTTTTGAAAGCATGTTATGAAAGGACAACTAAAAGTCTTGCCCATCATTTTTTTAATGTCTGTCATTCATGGCTTGACAGTCCCACAAGCTACTAGGAAAAGGAAGTTCTCTATGGTGAATGGAAAATGGTAAATCCAGGCAGGAATCAGAAGTCCAACACAATCCATCACAACGTTAAGAACACAAACTGACAAAAAATATGACCCTCTGGGTTCTTAAATACACTCGCAGTAAAATCTGTCTCAGTTGTGAATTAGAGACAAAGTGATGCCTAAAATAAATCCAGAGCCAAGCTGATAACGTGATGACTATTATGGATGAGTGCATGGTACACTGGAAAGCATCCCCTCTTCATGGGAGTTTCCTTCATGTTTCCTAAAAAGCCAACATCAACAGTCCACTTTCTGCTTGCAATATATTTAAGTCCCATCGGCCATAAAACAAAGATGCTCTATTCTTAATTCAGCCCCAGTAACTTCCCCTTCAAGTTACTACAAATGTTCCTGTTATGAATGTATAATTCTCACTGGGCACATATATGCCAACCTGACTCATGTTACCTCATTTATCACCCTGTGCCTCAACCCACTGAAATGGGAGTTTGGCTGTCTACAGGGCCGATGCTTTGTGGAGCTCCAGGGAGTCCATCAGCAACACCTGGCTATAACATAAAAAATCGTATAGGTTATTTATGATCTGTGTGCTTCTCAACCACAATTTCAGGACAAGCATCTGAAAACACCCCCTTATCAAATTTTAGGTGATAGGATGTCTTTTCTCAACAATACATTGATGAATAGAAACCAACCCCAGTGTTGATCATCACTGTAAGTGCTGTAGACTGTGGGTTTTCCAGGAGTCAAGCGGCATGATGGGTACAGTGAGATCCAAGAAAGCTCAAGATTGTACTGAAGAGATGACATATCTGAACACTTGGTGGATGTTTCCTAAAGCCATCCTCCCTTCTCTTGATGACATTTGCTTTCCATACTCAGGATTATGCTGCAGATTCATTTGAGAGTATTTCCAGCACTACCCATCTAGCTGAGAGCAAAGTTAAATGGCTCCAGGCACAAATGCTCAGATTTAGTTCAGAAATGTTACTCTCAAAGGGAAGAGATTAGGCCTTATCTTAAATAAAATGCTATCTTTTCATGTCTAATACTTAGCTGCTACAGTAGGTCCCTCATGGATGAATATCCAGTTAATGACTTAACTTTGCCTCGCAATATGCAAGTAAAAGATTGAACTTTGTACAGTGGCTGCAAGAAAATCTTCAGTGAAGGGAAACAAAAACTAAACAACCAAGATAATGCATAAAAATCAGAAATAAGGTTCAGAAGAGCCAGGGAAAATGTGAATAGCAGGAAAATTTGAACATCACTTGCTTATGGGTGGTGTTGATATCAGGCCATACACACACCGAGACGTTTGCACCAGTCACAAGCATCATACTAGTTTAGCTACACTGATTATAAAATCAAGCTTCATTAAATCAGAGCAATGCTTGCATGCAGGAAACATACAGTCCTTCAAAGGCAAGATTCCCTTTGATGCACTGGCCTTAATTTCACATGGCATATGTAATAAGGCTGAAAGGGATATTAAGAATTGCTAGGATCGCTGCTAGGTTCCTCTGTAAGGCTAGGTTGTAAAAGTCTTCCCTCATATCTGAGCAGCAGGTGTGGCTGTGGGATGACAGCTCTAGCTGACCATAACAGTGATACCACATGGAGTACCCAAAGCTCAGACTGTCCCAGTACTTGTGCTGTCCTAATTTCTACAGCAGAGCTGTCAGCTGGGGTTCACATTCAATGTGCACACTTTGTCCCTGCTGTTGGAAACATGCCACATGCTGCAAACTCAGACTCCACATTCACACAGGGCCACCCTGTATTTCTGGGACAGAAAGAGAGCAAGTAGATTTTTGTTTATCTGGCAGAACTACACAAGACAGAGGATCTAGCACAAAAGACCTTGCAAACGTTAGAGCATGGGAAGGGGGAGAGTGGAATATTTCCTCTTAAGGTGAACCTGTCTGAACAAAGCATCAATAACTGCTGTAACCTGAAATCCAGGACATTCATGAATTCTGCTTAGCAGCTATTCACACAGCATTTAGTAATTCCATTAGCAAGTTGCTATCAAAATAGAAGGGCAGGTCTTTGTACCTGGGCTTTCTTCTGCCCAAGCCCTCCAGGGTGACAGAGGATGCCCTCAGCTTAACACAACTTCTTTGGCAAGGAGCAGCATGAAATACTGTCAACATGAGCAACAAAGGATTCACACTGTAGGGTAAATACTTGCTGCTAGAGCTCCTATGCTGAATTTCATCATTCATTCCATCCATCCTTTTCTCCTTCTCCAATCTTTCAGCTCAGCTTTACTGCTTAGGTATGGCCCTATTTTAAGCTGTTCATAAAGCATGAGCACCATAAGATTCTAGGTGTTGGGATATTAAAACAGAAAGTTGTTGCATCAGATCTCATTGAAACACAGCTGCCTCTGAAGTTTCCAATTCAGCCCTACTGCATGGCTTTAATTGCATGAGGCATTTGAGAGGGTCATAAAATTAGTGCTCAGGCAAATGTACCCTTTGGGGGCAGATTTGGTACAATCACAATTGTTCAGTGCAAGTTAAGTACAGCTCACTCACTTCTGGCCTCACATAGTTCTTTGGATATCATGATTTTCTTGGAAGGGAATGTCTGCTATGCTAACGTGTTCGGAAAGCTCATAAAAGCTAGAGGTAGCTGTAGCCTTTGTATCTAGCATTTGCTAGCAGTTCACTGTGGGTTTCCCTAATGTGGCAGATTTACAGGGGTCATATTTCCATCTGGATGGGTTTGCCCATGAATAATTCTCCTCTGTCTTGTGCACAAATGTGTTTTTCCTGCAACACCCATATATTTCTCTGTTCCAGTCCACGCTCTGTCTCCCCAGTATTTTTCTTCACACAACACTGTGGCCAAGGTAACAGAAAGAAAATCTTTCTATGAACACTCATGTTATTTTCTGAGTCTTGTATGCCTTCTCTTAGGGCAAGGTTCAAGCGTGATTTTAGCTGGTGGTGATGAAAATTGGTACAATTTGAGGATGAATTGGTGCAAATATGTACTTTGGCTTTTCATTGTCCAGACCAGTATGGGTGAGAAACACCCAAGCTAATGTTAAAACTCAGACAGCATTGAGAGTATGAGAGGAAGTGCCCAGCAGATGCTTCATGACCTGCTCCGCTGCTTCATGCTGCTCTGGGCTGCAGAGTAACAAGGAGTTGGGGTGCTTTGAGCAGTGACAGCCCTGTCCCCATGGCTGCCTCTATATCAGCACATGTGGGAGTTTCTGCACTCCTGGTCAAGCAGTGAGGAAGAGACAGTGATTTTCCCATTGGGAGTCTCTGCACAGAGGCGGATATGGGTCAGGCAAAGGCAGCACTGAGGATACTGCACAGGCTGTGATTGCACCCTGTCCACAGCCTCTATCACACCACCCATCCTGTAAGGTCTCTCAAAATCCAGTCTAAATCCAATTAATAAAATTCTGATCTGCCAGAAAGAAACTGCCAGTTAAGCTATGAACAGTCCTTTGGGAGAACCTATTTTTCTTGTTTCCTGGTTTTGACATTTCTTAGTGGGTTGGTTGGTTTGTTTATTTTGAGGTTAATCACTGCAAGGCATGGGACCTGCTCACTGCCAGCATCACAACAGAGGTCTTTTTACAGTTGGGGTGCTCCAGGCTGCCTGTACATCACTGCTGTAACCTTCATGCTCCCTCCATGCCTCCATCATTCAGACTGCAGCGAGAGAAATTGAGGCTTGTAGAACCTTGCTGCCAAGTCACTCCTGAAAGTTCACATCTTGGGTGCTAAACTTCTCATTCACTTTTCAGGCAGAGAAGATCAAGTTATGGGAGAGTTAACACCAGAGAATACTTCAGCTAACAAAAACTTGATGGCTTTGTGTTTGCACATACAAATATATTTGTGCCGAAAGAAAGCTCCTCTGATTTTTCTCACCAAAATGGCAAGATGTTGACCTGTTCATCTTCAATGAAGAGCACACAAAATGTGCTCATGGTAGTAGATAAAAGAGCCTCCAAGCATGTATGAGCATTTTGGAAAGCTTATGTAATGTTTCCATTGGAAAACAAACATATACTTACAGCCCCATTCCCAAAATGTCACCAAGAATATCATCACTTGCAAATGTTTCTGGGGGGGAAGGTTGCCAAATTGCTAAGTATATTCTGGGCTTCAAATAGAAAATTTTGCGCTGTTTCCTTTCTACCCTGACAAATCTTTTCTTAGCCCTCTTGCAGAAGCTTGGAGACCTGCCTGGGGAGGGCATACCACTGGGTTGGGTGCTGTGCAGCAGTAATCAAAAACTCACCTCCCAGTTTTAAAGCCGTGGGCATTGTGCCAGGGGGAGCCTACGACTCTGCTTTTTCTCCACTTGCCACCAACTCCCCACAGGACTGGCACCATGGTGCAAGGAAGGGAAACAGGGACACAACCATGGGGATAGGAGCAGAGGGATGGAAGAACCTGTGAAAGCACTGGGATAAGGCATTGTCACCACCCAGCCTGGTGTATAGCTTGTGCTGAGGCCCAAAGACGCAAAAATCAGCTGACACAATGGTTTTTAGAGACACAGGCTTTAAAATGTTGAAAGGTGTTGGTTTGTCTTAGTTATGTATGACTGTCTGTAAATTAGTGCAGATACCAAGAATGCATCATTTCAAGGTTTTTAGGCTTCAGCTGAAAAGACCTCACAAACACAGTGAAGACAAAATGGTGCAGCTCCTGTTAGCATACAGAATACATACAAACCCCTGCCCTCACCATCCATTTCTTTTTCCAAAGGATATTATGAGCAGCCTGCTGGGCTTTCTGAGATTGGACACACAGGCATGATGTTATTGAAGAGCTATTTCCTAGTGGTTACAGATGTCCGTGGCAGTTTTGGTTGTGTTTGTTTATTTGGCTGGTTGGTTGTTTTTTTGGGTTAGGCACAGGGTAGGGAGAAAAAGCTAATAGTCAGCTCCAGAATGTCCCAGTGCAGGCAGAAGCACTCACACTGCATCCAAGGCTTTAATATTTGATTTCTTTACTTACATGATTCTAGTGACTTGTAGAAATGAGAGTGCAACGAGAGGGCAGGTGTCTACATCAATCTCAACAAAGAGACTGCTGAAGCGCTAACACATGGACACGCTGGGCTACGTAACATGGAATCAAATTCATCATTTACTGCTATTTCAGTTGTATATGGCGAGAGCAGCCACCACCAAGTTACGGAAGCAGCACATACATTTCTGTTTCCAGAAGAACCAGCCTGAGCTCTCTAGATGAAAAATAACCTTGTTAAACCTGGATCAATTCCCAATCCAGTTCATCACAGGAATGCAAAAACTCTTCTCACAGAAGGAAAGCAGTAGATACGAAAAGCTGCACGGGATGGCAGATCTCTCTTTTTCTGCTTTTTCAGTGATCAGCATGGGAGAAAATGCATGCAAAGCCTGTGACAGCTGGAACAGCTGGAGATAAAAATATCCCTCAAAAAGTGTATAAAGACAGGATTATAAAGAACCTCTTGGGCAATCAGAAGCAGCCCTTTGCTCTTGAAAACAATGTATTTAATGAGAGTATACAATAACATACAAATATGACTGTCATATCAGACTGGCACTGTCCAGGGAGCTATGCCTTCTGCTGCTGGCTGTCGGGGCTCCTTCACAACCTCCTCTTATGATCACTGTAATCAGCGTACTTACTCCCATTCTCCAGCTTAGATTTATTTATAGCCTATTTACACTCATTTGTTCCTGAGCCAATGCCATCCATTAGCTGAACTAGTGGTTCCTCCTCCTTATTATCCACGGCTTTCTGGTGCACAATAGCACCACCTCAGCCTTCTCCGGATTGCCCCAGCACACTTAGAGCCTGTGCTGTCATGGCCACTTTCACCTTCTGCCAGGGACACCAGTACCTATATCTGCACCCAACCTGCTGCTGGCTCCTCAAATGGGGACCATCCCGGGAGGGGTCTGGAGAGGGCCACGAGTTGTGCCGACCTGCCTTCTGCAGGGAGGTGGTAGGGGAGGGTAATCCTGGCGCAGCGCAACACCCGCCTCAGTCCTGGGATCACGCAACACTCTGCCAACATCTGAAACCCGGCAACGCCCACCCCAGCCGCGGAACCCCACAACACCCACGCCGCGCCCCGGGGCCCCGCTGCACCCCGCCAGCACACAGCCCGTGCCCGTGCCCACGCCCCCGCCCCCGCCCCGCCGGTCCCGCTGCGAGCGCCCCGCCTCCCCACCGCAGCAGCGCGCGCAGGCGCGGGACGAGGCCGCGCGCCCCCTCCCCAGCACCAGCGCACTCTCCCCAGCCCCTGACTCGCGGTGGCGGCGCACGCGCGTGGCGTGTTTTCCCCGCCCGCTCCCACGGAGCGGGGCGCGGACCTGCTGGGGGGGCGTGGCCTCGCAAGCGGAGCTCCTGTCCTAGGCGTGTCCCCGGGTGGAGGCGTGGCCGCAGGGGGAGTGGCGCGGCGCGGCGCGCCCTGTCCATGGTGCGGGCGGCGGCGCGGGTGTCCCCGCGGCGGCAGGGCGGCGGCGTGGGGCTGCATGGACGTGATGTCCCCGCAACAGGAGCACCTCGGGCCGAGCCGCTCGTCCTCGGTGAGCGGCGAGGGCAGGGGCTTCGTCGCCGTCGATAGCAAGAAGGTGAGGCTCCCCTCCCTGGAGACCCCGCGGGAAGAAGCCCCCCAACCCCCGGAGCCCCCCGCGGAGCAGCGCTTTCCCACCGGACACCTCACAGTTCCATCGCTCTGGGTCCTGCGCCGTCGCCTCCGGGGCAGCTGGCCGGGGAGGAGCTGCCGGGGGAGCTGGGGCTGGGGATGTCCGCGGGAAAGGGTCGCCCCGGGGAGTCGGGGATGCGGCGATGCCCGGTGGAACTCACGGGGCTGTGCCGAGTGGATAACCCAGGGACCTAAAGGGAGTTTTTGCACGGATATCTCGGGAGCAAAGGGAGGCTGCTGTCTGGATGTCCGGGGTAGGTAAGGAGCACTGCAGGGTAGGTGTCCCGGGAAGCTAGGGAAGGGTTTGCTGGGTGGTGGTCGGTGGAGCCAAGGGGCTCTGCTGCTTGGATTTCCCGGCGAAATGGGGAGGTTTGCTGCATGAATCCGTTGCGGAGATCAGGGGGGTTGCTGCATGGATGTCCTGGGGAGACCTAAAGAGGCGCTTTGCTGGATGGATGTCTGAAGGTTTTGCTGGATGGATATCAGAGAGAGCTGGGGGGGGAGGTTTGCAAAACGATTATCCGGGCGCGCTGAGAGGGATCTGCTGCATGTGTGTCTGTGGGGAGCAAGGGAAGGGTTTGCTGGAGCTGAGGGGCTTTGCTGGTTTCTCTGGCACGTGCTTTGAACAAGAGCAATGTAAGAGCAGCTTCCCAAAGAAGCACCTTGCGCTGGCTAGGTATATCACAATCAAAGAGCGTTGTTGCATCTTCAAAATTGGTTGTAAAATCTGTTTCATGTATCGAATTGCTTTGCAGCATCTGACACGATCAAGTGCAAGATGCTCACTTTTGTGTATAGCCAAGTACATTTCCCTGCTTTATATTTAGCTGTAACAAATGAGCTGCAATAACCACATTCTTCCCACTGTGTAAAACAGGAACTCTTTTTTCCCCTTTTTTTTCTCTTTTTCTTTTTTTTTTTCCCCTTTGGCTTTTCAAGTGCTGTAGTGCTTTTCTATCCAAAGTAATGCTGGTACCTTCCTACCTTATTAATTTTGCCTCACAATGACATTTAAATCTATGCATTGCCTTGTCTTTAGAGGTTCACAGTGTTGACTGCCAAATAGGCTGGCAGGATTAGAATGACTGGCCAGGTTATGGTGTGCTTTACTTAACATCTGTCTGCTTGGTGACATGAATTTAGGATGTACTGGTGGCTGAGTTTGTGTCCAGTCTTGCCGCTGGTTAGGGCTTTGCTGACCATGGCACAGTGGTGTGGAAAGGAGCCCTGGTCCCTCTCTTCCTCCCTAAGTGTCTCTTCAGACTGGGGAGCAATGCTTTTCATTTCTATAGGATGTGTCTGTGTGTACTGTGTCCCCACTAAGGCATGTACTGCTTCAGCCTGACTGCAGCCCTGGGGACCTCATCTCATGGCAGGTGCTGCCAATGGTGAAATGGTTGCCTGGAGAGTGTTCGGCCAAGATTTCTATCACACTTTGCTGCAGTTAATACCTGATCAGTTTCTGAAGAGAGAGTGTGATATACCAACATGAAGTGGTGGAGTACCTTCTGCTGCCTAGCTGGACAAAATGATGGAGTAGGTTCTCACCCTGAGTACTGTGATCTAACTTGAGATGGCTGAAAGTATGGCTGAGGTATTTTTTTATCATTTCCTTCATTCTTGCTGAAGACAAAGTACCACATACCTTCCAACCTGCCAGAGCTATGATGCTCAAGTACTATGAAGATGAAGAGTATTTTCTTACAAGTTTTAATTAATGATTCAGCATTCTGAAGACAAATATTAATGGTAGCACTTGTGTTTCCTATTCCTGCTCCAAAGAGCCCACAGTTGAAGGAACACAGACCTTGCTTTGCCAGTGCTGACAAGGGAGCAAGGATATTATATTTTACAGATCTTGGTAGTCCTGTTGGAATTCCTCAGTGTGGAGGCACATGCCCGTGGCTTGGACAGCAGCACTGTGTGCTAGGTTAGGAACTGGCTGGAGGGCCATACCCAGAGAGTGGTGGTGAATGGTGCCACATCCAGCTGGCGGCCAGTCACTAGTGGTGTCCCGCAGGGATCAGTTCTGGGTCCCATCCTGTTCAATATCTTTATTGATGATCTGGATGAGGGGATTGAATCAGTCATCAGTAAATTTGCAGATGACACCAAGTTGGGAGCAGATGTTGATTAGTTAGAGGGTAGAAGGGCTCTCCAGACGGACCTTGACTGGCTGGACAGATGGGCAGAGTCCAACAGGATGGCATTCAACAAGTCCAAGGGCCAGGTGCTGCACTTTGGTCACAACAACCCCATGCAGAGCTACAGTCTGGGATCAGAGTGGCTGGAGAGCAACCAAACAGAAAGGGACCTGGGTGTACTGATTGACAGCCAGCTGAACATGAGCCAGCAGTGTACCCAGGTGGCCAAGAAGGCCAATGACATCCCTGCCTGCATCAAGAATAGTGTGGTCAGCAGGAGCAGGGAAGTCATTGTACCCCTGTACTCCACACTGATTAGGCCACACCTTGAGTCTTGTGTCCAGTTCTGGGCCCCTTAATTTAAGAAGGATATTGAGACTCTCGAAGATGTCCAGAGAAGGGCAACAAATTTGGTGAGGGGTTTGGAGCACAGGCCCTATGAGGAGAGGCTGAAGGAGCTGGGATTGTTTAGCCTGGAGAAGAGGAGGCTCAGAGGAGACCTCATTGCTCTCTACAACTACCTGAAAGGTGGTTGTAGCCAGCCAGGAGGGGGTTGGTCTCTTCTCCCAGGCAACCAGCACCAGAACAAGAGAACAGAGTCTTAAGCTGCATGAGGGGAAGTTTGGGCTCGAGGTGAGGAGAAAGTTCTTCACAGAGAGAGTTGTTAGCCATTGGAATGGTCTGCCCAGGGAGGTGGTGGAGTCACCGTCCTTGGAGGTGTTCAAGAGGGGATTGGATGTGGCACTTGGTGCTGTGGTTTGGTAGTCATAAGGTGTTGGGTGACAGGTTGGACTTGATGATTTTTGAGGTCTTTTCCAACCTTATTGAATCTATGATTCTATGATTCTATGCAGCAGGGGTCCAGATAGAAATCCTCCTGCAGAGAAGCAGCTTGAGACCCTGGCTTGGCCATGCAGCATATGGCAGCTTTTCACACCACCCACTGTCAGCATAGACAGCAACCAACATCCAGCCAAGCACTTAACTGCTTGTCCACAGTAGTGGTGCTCCCTTGAGATGTGCCATCGCTATGTGCCTGTCTGGGGAAGAAGATGCCTACCTTTATGCATGTACAACAATGCTCTAGTTGTAATGTTGCCTGGATATCAGTGACAGTTCATATATATATATTTATATATATTTTGCTACTTGAGTCCTATGGACTCTGTATACACCTCTGTTTTGTCTTCCAGTCCTTGCCAAAGCATTGTATTTTTTCACAATACAGACATTCTTCTTTACTGTTGGGGAGATTAGATGGCTTGTGTTGGTTAAATGGAAAAATATGTTGGCAAGAAGTCAGCTTTGGTACTGGTGACACAGCATGTCAAGTTCAACAATTTTGTTTCACATATGCACTTAACATAAATCACTCTCTGGCACAAATACCCCCAGATAGGGGATGCTGACCACTGAGCCTTCCTTCCGTTTTATTATCGTGACTATACCTTTCTCAGACAAAACGTATTTAGCTGAGATTTACTACATTGTTCTGTGGTTGTCTGAACTCCTACTTTATCTTCTCCTTGGCTAAAGGATCACATGCTTGATCATATCAAAGGACCAAGAGACAGAAATTGTGTAGGAATTCTCTATGTATTTTGTGTGACCGTTTAAACTAATTTCCTGGAAACCGAGTTCCTTTCATTTTCTTGGCATGCGGAGTGATCTGAACTGCTAACCTACCTCACAGACACTGGGAGGTTCTCTCTATTTAATGCTTACAAGGCACTGAAGACACCCTGCTAAAAGGTGACATTGAAATGCAGTGTTTCAGTTAATGCTTTTTGGAAGGTCTGGACCAGATTCCTTCCAAGGCTGGACTTCTTGGAGTCACTGGACTATGTGTAGCTGACCTACAGAGAAATTTTGTCCTGACTGCTTAGTTCAGTAACCAATACCAGTAAATTGATGCAACTCTGAAGTGGATTGAAGTAACATGAGTAAGGGTGATTATACTGATGGAGCTTATTTCTACAAATTTATCAAAACAAACAATGCAGCAGAGACATCTTTTATGCCAGTGTAACTGTGTCAGCAGTAGCAGCTGTCGTCATTTGATTGTATTTATAACTTCCTGGTGCTTTACCTCACTCTTCTTAGTGGGCTGGATTCCAACCCTGAATATTTTACACAAGGCAATGTAACTCTCAGGATTTTTTTGCTGCCTCCTTGAAGATTTCAAGTAACTACTTATAATGCTTCAGAGGCTTGGCAATTTTTAATATTTACTCATGCAATGTGTGCAAAAACAATTAACCATTTTTGCACAGTAAGCGAAATAGTATTTCTGCTTCGAGGCTTGAAATATGGTATCCCATCGCTATAAAAATGCATTTCTTTGTGATTCCCATCACAAATGCAGCAACCATTTATTAGCATGGAAAGGAGACTTAAAGTGTTCCCCAGTTGTGTAATAAATGGATACAATTCAAACGTTGGAAGAGTAAAGGTAGTCATACATAACCTTCATCCCTTTACTGGTTGTCTTACTCCACAAAGATTAATTGTGTGTTTGCTCTTATGTATATGGTTTTTAACATAAAGCTCCTTAAGCAAAGATTTCTTCTTCCTCTCTGTCCTGTTGACTATGATCCTGGCTGAGGGTCTGGTGTTTTGCTTCCCAAACCACACCTATTAGCGCTGGGAATCTTGGCTCTTCAGGAACAGTTCTGTCACTGTTCAGTAAGGTGATGTGCAGTTCCTGTCATCCCACAGACAAGTCCTGTAGAAATTCTACCTCTGAGGAGTACTGAAAATGCCCCTATTTTATTGAAATCATCCACATAGTTGCTCTTTAAGTTGAAATCACCTTGGCAGGCTGTGCTGGCTTATGATAACTTACTGTTGTGATGTACCTCCTAGTGCTGCTTTAACTATGAGCTAGCATTAGCAATGCTTCCTCTGTCTGTCCCCAAGAGAAACTGGAAATTGTACATGAAGCAATGTGTTCTAGTTCTTGAGTTTCCTAATCTTGCTTTGTTGTGGGATTCTTTTATCATCCCTCTTGGTGGCAACAGCAAAAAGAGGGACTTGGCAGATTGTGTGAGATCTAATACCCAAGAACTGTATATATCAGATTGTCACCTGTTTACTTAATGCTACTTGAAGTATCCATGTGGAGTGGGGAGAATCTCCTCTCTCTGTCACCTGTAAGCTGCTTCTGAGAAAGCCTTGCTGTGCAGACACTGGGGGAGAATTGTGTCCATGTGTTAACCTTCCTGCTTTATGTCAGCTTTCATCAAAACCGCCACAGAGTTGCTAGTATGAGCACTGTGGGTGCAGTGCAGCTGACAGTAGGACTCAGGCAACATATTCAATGCTCCTTTCTTCCACATATTTAATAGTCTTCCACATCTCCATCTTTTGATGTAGATGGGTGAGATCTTTTTTTAAGACATCCATATCAGTGGTGTGAAAGATTTGTAGCTTTTGGGAGGTAATTGGTAAAATACCTTTTGCTCCCAGTTTCAATCATCCATTTCTCTGCCTACTCTGAGATGGCCTCCAAGTATCTGTCTTTGCTGTGCTGCTCTTCCATGGTAATGTGCTTTTGCATCCACTCTATTGATAGCTTTTTCCTCTTGGGCCCCTGCAATTGTTTTCTCCTTGATTATCTATCCAAAAATGGCTTTCTTTTTAGGTAAGTCCTTATAAGTAAAAGTATTCTGCCAGCATAAACAAAAGCACATAGTTTTGTCACCTGCTCAGCCTTATAGTAAATGGGCTCTCTGTGGGACCTAGACAACTCTGCTGCCTGAGCCAGCAGTTCAAAAGCAGTCATCTTCTCACCCTGTTTATAAGGGCTCAGGAATGTTACAGGTCAGTATAGGGCCATTTTTTTGCTTTACCAAAGTATGAGATTCTTGTTATTTGTGGTATTTTTAGACAACCATATCCTGTAAGTCTAGCAAATACTGGGTTATAGCATGTAGGAAAAAATTATATTTGCCTCTCCTAAGTAGCTCAGTCATACAGGGGAAAGAGAAATGCCTAGTGGTCCTGGAAAATTAACTGCTAGGTGCTGAGGGTTTTTTTTTTTTGATTGTTAGGCAGTTAGTTGAACTTTGCCTTACAGTTTTTGCTAAATGATTCTGTTCTCTGCTTTGGTTCATGTCTGGCTAAACCGGAAGTGTGTGCCACAGGAAGGTTTTGTTGCTCAGAAAAGAAAGAGAGTTTGCGTGGGGAAAATGCCCCACTAGGGTTAGGGTTAACTGAAATGATTTCAAATAGTAGACTTTGTTAAAGCCAGACTTCCTTTCATTAGAAAAATAAGGCAGTGTAAGGGAGTGCTTAGGCACTTGAGTGCAATCCTCAGCTCATGGTATCAGCACATCTGAGTGTTGTCCCTGTCACCCAGTTAAATGACCCAGGCAGATGTCCCAGCCTTGACCCACTTCTGGAGCTGGGAGCCTGAAATCCTTTCATCTCTAGGGAGGCTTTTGCAGGGGTGTCTGCACATTGGTAAGGAGGCATTTGTGCTGTGTTCACCTGTCAGTCAGGAAAGTAATGTATTTTTCTACTGTTCCTTATACGAATCTCTTAAATAGACATCAAGTAATTTCATCTTTTCATCCTGAGCTCAAACTACTTTGTGAGAAGACAATTGTTCCCCATGTTACTGAGCTCCCAAATTTGTCTTTTCCCTGTCCTTTGTCAGACAGCAGGGAGAGGGTTGATCTGATTAATTCCATTTTCTTGGTTGCCTTAGTTTTTTTTTAGCAGTCAGTAGAGGAAAACAGTACTTCTAGGACAAGATGAACTATGTGCTAAATGTATCCTTTTCTCTCAGTTGACTACAAAAGGAACAGAGAGATAATGGCTCAGGTGTGCAAGTCTGAGGTTGGGTGAGAGAAACCCTCCTGCGTGTCTCTGACCATCTTATCAGTCAGGCACCATGAGCAGTGTGCTCTAGGGAATCACAGCACACAGCCCCTGCATTAGGCTGCCTGCTTCGACCTCCTACACCTTTGCAGCGGGATATCAACTTACTGTGTGGATCTTCTCTTCTCTAGATACTTGAAAATATTATAAATGTTGTATATCTGCTACTTACTTGGCATCACAAAAGAAATAGTAAATACCACTTCTTTTTTTCCCCCCACATACTCTTTATTTAATTCATGCTCTGCCATTTTCTTTCTAAGCTTGATCTAGAGAAGTGACATACCCACAGTTGGAGAGAGCGCTTTATCTTCAGTTCCATTTTGTTTTGGAGGATGTCATGCAGGTGCTGTTCTGTGTTACCTTTTCCACAGAATGGGGATTATGATGATAATTTGGCAATATACTAAGTTCCATAAGTTCCATAATTCCATGCCATTGCAACTGTGGGAAAAAAATTAATTGAATTCTGGCAGTTAGCAATAGATATTTTTTTTTCCTCCAGCCAATTGCTTGTGAGATACTTGTGAAAGTTTTACTGCAGTCCATAGGGATTCTGATTCCTGAGGAGAGACAGCATATTTTCAAAGATGCTTTACGAGGTTACTGTCCTCAGCATGGTGGGCTGATCTGCTCATAAACCACCTACAATCACAGTTTACAAAACAGTGATTCAGAGTGTAGGTCTGATCATTATCTGCTGTAAATTCATTCTTTTGAAAGCTATAGCCTTATGTCTGTTTATAACAGATGAGAAATTAGCCAAATACTAAAGTGTACCACCAGTCCAACAACTGAAAAGGCAAAAGGTTTTGTTTCTGTTAAAAAAGGAGTCAAGACAACCACCCCCAAAAATGCTGAAAGTATGAAGTTAAACCTGAATCAGAGGGGAGATGGGCAAGAACTGAAGCTTTTGAATATGAGGAAGGCAAAAATCACTCCAGTTGGTCCTGACTGATACAAGATTATGATCTTTGCACCTGGCACACTGTAAACATTCATTATGGATACTGATTTTATGATAGATTTCACAGGGGTGTGACTCAGAAAGCAAATATGAGGATTTCTCTTTGTTGACCCCTGTAATATTTACATGAAAAAAATGGGAGGTTACGATGTGGGACACGTATTGAGAAATTCTTCTCTGTGTCCCACGCTTAGATAATTGGTCACTGCATCTCCTTTTGCTCCCAAACATCTGTTTTCACTACAGCTGTCCAGGATGCATCTCCTTTTCTCTCCACTGCCAGGGTGACATTTCTGCACATGTAAATGCAGAGTGAAACTGAGGAGACCAAGCATCTGGGTCCAGCTTAGCCAAAAATTGTTTTGTCCTCTTTGTTCTCAAAGTAAATCAGTTCCAATTATCATGAGGGTCATGTATTTTCTCTTCCTGAACTCTACACATAGCAAAAAAACCTCAAACCGCCAACAAACACGTTTATATTTGTAGTTAATTTCTCTGTGTAATGTTTGCATACAGCTGACCTGACTCTTTGCACTTCTACTCTGAAAAATTGCCTTTTCCAAATATTAATGGGCATCCATCTAGAATAAACCAGGTTGGAAGAGACCTTCAAGATCATCGCGTCCAACCCATCAACCAATCCAACCCACCTAAATAACTAAACCATGGCACCAAGCACCCCATCAAGTCTCCTCCTGAACACCTCCAATGATGGTGACTCCACCACCTCCCCAGGCAGCCCATTCCAATGGGCAATCACTCTCTCTGTAAGAGAGATCATCGGTGATCTTTTTATGCTTTAAGGCTCTTTTTTTATAAGCTTTGCTTAATAACTTAGGTCTGTATTAAGGAGCTGCCTGTAGAGGCTGTGGAATGTCATCCTTCGAGTCAATACAGATCTGGACTGAAGGCAGTCTGGAGCATCGTACTTGAAAGGATCCTGTTTTCAGCAGGTCCACAGAGACTGAACCGAAAACCTCCTGGTGTCCCCTCCAACTTGAATTTTTCTATGACTCTCTGCCAGTCATTTGAGCTCCTGTTAAAGTTGTCATAGTCTTAATCTTTACCTTGGTCCTCAGATATTTAAGTCGACTGGAATCTCACTGCCACAGGCACTATTCAATGTTGTTAAACCAAGCATGAAAAAATTTGCCATGGCTGAGATTATAAAGTGCTGCATTTTTTTTAGTTGCTTCCTTATCAGACCTGAGAAACCAAAGGATTTAAGATCTCTTTGAAAACATAATCAAACCTCCACTGCGTTCACAGGAGCTGAGATGCTCTACTTCTAGCCACCCCCTAAAGCCACCTGCCTAATAATTATACTTGCAGTAAATTTCCAATTGGTAGTGGATGCCTTATATAAACTCCTACAAAAAAAAATGCTGGTTGGAGGAAATCTGTGACTTGTCTTCTGTAGGATGTTAGACTGCATTGTTACACAGGTCTATTTTTGCTTTCATGTTTGTAGATACGCTGCTTTTTAGAATGCTCAAAAAACTTCACAGATTTGCTAGAAGTGAGACAACTGATCTCTTTCACTAGAAAAATTTAGCATAGCTGGGTTTTTTTCCCCTCAAAACTAGCAAAAGCAGGCTTTTATTTCTGATCAGGCAGAAGACAGCTAAATGCTCCCAGGCTTAATTTATCAGTCTTGAGAAGCTTATTGTTTTAAGAAAGAAAGAGGGAGGAAGGGATAATTTTTAAAGGTGAATTGACAGGTGAATTTGTAACAGTTGCTGTGCAATAGCTGTAACTAAGTATCTGACAAAACAATCATGCTCTCCCTAAATAAGAGAGGAATCAAACAAATGACACAAGAAATGCACTGTGATGAGTAAAAGAAATGCACTTCTCTAAAGCACGTAGTACTGTAGAATGCCCTTTCACTGAGGGGAGCACACTGTGCATCTGCCCAAACAAAACATGTGCCATGTCCAGCACATACATTGGCAGAAGAATCAGATGTTCCCTAACATATCCACTCCTGGTAGTCAGTGGATATTTTTAGTATAAAGGAAAAAAAGTCTTGCTTTGCCATTAGCTGAGAACAGAGACTTCATGACTGTCAAAGGTTCACTTGTCTGACTGCTCTCAGCAGTTACCAGGCTGGTTTAAGGGACTGCTCCAGCATTGGATACTTTCCTGTCAGGGTTTCGTTTCAGGAGGAGTTCATCTGCAGTGCTTTTGTTCACCAGTTTGTTCTGAAAAAATATTTGAGCTAAAAAAGGTAACAACCACCCTTCTGGTGGAGGGTCAGTGAGAGGAGAGGTCATGCACCTTGGCAGCAGGCTGCGCAACCGGTTCTAAAGAACAGCTCCAAAGTTAAGGCCAGGACTCCTGAGTCCTGCTTCTGGCTGTAGGTGGGAGAGGTTACAGTGATGAATACACTTGTGTTCAGGGAAATAGTTGACAATTTCTACCTTCAGGGAAAACAGTCCTGTTTGTTTTTTTTTTTAATGGTAATATTCAACTTCAATCAGTGGGAATCCATGCTCCCTTGCTAGCTACTGTCATTTTCATCTCTTCCCTATGCTTTGTCATTTTGTTGGTTGGTTGGTTGGGTTTTGTTTCCTGCTGCATTCTCTGTCTTTGAGTGTCTCTTTCTGCCCATTCACTTCCTAGTTCTGTGCTTAGAACTGTCCTTCCTCACTTTCATGTTTTGTCCCATACGCAGTCAGGAATGAAACAAATGTCATTTTTGACTCTTGAGGGACAAGATGTAATGCTCCAACTAGATTAGCAGGGAAGGAAAATGCCTTCATTTCTGAAGATCTGTAAAAAAACAGGTATCCCAGTCTAGCATGTACAGTTAAGTGGGCAAATCTAAAGCTTAATTTATTGTAAATGTCAGACCTGACACAGAAGTATATGAAGCATTTGAAATTTGAACCACTGTCTGATTATTTGATACATGTAAAGTACAATAGATTACTAGGGGGCAAAAAGTGATTGAGAACAAACTGCAGGTATTTATTTCCTGTGTGCAGGTATCTGTGCGTAGACCTGAATTATCAACTTTTCTTTATCACTGGCTTTCTGATTGTGCTTCTGTTTTTCTCAGGATGTCATACTTTACAACTGTTTTCTTCCTCCAGGGTTTCTGAGGGCAATAACTCAGCCTTTTTTCCTGTGGTCTGAAATTGGAGTCCGGCTGTGACGGGTCTGTGTCATGCAGTTATTGTTCAGAATTTCACTTACTATTTCATTCTGTTTTCTCTTTTCAATCAGAAAATGAAGAGTTTGGCCCAAAGACGCCAGTCTGCACCATCTTTGATCTTTGTCAAAGCACTTAACAGATCTAGATCAGTCTCAAGGTGAGTCAATGTGTTTTTCTGTCTATACTGTTCTGCCGTTTCTCAGTCTTAAACTTGAAATATTGTTGAGCTATTGTCCATACCAGGTTGTAAAACACAATTCAGGCTGCTGTGTAGCTGTGCAGCTATAAAGGCTGCTGAAAGATGTGATAGACCCAGCCCAGACACTGTCTGATCTGCTAGAGGGGGTTTCCCCAGTGGTAACACACTAATCTGTCTACACCCAAATGGGCAAGCAGAGCTGCTCTGCAGGTTTCACTTGAATTTAAGAAGAAACTTCTTTACTTTGAGGGTAATGGAGCACTGGAACAGGCTGCCCAGAGAGGCCCAGAGAGGCCCAGAGAGGCAGAGGTTGTGTAGTCTCTCCTCCTCTGGAGACTTTCAAAACACACCTGAATATGTTCCTGTGTAACCTGATCTAGGCATACCTATATTAGCAAGGGGGCTGGACTAGCTGATCTCTGGAGGTCCCTTCCAACCTCTACCATTCTGTGATTCTATGATTCAATTAGCAATCAGACATGCAGCATTTGGGCTGCTCAGTTCTAATTAATTTGTGGCTAGTTGTGATTGCCTGCTGTGGAAGATGGCATGGACAGAAGATGATGAATGTTTCCTACTTTTTGCCTTGTACACTTATGTGATGACGTGCATAACTTAGGACTGGTTGTTGAGGAGCTGTAGAGTTTAATTTGAGCTAAGTTTCTGTCATGAACTGCTGCATGGTACAAACTCTCTGTGGCTCTGTAAGCACCTTCTGGTTTAGGACAATGCTGTGGGCCAGGCTCTAATGGTCATAGCCTTCTCTCACCCGGCATTAGCCACTTGTGAGGCTGTGTATGTGGGTGTGTGTTGGTGTGAAGCATTCAGCACTTTTTCTCATCTTCTGCCAGCTGTTCCCTCCCTACCCCAACCTAAAGCTACCATAGAAATGGGAGTTTCTATGGAGCTAGTCTTCTGGCAGCCCCAGCCCTGACCTGCCATTTGAACCACTCCACATATATAACTTTTGTCTTCCTGCCCTACAGTTCATTAGACTTTAAACTCACACAACTTAAGTGTTTATCGAGAAGCGAACCATCTGGTAGGCTGTTGATGCTTCCAGCTGAGCGGAGCTCTTTATGAAGAAACATTATTGAGGGAAATTAAGATACTGCTTTGTAAGGAATACTTTTTCCGACTCTGTGGTGTGTTAAAAAAAATCAGTATGTGAATTTTGGCATTTTCTGTGTGTTTAATCTAACCAATGCCTGATTTCGTATTTGTCGCCATGCAGAATCCTACAGCATTTCAGAAACCCGTGAAAGTGTTCTGTGAAAAGATCAGAGTTTCAAAATAGGAAAGGAAAATGAGTTGAAACTGCTTGCAGGTCTTTTTGCTGGCTGTGACATAAAAGAGGAAACTTAGAAATGAATTCCTAAAGGCATTTGCACCTTTTTGTGTAGTCTAGTGGCATGAGCCTAGGACTGAGAGCCAGTAGCACGTGTTCTGGTTCTGTCTGTAAAGTTTCTTCTGTGGCCTCTCTTTGACTTTGTTTCCAGGTGTTTGGAGTAAGCTGAATGGGTATTTTGTAATCACTTCATGAGAATACTGAAATAGTTTAGTTTGTCTGTACTACTGTATTTATTCTTCACTTACTGTTATTTCTTCATTAGATTTGTAGCTAGGTTCATAATTATGATACCACCTTTTAGGCATCGATGACACATTTGTAACTGAGGTTGTGAAATTAGAGATGAACTATGACTATGGGGGAATAGCAATAAGTGCAGAGTACAGAGGATGAGAGATGTGACCTCTCAGCCCTTGGGCTTCAGGGTTTCCTGCTCCATCAGCCACAACAACCCCATGCAGAGCTACAGGCTGGGGTCAGAGTGGCTGGAGAGCGGCCAGGCAGAGAGGGACCTGGGGGTGCTGGTTGATGGCAGGCTGAACATGAGCCTGCAGTGTGCCCAGGCAGCCAAGAGGGCCAATGGCATCCTGGCCTGCATCAGGAACAGTGTGGCCAGCAGGAGCAGGGAGGTCATTCTGCCCCTGTACACTGCACTGGTTAGGCTGCACCTAAGTCTGAGGACCCTGGAGCCAGAGCAGGTGATACTGTAGATTCAGTGTCTATCAGTTGGAAGGTAACACTTTGGATGGTGTTAATTATTGTTCACAGAAGCAGTAATTCTCACCTGTGCCTGACTTCCTTGTCTGTGCAAAATGCATTCCTTTTCATCACCAAACTGATGGATGAGTCTGAACTTCCTACTTGGTCTCTCATGTGAATGCTTAACTCTTGTGAAGCACTTTCTCTTAAGACAAGCTGAAGAGCCACAAAACGACTTCTCATGTGTTTTAATCTTCTCCAAATGTATTATCTCAGGCCTGTCTCAGCTCTTAGTTCCTTTTCTTGTAGACACAGCCAGCCTGTAAAATCCATTATTCTCCTCTGGCAGTGAACCTTAATACCGGGACTCCATAACACTTACTTGTTAATGGTTGATTAATGACTTGTAGATAATAAAGCTCCTATCTGAAGTTAGCAAACATCTGTGAGGGATTTATACGAATCCTCTCACCTCAGCAGCTGGCTCACCTCAATATTGCTTGAAATTAATGAACAAGTGCAAAGTTTAAAAGGGCAGGAAATACTTAGAAACACAAGTCAGCTTGTACTATTATACTGCTTTATATATCAGGTGTCTGGTTTATATACAGGGCACTTTCATAAGATGTGGTGGCACCCACTTTGGACAAACTTACTGTAGGGCATTTTAGAGTTTATTAATTATATTGATTCAAAGAAACCATTGTGACATCTGGAGATGACTACTAGCATTCAGAGGGTTATGGTTTTATAATGGTAGCATGTTTGTGGTTGTGATGGCACAAGGACGTGAGGTAAGATAATCTAACTGGAAAAAGCAGATGTTTGTTTGTCTCCTGTGTCCAGTTCCGGACACCTCAGTTTAGGAAAGATGTTGACTTGATGGAATGTGTCCAGAGAAGGGCAACAAAGTTGGTGAGGGGTTTGGAACACAAGCCCTATGAGGAGAGGCTGAGGGAGCTGGGGTTGCTTAGCTTGGAGAAGAGGAGGCTCAGGGGAGACCTTATTGCTCTCCACAACTACCTGAAAGGAGGTTGTAGACAGGCAGAGCCTGGTCTCTTCTCCCAGGCAACCAGCACCAGAACAAGAGGACACAGTCTCAAGCTGCACCAAGGGAAGTTTAGACTGGATGTTAGGAAGAGAGAGTGATTGCTCATTGGAATGTGCTGCCCAGGGAAGCGGTGGAGTCACCATCACTGGAAGTGTTTAGGCGGAGACTTGATGGGGTGCTTGGTTGCATGGTTTAGTTGATTAGATGGTGTTGGATGATGGGTCGGACACGATGATCTTGATGGTCTCTTCCAACCTGGTCTGGTCTGGTCTGGTCTGGTCTATTCTATTCTATTCTATTCTATTCTATTCTATTCTATTCTATTCTATTCTATTTCTTCAGTCCTAAAAGAGAAGCACATATGAAAGTCTTGTGAGCTTACAAGTTTGTCTTCTTTTTCTGCAGACATATCCTTTGGTTTAATGAAAATGAAACCTTCCTTATAAATCTTGCCTTGCCATGTCAGTTGTATAAAGTGAGTTAAAAGACACTTAGCCTACAGAAGAATGTATGACACAGGGGTGCACAGATGTAGTCTCTGCCTCATTTGACTGTAACTGCAGAGGAACATAGTAAATAGTACAGATATTATAGTGGAATTTGGGCCCTTGCTTCCAAGGACATGAAAATATGCAGACTATTCATTGCATCCTTCTTTCTTCTCTTCCATTTTTTTTCTGTACAGCTTCTCTTTCCTCACAAAATAGTGATAAATAGCCATGTAATGACTCTTTCACATGATCAGATGTCCTCTTTGGAAACACTCTGGGCAAAGTTATTCTAGACATGCATTGTAAAAGTAAGCTTTTGATATTTTTCTTGGCCGATACTGAAATGCAGGGAAATAAGTTTGATTGTTAATTCCATTAATGCGTATGGAATCAGCAAAGGATTCAAGTTAGTTATATTTGGCCCTGGACCTGTTCCACAGTTGTAATTTTGCCCTTACATTTTCCTGATGTCCTTTAATGAAAACTGCACAACTTACTTAATGATACACTTCAGTGCAACACAAATTATAGGCTTGAGACAGAAATATCTGTCTTGTAATCTCAAAATAATTGATACAGAATAATACAGGCTCGTTTGAAGCCAGATTTTCAGCCTTTTGTTCTGTTGTCCCACAAAACAATTTTCACATGTGACAAAGCCCAAGCTACCAAGTTTCTGCTCTGCACTGCTGGACTTCTGCTCACCATCTCAGATTTTTCACAGACAGCCAAATTCTGTGCTGCAGTCGCTGGCAGCTTCCACTTTCCTAATGCCTATCTCATCAGATTTTTGAAAGTGATATTTTTACATGCTGAAACTTATTAATATAATTTCACAGTTTCTGACTCTCTGTGACCATTTATAGATATGTGTGTCTGCACACTAAAGGTGTTAAAATATCGGGAATGAAGCTGCTCTTTATTGCAGTGTGAAGCATGTTTATGATGTTATTTTGGTGAAAGCTAGAGCTGGGGCTGTTTCAAAAAGGAATTAAGCACAAGTTTTAAAAGGTTTTATAAACAAACCTTTAAAGAGCCCAAAAAGAAAATACCTAAAAAGTCACCCCCACCCAATTTTATGATGTGACTTTTATGACTGAAGAAATTAAAGGTAAAACCTGAGGATTTAATGAGTTTCCAAGGTGTTTTTCTCCCCCTCTCTTTTGTATGTGAAACACTGTTACGCCATTCACAGAGAGGCTGCTCTTCCTTCTCCCAGTGCACATACAGTAAGTGATTCTGGCATGTTATCTTGCAAGGGTCCCATGCCAAATGCTAAATATCCCAGATAATGAAGATCATATGTGTAATCTAGTAATACATTCCACTTGGCACTAGTCAAATACAGAGTGTTCCCAAAGTCTTGGACATTGTGTTTTCAGGGTTTTAGTCAGAAGATACATGGATGATCCAAGCTATGTGACTAGATGAAGGCTAAAATAATGACTTTTAATAAATGTAAATTGCCAGAAGGCCTTAACTGTCTGTTTTTCATAGGGAAGATGAGTATTTGGTGTTTCAGGCAAATCCAATTGTGAGAATAAAAGTTCATTGAGAGTAACTAACTTGTTAAGTAGGTATTTCGGTTGTAATCATTTTGCTCATTCTTCAGTTGTTTCCATGGTAGCAAATAATTTTGCCTAGCAAAATAATCTCTACAAGGCACATTTGGTTGGTGAGGCTCAGCAGCTCAGTACAGTACTGGGGGATCAAGATGGAGTGCCTGTCACCCCGTCGTGCCCTGCAACCATTTTACTGATTGTTGCAGCATGAGGCCTTTATGGACGGATATGCCCTTAGCCATTACAGTGGAGGCAAATATTGTCCTCAGGCAGCCTCTGGGTTCTACACACTGACCACAAAAACTCCATGCAGTGCTACAGGCTGGGGTCAGAGTGGCTGGAGAGCGGCCAGGCAGAAAAGGACCTGGGGGTACTGGTTGATAGTAGGCTGAACATGAGCCAGCAGTGTGCCTAGGTGGCCAAGAAGGCCAATGGCATCCTGGTCTGGATCAGGAACAGTGTGGCCAGCAGGAGCAGGGAGGTCATTCTGCCCCTGTAGTCAGCACTACTTAGGCCACACCTTGAGTCCTGTGTCCAGTTCTGGGCCCCTCAGTTTAGGAAGGATGTTGACTTGCTGGAGCATGTCCAGAGAAGGGCAACAAAGCTGGTGAGGGGTTTGGAGCACAAGCCCTATGAGGAGTGGCTGAAGTGGGGTTGCTTAGCCTGGAGAAGAGGAGGCTCAGAGGAGACCTTATTGCTGTCTCCAACTACCTGAACAGAGGTTGTAGCCAGGTGGGGGTTGGTGTCTTCTCCCAGGCAACCAGCACCAGAACAAGAGGACACAGTCTCAAGCTGCACCAGGGGAGGTTTAGGCTGGATGTTAGGAAGAAGTTCTTCACAGAAAGAGTGATTGGCCATTGGAATGTGCTGCCCAGGGAGGTGGTGGAGTCACCATCACTGGAGGTGTTTAGGAAGAGACTGGATGGGGTGCTTGCACACCACCAACTGTGCTGGTGTCAGGGGCAGATTGGCTCAAGACCAGGACAGGAGGTGGCATGGCCAGATGCTGTCCCAGTGTGCTTCTGTTTCAAATGCAAGTGTTGTAGTTTGGGTGGGAGATGGTTCCCTTACAGGCTGCAAAAGAGAGGTAGCGGGAGAAGATAATGGCGTAACAAGTCACTTTGAATCTGGTGCTATGTGCTGCAGGAGAATATTTACAGTGTCTGAGGCAGAAGCAGCTGTCAGGCAAGCCAAGGCCTTGGCTAAGGGTTAGTCACTGATGTGGCATTCACTCAACATCCCATGGCTTGTGAGAGGCCTACTCAGGTGGCAAGGGGACAGGTAGCTAATGCTAGGCATGCACATGCACACCTCAAGCCTTCCCCTCTGCCCTCAGCCCCACACGGTGTTGTTGCAAGAGATGAGGGCTCTTAAACGCCTTCATTCACCCTTACGAAGAAGCATGCCATGGAAGGAAGTCCTTGCAAGGCATTCTTTCTGAAGCCACAGCACGTGTGGGTTTTTGGGAAGCACAAGGACTGTCACTATTGTCAGAGCGGTTGCCCAAGGCGAAAATCAAAATGACAGCACCTTGGGAACAGCCCTGTGTTGTCTACTCCTTATTCTAACCATCCTTTATCTGGGACACTCTAATACACTCAAGAGTGCAGAAGACTTATTTTGTGAAAGAAAGGAAGAATACAGGCAAAATCCCACAAACCAGAGTTTCTCAATGTGAGGGATTAACTTATCTTATCTTTTTTCAGCGCTTGTTCCATAAAGCTTCAGCTGCAGGAGTCATGTGGTTATAAAACTCACAGTTCTAATTGTCAAGATGGAGGGAAAATCCTGTTCCTAAGGACTCGGTCAGCGAAGCAAGTGCAAAGTTGTTTAATCCTGGGTTTAATTCTTAAATTTAATTCAGCTTTGAATGTTGTGATCAGGGTTTTTTTCAGAGATTTTCCATTTCATGAAAAATTGTGAGTTTGTGCTTAATCTGAATGAGCAGAAATCTCTGTATGAGAAATTTCCCAGGTTTCTTCCTTCAGTGTGTCATGTGTGGAAAAATAGTGTGTGTTTTTTTTAAAGACACTGTATGGTATCAAATTGCTCTTCCTTTTTAATGGAACTGCATGCAATTCACAGTGTCACAGTATCACAGTATAACTAAGGTTGGAAGAGACCTCGAGGATCATCGAGTCCAAGCTATCAACGCAGACCTCATGACTAGACCATGGCACCAAGTGCTGCATCCAATCTCCTCTTGAACTCCTCCAGGGATGGTGACTCCACCACCTCCCTGGGCAGCACATTCCAATGACGAACAACTCTCTCGGTGAAGAACTTTCTCCTCACCTCGAGTCTAAACCTCCCCTGGCGCAGCTTGAGACTGTGTCCCCTTGTTCTGGTGCTGGTTGCCTGGGAGAGGAGACCAACCCCTTCCAGGCTACAACCACCTTTCAGGTAGTTGTAGAGGGCAATGAGGTCACCCCTGAGCCTCCTCTTCTCCAGGCTAAACAATCCCAGCTCCCTCAGCCTCTCCTCATAGGGCTGTGCTCGAGGCCTCTCCCCAGCCTTTCTTTAAGACAATTAAACCAACTTGTGACAGTATTGCACAAGTTCCAACCCAAACCATTCTATGATTATGTGAGTCTACCAAGTTGTTATTTTTTTATATTATTTCTAATTCATGCTTGATTTGAGCTAATTATGACACTGGAGTATTGTTTCCTTGAACCATGTGCTTGAACGCAGAAGTTATTTTTATGTAGTAATAGCTGGGGATAAAATTTTATTAACTGTTAACAAGGAACAAAGTGAACTTTCTGAGGCCTCAAATGGCCTTTTTTTACTCAGAGATTTGCATTCCTGTCCCCCTGCTGTGTTTTTTTTTTCCTGTTTTGTTTTGTGTGTGAGCGTGTGTGAGTGTGTGTGCATATGTTTGTTTTTGATAAACCCCATCAGTTCTTCATTTCTGACATACAAACTGGCTTACAGCGATGTTTGTACATCTGGAGAATGAAATGAGCTGCAGCTCTCTGAGATATGCTGTCCTTTTAATAAAAAGGACTAGAGGTAACAAGAGGGAAAGCTTGGAACCAGGGCTTTGGAGGGATTGGAGTTTAAATGGGGGATTAATTTTACAATAAATGACTAATAGTTTAACACTGGCGCTTTAAGCTGATTCCCCTTAGGACAGATTTGTGACAGTTCTAAGATGAAGGCGGCAAGGGGGCACTGCTTATTGGGGTGAGTGCAGGGCTCTGCTTGTCCAGATTTCTTGCTGTCCACATGTGGTTTTGGCTGTAGCTCATTTTGGGGGCTTTTTGGATTAGGCTTTGAGGAATGGCAGAATGCAGCTGTTGTCCAGTCATGGCGTATCCCCGAGTTTTAGACAATAAAATCTCTGCCAAATGACAGTCTGGCCAAGCAGTTTGGGCAGCAGCATACCTGAGGAAATCACAGACCAACTCGATCAGACTGCTATGTGACCATTTATCTTGTGTAAATAAGCAGAAAGCCTCTAATGATGTGCAGGCTGATGTGCAGCCTCTGGTGCTCTCACCTCTGGCAACAGCCAGCACAAAATACACATTGAACTCTCTGCCTAACTCATACAGCATTGGTTATCCTAGTCCAGTTGCTTCCTCGTGGTGTGCAAAACTGCTGGTGAAGGAGGTTTTAATCACACTATAGGAATAGCAGTCTGTCTTTAGATTTCTTCTGTGCCCATGTCTTAAGGGGCTATATCAAATGAAGGACAATAGGCATCAAGGGCAAGACATGGGAATAATTTCAGTACCTGAATATAAACCCACAACTTCATAAACATCATTTCAGTAGCTTCCTGACCTCCTGAGTCCCTTTGTTCTTTAGTGATTCTCCTACTGAACAGATTGCTCCCTAAACATCTAGAGTTGTGCTTATGCACATCCCAGTAAAGCATGACTGTTGGCAGCACTGAACAGGTTTGTGTCTGTCCTAGTTTCTGATGGAATAAAGTTAATTTGCTTCCTGGTAGCTGGTATAGTACTGTGCTTTGACTTTAGGATGAGAATAAAGACTGCTTTGTGAAAGGCTCCTGAGAAGCTCCATCCACTAGTCCACAAACCCTGTTTCACCTACCTGGGCAAGAGCAATACCCTCACAAAAACAGTTGCAAATGTTGCTCTCTCTTAAACTTCTGTCTGATTCCAGTTTTCTGAAGTGTTTTAAACAATTATTTAGAGCAGTGGTTTTCAAGTATGCAATATCAGGGCTGAAGTGGGAAGGAGTCTGTCTCATTGGGCATTTTGTCAGGGAGAGATCATGTTTCATAGTTTCATAGTTTCATTCAGGGTTGGAAGGGACCACAAGGATCATCTAGTTCCAACCCCCCTGCCATGGGCAGGGACACCCCACACTAGATCAGGCTGGACAGAGCCTCATCCAGCCTGCTCTTAAACACCCCCAGGGACGGGGCCTCGACCACCTCCCTGGACAACCCATTCCAGGGTTTCACCACTCTCATGGTGAAGAACCTCCTCCTCACATCCAGCCTGAATCTCCCCACCTCCAGCTTCACTCCATTCCCCCTAGTCCTATCACTACCTGAGATCCTGAGAAGTCCTTCCCCTGCCTTCCTGTAGGCCCCCTTCAGATACTTCAGATACGTCGTAACCAAGGTTTGTGCCATCTAGCAAGCTTGGCGTAAGCTATGGTAGGTGTTTCTAAGCTGCTTCTTAGGAAGGTCTCCACAGACCACCACTGCTCTTTGACCTTGAAATCAGCATGCTTTCAACAGAATTTAATCATGAGGTTCCGCGTTTTGCCTACTTACGCAATCCATCTTCTGCTTCCTGGAAGAGTGATGTAACTACTAAAGCAGGGGGTGTTTGGGGTGAGTGAAGACTTTCCTTCTCTCTCCTACAGCTGAAGCTGGCCCATTGTGCAGAAGGACATGTAATATTCCTGGGACGAAATCCCTTTTATTCACAGGAGTGATCTTGGCTCTGCAGATAAATAGTAGAAGCACTTGAGAGGGAAAAGACCAACAGCTGTTCCCAGGATTATTTTTGCATGTCACGTTCTGACACATCCAGGTTCAGCCTGTGCTATTTTCTACCTGAAAGTGGCTGTAAGAATTGAGATGAGTGTGCTGATTCAGATCCTTGTGCACTCTATTGGGAGACCATGCACTGAACACTGACTGCATTCAATAGGACTAGGTATCTAAGTACACCTTGGGTGTGTCCTAGGTCTTCATGGCAGGATTGTTTAGAAAATGCAAAGAATGTTAAAGACCTTTACCTGAATGAATAAGCAGAGCTGAAGTGCTTTCACCCATCTTCCTTTCCAACTGCATGTTCTCACAATAAAAACATCTGATATTTTGTCACACATTTGGTCTCTGAGCCCCTTGGACTAAGCAACCTCACACTCGTTCCCCTCACTTTTGTTGTCCAAGAGCAGGACAGGTTTTCCAGTAGGTGGTGTGTCAAGTTTCTGCAAGGAGGACACTAATCAGACATGGGCAAGCTCTTCTGGTATATTAAAAGTGCAAATAAATGTGGGAATGTCATTGTGTGAAAGGCTCTTGTGTTTCCTCTTCTCCAGGCTGCAGGTAAAGGGTCTGTGCCTGCTTCTCCATCACCATCAGTTGCAGAGATGTTTGGAATCCTCTAACAGCTTTTGCCCTCAGCTCAGATCACTGGTGGAATAGAAACCTCTGACTAACCTGCCTGAGTAGCTATGTGAAAATCTCATTGACTATGTAGGCAGTTAATTGTAGGAGAGCAAACAGGTGCATGTGGCTGCAGCTACTTTGTCTGTTGGCTGTTCATAAGGAATCTGGGTCATTACACTTACAGTAGCCGACAGCGGCAGGCATATCAAGTAATCTCTTCCCTGTAATAGGATAATTCCTGTGCTGTAGTACTAGTATCAAAATATGGTTTAAAGCCCTTGAGGCAAGCCAAAGCCAGCTTTGTTTCTGTTACAGCTGGGACAGGTACAGCGAAGTCACAATCCCTTCTTCCCTGTGGTATCCATATCAGTTGTCTCTCACAGGGAAAGGATCCTTAAAAACTCAAGCCAATACAAGGACTGGCCAGATCCTTCCTTCATATCTGCAGTGGAGTTTTGTGGAGTTCGCTCCACAGTCTCCCATAGTTGTGGGGATAGAACCAAGGACAAACAGGGAGGATAAAGTGTGGTGAAGGGGCTTATCTTTTAAAGGCAGTACTTGCAGCTATTTATAGGCCACCTTCTCTGTGATTACTTTGTTTATAATCAGCAAGTTTTCTCCTGCAAAAGGGCAATCAGGGAATAGTGGCTGGTGGCTTCCAGGTTTGCTTTATCTGGCCGCATATTTGAAGTCTTGCACTGTGTTTATTGAATGCATTTGCCTTCCTGAAAACCTGTTGTCACCCAACTGCAGACTCTATGCAGGTAACATGAGCTGTGGAAGGGAAGAGCCTGAGTTACTCATTAAAGAATGGGAAAATTGGGGCTAAAGTGGAATGACTGTTGAGCAAGAAACGTTGAGAGATCTCGAGCAGGCCCCTTGGTATTACCTGATAACTGAGTGATGTGACTGACAGTCAATAAAGCTAGGCAGCCACCTAGAAAATGCTGTTTCCCTGTTAAAAGGGACACAAAAGTGCCTTATTCTCACCCATGTAATATGTAGGTGCAGACCATAAGGTAGGCAGATGCATGGAGGCTCACTAACAGCCATGCATGACCTGTTTTGCAAAGGTCTGCAACATGTCCTGGCTATTTTTGGTAGTCCAGAATTCCTGGCTATTACATGACCTGCCCTGAACTCTTGCAATACAGTTTGCAAGAAGATACCTGAAACCTCATTTTGAAGGAAAGGTTAGTTTTGTCCTTGAGGCAACACAAAATCAATGGAATTGAGCTAGGCTTTAAAATTACCTTGCTGTGATTAAGTGGGATTAAATGGCCCAATTGTGATTACCGCTTCCCCCCCCAAAATTAAGGAAGGGCAGAAACCTTATCCCTTCAGACTACTAAAATAATATTGGATCCGCCTAGAGGGACAAGGGTGAAACTGAGTTCCCAGAGTGCTCTCTAGTATGCTTCAGTGGAATGGGTGAGAAGGAGCTAGAGTGGAATTGATGAAGGTAGGTGGAGCCTCCAGACTTTTTGCAGGCCACAGAAAGCTCCTGAAAGCCCAGACAATCACGGTGCAGGACTGCAGTGCTGGGTCATTCAGTTCTGGCCTTTTTTCCCCCTCTCTCTCTTTTTTTTTTCTTCCTGGTGGTTTTTTTTTCCCCCTTCTAATCAGCAAAATCTTTCTTTAGCTAGACAATGCCTGTAATGGCATTTCTCTGGTGCAACTCAAGGTGATGCTGCTATGTCACTCAGTAAAAAACAAGTGGGAAGTGCTGTGGGGAACAGAGGATCAATTCTTCCAAAGTTCAGAAAAGGTTTTGTTGATTTCTGCACGTGAACATGTCCTCCCTCAAACCTCTCCCCTGGACCAAAACACTTTGAATTTGTTGATTGTTAGCAGAACTGTATATAGCAGGACTGGAGGACACCCACACTGCAAGAGCTTTTCAACACGATTTAAGTAACATGCGCTAAATTCCTTACCGGTAGAAACAGGCAAAATATCACCAAAGCGTGTGGTGCTAATTGATACCAATAAGGAGTTTTGCCCCTGTGCTAGATTTTCAGAGTAAACACCTTGCAGCTGTTTGTTAAAAATACAACAAAAAACCTTGGAAGCAAACCAAACCACAAGTGTGTTTCCTGTCTCCAGCCACCATACTGTAGTACATATTTGCTCTGCAGCGAATATTGTCCTTTTGGCTATGTAGAAATTACTTAAGTGCAGCTTGGTTTTAGTTATGCTGCCAAGCTTCCATCCTGAAATGTGTGAGGACTTTTTTTTTTCAATGATGCATTTTTACCCTATGGCCATGTGATATTTTACTGCAAGTCTTAATAGTTTACTGATTTTTGGAAGACTACAGAAAAATAATACGGTTACGTGCCTCAACACCTGGAAGGTTTATTGTAAACCACATTATTCACCATAATAATTTTTACTTCTTTTAATAACATTTTGACATCATGCAAAGATTATTTCAGATAGTTACAGATCACTTTTTAGGATCCTAGAGTAATTTCAGTTTGAATATTTTCTCAATGTGTTTTGAATTAAAATGTGTACCTTGGATTTTAGAAGCAGAGGATTGGTACCTGACTTCCTAAATGTAAGTGGTAGCCCTGATTTCTGCCCTAAAATATAAATTTATCTCTTTATCTTGGCAAAATTTGTTCCCAGTCTCAATAGAATAGAATAGAATAGAATAGAATAGAATAGAATAGAATAGAATAGAATAGAATAGAATAGACCAGATGAGGTTGGAAGAGACCTTCAAGATCATTGCGTCCAACCTATCATCCAACACCACCCAACCAACTAAACCATGCAACCAAGCACCCTGTCAAGTCTCCTCCTGAACACCTCCAGTGATGGCGATTCCACCACCTCCCCAGGCAGCCCATTCCAATGGGCAATCACTCTCTCTGTGTAAAACTTCCTCCTGACCTCCAGCCTGAACCTCCCCTGGTGCAGCCTGAGACTGTGTCCTCTTGTTTTCATCTTCTTTCCATCTCCTGTGCTGGAGAGGGAGTTTCAGTGCATTTTTCACAGTATCACAGCATATTGGAGGTTGGAAGGGACCTCAAGAGACCATCACATCCAACCCCCCTGCCAAAGCACAATCACTTAGGGTAGTCTGCACAGGAATTCATCCAGGTGGGTTTTGAAAGTCTTCAGAGAAGGAGACTCCACAACTCCCCTGGACAGCCTGTTCCAGTGCTTCATCACCCTCACTGTAAAGAAGTTTCTCCTCATGTTGAGGTGAAATTGTCTATGTTCAAGTTTGAGCCTCTTGCTTCTTGTCTTATTACTGTGCACCACTAAAAACAGCTTGGCCCCCTCCACTTGACACCCACCCCTCAGGTATTTATACACATTTTGATCCAAAATATCTGTGATGCTGTTGGGACACACTGCTTTATCTTGGGTGCAGTATTTTCTGCTGCAGTTTGCTAAGGGCCAGCCACTTGCATGGGTAGAGTGAGGATAGCCCTGTGCTAGAGGCTGTGAACCAGGGTTGATGCGTGCTCCAGGGCATAAGGCTTTCCATGAGATTCACAGGCACAGTCCTTAACAGAAAATGCAGGGGTGAAAGGTGACTGCCTTGGATTTATTCAAACACGTTACTCATAAAAAAGAGGCTGGAATCATTAAAGCACACTTATAAAGTGGGAGCCTGCATTTTAATACTTGGTAGCTAATGTTCTTTGAAAAACTGAGCAGATCCTGGTTGTTTAATTGTACAAAAGCTACTGTACACATTGGTGATGGCCTAGGGGACTTTAACAGAGTGCTGCAGAAAATAGATGTGCTATTTCTGGAATCCTGTGCTGTTTTCACAAAGTGCTGCTTCAACTATGTAAGATTTACCATAGATAACAGCAAGCAAACATGCCCAGCATCCTCCTTAGCATAGCAGGGAGTTGACAGTAGATTTTCAGAGATGGGTTGGCAGCATATGCAATTCGGAGAGTTCTATGCTTGTCTATCCAGGTCCCTTCTATAAATAGCCAGTGTAAGATTACAACAGCATACTAACTTTATAACAGCCCATATCTTACCTATCACCTTTCTGGAAAACACTCCTACACTCCTGGCTGATACTTTTTGTGCCTACTTTCACCCCTCAGCTATAATTATTTATTAGAATAAAGTGCAGTATAAAATTAGATGAAATGCATATTCTGGATCATGAGGAGTTGATGTGGGAAGATCCTGAGCACATGGGTGACTTGCTGGGACACTGGTCATGCCTGCAAGGGAGTGACAGTAGGAGTACCTAGCACCTTTTAAAATTGAGAGGATTTTTATTATTATTTTTTTAAAATACAATATGTCTCTCTAAATAATGCTATGAACTGCAAATTACTTTTTGTGGGTGAGCCTTGTCTACATGGATCCTTGTTCATGACAAAAGTTACTGTTAGTGCTGGGCCCTGAAACCAGCAGGTGTTTACATGGCCATTCCAAAGAGGTAGTGAGGATGGGGCTGGCTGGGGTGAGCAAGTCATGGGCAGGCTGGGCATGGTGGTTGCCTTCCCTGTTTTCTTCATCTGTAAACAGTTAGTGAATGTGTAAAGAGTTAATCTGTAAACAGTTAGTGAATGTGTGCCAAGCCAGAAGCCATGTCACAAGGACATCTCCAGCTAGATAGCATTAGTGTTCAGAATCATGTGGTGTCTCCTAGTTTCTGTCCTGGATGTTAGGAAGAAGTTCTTCACAGAAAGAGTGATTTGCCATCAGAATGGGCTGCCCAGGGAGGTGGTGGAGTCACCATCCCTGGAGGTGTTTAGGAAGAGACTGGATGGTGCTTGTTGCCATGGTTTAGTTGATTAGATAGTGTTGGGTGATAGGTTGGACTCGATCTCAAAAGTCTTTTCCAACCCAGTTAATTCTATTCTATTCTATTCTGTTCTGTTCTATTCTATTCTATTCTATTCTATTCTATTCTATTCTATTCTATTCTATTCTATTCTATTCTATTCTATTCTATTCTATTCTATTCTATTCTATTCTATTTACATCTGATTTCAGCAAATTATCAAGTACCTGCACTGGGCTTTTCTTGTTCCCCACTATTCTTCAAAGATAAAGTCCCTTGCTAATAAATTCTGGAAGCAGATCTGCTATGTGTAAGGCAATTGTAGCCTCCTTACTCTCCCCAGACTATCTAATGTGGAGTGTGACTCTTATGTGTTTTAATGAGCTGTCAGCATGACAGAGGCTAAGTTCACCAGGAGCACAAACAGGGCTCCAGTGTTTCGGTGTACAAGAAAGGCTCTTCTTTCACTTCATTTTTGCATACAGAATGTGATGTTCTGTTGCCATTATTTTGTCAAGCTGGTAGGATATAATATAAGTCACATCCAAACTGTCAGTTATGATGAAATTAGATATGTGTTGATGTCCTGAAATGTTAATATTGCACTCATCTGTGCCCTAGCAGCCCTGCAAGGCAGATCAGTGCTGACTGCTGTGTTGCAGGTTTGTGACTATTTTTTCTGCCTTATCTAAGAGGAGACACACCAAATTCCAGCTCCTTACTTTTGGTTGGTTAAAAAATGGTTCTCAATGCTTATTAAGTTAATTATCTTGAATGCAAAATACCTTCTACCCATGTGATTATGGGCAATATGTCTTATGTGTTGAAAGATTTTCATCTTGGCTTCCATGCTCCAGTTAGCAGGGCCTGGCTCATTAGCAAAAATACGAAACAAGCATCTATTAAGCTGCTATTGAGTTTCTTCTCACATGGATTTGTGGAAGCTTAAGGGTCTGAGTAGGAGGCACAGGGAAAAAAAGGAGAAAGAAAAAAGGTGCAAATATTGTTACCTGTTCTATTAAGAAAATCAAAGATCTTGGCTTCTAGATCAGGCTCTCTTTTGGGAGCATCTCTGCTGGTCACAAATCACATGTTGTCCCTGACTGATAAATCCATTTTGGCAAAATTCTGTAATGTGGGCTGGGCTGTAGATGTTTCCTACTGTGCAGATAGCTGCTGTTTTCACTAGCCTTGCAAGCATGTGAACAGCTCCTGCTTCTTTCAGTGGGTTGCTCTACCCCAATGTTGTGACTTAGTGTAAATGCTTTACTGAGAGACACTGAAGTTGGAAATTCATTTGCTTTACTTTTCCTAAAAGATAAATTGTTGGTTACTTAATGCCATCCAAAACTGGCCTTTGAGGTACGAAAAATAAGTCTGTTGTCACTGAACACTGTGAGGAGGGTTGACAGCTGCTCTGTTTGGTGGTCCCTCTAGCCTGTAACCAAAACAAGGTTAGGTTTATACCACAAGCTGCAAGCTCTGTGTATATAAGGCACAAAACTGAGCTTCTGGTCCTTACCTGGGCTTCAGCACTGGCACAAGCATGCAGTATTTTTGCCTGTGGTGCTTATGTGTGAAATGAGTATAGGCTGAAGGTGAGAGGCATTTTGAAAGGTGTTATTGTGTATGTGTGTTTGACAGACCAAGCTCAGCCTCTCGCGTGGCTGGGCCAACTCAGATTTCATCCTTTTGAATAGCTGCCATTTCACTGGCCTGCTAAGGAAATGCTCTGCATTTCTCATCTACCTCTTGTAAAGGACTTCAGAGGTTGAAGAGCAAAGTGCTATTTTATTTCAATAGATTTCTGTTGTGTGGAGCACATTAGTGCTGCATCATAAGAGGAAATCACCTTTGTCTTCTGTGGCTGCAGAGATGTCATCAGTGGGGAGAAGTTCTGGCAGAGAATGAACAACAAAAACAATGGAGTAAGATTCAGGATGGAGAATGAGCAGTTTGTGAGAAGGATGTTGTATAGCTGAGACACCTGCAGTAGCTCATTCCAGCTTAGGTACCTTAAAACAGAATGTTCCCCTCAGGCATCTTATAGCTTAATCCAAATCACAGATAGGCTGAAGTCATCATCAACTGAAGAGAAGGGAAAGCTTCCCATTGGCATAATGACATTTGGATTATGGACTTAGTAACCACTCAAAGTAGGCTGTTAAACTCTCCTTTGGAAAATGGAATTTATTTAATTGTTTTCACTACAAATAGGGAATAAAGCTGGCATCTTCATTACATCAAGAATAAACACATTGAGGGTCATTCCATTACTGAGAAACCCCAAGGAAGCATTGCAAGGGGAAGAAGCTGTAGTATTTTTTGTGCTTCTGTGGTTTCTGATAAATACAGGATTGGCAAAGTGAGCAGTGATGTGTTTGCTTTCACATGGAATGCAGCAGGGATGTATTTTTCAGTGTTTGGCTGACTACTTTGGATTTCAACTTGATATGTCACACCTACAAAACTGAAGAGTTCTTTTCAGTAATTGTGTCTTTTGTATAAGTACAAAATGCCTAGTTTCATAGAATCATAGAATCAATAAGGTTGGAAAAGACCTCAAAGATCATCAAGTCCAACCTGTCACCAAACACCTCATGACCTTAGCAATACTGTGATACTGTGATACTGTGACTACCAAACCATGGCACCAAGTGCCACATCCAATCCCCTCTTGAACACCTCCAGGGGCAGTGACTCCACCACCTCCCTGGGCAGCACATTCCAATGGCCAACTTTCTCCTAAATTTGAAAAATAATAGGTGTGAAAAAGTAGGTTCTGGGAATGCCAGGAGAAAAATCTTTAATCATCTTTCTACTAATTTCAGCCAGTAGAGTGATTTTAGTCTTTTTCTGAATAACTCAAGAATATCACCATAGATATCTTCAAATTACATGGTTACTCCTTGGTTAAAACCACACCTGGAAATTTCAGATCCACAAACCAGTACTTTTAGCAAGAAATGTTGACTTCAGACTAGAGTTGTACAATGGCAGTGCCATCTAAACATCAGTATCAGCTTTGCTTCAACCTGGAACTGCTTGCTGACTCTGCAAAGATATTCCCATATTTTGGCAATCAGTTCACAGTTCCTTCTTAACAAATCTGGGTGGTGCCTTTTTTCCTGGTGACTGGAAAGATGTTACTTTCATAGATTCATATAATCAATAAAGTTGTAAAAACCTCAAGGATCATCAAGTCCAACCTGTCACCCAACACCTTATGACTACCAAACTATGGCACCGAGTGCCACGTCCAATCTCCTCTTGAACACCTCCAGGGATGGTGACTCCACCACCTCCCTGGGCAGCACATTCCAATGGCTAACAACACTCTCTGTGAAGAACTTTCTCCTCACCTCGAGCCTAAACTTCCCCTCATGCAGCTTAAGACTCTGTTCTCTTGTTCTGGTGCTGGTTGCCTGGAAGAAGAGACCAACCCCCTCCTGGGTACAACCACCCTTCAGGTAGTTGTAGAGAGCAATAAGGTCTCCCCTGAGCCTCCTCTTCTCCAGGCTAAGCAACCCCAGCTCCCTCAGCCTCTCCTCGTAGGGCTTGTGCTCGAGGCCTCTCCCCAGCCTTGTTGCCCTTCTCTGGACATGTTCAAGAGTCTCAATGTCCTTCTTAAACTGAGGGGCCCAGAACTGGACACAGGACTCAAGGTGTGTCCTAAGTGCTGAGTACAGGGGCACAATGACTTCCCTGCTACTGCTGGCCACACCATTCCTGATGCACGTCAGGATGCCATTGGCCTTCTTAGCTACCTGGGCACACTGCTTTGTCGGGGTTTTACGTGTGTTAATCATAGAACAGCTTTTAGGGCAACACAGTGAAGGCAGAAGAGGCAGACATGGCTCTAATACCACTGACTTTTACTTTTTAAATTATATCAGAAATTGCCTTGACTTTAGTACTGAGTTTTGTGTAATTCTATTCAAAGGAATTTTCAAAGAATCAGTATTTGAGTGCTTAGCACTTTTTTCACAATCAGACCCATTTAATGGCCAGAAAAGTCAATGAGCCATTAAAAGTGAACTCCAAAAATATCTCTCTTACATAAATCCCTACTCCTGAGGGTAGAGCTGATCTGCATTTTTTTTCCAACATAACAAAGCTTGTGTTTCATTCATATCTTGTAACAATGGAATATTAATTGAGAAGATCAAAAATATGCTTTCCAAAAGACATTTTTGTTGCTGCTGGTAAAATTCCTCCATGTTCCTTCATCCTATGGCTTTAGAAGGCTCTGGATGAATGAATGGCTTTGATTTTTTTCCACTTTGTTTCAAAGGAAGTAAATGTTTTAACTTTTTTTTTTTTTTTAAGTAAGACTTAAGAGGTAAACTATCAAAGTAAGTGAAAGGTCTTATCAGAGTTTATAGCTATGCTTGAAAGGCATTAGGTCAAACATAGATTTATTACAATAATTTTTTAATGGAGCACTTCTCTGGCTGCAAGAGCTGGGGCTGTTCAACCTGGAGAAGAGAAGGCTCTGGGGAGATCTATTAGTGGCCTTCCAGTACCTTAAGGGGGCCTGCAAGAAGTCCAGGAAGGGACTTATTACCGGGGCTTGTAGTGATAGGACAAGAGGGAATGGATTGAAGCTTAAGGAGGGAAGATTTAGACTGGGTATTAGGAAGAAATTCTTTATAGTAAGGGTGGTGCGACTCTGGAACAGGTTCCCCAGGGAGTTCCCTGGAGGTGTTCAAGACCACGTTGTAGGAGACCTAGAGCAACCTGGTCTAGTGGAACGTGCCCCTGCCAATTCCAGGAGGGTTGGAACTGGATGACTTTGAGGTCCCTTCCCATGCAAACTATTCTATGAATCTGTGAATCTCTGTAATAAGGGACAGCGATGGAGAGGTAAGACCCTGACCCTATAGGAGCTTCAGTAGGGGTGTGCACCTCAGTCTGTGTTTTTCAATGTTTCTGCTGATTTGGTTACAGCAGTGTCATATGAAAGGTCTTTTTTCCTAACTACTGCTGTTACCAGGCTCAAATATAAGTGACTGTTTCCCTGTCTTAACCTTTGAGGTATAGGCCATGCATGGCTTTCGTACAGGTGGACTTGTTATCATTCCTGACTTCCACTTAAGGTTGTGTCAAATGCTGCTAGGAAGGTTATGAAATTGAATTCCTGCAACCTATCAATCACTGACAAACTGATGAATTCCCAGTCTCATGGAAGTGGCAGGGTAGGAGACATGGTTGCTCTTCCCCTGACTCCTGTTGCTGGTCACACACCATGTATCATTGTTGTATTGGACAAAACCTCCTCTCTCTGCTTGAAGCTCCATACTGCTGGACACCATTTCTTCTCAGTAATAATCAAGTAACTTAGATTTGCATTATTCATTCTGAAAGTCATTCCTCTTCTTGCTCTCTTCCCTGAAGAGGCAGGCAATGTAAGACATGATTAAGAGACAGTTTAAGACAAATTAAGTTGAGGAATTATTTCAAAAACTTAGACTCCCAGCCAGAAAGGGGAATCCAGGGCCAAAGAATGCTCTCCCAGGAAGGTAGAGATCCTCACTGACTCCTTACAGATCAGTGAAAGTGTGTCCTGCTAATGCAGGCCAATCTCAGATCTTATCCTTTCTCTCGCAGCTGTCAGGATTTCCTAATTCTTTTCCTGAGTAATCCATCTGCAGGCATCAAGGAGAGTAGGACTGGAAATGATGCGTGCCCAGGGAGGTGTACAAGAAGGTTTATGACTTTCTTTGAAGGGTTTCTCTGCTCACTCTTGTTTTCTTTCCTATCTCCCATTTGGTTTGTGCCTTTCACTGCTGTGCCTTTCCTTGCCAAGCTAATCCTTTTTTCTCTTTATTTTTTTTAACAAGAAAAAAATAAGTAAACACATTTGACTGAAAATTGAATTGATTCAGAAATGGTTCATTTGGAGGTACCTTTAGGGAAAGCAAATCATTGAAAAGTTCCATTTAAGAATTATGAGTGAAAATGCTGATGGGTCCAGGTTTTAATCCAGAAATTAATGATTTAAGGAGCACCACAGTGCAGGAGACCTAAGTTGAGTTCTGTCACCTGCCTATGAGAATTTGAAGCCATATCTCTAGGTTTCTAAGGGAGATCCTGACGTGCAACCAGCTTCTAGAGAGCCCTAAAGGAGGAGGGAGTGTCCTCCTCTCAGACCAGTTTAGTATTGTATAAACAGATGGCTGCTGTCAAGGCTCAGAAACTAGAGATAACTTGGGTGACATACTGAATGAGATATCATCATGCTGGAGAAACTCTCATTTCTGCCTTAATAGCTATTAAACCACTTTCTGTAGAACAGTTAGATCAGGACACGTCGAGGGAATCATGTCTCCACCATCAATAACCTTCAACTTCAACTCCATAGCAAAGATCAGCATCTTCCAGGAGAGAGCCTGATCTTTTCCCCATAGGCTTGGGTTTGAATTATCCAGCAGCAGCTACATATGGCAGCCTCAGAAAAGCATAGCTGTGTTCCATATACACAAAGAAACCCTACAACAGGAGCTTACTTCAATGTGTGTGGGTTATGTGCTGGAAGAAAGAGAGGCTGAGCAGCCTCTTTCTGTGTTGCATCCAGTATGTAGTCTGTGTCTGGTGAGGTTCAGTTGCACCTGATGTTTGTCCTTGGTTCTGAATGTTTTCAATCAATTGCTTTTATGCAATTGATATATATGATTAATATGAGTCCTCCCCAAGGCAGGTGTGCAGTTAGGTATTCGTTATGCATATGTCTTCTCTCTCTGTATGGAGAGCCTACAGCAGCTGCAATATTTTCCCTAAGACAAATACAGACAGAGAGGGTTATATCTGAAATTTTGTCCTTTTCTAAATGCTGTCTATATGCTTGGGCTACAAGAGACTCAGAGAGCAGAGTCCTAAAGAGATTTTGTGTCAGAATCTGACTGCTGAATTTTCTTCATTGTGCCTCTCACCTGTCACTGAAGTGTGGTCAAATAAATTGCCTTTTGGCAGTAGGAATGGGAAGTTGCTGCCTGATTCTCACTCACATGTAATCAGCTGATTTGCTTTCCTTTGTGCCCTTTCTTTCCTTCTGCAGGGAAGGCTGCTTCTCTCCCATCAGCCCAGAGGCATGTCCGCTTGTGCAGTCGTTCATGTGCCACAACCGAACATTCATCCTGGATGGCCATGTGCAGCTGAAGACAGGTCTGCAAACCCAGGAGCGACACCTTTTCCTCTTCACAGACCTTCTGGTTGTTGCCAAGTCCAAGTGAGTATGGCCCCTCAGGCACATCTCCTACAAAGCAGCCCCTTTTCGTGGTGGAGCATAGCATGGATTTCCATAATGCTTTTTAGCAGCAAATCTTCCCTAAGTCATAAGGAAGATTTTTATTTGATCAACCAAAATTAGGTACCTGACTTCTCCAGGAACCTTTGAAAAGCCCATAGGTAGAGGAATTCCCTAGAGGAATTCCAGGACACAACATCAGAAGTATCAGACATTCTTGGATGTATTGGTTGCATTGCATCATCTTCCCTGCTTTGGGAGCACAGTGTCATAGAAAAGACTCTTGGTGCTCAACTGTGTCTATCACTCTGCCTTCAACTGAGTGTTGTGTTTTAGAAAGGTCATCTTCAGTCCTGTGGGGTGTGCATAGCACCAGTGGCTATGTGGCAGAGGAGTTAGGGATCTTCATGCTTACCTGGAAGCTGTTTTGATTCACACCAGTCACAAACAGATGTATAAAAATGGAGATTGCAGGCATCATTGCAGTGTGCATCTCTGTAGGTTGTGCTGTGCCAAGAGGAGCATGGGGAAGGAGAAGGTGACAGGGAGGGGGACTGGAAAGGGAAAGGGGAATAGGAAGGGAAGGGGAAGGGAAGCAATGCTGAGCAGTCTGAGTAGTGTTCATGTGTAATCAGGCTTGATGCTGAGCTCTGATTATTCACTCTACCATTCACAATTAAATCAGATTTACAAGCTGTGTCTAGCATGCCAGCTTTTGTGGTTTAAGGCAATTTCAGAGGGTGCTTTCACTTGTTGTTATGGGTTGTGGGAAATCATAATAAAATATCTTGATGCAGCTTCATTCTCTGTTAGGCACCGTGTTTGTGATTTCACCGGGTGGGTAGTATTGATGTGAATCCTGGGCTTTTGCAATGTGTCTTTTCGCTTAAGCAATTGTTTCAGAGGCTTCTGGGAAAAGCCAGACTAAATCTGTGTTTTCTGTAGAAATCTGAGCTGTGGCCATTCGAATCACACATAGTAAACATAACCCTCCTCCCCCCAGCTGAACTCCCTTACTTGATGTGGTGTGACAACACGGAGGATATTTTGCCCAAAACATATTCCACTATGGGTGGGTGGTGAATATAAGAACTCTTAGGGGAGATCTTGATGTGCTACCAGCAGTAGCAGTAGCAGTAGCAGCATTGTTACTGTGTTTATTTATTTATGTTTGCATTTTCACCTCACCAAATTTAAGCTTTACTATGTTAAATATTTGCAACACCTAGATTTCTAGTGTCCTCTTGAAGCCTCTGAGGGAAAACTAGCACCATCCTGCAGCAAACTCACCTGGCCTTGAAAGAGTGTCAGAGGTGGTTAAGGCAAGTTGTGCTCTTTGGGATCTTTTACTCTGTCCACTAGCTATTCAGTGGATGTAGTCCACTAGCTTAGCTCCTAAATTGTGGAAGACACAAGTTGAGAGAGTTGAATCCCTCCCTCCATGGTCAGCATACTGAGCAGAGGCAATGTTAGAACCTGAAGCTGAGCTGCATATCACTGCAGGTTTGGCTGAGTCCCAGTGGGTCTATTTGGATAGGAAAGCACTACACAGTGTAACCGCTCCAAAATCTGATCCCCAGGTAGTAATAACAGTTCTTACAGCATTTGATTTAATGCAGTGAAGAGCCTACAATGTTTGAAGAAGGTGGAAGAGAACAAATTGTGCTTCTGCATGTGAAAGAAGAGGGAAGGGGGAGGAAGTCTCTGCTAGAAATGGTAAAAATAGTATTTTGAGTGATATTACTTCATGTATTTTAAACAACTAATTGAAATGTTCTCTCTACAGCTGCCCTGTCAGCAATTAAAGCATCAGAGCTGTCACTAATGAATACTACTTAAAAATCAGCACTTTTAAAGCTATCTCACATTAAAATACCATTGCTGATTCCCAGAGGGAAAACCTGAGTGAGGTGTGTTACTGTGTGGCTGTGTCTGTTGATTGTTGTTGACTTTTTAATAGCTGATGCAGAGTCAAAGCAGCAGGTCACCAGAACAGAATGAATTATACAACTGAAACTGAGTTAACTTTAGAATTATTCCTTGTAAAGCTGCTAAAATTTTGTAGCACACTTTTGTGCTAAATAGTTTTTCAGCCTATGAACACATAAGATACCTTAGGTGGAGCTCAACACACTACTGGTGTCAGCTCAGCTCCAGGTAGTTAGTCATCACGAAGAGAGCTCAGGTGTTGACTTCATGTGAGAAGCAAATGGGTACAAGTTTTTGCTGAAGAGAGCAACAAGTAGCATGTATCCTCTGAGCTTGCTAGGTAAAGTCTGGTACAACACTGAGCTCCTGCTTAAGGGAGCATTGCTCCTATGGAAATTTGTGAGGGATAAGTTCTCTCTACAACTGCTTTGGACAAGGTGCCTGTAGGTTTGTTTTCTGCTACTTTCTAATATTGGTTTTTTAAATGTAGACTGTTACCATTTCAGGTCATGCATTAGACCAGCTTACAAAAAAATAAGACTGTGCTTCTCTCTGCTGCCCTGTCCATTACTACCTTCATGTGAGGACTAAGTCATAAATTAATTGGCTGAAAGAGGTTTTCTCCCTCAACCAGTGCTAAATATTTAAAATGTTAGAGTGTTTTCTGTATATTGATTAGATTTCTTCCAGAAAGTATGTGTTTTATTTGACAGGGTAAGTATTTCAAGGGTCAAGGTTTCTCATGTAAGTTTTTGTGTGGGAAGCACAAAGAAATAGCTCCCTCTTTCTCCTCTGAAATATGTACATGCATATATACACGAGTTTTAAGGTTATTGTCCCAGCCTAGCTGGACATAGAAATTATTGGTTGGGTGCATACCTGGAATTATGGTAGCAGTCTCACGATATAGAATAGAATAGAATAGAATAGAATAGAATAGGAGTAGAGTAGAATAGAATAGAATAGAATAGAATAGAATAGAATAGAATAGAATAGAATAGAATAGAATAGAATAGAATAGACCAGGTTGGAAGAGACCTTCAAGATCATCATGTCCAACCTATCATCCAACACCACCTAATCAACTAAACCATGCAACCAAGCACCCTATCAAGTCTCCTCCTGAACACCTCCAATGACGGTGACTCCACCACCTCCCTGGGCAGCCCATTCCAATGGGCAATCACTCTCTCTGTATAGAACTTCTTCCTAACATCCAGCCTAAACCTCCCCTGGTGCAGCCTGAGACTGTGTCCTCTTGTTCTGGTGCTGGTTGCCTGGGAGAAGAGACCAATCTCTGCCTGTCTACAACCTCCCTTCAGGTAGTTGTAGAGAGCAATAAGGTCACCCCTGAGTCTCCTCTTCTCCAGGCTACGCAACCCTAGCTCCCTCAGCCTCTCCTCATAGGGCTTATGTTCCAAGTCCCTCACCAGCCTTGTTGCCCTTCTCTGGACATGCTCCAGCAAGTCAACATCCCTCCTAAGCTGAGGGGCCCAGAACTGGACACAGTACTTGAGGTGCAGCCTAACCAGTGCAGTGTACAGGGGCAGAATGATCTCCCTGTTCCTGCTGGCCATACTGTTCCTGATGCAGGCCAGGATGCCATTGGCCCTCCTGGCCGCCTGGGCACACTGCAGGCTCATGTTCAGCCTATAGATCCATTAATGCTTTTGGCAGAGGGTCCTGTTAAGGAGATTAGCAAAACTAGTGGGAAGTTGATCTTCCATCTGTTAACGGCTGCAAGCCACTTACAAAAAGGAAAAGGAACTACATTTATTTTCCGAGGTGGCACAATCTGAGGTGCATCAATACCCACACCACTGATGGCCCCAGTTTTTCTCTTGATTTCAGTGGAATCTGGATTTGCTTGGTATTTACAATGTAATACTTGCAAGGAGGTTTGCTTCCTTAAAAAAAACCCCAAAAACATCTCCATGATTTTGTTATTCTTCCCATTTTTCAAATGTTCAGTCATGCTGCTTCCTTAGTCAGCAGTAGTGTACTAATTTCTAGAGGTAATGCTTTGGCATTTAAATAGAAGACCTACATTTCATAAATGCTGGGAACCCATGGATTGAATAAAGGATATGGCAGATAGAGATAAAATTATACTCCAGGCTCTTTGGATGTTAATGGAGGCTACTGTTTCAGCACCTCTGGAAACCAGGCCACTTGAATACTGATAATAGCTGAGAGCTGTGACTAGGCATGGCAAACAGGGTAAGGATATACATCAAGCACGACTGGAGAACATCTTTGTGCTTCTGCCAACACCCTGCTGACACCTGCTACTGGCACTGTAGATGTCTGTCTTTATGAACTGTAAATGTTAAAAAAGTGAAGCAGAATGTAAAGTTCACTGTACTGGCTAATAGGAAAAAGAAATTGAGGAGAAAGGGATGGTCAACAGATTGATTTGGTGGAGTCAGACGAGGTTTATTAACACTTATTAACATCTATGTTAGAATTCACAGCTTTGTTTTTTGGTAGATCCACATGCATTTTCACAGTTCATTCTGTGGGCCAGTCAGTTACAGATATTTATGTTATTGTTGGCAGATCCTACTTGTTGCATTATAAACTTGTTTCTTCATGAGCATGTTTAAACACTCTCCTGTACTCCAAGTTTCTCTTTGACAAGTTAACTAAACATCATGTAGTAAAGAGGGGAACTGTACAGCCATACAGGAAACACCACAGTCAGCTTAGCTTAGCTGATCATGGTGTCTAGCTTTTAGTTTAAAAAATACCTGAACTTGAGGTGGTATTTTACAGTATGTTATGTCAATCTAATTGCAATGCACCTTTTTGCCAGATGTGATATGGACTGATGGCCACCACTGCAAAGGCTGCTGGGTTTTTAGTAGTGCACTACCCCCCTACACTTATTAGCACAGTGTCAGATGGAAACTTCACACTAGTCAGGGTACTGCAAGTTCACCTGTGTCCTCTTGAAAGCTGTAAGGTTGAAGTACTTTTGTGTTTCAGACTATATTGGTTCAGTCTGTCCTAAATCGAATAGCTTGTAAATCAGACTAATCTCAGAGAAGGTAGTCCATATGTGTCAAAGCTCTAAGAAACTGCTTGCCTGGTGTATTTATTTATGGAGCACTAATCACCTGGCACTGCCCCTATCCACATTTGCAAAGCAGTGGTGAACTGACACACCTCTTGTGCAAACCTGCCTTGAATTGAGTGGCTGTTGCGTAGCTGTAGAGCTGGACTAACTTTGCTGGTACTGGTTGTCACTACTTATACTCACTAAAAGTGTTGACCCTGGAGCTAAGCAATCCAAATACACTGTAAACTCACCAGTACCATTAAAGTCACTGAAAGGAAAGTCCAACAAAACTGGCAATTTTTGTCTCATAGTGAAACTTGAAGGGAGCTCTCGACATGGGCAGTTTTCTCCCAAGAAGGGGTATGTCTAGGGGTGCTACAAACAACTCATGTTGAGCCCATTTAGATGAGAAATTGATATAGTGTTATATGCAACCCAAATAAATAATTGTTTTCCTTAGTTAAGGCAGAAATGCTTCTTCCATCAGCTCCAATGCAAGTGACTGAAGAAAATGAGTTGTTTAACCTGCCTTGCTGTGTTTTCGTGAGAGTGACATACCTCTGAATTTCTGCCAGCAGGTCGCACTCTCATTTCAAACTGAAGTGCCAAGCACGTCTCTGTGAGATGTGGACAGCATTTTGCACAGAAGAAGTCTGTGAAGGCAGCACAGACCCAGAGAGATCCTTTGTTTTGGGCTGGCCTACCACAAACTGTGTGGCAAACTTCAGGTAAGAATTGAGATATGTTTTACTTCTCAAGTTACTTAAATGTTTTAGGCTGACAGGAAATGATACTATGAAGGGTTCATTGTGGCACCAGTGAACACAGGAAGCAGGAATGCACTGGGTTTTAAAACAGTTTCTCCTACTGCTGTGAGCAGGTCACTTACCCTCCATGCCCCATCTTCTGCCTCTCTGCAAATATGGCAGTGACACTCACTTATCACTTAAACATTAGAGAAAATATGTGGTTTGGCAAAGCACTGCCAGTGCTGCAGCAGTCTAGTTTAAACTTTCTTTTTCCTTTTTCCTTTCCTTTTTCCTTTTTATTTTTCCTTTTTCCTTTTCCTTTTTCTTTTTCCTTTTCCTTTTACCTTTTTCCTTTTCCTTTCTTCTTTTTCCTTTTCCTTTTTCCTTTTCCTTTATGCTTTTCCTTTATTCTTTTCCCTTATGCTTTTCCTTTTATTTTTCCCTTTTGCTTTTTCCTTTTCCTTTTTCCTTTTCCCTTTTCCTTTATGCTTTTCCCTTATGCTTTTCCTTTTATTTTTCCCTTTCCCTTTCCCTTTCCCTTTCCCTTTCCCTTTCCCTTTCCCTTCTCCTTCTTTCTCCTTCTCCTTCTCCTTCTCCTTCTCCTTCTCCTTCTCCTTCTCCTTCTCCTTCTCCTTCTCCTTCTCCTTCTCCTTCTCCTTCTCCTTCTCCTTCTCCTTCTCCTTCTCCTTCTCCTTCTCCTTCTCCTTCTCCTTCTCCTTCTCCTTCTCCTTCTCCTTCTCCTTCTCCTTCTCCTTCTCCTTCTCCTTCTCCTTCTCCTTCTCCTTCTCCTTCTCCTTCTCCTTTTTTTTTGCTTATCTTTTTCCTTTTCTTTTTCCTTTTTCTTTGGTATAACTTGAGAAACGGCTTGGCTAATTAATAGGATGAACAACAAATAGTAAATAGTCAAGCTAATGAAAGGATCAAAGAGATTTTCATAGGATGCTTCTAGACAAAAGATCTTGCATTGGAAGTAGCAGGAAACATACAGTGGAATACTGACCCTGTCCTAGTTCTCTTTTTACTGTAATTATGCCAGAGAAAATGTCCAAAGTTCCTCTTAAACCAGAATCTCTGAATTTTAATAAAGATTTTTGGTCTGTCTTTGCAACATTGACTGTAGGATACACAGGCTGTAGAGGTAATTTCAGTGATTAGGCTAATTTTAGTCTCAGCAGGAGGGCTCTGCCATCACTTTGAATAAGGGAGGGCACCGTCCCCCTGAAATCCCAGCTGCTTAGCCACCGTAAATTGTCTGGGTCTTGGAAAATGCATGTTCCTCTTTACCAACAGGGAGCAAAAGCTGATGCATAATTTGTATGTCTCATTGGCCGTATCCAAAGAGAATGCTGTGCACAAACTACTCTCTATTGAGCTGGTTGTGCTGTTTATGTCTTTTTTCCACTTAATAGTCCCAAAACAAAGCTGAAATTTTCTATTGATTTTCAGTTGGACTGTTGCAAAGAAACATGATCTTTGATGTAGAGACAGTACGTGATCCTTTATAGCTATCAGAAAGGAGCTGGGTAAGAAAGCAGTAACTTGAATCAAAACAAAATCCAAGATTTTGTAGAAGTTAAATTATGCCTGCACAGAAAAATTAGCTGCACAGAAAAATATAAAACACCATGCATCAAGTCTGTAGGGGTAGAGCTGACAGAATCGAAGCACCCAAAGTAGAATCATGCATCTCTTCACATCATCATTCAGTAGATCTCTTGTTCCTTAAATGCCTGCTCTTAAAATTTGAAGAATTTGAATTGCAGGAGCAACAGTGGGAATAGCAATTACTCCATCTGGGGCAGGATTTAAATGAAAAGAAAGCTGAAGCAAACCTAGATTAGATTCCTTGCACTCTCCTGTTACTAGCTGCATTTAACTGGGCAGTTTTGTATCCTGGAAAGCTTCTAAATGAGATGAAGATAAATGAGATAAGCCTTAAAATGTTCAAAGTTAACCCCTACCAAGAACAATGAGACCAGTTTTCATTGTCTTATGTGTCTGTTGTGATGTGGTTATAAACCAAGTACTGAATAAGAACAGTGAAAGTGGAAGGAAGTCTATATACCTGAAAAAAATACCTTTAAACCTTTGAATTAAGTTTGTACTGTAAAGTGACCTCCTTTTCTATTTGAACATTTGTCCAAGAATTCAACCAATTTCCTACTGCAAAGCTCACTGGTAGAGCTCATCCAGTGGTAACGCTTTAACTTCTGTGACAAAAGCTAGCAACTGGGACTTTTGACCTCAGTGGCAGGCTTTTCAGTGGATTTTGGAGGGAAATAGGTGGCTTTTTTCAAATCTAGAAAAAACCTTTTGGTTTTGGTAGGTATTAATGGAAATTGCAACTAAGAAGCAATTAATTCTACCATGATTTGTACAAGAGCTGTTTTGGTGTTAGAATGACAGCTGATTTGTCTCTGTTTTGCTGTAATTCTTGCAGGTCTGCAGAACAAAAGGAAACATGGCTGTCCTTTTTGCAAAGGTACTTTACTATACAGTCTCTGAAGACCATGAAAAGATTCCCAGTCATGTAGATCAGTAATTCCCAAGCTGTGGTGCTTATGTCATCATGATAGATAAGCTCTTTGACAGTGGTATGAAGAAAAAAAGTCCATCTCGTATCTTCTCCCTGCAGAACATATGTCACTGTATGTGCCTTTCATGCAGTGATCACTATTCAAGGAAGGAAACACTTCCTTGTGCCTGAACTTGGCTCAGCACAAAGCTGGAGCAATTCCTGTCGCATATGGTCCCTTCCCTATGCAGCTGTAGGAGCCTCTGTCACCATCACTCTCGTTGAGTGTGCAGCTCTTGCCATGGTGATGGCATCTAAGCAAGCCCAGCATATGAACCTCTGTTCTAATCTGTCTGCTGCACATGTCTGGCTGTATTTTTGTCCTTCAAAACGTACCCCAAGCTGAAGAGTCTGGTGAGAGAGCTTGTGTAAATAGAGCTGGTTTATTTCGGTCTGTGTTTGGACAGAAAACTATTAGTAGTGGGTTTGTTTTCTGGTCACCTAATTCTAGTGGTAGAAATTTGTGTCTTAATCAAATTCCTCAGAGTTCCTGGGGTTGTTTAAATCTTCCTTGCTGGGGATGATTTCTAGCTCACTCTTCTCCTGCCCAGTCCTTTGAACTGGTTTGTACAATGGGGTGTAATTCTTTCCGGTTACATCCATCCAGTAACATCCAGTTACATCCCCAGCTATAGCAGTCTGCCTGTAGTGCAGACTGAGGCACCACAATAAGGGGTAGGTTTAGCTTTATTTTAAAAACTGCATTTTCTCTGCTGCTCACTCTGATTTCTACAGTGAGCTTTTAACACAACAGGGCATTACCGGGGGGCACAGCCAGCATCCCCTCCTCATAATGCTGAACGCTTTGCTGTCATCAGAGATCTTTCTACTGCAGTACATCTGCAAACTGCTGCTTATATAGTTGCTTGATTGCTGTTTAAATCTCTGCCTTGCCATTTATGTTTACAATATTAAAAATGTACTTGTTTTGTACTTGTTATGTTAGTCGAATAAGAGAAGAGAAAGAAAAAGACTACCCAAAAAGCATTCCTCTGAAGATAATCGCAAAGGACGTGGGAACTTGTGCATATGTAAGTGCTCTTCGGCTAAACAGGGGTCTAAACCCATATCACCTGGAAACCCAGTGGATATTGGGAGGGTTCCTTTGGTTTGTAAGCTCCTTCAGGATCCAGCCCCTTTAAGACTTGGCATATGCAGCTCTGAAGTGTTTATTTCCCGTGTTTAACATGAGTTCCGTTTTAAAGAGAGTGTCCTGGGTAAGAAATACTGGCTCTGGCACACACACTAAAGACTGTACAGTGTGAGGTCTCCAGAAACACCTCTAGCGGAACTTATGCATAAGCATCTTCAGAAATGCCAGTACAATGTATCCTTTCTGGGCTTGCAAAACTGATCTAAACCCACAGCTGCCCTGATTCAATTCTGCAAAGTCACAATGGGTTTTATTGTTTACAACGACTGCAAGTAGCAAAGCTGTGTGTATGAACACCCTGAAATTGCCTTAAGCATGTTTTTCCTCAGCTAACTGATGCTGGCAAATTTATAGGCCAAAGGTAAATTGGTAAAGAAAGGTCATCCACAGAGTGATTTGCACCTCTTTTACTCAGTTATTTTTAAACCATTTGCACTAAATTCTTGAATGTGGCCAGCTCCCTAGGGATGCCCTAACAGTCAGTGATAAACCATCCATTCTTCCTTTGCTTCTTACACATTCGTCTTTTCAGCTGTGCTTGGAAGATCCGCATTTCATGGACAGAAGCCTAAAGAGCACTTGCAAGGACAGGGGCAATTTTCCACAGAATTTAGACTTCACTGGAGGTCTTTGCCACTTGGAATTCTGTGTTTGCATAGACTCAAGCATAAAGAAGTCTCCCTTTTTCTTCAGAAAGTTAGAATAATAGTTAGAATTGGTAGAATTATTAGAATAATAGTTAGAATTGCTGGGTTGCTAAGACAAGTGTTAATAAACAGTAACAACGACTGTGGTTGTTCAAATGCAGAACTACAGATCAAGGCATATTCAGGTGTTCACAGATCGTACATGCATTCAGGTGTTGCCCTCTTGTACCAGGGGGTTTCAGGGGTTTTTAAATGTCTTTTCTCCTTAGATAGAGTTAGCTCATGTGCCAAATACAGTTTCCTAATCCTGGCAGTCCTAGAAACTGCACACTGTAGTCTAGCTATTATCAGTTCTAAACCAGAGGAGGAACAGTTGGGAACTTTGTGATGCAAATAGTTCTCCTGACAGTGTGGTCCTGGTGCTACAGCAGCTGGAGATGCCCAAGAATTATTTCATTTTTGGAGGGTAGGGAAGGCTGAACACAAGGCACAAGCGATTTTATTATATTCTAGCTGAGAGCAAAACTTATGCAAATGTGCTGACCTACTCCTGAGAGCCAGATGTCATTGCTTCAGGCTAATGTTAAATTTTTTATGGTATGAGCATCCTGAAGCAAGTTATACAGTATTCTCACTACTTTCCTTTGATTACCATGGCAGCTTATTACCATCAGGGACTTGCACAAATGTACAGCCCAGATCTCTTCTAAATGCAGAATATCAGGAGGCTGTTTCACTGGAACATCCTAGGGCCAGCATAAAATTGATATGCTACAGGGTAGCAGGGCATAGTAAACTGGTTTGGGACTGGCAGTGAACATTTACATGCTGGCTCTGCCACCTTCTTTGGGTTATTGGACAGTTTGTTGCAGTGTGCATGCATTTGTTCTGCCAGAGCTTTAGGCTGGCCATGAACTTGATGCAGTCCAAGAGCTATGTGGTCTTGTTAGGCAAGCCAAAATAGCACATCTCTAAAGATGGCTTATAAACTTTTACTTGACATGTGGGATCTGCCTGTCAGCTTGGAAGAGAGGCCAGTGTGGCTGTGATGATTCAAGGAAAAACCACTCTGGTCACAATGTCTCCACTTGATTTTGCCTCTGCAAGGTGATGGCAGCAGGTGCTGCCACATTCTGGCAGGGCTGAGGATGGAGCCATTAATCCTGGTGTGTTTGAAATGTGTAGTCCTGCAGAAGTGCAACCTGTGGTGCTGAATTACAGAGCCCAGCTGTACAGGAGTAATACTGGTGCCAGGCAGCAGGTGCTGAAATCTCACTCTGGAAAGATTGCTCATGGAAAATGGCACTTCCACCAACACGGCATTCGATGGTGGTTGCTATAGCTATTTAGAAAGTGGTGTTTCTGCTGATCCATGCTTTTCCATACTGCTGATCAGGAGATTCTGGAAGATGCTGGAGAGAGAGCCTTTCAATTGGATGAAAGATTACCAAGAATAAGTGCTTCTGGCACTAAGTTAAATGTAGCTTTGAGAAATCTATATAGAATGTGGCAAAGGATATAGAGATGAACATAATATATGATGTATTGTTTTCTGACCAGGGATGTTTTCAGTATAAAAGGGCAGAAATTGTTAACAGTTGATATGACAACCAATTAACCCACTAAAAAACCTCACTGGAATGTTTCTTTTTTCTTTTCTTATTTTTAAGGAAACTTGCATGCTTTTAAATTAATCAAAGTATTACATTTCCCTTCTCTAGTGTCTAAAGTGCAATTAGTGGCTGTTCCTTTTTTGCACATTGTAATGTGGAGGGCTTGTCTCCAGGAATCATGGCACTCTCCCTTCTGATGGAACTGGTGGGGAAGCAGGGAGCCAATGCAGAAAGTGTGTGATCAAACCCTTGGTCTCAGACAGCTGGATCTTTATCTATATAATACAACTTATCAAGTAAAATTTTAACTCTCAAAATTTCCAGCAATTAATTATGCTTAATTAAACTGGAGATACTCTTTGCCAACACAGAGTTTTAATGCCCATTTCCCTTTCTCTTTTTTTCTTTTTTGTTCTTTTCACAGTCAAAAACCCTAAGTGTAACCAATGTTGATACAGCAAATGATGTAATTCTGATGGCCCTGCAGCAGCTGGGAATTAATGTAAGTCTTTGCACCAGTTTTAATGAGTCTTCTTGTAGTCATTTTTAATGAGCAAATGGCTTCTTGCACGTTTTCTAAGTTTTAGGATAAAAATTTTAATTGAATGGAGAATGCTTTTCTTAGCTTCTTTCTTTTCTTCGAGAATAAATTCTTTTAGTACTGTTAGATGTGTGAATAAACACACATCTAGCCTGGAGAAGAGGAGGCTCAGGGGAGACCTTATTGCTCTCTACCGGAAAGGAGGTTGGAGACAGGTGGGGGTTGGTCTCTTCTCCCAAGGAACCAGCACCAGAACAAGAGGACACAGTCTCAATCTGTGCCAGGGGAAGTGTAGGCTTGAGGTGAGGAGAAAGTTCTTCACAGAAAGAGTTGTTGGCCATTGGAATGTGCTGCCCAGGGAGGTGGTGGAGTCACCGTCCCTGGAGGTGTTCAAGTGGGGATTGGGCATGGCACTTGAAGCCATGGTTTAGTTAGTCATGAGGTGTTGAGTGACAGGTTAGACTTGATGATATCTGAGGTCTTTTCCAACCTTATTGATTCTATGATGATTCTATGATTAAAAGCTCAAATGGTAACAGATTGAGATTCCTTCCCCCTCCTCTTTTCCTGGTAAGGTAAAACAAAAAATAAGGTGGTGGAAAGGAGAGGTAAATTCATGAAAGAAATAGTCTGGAATCAGTTTGGAAGTAAAGGAGGTAAATTTTTAAATATATATATATATATATATATCAATAACGGGGGGGTTCACAAAGGGATAAGGATAAATGGAGAAATATGCAAAACCAAGCCTGGATGGCCTTGTATTTCCTGGATGTAAGTGGATTCAGTTCTTCAGAAAGCATGGATGCAGCTTGGAAAAGTAGGCCTCAACCATGTGGTTGGTGCAGGAAGCAGCAGCAGATGGTCTCTCTCTCAAGCAGATGAGGCAAGGAAAGAGAGAGAAGTAAAAGATGCTCGCCCTTTTTATAGGCTTGTTGGACAGGAAGGGAGAGTGGAACAGATCACCTTTGACCCAAGGGCCCCTTCCTGCTGGGAGAGGGAAAACCAAGTCTCTCACTGCCCACCCGGATCAAGTTTCTTTTGTCCACCTGGGGGCTGGATTCTGTCAGCCCCCCATCAAGGATGGGTATAACCCAGCACACCTAGAAATTCAGTGTTGTTGAAATGAAGCACATAGACCTCCAGAGATCATCAAGTGCCTTAGAAGTTTTGACTAATTCTCTTATCCTTGTAAGAGATCCTTTGCATTTGAAGTTGCCTTTAAATCTGTTTGACTGATGCCTAAGAGGAGATATCTTGACACAAGAAATGAGAGTTCGATTCAGCTCCTTTTGCATACTTAAGTGTGAAGAGGAAACCTACTGACCTGCTTGTTAGTTGGTTTCAAAACGTGCAAACCTGCATGATCAGCTGTGTCCCTAGATTACAAGTACAAGCACTGCTCTCAAGTGTCCAAATCAGACACTCTAAATATTCATGGACCTTTAGTGTAATGTGAGATATGAATGTAACTGAGTGATTGCACAGAATCTAAATGCACTCACTGTAACTGAGTGATTGCACAGAATTTAAATGCACTCTATTTAAGTAATTTAAGCAACTGTTTTGGAAAAAGGCGTTTATGGAGCTTCGTGGGACCATTGAATACCAGGTTGGAGGGAGCCTCAAGAATCTGGTCCAACCTTCCTTGGAAAAAGCATTTTCTAGACAAGATGGCCCAGCACCCTGTCCAGCTGAATCTCAAAGTGTCCAATGCTGGGGAATCCCACTTCACTGGAGAGATTATTCCAATGGTTGATTGATCTCATTATGAAAATGTTTCCTCTTTCATTAGGAATCTCCCCAGGAGTGACTTGTACCATGTGACTCCCTGTAAAAAGGGTGTCTCCATCTTCTTTGTAACCACCCTTTAACTGCTGGGACATGATGATAAGGTCTCCCCTAAGCCTTCTGTTCTTGAGGCTACACAAATAGAATTCTCTCAGCTTCTTCACATATGACAGGCTTCCCAGTCCTTTGATCATCTTTGTGGCCCTTCTCTGGACCCTCTCCATCTCATCCATATCTTTTTTGTGTAGCAGGTACCAAATCTGAAGACAGTCTTCCAGGTGTGGGCTGACAAATGCTGAGTAGAGTGGGATAATGGTTTCTTTAATTCTGCTGCTGTTGCCCTTGTTGATGCAACCCAGAATCCTGTTGGCTTTCTTTGCTGCAGTAGCACACTGTTTACTCATGTTGAGGTTGTTGGACACCATGACCCCCAAGTTTCTTTCAACAGAGCTGCTCTCCAGCCAGGCAGATCTCGGTCTGTGCTGCACTTCTGGATTGTGTTTTCCCAGGTTACCTTACACGTGTCCTTTTTCAACTTCATCAGGTTCTTGTTAGCCCACACTTCCAGCCTGTCTAGTTCTTCCTGCTGGGTGTCTCTCCCTTCCAAAATGTCAATTTCCCCACTCAGTTTGGTATTATCAACGAACATGGGTAAACTTGATCCCATAATTGAGATCACATATGAAGATATTAAACAGTATTTGGCCCAGTATTGATCCCTGGGCAACCCCACTTTTGACAGGTTGACAGTTTGAAAATTATCTATATACCTCCACTTTCTGGGTGCAACCTGTCAGCTAGTTCCCCACCCACCATGCAGACCACTTGTCTAGACCATAATGCATCGGTTTCTCTAGGAGATGGCAGTGGGAAACTGTACCAAAAGCCATGGAGAAATCCAGGTAGACAACGTCCATCCTTTGCCCCAGGTTGCTAGGTTACTTTGTTGTAGAAGGGGATCAGGTTTGTCAGGCACTATTTGCCCATGGTGAATCTGTGCTAGCTTTTCCCAATCATTTGACTTCATTGGACTTGTGATAGCTCACAGGAGGATTCATTCCATAACTTTCTAAGGGACTGAAGTAAGGCTAATAGACATATAATTCCTTGGATCCTTCTTTAAGCCCTTCTTGTAACAAGGGTGACATTAGTTTTCTTCTGGTCTGCAAAGTCCGCAGATCTCCCTGACTTCTAAAAGGTTATGGAGAGCAGTCTCACAACAATGTCAGCCATCTCTCTTGAACACTCTTGGGTGAGTATAATGTCTGTGCCCATTGATTTGTAGGGATCAAGCTCGGATAGCAGTTCACATACCTACTCTTCCTTCACTGGCAGTGGGTCTGCCTCTGCATCAACCTGTGTTTTCCTTCCCAAGGCCTGGGGCCCAAGAGTGCTAGTAAAGAGCTTTGAAAGCGTGAGAAAGTTTTAAAGCTTAAAAAACGTTTGGAAAAGCCTTTATTTACCACCACCCTCTGGGTGTGGCCTGTCAGCCAGTTCCCCACCCGCTCCACAGGCCCCTCGTCTAGACTGCAACGCATCGGTTGTGATGCAATAGTGCCGGGCAGTGCACCAAGGAGATGTAGCAATTGCTAGTAGACCAAGTAGTGCCTCAGCTGGCTCCCTTTGCTCTAAACCAGACGAGGTATGTCTAGTATGCCTCAGGTGTAGTAATGAATCAGTGTTATGCCCAAGAATTCTGCCTCCCTTATTCTCTTGCTCTCACTGTTTCACGGTATGGTTCCAACTGTCACCGGTGGTCATAGAAGCTTCTGGGCGACAGCTGTTTAACTGGACTGTCAGTCTGATGGTTGGGTCACAAGACTCTTGGTGCATGCGTTGGTCTTGTTGCATGGAATCTGACAACTCTTTCCTTACCATAGCAGCGAGTGTGAAGGGTCAAGTATGTGCAAAATGCCACTCTTGTGCTTCCTGGGACTTCTGGAGAGCCCCAGCAAAAGTTGGATCTACCTCAGAATTTGCCTGCCCTCGCCCTTATTATCCCTAATTTTCTGAGGCTTTTAATGCATCCAGGGGCCTGTTCTGCTAGCTTGGTATTTCTCAGGCACAGAATTTTCTGTTTAGCCATTTTCTTGTGGCTTAGACATCCCATTTACCCAGGGCTGGGGTTGTGGCCTGAGCTCAGGATCCAGTGCTCTGTCCAACCTAAGTAGCTCTTGGAGTTGATGGAGGGACTGCAGAGTGAAAGGGATAAGATGCAAGTTAAAATAGGATTTTAACTGCACATTGTCTTTCCCAGCTTGTACCAAATAGCAAGAAACTATACTGCATTATAACTGCAAGTCTTTATTACAATGTACTTCATTTTTACCCATGTTATGGCTGTCATTTGCATTTCTTCATTTTGTATACTGAAAAAAACCTCAGGAAAATGGTAGTATTGCAAGAGAGCATTTTGCTTGAGATGAGCAGGAGGAGGAGCTGGTTAGGTTTCAGCTTTGTGTTCTTTTGTATGTGTCACAATCAACCCTTTCCCCCTCTTTACATTTTAATTTCAAGTGGAAAAAGAATGAAAGCTATCTGAAAGATTTAAGATCTTGCCTGCAGAATTTTTTGCCCAAGTAATACACTCAGGTTTTTTTCACTGCCTCTTCATAGCACAAAACCTTTTTCAACAGAGGGATATTGTGAGATTAGCATTAAAATCAAGCAAGCTAAATAAATTAAGCTGTAGCTTGTGTATCAGTCAAACACCCAACCCCCTCAAAGGATTGTTCTGGCTGTGAGGAAGCTTTTCCTTATTTGCCATCTTGAGGGCTTTTATTTATGTCCAGAGAGAACCACTTGAAAGGAGCTCTATGACTTTTCAATGGCAATTATAAAAACTGCATTTCACACACTGTGTGATTAATGGGGCTATTACTTTGGCTGAGTTCACTCTGGTTTAACACATCAAGGTTTTCCCCTCTGTGGTTTCTCTGGTAAACTGACAACTAGTTCATACAAAATGGCATTGATCATCTGTTCTAGATTATCAGAAAGGCAGAAAGAAGAGCCTTGGGTTTCCCAGCTTCATAAGTACACTTGCTGGTTTTTCTGGGACAGTCACATTTATACTGACAAATGGCCTCATAAAGCCAGTAAAGTACATTATTTGTAGTCAAGAGATGAGCAGTCTGCCTCCTGAAACTGTGCTTACTAGCTCTTCCCCTGATTCTCCTTCCCAGCAACAAACCCTTTCATATATATGTTTAAAAGGAAAAGTAAATACTCCTTGTGCTCCTCAGCTGTATTTATTTGTGCCTGGCTGCTTGCCCTGAGGCATCAGAGATGTCTCTAAAGCCTATTTATTTTCCTTCTGCCCCCTGCTAGCTAACTCAACAGCAGTGGTAATATGGGCCAGAAAGCTCTGTCAGTCAGAGAGCAAACTGCAAAGGCTTTTTTGGGTATATCAGCATTACCCTGGGTGTGTACAGCAAGTAAAAAGAATCACAGAATCACAGATGGTAGGGGTTGGAAGGGACCTCTGGAGATCATCTAGTCCAAGATTCTCAAGAGATTTAGGGACACTAGATGAAGGTCCAGAAAATGCAAGATAGGTGAACATATTGAAGAATAGATAGGATTGAATTTTAGAGCTGAATAAGCACTGTTATGAGGTATTTATCATCTTTCATAGCTGAAAACTTCTGGGGTTTAATTATCCTAATTTAGCAGTGTCACTGAAAAAGGATTCAAGGTGTAATAGATCACTTTTCCTGCAGTGTATGTATCCACCTTTTGTCCTGAGAGTGGTTTATATTAAAGGTCATTCTCCTTATTTCTATTGTCTCACCATCATATCCTGCAATAGTTAATATTCTCCTTCTTCAGTTAAACTGAAGAATTGTATATTTACACTGAAGGCAGTGTTTAGAACCCACTTTCAAATCAGCAGCTTTTCCCAAAGATGTTCACATTTTCCAGTCCTCTGGAAATTGTCTCTGATGCAGATTTATCTTCTCCACTGTAAATTGTAACAGAGGACTCGTCAGTCTTAAAGCACCATCCAGCGCTCCCAAGTCCTGCCACACCTTGAGTCCTGTGTCCAGTTCTGGGCCCCTCAGTTTAAGAAGGACATCGAAACACTTGAACGTGTCCAGAGAAGGGCAACAAGGCTGGGGAGAGGCCTTGAACACAAGCCCTGTGAGGAGAGGCTGAGGGAGCTGGGATTGTTTAGCCTGGAGAAGAGGAGGCTCAGGGGTGACCTCATTGCCCTCTACAACTACCTGAAAGGTGGCTGTAGCCGGGAAGGGGTTGGTCTCTTCTCCCAGGCAACCAGCAGCAGAACAAGAGGACACAGTCTCAAGCTGCGCCAGGGGAGGTTTAGACTCGAGGTGAGGAGAAAGTTCTTCACCGAGCGAGTCGTTCGTCATTGGAATGTGCTGCCCAGGGAGGTGGTGGAGTCACCATCCCTGGAGGTGTTCAAGAGGAGATTGGACATGGCACTTGGTGCCATGGTCTAGTCATGGGGTCTGTGTTGATAGGTTGGACTTGATGATCCTTGAGGTCTCTTCCAACCTTAGTTATACTGTGATACTGTGATACTGTGATACAAAAGGGCTGACGGCAGGCCCACAAGGAGATTTTGGGGCAGTGTTTAGTGCCAGGAGCCCCTTGGGTGTCATGATCTTTGAGGTCTCCTCCAACCTTGGTGATTCCATGATTCTGTGTGATCCTTGCCTTGGCATCATCAACACGGTCTCAGGCCAAAGATGCACCTGACCTGCTGTCCAGCACAGGGTGCAGGATGCTGTTGGCTGCTGAGCCTGATCTCCTTACAGAGATTGTAGAGGAGCTGGGGAGATGGTGAAGCAGAGGTCTCAGGTGTGAGAGTGAGGGTGCCTGTGTGCCAGAGCACATCCCAGAGGTTGCAGTTTTCCTGGTACTCAGGACAGAGCTGAACCTTAGCTCACATGAGCTGTCTGCTGTCTGCCCCAGGCTCCACAGCAGGCCCCTGCTTTGTGCTACTTATCTGTAATCTCTCTGGGGGGTCAGACCTGTCTCTCCTGGCTGCTGGTGGTGAGAAGGGGGTCATGAACTTGCTGGGAGCCTGGAGCAGCATCTGGGTCCAGAGGTCCTCTCCATGCTGTGTTCTGTCTCATTTCCAGCCTCCTGGGTGTGGGGAGTCACATGGGCTGAGGACTGACAGCCACATGGCATGAAGGGTAGGCATGGCTATCATCTTGATCTGTCCTCAAAAGCAATCCTAAGCCCAGCAGGCTGTTGCCCCTGTTCCTCTGCTTCCAGGAGCAGCAAAAGAACTGGGGCAAATTTCCTCTTTTTCCTTCAGAAATGGCAGGCTCCAGCCCCTCTCATTGCTCAGAGCTGCACCCTGGTCACACAGACTACATTGAACATGACAGACACAGTTCAGAAACTTTGCTGGTGGCAAATTTAGGCACTACAAAATTAAAGGGAGTTCCTTTGGCCCCGCTGACAAGGTGCAGATTATCTTTGGTCTCTTCTCCCAGGCAACCACCAACAGAACAAGAGGCCACAGTCTCAAGGTGTGCCAGGAGAGATTTAGGCTGGTTGTTAGGAAGAAATTCTTCAAAGAAAGAGTGATTGGCTATTGGAATGTGCTGCCCAGAGAGGTGGTGGAGTCACCATCACTGCAAGCGTTTAGGAAGAGACTGGATGGAGCACTTGTTGCCATGGCTTAGTTGATTAGATGGTATTGGGTGATAGGTTGGACTTGATGATCTTGAAGGTCTTTTCCAACCTGGTAAATTCTATTCTATTCTATTCTATTCTATTCTATTCTATTCTATTCTATTCTATTCTATTCTATTCTATTCTATTCTATTCTATTCTATTCTATTCTATTCCATTCCATTCCATTCCATTCCATTCCATTCCATTCCATTCCATTCCATTCCATTCCATTGTGAGAAAGCTAATACAAACCTGTTCTCAGTGGCTGGAAAACTTATTAATATTGTTTTTTTTAGGGCTCTGAAAAAGACTACAAGCTGTGGGTGATTTCAGGAAGAGAAGATGCTCCTTACCCTCTCATTGGTAAGTTCCTGACATGGTTTAATTTTTCAACATTCCTCCAGTTTTTAGTGCTGAAGGAAGCAAGAAGTAAAGAGAAGACTGAACTGCAGTTTCCTCTTTTCTTTGTTTTGTTTTTCCCATTCTTACTCTTACTTCCCTGTCACGCAAGTTTGTCTATTTGGGGAGTTAGATGCTGATCCTGTGTTTTGAAGAGCAAGTGTCTGCTTGTGTCACTAAGGGGTTGAAAAAGTTCGTTTATCTCTGCCCCGGTTCTGCTGCAAGAGCCTCAGTCTTTCTACAGCCAGTCTCTCCACTCACTCACCTCCTCTGCTGGAGCCAGTTCAGCTTTACCATATTTCTTCCTACACTTCCATAGCTTTGTTTACTCCCCTCCTCAGCAAAACTCAGCAGAGTTTTGAGAAATGTTCTGTTCCTCCACAACTCGAGTTGATTCAAGAGGTTCTTATCAGTCTTTTATTTGTCTAACTGGCTTGACAGCACCCCTCTGATTAGGAGCAAATTATCACTTACTCACTATCTAAAATGCTTTATAAAACATTTCCTCTCCAGGAATCAACCCAAAGCTCAGAAGTGATTGGCTGGAGTGATTTGATTTTGGCCCATGGTTCACTGAGAAAAAAAATCCCTTCTTGTTATTAAGAACCTTTCCCTGTAGAAGCCCAGTATTACTTATGCTATGTAAGAGCTCACAGATGACTAGAACAAGAAAAATGAGTGGATTTTCTCTTTTCCTCCTGCAAATCTAACCCCAGTAAATCTTAACATTCCTTCCTGGAGCAGCCTCAGCTACAAATGCATTGCTGGAGTCAGATCACATTAATATTTATAACATGTCCAATTTCTACACCTTAAACACAGTTCAAACTGTTTTGTCGTTGAAATGTGCCAGACTTTGTCTTTCCAGTCATGAGGTGTAGCTTCTTCAGGTAAACTCAGAGGCATGGTTCTAAATATAGAACCAGAGAACTCAGAAATGGGAAAGGCCTTTCTAATTGACCAACTCTCACTGTAAACTCAGGTTACAATCATTTGAGAAGAAGAATCTGATACTAAGCTGATTCTGCCTTGATATTTATGCAGAGTTTTATCACACAAAACCAGCTTTTGTCATCAGTTGACATCAGAAGCAGGGTCTGACTGCTCCACAGAGTATGACAGTGCTTCAGCTTCATACTATAATGCCTATAATCTCTAATAACATCTCTTCCACTATCAGTGTTCAAGTCTAAGTGCAAGGTAACTAAGACATCTTAAGACTGTACCCATATTTAATGTATTTCAACTGCCAGGTCTTTAAGCAAGCCCCAGAAATGTCTTGCTGGTGGCATTTTTAAAAGCTCCTCCAGAAATAAATTGCCTCTGTGTAGTCCCCAAAGATGCTGGTTAGTGCCAAGCATGGCTCATTTACATTAGCCCTGTGATTAACGTTTCCTTCCTGTTCCAGCCCCAGACAGGAACCATAATTGTGTCTCATTTGACTGAGCTGATGGTGGTTGCATGAAGAGGGAGGGAAGCAAAAACCTCATTTCTTGCCAGAACCATATGAGCAACCAGTACCTAAACTTTCAGTGTCCTAAGTAAAGCTGTGGAAAGAATAAAGCACTGAATTCAGAAGTAGTCAATTCTGTTTGTTTTTTTCTCTGATGAGTTTTTATGCAATATGTCTATAATAGGTCTGACTTTATGTCACTTTAACTGCACTGAACACAGTAACTCTGTATCTGCCAGTTCAAGCTTTTATGCCAGTGTAAATACACAGAAATGCATCAATTCTGAGATTACTGAGAGAGAAAGTGTTGCAAGCCAGCATGCAAAATCTGCTTTTCCTCCAAGGCAGATAGAGTTTTGCAAGTCTCCAGTAAATCCAACACAGATTATTCTGATTTCTCTTTGAACAGGGCATGAATTTCCCTTTGGAATTAAAATGAGCCACATTCGCGATGCTATGCCCCACGGATCAAAGCACTGTGCCTGCCCTAGGCAGCTTCAGGGGTCCTTCTTGACAGAGCAGCTGCCCCAGGAGCTGCAGTGCCAGTTTGTGCTGAAGCCAAGCCGCCTGGCAGTGTGCCAGCAACTCAATGGTACGTCACCCCTCTCACCCCAGCATTGTTCACCCACAAGCAGGCTACATCCCTGGCTGTGCTGCAGAAAGCAGACGTGCTGGTGTTGGAGGTGGGGGCTGTGGGAAGCAGAGAGAAGCATGCAGATGTACCTTCCAGCTGCACGGGGGATTGTGCAGTGTAGCTCTCCCTGATTTGAGTGTGCTGTTGTGTATGTGTCATCTTTGTAAGTTACATTTTGACAAGCTGCCTGTCAAGTGATTGTTCTAAATGCAGCAAAAGAAGTACAAGATCCCTGCCCTGCAAATTTTTTTTGGAAGTCTGTTAGATGAGCTTTTCTCTGCAGCCCTTGCTCTTCTCGGTAGCAAGGCACAGTGGTTTTACAGTTGAGAAGTCAGGGCTTGCATTCAGCACAGAATTCCCATACAACATTTGGCAGCATTCTTTATCTCAGCAAGGTACTCAGAGCTACACACCTGCCTCACTGGGACCCTCACATGGCAAAGCAGCCTAGGTGTGTGCTTGAGTACCTAGATGAAGTGAGCAAATACAGCTTCTTTATTTCAGTTCTCTTTGACTAGAATGAAGACAGCAACGTTTGCTTCTGCCTTTGGCTTTGATGCTAAAGAAAAAGAGCACCTGCTCTCTGTTTTGCACGCTGTTGTTAGTGACACAATGGCTGCTTACTGCTCACGAGTAAAACAAATGAGGAGATCTTTGCAGGTCTGGGGCGTTACACTAAAAACTTTGCAGGGCAAGGATGTGTCCCATGTGGTTTTTGTTGTACTTAACACACTGTCATACTCATCTCAATTAGGAACTCATCCCTACTTCACCATTAATGGCCTCATAACAATAAAGATAACATGCACGCTGCTGTCCTGTGCACTCCTCAGTGGCCAAGATCTCCTACAACATATGACTAGAATCCATTTGTAATAACTTTTAGAAAGTAAGTATGGTGAGGCTATACCTGTGTCTGTTACAAATTATTCTGGAAATCAATTGCATTTTATATAAATTAATTTCCTTTCTACATGCCTTCGCCCACCCCCCAGCCCCCCAACCCCCTTTCCCAGTAATTTGTATCATATATTACTTCATGGCATAATTTAAGAATGAGGCAATCTAGCAAAGGGGTGTAATTAGGTTTACAGGCCCCACTTGGCAGCTGACGTTGACTGGCAAGAGAAAATAGAAATGCAAATCAGGCCTGTAAAGTTCTAATGCAGATGTGTTGTCAGCAGTGCTGAGCAAGCTGCAGGAGGGAAAGCAAGGCTGGCCTTGGGGCAGCAGAAGCCTGGGGCATCCTGCAAGCCATGCACAGGGACTGTGCTAAGTGGGAGAAAGAGGCTTTCAGTCCTTTCAGCTTTCCGACTTTCATCAAACAAAACCTCTCAAAGTGATGCAGAGGCCTGTCTGCTTGCAAACCAGATTATCCAGAACAAGAGGACACAGTCTCAAGTTGCACCAGGGGAAGTTTAGGCTTGAGGTGAGGAGAAAGTTCTTCACAGAGAGAGTTGTTAGCCATTGGAATGGGCTGCCCAGGGAGGTGGTGGAGTCACCGTCCCTAGAGGTGTTCAGGAGGGGATTGGACATGGCACTTGGTGCCATGGTTTAGGAGGTCTTGGGTGACAGGTTGGACTTGATGATCCTTGAGGTCTTTTCCAACCTTGTTGATTCTATGATTCTGTCTTGCATACAGCACTGGTCACTGAGCTCTTCCTAACTCCTCACCTATTTTGGTTTTGGAAAATGTTAAAGGATACCTTGTGTGCAAGCCAAGCTCATCTTTAAGGCTGAGAGGGGACCTTATCAATGTCTACAAGTGAAGGGTGGCTGTCAGAATAGAATAGAATAGAATAGAATAGAATAGAATAGAATAGAATAGAATAGAATAGAATAGAATACAATACAATACAATACAATACAATACAATACAATACAATAGACCAGGTCGGAAGAGACCTTCAAGATCACTGCATCCAACCCATCAACCAATCCAACCCACCTAAACAACTAAACCATGGCACCAAGCACCTCATCAAGTCTCCTCCTGAACACCTCCAATGATGGCAACTCCACCACTTCCCCAGGCAGCCCATTCCAATGGGCAATCACTCTCTCTGTATAGAACTTCTTCTTAACATCCAACCTAAACCTAAAAAGGATAAAGCAGTATCTTTTAAGTGATATACAGTGGTAGGACAAGGGGTGGTGAACATAAACTCAGTCACAGGAAATTCCATTTCAATGTGAGAGAAAGGTTTTTTTACTGTGAAGGTAATGGAGCACTGGAGCAGGCTGCCCAGAGAGGTTGTGGAGTCTCCTTCTGTAAAGATCTTCAAAACCTTCCTAGATGCATTCCTGTGTCACCTGCCCTAAGTGGCCCTGCTTTGCAGGGGGTTGGACAAAATGATCCCTGGAGATCCCTTCCAAACCCCAACATTCTATGACTCTATGGTTCAGATCAGCAAGCAAGAATCTGTGCTGTTATTAGGTAACCACTGGGCTTACCTCCATTTACAGAGCAAATTCACAGGGAGTGAAGTCTGCAAGCCCACGTTTCACTGCCACACATGGCTGTGTTATTCTCCTTGCCATTGCTTCCCCGCACAGATACAGCTGTGCTGGTCATGCTGTCTCTTCTAGAGGCAGCAAGGAGTAGCTACCCAGTTGTACCAGCATGCACCAACTGTGCTTAGGCAGTGTTGTAGGTGTTGACAGGCAGACATAATTGATGACTAGCCATCACATCAAATAAGTAGCTGTGTGGACACCAACTGCGGTGGTGTAGTTGCATCAACTGCCCCAGCAGTGTGGTTTAAAAAAGTACAGAAGAATTTACTGTGTGAAGGAGCTGGACTGTTCCTGTTGCTTCTCCTGCAGCCTTTCAACACGTAACAGGGATGGCCATCGACCAGTTAAATGTAGCCATTAAGTAGTGCTCATGAGCATATGTCTAAATAGTATTGTAATTGCTGATTTGCTTGAAGTTTATCTTGCAAGAACTGACTGCTGCCAGTGGCTGGTCTGTAATCCAAATGATTATTTAATCATCTGTTAAAAGAGAGAGCAAAATTTCAACAAGTTAGTCTCAATACAGACAGGAGGTCTTTGAAAGTTGTTTGACAGTTAGGGGTTTGATCAGAAAGGGTCCTGTGTTGTTAAATGGCTCTGAGGTTTTATTTAGAAGTTTCTGATTAGTTTGTGAGAAGAGGAAATGCCACTTGCATGGCTGGCACACTACCTGTGAATTGAAATTGCATGTGAGCAGAATAGAGAGCTGCTACGAGCTCTGAGTGAGAACTGCCACCAAAGAAATACTGCCTTTTTTTCTCATTCTGGCCTAGAATAATCCACCTGAGCAAGACCCTGATTTTTTTTATGGAAGCACTTCTACAAAGCAATAATTGGCATCTGTTTTGCCTGAGAGGAGGCTGGGCTTCTCCTAGCATTCAACTTTGCACAGGTTCAAGAAAAGAATGTGTGCATCCTCCTCATCCTGCTGTCCCAGGAGAGAGCTGCAGTTAATAGAGTAGAGTAGAGTAGAGGAGAGTAGAGTAGAGTAGAATAGAATAGAATAGAATAGAATAGAATAGAATAGAATAGAATAGAATAGAATAGACCAGACCAGACCAGACCAGACCAGGCCAGACCAGGTTGGAAGACACCTTCAAGATCTTCAAGTCCAACCTATCATCCAACACCATCTAATCAACTAAACCATGGCACCAAGCACCCCATCAAGTCTCCTCCTAAACACCTCCAGTGATGGTATCACAGTATCACAGTATCACCAAGGTTGGAAGAGACCTCAAAGATCACCGAGTCCAACCTGTCACCACAGACCTCATGACTAGACCATGGCACCAAGTGCCACATCCAATCCCCCATTGAACACCTCCAGTGATGGCGACTCCACCACCTCCCCAGGCAGCCCATTCCAATGGCCAACCACACTCTCTATGGAGAATTTCTTCCTAATATCCAGCCTAAACTTCCCCTGATGCAGCTTGAGACTGTGTCCTCTTGTTCTGGTGCTGGTTGCCTTGGAGAAGAGACCAACCTCCGCCTGTCTACAACCTCCCTTCAGGTAGTTGTAGAGAGCAATAAGGTCTCCCCTGAGCCTCCTCTTCTTCAGGCTATGCAACCCCCGCTCCCTCAGCCTCTCCTCATAGGGCTTGTGCTCCAAACCCCTCACTGCCTTTGTTGCCCTTCTCTGGACACATTCCAGCAACTCAACATCTTTCCTAAACTGAGGGGCCCAGAACTGGACACAGTAAATCACATTTACCCCTTTTCCACGTTGTCAGTTTAAGGCACATCTTTAAGAGTGTAACAAACAGTAGGAGACTAAGGAAAGTTCCTATTTTAAGTGTCCTTCCCCCCCCCACCCCATTTCTGCTATTCATTTTTCTCCAAAATAGCATCTTTTCTTAATTTTCACTTCCACTGAGATCTAGATGGTTGCCAGCAAAACAGCACCAATATGTATTTGCTGTTATGTGAATAGAACTCCAGGTGAAGCAAACCATCTTGCTATGCTAATATCCAGCTCAGCTGAAAGGGAAAAAAAAGTCATTTCAAAAGTTATAGGTTAGTTATGTTCTCCCAAAACATGATGTATCAACTCACACCTTAAATGCTGCCAAGTTTATATTTCTTGAAGCTTTGGACTGCTCAAAACGTCTGTCCTCCATATTAATTTTCATGAAAAGAATTTTTCATCAGGCTTTCACATTCATATGTTCACATTTTGAGTTAAACTGTAACTTTTCATCCTGTAAGCCCCTAATGAAATGACTTCCACCCATTCCCAAAGGGAGCATGATTCCCAAGAATGGAATGACGTATAACGAAAATCACTGTTTGGGCTCAAAAACAAGTGTAGTAAAGCATAGAAGAGAAAAATCTGGTATCATGCCATAAGCCTTACTTCTGCAAGCCTTGCTTCTACCCTCCACAACAGCAGGAAGCGAAATGTTTGTTGAGGTGGAAGAACCAGCTAATAGAAAGGTGCATAGGGTAGGAAGGAACTAACTGAAAGCTGCAGGACTGGCTTTGAAAACCTCTAGAAAAGGAAAAATGAAACAGAATAGTTTTTCCCCAGCTGGCACTTTCATCACAAACACTCTCAACCCACCCTTAGCAGTAGCATGTGCTATTAAGAAGACTCTATGCTAGCAAATGTTGAGAAAGGTCAAATGAAAAAAGTCCTTTTTCTATCCCAATTTGAGACTTTCCTTCTCCATACACTACAGCTTCAATTAGTGGTGCTAATGTGCTAGTGAGTTCTTTAGCACAGTTCAGCTTTGTGTGAAGTCAGCAGGCTGAGGTTTGCCATCCCACACTTCACAGTAAGTGCTGATGCCATGGTCCAGCAGTGCAGTGCCGAGCCTCTTAAGAGTGTGGGTAAGGGCAGCATATTCTGCACACACACAGAGAGGTATGTGCTTGGTGGATTACGCTGAGCAGGATGCCAAGAGCTGGTTGAGTCCGTGACATTTTTTCCTTTGAAACCATAGCTACCACCACAAAACAAATAGTGGAATTAAGATTGAAATGCATTTCTTCTAATAAATACCTTTCTCTTTTCCCAGACCTAAGCCAAAAGTCATTTAAAAGGAAAAGATCTATCATAAATTGGGCTTTTTGGCGTGGCCCAGGCACTCACTTGGACAATGCACCCCTCTCTTCAACATCTGCTGCTCCTGGGAAGCTCTTTGGCCTCTTGCTAACAGCCATCTGTGAGGATGACAACCTGCCCAAACCCCTCTTGGTGAGTCCCAGGCTCGGGGATATCTATTTGCAGTGCTGGAATTTCTTTGTGTAGTGAATGAGAACATGGGGACACTTTGTAAACGGGAGACTGAAATTACTCAGGCAAAGAAAGCAGAAGGAAACCTCATTTGTGATTCTCAGCAAGAAGATTGTTCTTTAACCTGTGCTGTGGTCAGGCCTGATTGATAACAAACAGCTTGAGGAATATATGTGATCAGTCAGCTGCTCTGGGCTATTTCTTCTTTACAGACCATGCTACAAGGCTGATTCCCTAGTCCTCACTGATGCAGTGTAAATAGATACCACATTCACACGCAGTTTTTAAGCCACTCCGAAGACCTCTGTAAAATCCCCAGTTCCATAAATGTGGCATTTACTGTTCTTCATAGACAGACAGACACATGCATACAAACACTACCTGTGCTTCAGTAAACAGTTTCAAAACCCTTTCTTGAGGGCATCCCCAGGTAGGCAAGCACTCTGGGTCCTCCTCTCTGATCTGACAGCATCACTGCAAAAATAGGTGGGAAGGCAGAGGCTCCAGGAGCATCTTTTCACTGGTGCTGTGGGTGCCCTCAAAACTAGTCCAGAAACATAAAAAAGGTTTTCCTAGAGCCTATTCCTAGGCATAATTAAGGCAGATAGGGGGCATTTTTGGTCAGAACCGAGGGCTGCCCTCTTGGCAATGCAGTAATTGGAATGTTTACAGAGTGGGAGTGAGCTACCCAGGGTCAGGCCCCTTATCATGGCAGCCCAACCTTCGGCCGTAACAACTTGCCAGAACCCCACTGAAATCAGCAGGGTTGCATCAATTTATAGGAAGAGATGACTTGTCTCCTAAGCCTGTGCTTGATGTGCTGCTTTATCACTGCCTGAACAGTGAATCATACCAGGACATTTCAGGTCTTTTAATTCTGTGGGTTTGTCATTTTCTTTTGAGGGTGAAGTGTGCATTTTTAACATTTATGTGATTTAAATAAGTCCTCTGGAGATGGAATCTGTACAAACCTTCTTTCTGAGAGATAAGCCAATGCTGCATTTCAGAAATTACTCCAAAGCATAAATATTAGTAAATTTCTACCTGAAAAAAAAACAACCAACAACCAACAAAGTACTAAGCATAGAATCACAGCTTGGTAGACTTTGTGCTTTGAATCTTAAACACTGTGTTTATGCCATAAAATATAACTTCTGATTTCATGCAGAATAGGATAGGATAGGATAGGATAGGATAGGATAGGATAGGATAGGATAGGATAGGATAGGATAGGATAGGATAGGATAGAATAGAATAGACCAGACCAGACCAGACCAGACCAGACCGGAAGCGACGTTCAAGATCATTGTGTCCAACCCATCATCCAACTCCATCTAATCAACTAAACCATAGCATCTCTGGTGAGCCAGCAGTGTGCTTTTGTGGCCAGGAGAGCCAATGCCAGTCTGGGGTATATTAGAAGGGGTGTGGTTAGTAGGGCGAGAGCAGTTCTCCTCCCCCTCTACTCTGCCCTACTGAGGCCACATCTGCAGTATTGTGTCCAGTTCTGGGCCCCTCAGTTCAAGCAAGACAGAGAGCTTCTTGAAACCTGCCTGGATGTGTTCCTGTGTGATCTGGTGTAGGCGATCCTGCTCTGGCAGGGGGGTTGGACTAGATCTTTTGAGGTCCCTTCCAGTCCCTAACATTCTGTCTGATTCTGTGTGTAAATGGAATACTGTATCTTAGGGACAGATGCACCTCCCTCCACATGGGGAGGTGGTGGAGCCATCATCATTGGAGGTGTTTAGGAGGAGACTTGATAGGGTGCTTGGTTGTATGGTTTAGTTGATTAGGTGGTCTTGGATGATAGGTTGGATGCGATGATCTTGAAGGTATCTTCCGTTCTATTCTATTCTATTCTATTCTATTCTATTCACAGTATCACAGTGTAACTAAGGTTGGAAAGGACCTCGAGGATCATCAAATCCAACCTATCAACACAGACCCCATGACTAGACCATGGCACCAAGTGCCACAACCAGTCCCCTCTTGAACGCCTCCAGGGACGGTGACTCCACCACCTCCCTGGGCAGCCCGTTCCAATGACGAATGACTCGCTCGGTGAAGAACTTCCTCCTCACCTCGAGTCTAAACCTCCCCTGGTGCAGCTTGAGACTGTGTCCCCTTGTTCTGGTGCTGGTTGCCTGGGAGAAGAGGCCAACCCCTTCCCGGCTACAACCACCTTTCAGGTAGTTGTAGAGGGCAATGAGGTCACCCCTGAGTCTCCTCTTCTCCAGGCTAAACAACCCCAGCTCCCTCAGCCTCTCCTCATAGGGCTTGTGTTCAGGGCCTCTCCCCAGCCTCATTGCTCTTCTCTGGACACGCTCAAGTGTTTTGATATCCTTCTTAAACTGAGGGGCCCAGAACTGGACACAGTACTCAAGGTGCGGCCTAACCAAAGCAGAGTACAGGGGCACAAGGACTTCCCTTCTCCTGCTGGCCACACTATTCCTAATGCAGGCCAGGATGCTATTGGCCCTCTTGGCCACCTGGGCACACTGCTGGCTCATATTCAGGTGGCTGTCGATCAGCACACCCAGGTCCCTCTCTGTTTGGGAGCTCTCCAGCCACTCCGACCCCAGCCTGTAGCTCTGCATGGGATTGCCGTAGCCAAAGTGCAGCTCTCGGCACTTGGACTTGTTGAATGCCATCCCATTGGACTCTGCCCATCTGTCCAGTCAGTCGAGGTCCCTCTGCAGAGCCTTTCTACCCTCTAACTGACTAACATCTGCTCCTAACTTGGTGTCATAACTAACTTGGTGTCATTCTATTCTATTCTATTCTATTCTATTCTATTCTATTCTATTCTATTCTATTCTATTCTATTCTATTCTATTCTATTCTATTCTATTCTATTCTATTCTATTCTATTCTATCCTATCCCTATTCTATTCTATTCTATTCTAGGGACTGTGTGGGATTTACCTGCAAGTGAAGGGAAATACCAGAGATGAATGCTGCAGGCGTGTTTGATATCTGTGCTTCAGAGCTTCAAGCTTGCTTTCACAGCTGAAGGGTTCTCTATTAGCTTCAAGCTTGCTTTCACAGCTGAAGGGTTCTCTTTTAGCCGTTGCTGCACTGAATTGCCTTACACCATTAGCTTCACTGTATAATTTTACCTGATTTTACTAATTTAAGAGGGGCTTCTCAGTTTTATCTTGTGGGTATTTTATCAAGAATATTCTTTCAAAACGTTGGTTGTTGTGCTAAGATCCTGTGCTGTGAGACTCAGCCCCTTTTGAATGTAGAACTCAGTCACTGCAAAGAAAAGGGCAATGCTGACACAAATCCTGATGGCATGAAGGTGCTCTTTCAAAGTGACTGCACTCACATGAGTGCTTGACTTTCAACTGCTGCAAGCAAGAAAGAAACATTAAAGAACAAAATTAAAAATTACATTTTCTACTAGACCTATCTGCAGTGTTTTGTGTCAGAGACCTACTGTACAGCCCAGACTAGCAGTGTCACCAAATCCCACTGCTTAGATGTTACTGTTAGAGTAATGTTGGTAGGCTCTTCCCCAGTGTTCTTGCCATCTCTTTTGGTGACGTGGCCATCAGACCACTGTGTCTATGTGCATAATACCAGAGACAATCTGCACCCATTTCTCCCTCACGTCTGAGAGACAGCCCACAGGATACAGCAGACAATTAAGCAACTGGAAAATACCAAGTACATTTTATCTCAAGAGAGGCCTCTGATTTCAGCATTTCCTTGTCTGCTTGCTTTCCTCTCTCATCTAGAAGAAAGCAGTCCCTCCTGGAGTTTTAAAAGCTAGTCAGGAATTTGTTTGTTTTCCCTTTCCTTTTGAATATCTCATGTAGTGAGCTGCCTACCTGTTTGCTCCTTTGCAGCCTGACTGGCTTCAGAGGAGCCATAAGACAAGCTTTAGCCCCTTCTGGCTAATCTCCCAAGTGGGAGTACCTTGCTCCAGAGGAGGTCCTGCTGACAGCCCTGAGCTACTTGCAGAGTACGATAACACTCACAAGAAACAAAAGGGGCAAAATCTGACCCAGATCTGCTGTAGAAGTGTAGATATTAACAAAGAACTTCCCAACTTAGATAAAACCTCATTTTTTCCAGACATCGAGCATGGAACAGAAGTCTCTGTCTCTGGCTGGTGATGACATTGAACACTCTAGTGAGGACTAAGACACTTTCCTTTTCCAGCAAAGCATGTCTGGCTGAGGCTACCGTTAGGCACAGATCTTTGGATTAAATAGACCTTTTTCCATAGTGTGGTGTTTGTATCTTTAAATGGCTTGGCTAAAACTTGCACAGATACTGGAAGATCATGTGGAAGGTTAGCGCTTAGTAGTGGCAGCACAGCACATCTGTGGATGGTCTCCAAAATCAGTGCCCCAGACAATAGCTTTGCTGTGCAGTTCAGTATGGCTTGAAGAGTAAGCCTTAATTTGTGTTTGATTTGTGAGCTTTATCAAGACTCAGAGATTTTCACCTGTGGCAAAAGTGGCAACACTACATTTTAATGGCACTAGACAATAAAATATACTACTAATAAATCCCCTCTCTTCATTTTGTTTAGGACATGCTTTCCCTCCTTTACCAAGAGGGCCCTTCCACAGAGGGTATTTTCAGGCGCTCTGGAAGTGCAAAAACCTGCAAAGAGCTCAAGGAGAAGCTTGATTCAGGTGCTGAAGTGGACCTAGCCTGCGAGTCCATATTTGTGACAGCATCCTTGTTTAAGGTTTGTGAAGAATGCTCCTTTCCTCCTTTTTAGGTGAGAACAGTGCAGATCATCGGCACAAACAAGTAGGGCTTTTCTCCAGGGACAGGTCCAAGGACAACTTTGTGGGCCGAATTAAGAAGCTGGCACATTAATATTATGAGTATCTCTAGAGGAGGCTACCACTGAATTAGGATGGGGAAGAGGACTAGCCAGCTAGCTTTCCTGAGGTCTCAGCTATAAGCTGGTTCTGTTACTCTCTTAATCTCTGCTTAAAGTCAGTTAAATACTAGAAAGGCAGATTTGCAGACCTGTTTCCCTACACTACAGACCCTAGTGAGTGTATAGTGTCACCCAAAGTACTTGGATTAATTTTACCTTTCATTATCTTTTCTTACAGACTTGTACATTAAAAACAATGCTCCTTGTGCAAAAAAAAAACCAACATTGCAAGCCTCCAGTAAAACTTCAGCCACAAGGAGGATCATCATATTCCTTTTCACATTTTAGTGCAGTGTGTGTAGTTTTTGCTTAAAAGAAGTAGCAATCTCCATTCTCATGCAAGCAGTGCTTTGGGGGATGTTTTTATTGCAGAAAGCCATTCCTCTTGCTACCATGTACCTGATAGGTTTTCATGGGTGGGACACCATTACTTTCCTTCAGGTGGATTTAGAACATGCATTTAGGGCAGGACAGCTACACCACGCAGAGTGCTCACGGTAGCAGTTTCAGGGAGAGGCAATTGCTTGGCATTTCTAGCAGTGAAGAATTAGCACAAAAGAGGAAAGGTGTTACATCATAGATTCCCTTACTCTAGCTTGTTTGGGGAGCTAGAGTTTGGGCTTCTCCCCAGGTTGCAACAGTCTGTCTGCCAGTGGTTGAGATATTAGGAAATGGGAGCAGCAAGACTATCAGTATTCAGTATCACTAAGGTTGGAAGAGACCTCAAAGATCATCAAGTCCAACCTGTCACCACAGACCTCATGATTAGAGTAGGGAGGACACTACTGCAGGCTTGAACTCACGACCTTCCCATTAAGGGTCTGATGTGCTACCAACTGAGCCACAAAGTCACCATAGGGTTACTATCAATAGTATAAGTACTGCATTAGCAAAAGGGATTGATTAGGGGAAGGAAGGTAGGGCTGGCTTGGAATGCTTATGGTCTGGAGGTATTTGAGCTTGTCAGCTAAGGAGAAGAAGTGGAAGAAGTGGGGTCTACCAATGAAGTGAAGTGATATATAAAGAGAGATATTATGCAGCATCAAAATAACTGCTCCCACTGCAGACTTTTTAGTTCAGCAATAGCTGATGTAGCATCCAAATACCTCTAATTTGACAGGAAAGGGTGAGGAAAGGGCAGGAAATTTTCCCTTTAGTACAATCCAAAGCATTTCAGCTCAGATGATTTTATGCTGGTTTCGGTTGCTGTGTGGAACAAGATGCTTGTCAGCTAGTGCTGTCCCACCTATATTTGCATATCTTATTCCTACTCCCTCCTGGGCTCCAGAGCAGCTGTTCACATGTTTTTTGTGTTCTTTTCTCTTGATAAGGATTTTCTTCGCAACATCCCAGGCAGCATTTTGTCATCTCAGCTCTGTGACAAGTGGGTCTCTGTGATGGATCAAGGAAATAATGAAGAGAAGATAAAAAGCATCCAAAGGTAGAGTTACTTATATATCTGTATTCTTTTCCTATAATTTTATATCCCAGAAATATTCAATGTACCCCAAAATATTCAATGTACAACTTACAATTACTTTTTTCTTTTATAGATAGATAGATAGCTAGATAGATAGATGGTAAAAATATGCTACAGAGCATGCAAACTTAGATATATGCTGCCATGTTGTTGTGGGGTTGGATTTGCCCCCCCGCAACAATCAGAGATTCACCCCCAGAATGGAGAGTTACCTCCAGCAGAAATCCCCAGACTAGCTCAAAAAGATTGGAAGCAAAATGAATTTATATATACAAAATGAACTAAGTATGAAATTATATAAGGTGATAAGACATGTACAGAATATATATACATATATTTACAACTTATCAACAGTACAAGGGGCCCCTTGTACAGATCTACACCTTTCTAGGCAGCCCAGAGGGACTGCTAGCAGCCTCCTACCCCCTCGCTTCCCTGGTACCTTCACAGACACAATTAGTAGTCAGTTGAGCCAGCAGAAGGTCAAAAGGGAGATAAGGCAGGAAGCCATGCAAGCAAAGCCTCAGAGAGAGAAGGAGGAAAAAAGGGAAGAGAATGTTTGTGCAGCCAAGTATAACCTATCCAGCAAATGAATGGGATGATAGAAACCAATCAATTGTTATTCTGTGTCCAATCCCTAACTTTACCTTTTACTCAAAGTCTCTGGGACGAAGTACCAGCTCCAAACCATAACACACTTGCCTCAGAGGGACAGTTTCCTGACTCTCTTTTGTCCTGCTTTTCTGCCTTTTCTGGATACCAGTAAAGAAATAAAATATCCTTCCTCTACATCTGTATTGATATCAGTATAGATATTCATATAGATATGGATATAGATATTGATTCTATGATTCTATTGGGGGAAGTTTAGGCTTGAGGTGAGGAGGAAGTTCTTCACTGAGAGAGTTGTTAGCCATTGGAATGTGCTGCCCAGGGAGGTGGTGGAATCATTGTTCCTGGAGGTGTTCAAAAAGGGATTGGAAATGGCACTTGGTGCCATGGTTTAGTAGTCATGAGGTCTTGGATGACAGCTTGGGCTTGATGATCTTTATGGTCTTTTCCAACTTTATTGATTCTATGATTCTAGAGATAGAGATAGAGATAGAGAGAGAGAGAGAGAGAGAGAGAGAGAGAGAGAGAGAGAGAGAGAGAGAGAGAGAGAGATATATGCTGTTCAAGGCTTGGATTTCTGCTTGATACCAAAGCAGGGGAACTCCCAACACCCTGGGTGAAATTGCAGCTGAAATAATTTCCTCATATATTCCCCTTCATCCATCTCAAATCTTAGTGACTGTTTTGAAGCCAGGATGGAATCGTGACTCAAATACTGGAGCACAGTGGCAAGGGAAGCATCCACCCTTGCAGGTGATATCAGAGAGAAAGGGGGCAAAGTTTTTGTCATGGGAAACAGAGCTTTGGCCATTAGCTGACCTCACATGTGCTTACATATATATATATGTACATATATATATATGTACTCATGGCAATTTGGTGGCATGGAGAGACAGCCAAACTGTTTGGTTAAGCTAATAGTGAATTATCAGGAAATTAGCTGAAATACAGTTCTATGTCATCCATTGTACATGGTTCATTAGTTTGACATAGGGTAATTTTAATTATATGTTAGGGTGTTTTCTGTCCTCCCAGAAAACTGTTTACAGATGTACTGCAGTGAGGGAAAGCAGCTGAGCAAGGACACCTCCTTGACCCACTCCCTGGTTTAGTTAGTGCACTGTGTTACACTTTTTCTGTATTTTCATTATCTTGACTTGTATGTATCAATGAAAAATAGTTTTATTCTGTCCAGTCCCTAATTTGAAGAATGTGTTTCTGTTTTCAGGTTAATAGAGCAGCTCCCCAGAGCTAATGTTGTTCTCTTGCGTTACCTCTTTGGAGTGCTGCATGGAATAGAAATGCGATCTGAGGAGAACCAGATGAATGCATTTAACCTGGCTATCTGCATTGCACCTAGCCTGCTCTGGCCTCCTGTTTCCTCCACTCCTGATGTAGAAAGTGAATTTACAAAAAAGGTAAGAGACACTGCAATGTAGTTAAAAATCACCTCACCCTTCATCTTGGTCAACCAGGATGTTGGGTACGAATGTGAAAACAGTCAGTACATCTTCAGAGCAGCACCTGTCCTCCGATCATGACTCCAGAAGTATTCATCAATCTATTCTCATAATCTGCCTGAAAGAAGGGAAGGGATCATAAAGCAAGACCCAGTGTATTAACTAAGTGTTTCAGTACATCTTCAGATCAGCACCTGTCCTCTGATCATGATTCCAGAAGCATTCATCAATCCATTCTCGTAATCTGCCTGAAAGAGGGGAAGGGATAATAAAGCAAGACCCAGTGTATTAACTAAATGTTTCAGTACATCTGCAGATCAGCACCTGTGCTCTGGTCATGACTCCAGAAGCATTCATCAATCCATTCTCATAATCTGCCTGAAAGAAGGGAAGGGATCATAGAGCAAGACCCAATGTATTAACAGTGGGTTTCAGTACATCTTCAGATCAGCACCTGTCCTCTGGTCATGACTCCAGAAGCATTCATCAATCCATTCTCATAATCTGCCTGAAAGAAGGGAAGGGATCATAGAGCAAGACCCAGTGTATTAACTGTTTCTCTCGTTTGAAAGATCTCTGGTTGTGGTGAGCTTGGAACAGGGCAGAATAGAAAAGGAAAATGATGTATACAGGAACATTTTTGGGGAACCTGGCTATTTTGCTGTGGCTCTGGGGATCAGGAGAGGAGTTCTTGATGGTCAGGGGACACATCATGAATGGGCAGTTTATTCCTGTTCCTTATCAGTGTGGTGAGCTTGCCCTGAGCAGAATAATGGAATATCTAACAAGACATCTACGTTGCTTTGTTGCAGATTTCTAGCCTGGTACAGTTCCTCACTGAGAATTGCTGCAGGATTTTTGGAGAGGAAATCACCTCCCTCTTTGGAGAAATACTGATGACATGCAAGAGAGAGAACAGCTCAGGTAGTACAGATAATGTTTTGATTCTGTTAGATGGCTAAACTTAGTCAGGCAAAAGATTAGTATATTCCATGGAAGAAAGCTGTTCATGTGGTCTTCCCAGATACTGCTGCTCTCTGTCCTTTGCTAAAAGTATTGGTGGTAATCAATGATTCAACTTACCAGATGTCAAGGGTTGAGAGGAAGGCCAGGCGTTCTCCCCGCCCCCCGTAAAGTGAAGGGAAAGAAAAATGAAAGAAAGGAAAAAAACCCACAGCCGGATTAGCAAGGGAATGTGCTATATTTACAAGTGGGCCTGCAGGATATATATATATATGTACACAATTTACAGTATTTACAATATATACAGAAATATACAACAAAGTAACACAGGAATGAGATCCCCCTCCTCCGCCTGGAAGAAGGGTTTCCCCCTGTACCCCCTTCTCTCCCCTTTTTCCCCAAAGAGGGTTAGAAAGAGAGAAAAAAGAGCAATTGTTAATTAAAAGCAGTTAGTACAGGCCTTGTGGTTATCAGTTCCAAGGTCAGTCTGGCCGAAAGCCCAGAAGCTGTGAGCTGCAGAAGAAGGGGGAGAAAGTGCAAGACTGAGACTAGTCCCACTGGGAATCAAAACTTAAGGCAGTGCTTCTGCTTCTCCACCAATGAAATTAGTTTAGACCTGTCTTGTTTATAAAACATTCGGCCATGGTGTCCCTTTGTTAAAGGCACTGCCTCAAACGGTCACACCAGACCTGGACCATACCACAAAATGCTCTCCCCAAATATCCCCTTGCTCCTATTTCAGGCATCTGAACCACTATGTTAAGAAGGGAAAAAAAAAAAGGGAAGAAGGGGAAACAAAGAACAAGAAATAAAATAGTCTGGAGAAAAATTCTTGTCAAGTCCAGAATTTTTGCCCCAGCTTTTGTTTTCCCTAAATATCAGGAAGTCAGTGATCAACCATGGTTGTAATACAGCTGTCACACCATTCTGTTAGGGCTGAAAGTGTCTATTCTTCATTATCAGAACAAAGACATCTTCACAGTTTCAGTGGAGCATTCAGACTTTGCTACTAGCACAGAAAAATCATGGAACTGGGAAGGGAAAATGCCTGACAATCCAGTTGGCATAGCATTCATGAATGTCATTAATGCTCTTTTTCTCTCCTACTCTGTGATACTATCAATTCTGCCTGGGGTTTTGAGTCTCTCCTTAAAATATTTCCAAAGCAGCATTTCTGTAAAATAAATTTTGGCACAGCTGACACATACTAAAAGTGGCAATGGCACTTGCTCTGGCATGCCACACTGACAAAACATCCCAAACTCCTCATGCTCTGCCTCCAGTGAAATTTGGAGAAATCTAGTGAAATGTGCCTGCCCCTTCCCCAGGAGTGGAGGCATATGGTATCTGCTGTGATGGGACAGAGAGCTCAGACCCACAAAAGGTTATATGGCAGCTGAACAAGTTTCCAGGCATGCACTGAGGCATGGTGGCTGTGCATGCATGAACTCTGTCTGCTGCAAATGTGAGATAAGTCAGCTTAGTGTAGCCCAGGGCAGGAGAGATTTAATGTCACTCCAGTTGCTGCACATAGAGAGTAGGGCCCCGGTGTGCACTGCTCACTGGAAACAAGGTGACTGTTTAAACTGAAACTGGAATGTTCTTCAAAACATCGCTCTTAAAAATACTATATTTTCTGGAAGACCATAAAAGCATGAAGTACCCCCTGTTAACTTGTCTAAAAGGAGGAAAGAAAGGTTAAATGTTGCCTTCAACATTCAATAACAAAAAAAAAAGGAACATTCAATAAATCACTGATTCAATGTCTTGTATATAAATTATTGTTCATGGCTGGATTTATGGATTACCTGCTACTGAACATTCAGATGTAAGAAAAAAGCCCCAAACAACAACAACAACAAAGAACATAACCCTTGCTTGTTTGTGCCATTATCCTGTTTGTTGACTGAGGAGCAACTTAGCACTCATTTAGTTTTTTCCATTTCAAAATCAGGCAGTATTCTTTTCTGAAATCATTGCCATTTCTGCTTGAAGAATCTTTAAAGGGCAAATGCTCCTGAAAGTGAAGGAGGCTTGCCAAAAAAACAAAACCTCAACCGAGCAGCTGCTTCTCAGCAGGGTGGTTCAGTCACTGATGTGTTAACAACTTGGTTTGTCCTTGCAGATGCTGCTTCTCTCCATCTGAATGACTCTTCCTATGACAGCCTGGAAAACGAGGTGAACGATGAAGCTGATTCTTCTTCCAGCGACTGGATTAAGAACCGGGATCAGGATAACAGGAGCAGGGAGTCTGTCTTCACGCTGAGCGATGGCGATTCGGAGCAGACGGAGGTGGATGAAATCCAAACGAAAACCAAATCGAAGCCGTTGACAATTCCTGCTGATGTACACCGGAAGTTTTCATCACCGGAGAACGCAGAGGAGTCTCTCCGCTCCGGCGCACGGGGCTTCTCTTCAGCAGCTACCTCAGGCACGCTCAAAACCTCGAGGAGACACAGGCGCTCCTCAGAGCCCACTATTGGCCTCCTTGCACCCAGCTTTGCCCGCACTGGTGATGGTCGTGAGAAGGCAACACGCAAAGCGAGCTGTGATGTTGTCCTGTCTCATGAAGATGAAGATTATCTCCATCAGCTTCGGTCGTTGCAGATGGAAGGACAAAAGCTTATCAATCAGAGCTTGATTATAGGGATTAATATTGGTAAAAGTGACAACACAAACCAAAACATTGAAAAGAAAGACTTGTCCCGTTGCCTCCTGCCCCCAGCTCTAGAGGGATTAAATATTTGCTCAGGATTCAGTTCTTCTAGCCTGTCTTCTCCTGGGACATCTCCATCTGTGTCATCGATGAGCTCTCTGGACAGTGCTTTTTCTCAGTTTTCAGACCAGTCTGTGTTTACCCCAACTGAAACCTCCTCCCCTTTTGATAGCACTTTTCAGTCGCTAAAGAAGCGGGATGACACTGCTCCTGAAGCAGCTGATGACTGTTTGGTTACACCCAGCAAGGTGCTGCCATCTCCACAACCTACCAATGCTTTGGCTGAGGGGGGCTTGGTGGAGCCCAGCAGCAGGCCAGCACCCCTGAAGGCTGCTGATGGAGTCAGCTGCTATTTGTTTAAGCCTGATATTCAGTCATTACCTCTAAAAGTCACAGAAAGAGACAGACTTCATGATCCAAGATCAAAGAGGAGGTCTAGAAGAGCATTACAGCTATCCAAAGTTTAAAGAGACTGACCAGAGCTTTTTGGCAGAGGAATCTTAACACTCCAAGTAAACACCGAGAAGGAAATGCCTTTGGTGTTGATGTGTGTTCATTGTAAGTTTAATATCTGGGTTGTTCAAATTTAATTGAGCAGTCCTCAGATTCATGAGTTTTCTTTTTTTAAGGAAACTGAGTAATGTTCCCACATAAAAACTTTGCAAGAACATTGTAAAAATCACAAAAATTGCTCAAAAGCAAGCAAACAGAAATCTCCAGACAATCTGGAAGGGTCCCAGGAGGCACCTGAAAGCAGCACCCTGTTCTCTGAGCCTGTCAGGGCAGTGGGGGTGCCTGCTGGGCCTCCACCCTTGACCACTTGTGTGTTGAGCCTTGCGGATGTGAGTCCCAGTCCTTTGTGGTTCTGATGTAGTGTGCAAAGTCAGCATAGATTCCATAACTGTGGTATGATACTACTGTTCTGAAACTGATGGGTATTACCTTCATCATCCTCCGAGGAGTAAGTGTGTTGTTTTCTGTATGTTTATGAGGTATGTTCAATAGGTGTAGTTATTCCTTTCACACTGCAAAAGAGAGAAAGAAAAAAAATAAGCTCAAAAGCTGTGTAAAGAGAAATGCTGAAGCTTGTGACTAACACCTTGCAACCCTGTGTGTTTCATTTACTGTGCTTCCTTGGCTGTTCTGTTGGTGTTTAAGTTGTGAATAGTTCCTTAACGTCGCTGTACATGGCACTGCGTATTACTGCAAGCAGAACACATGTCATTTTATTATGCAGCACCTAAAACATCATATAATATATTAAAAGTGATGCATTATCTAAATGCTTTGAGTTTGTATAATATATCCTGAGAAATTTTGCTATTATATATATGTTCTGGGGAAAAAAAAGGAGGAAAACAAAAAAAAAAAAAGAAGTGTATTTTTGTACTTGCAAGAAACTGCTGCTAATTTTACGAGTTCTGTTTTGTTGTTACAGCACTGGTATTGATGTGTATGCATTCAATGCTATATATTAAATATTATTTGTTATGTCATCAATTCAGCTTATACGCGGTGCAGTTGTATTTGCAGGTGTCAGTTCTGCAAGCTGTTGCTGCAGCAAAAGTCCCGGTGGTGTCACTGCAAATCTTGCATGAGGAAGGACTGCAGCGGGTTTTCTCCACTTGGGGGAGAGTCATAGAATCATAGGATAATAGAATAATAGAAACAATAAGATTGGAAGAGACCTCAAAGATCATCAAGTCCAACCTGTCACCCAACACCTCATGACTACTTATCCATGGCTTCAAGTGCCATGTCCAATCCTTTTTTGAACACCTCCAGGGATGGTGACTCCACCACCTCCCTGGACAGCCCATTCCAATGGCTAACAACTCTCTCAGTGAAGAACTTTCTCCTCACCTCAAGCCTAAACTTCCCCTGGTGCAGCTTGAGACAGTATCCTCTTGTTCTGGTGCTGATTGCCTGGGAGAAGAGACCAATTACCTCCTGGCTACAATCTCCCTTCAGGTAGTTGTAGGCAGTAATGAGGTCTCCCTTGAGCCTTCTCTTCTCCAGACTAAACAACCCCAGCTCCCTCAGCCTCTCCTCATAGGGCTTGTGCTCGAGACCTCTCCCCAGCCTCATTGCACTTCTCTGGACACATTCAAGAGTCTCAATGTCCTTCTTAAATTGAGTGGCCCAGAACTGGACAGAGGACTCAAGGTGTGGCCTAACCAGTACTGAGTACGGGGCAGTGTATGTCACGCATTCATGGTGTATGTCACACATTCACAGTGTATGTCATAATCCTGTTGGCTTTTGTAAATTTTAGTAATATTCAAACAAGTATTAATATCTTTTTGCTCTTTATCTAGAGAGCTGAGGGTGTTAGAATAGAATAGAATAGAATAGAATAGAATAGAATAGAATAGAATAGAATAGAATAGAATAGAATAGAATAGAATAGACCAGAACAGGTTGGAAGAGACCTTCAAGATCATCATGTCCAACCTATCATCCAACACCATCTAATCAACTAAACCATGCAACCAAGGACCCCATCAAGTCCCCTCCTTCACCTAATGAGATGCAGTTAACAATGTGGAGGTGCAAAGAGATAACAGCATCACAGAATGTTAGGTGTTGAAAGGGACCTCAAAAGATCACAAGTCCAACCCCCCTGCCAGAGCAGGATCACCTAGAGGAGGTCACACAGGTGGGTTTTGAAGGTCTACAGAGAAGATGACTCCGCAGCCTCTCTGGGTAGCCCATTCCAGTGTTTCGTCACCCTCACAGAGAAAAGTTTTTCCTTTTCAGGTAACAAATACAAAGGTTGAGAGCAAGGAAGGAGGGGAGCAAGACAGTGGATGTAAGCAATTTTTATTCTTTAATGTTATCAGGGTCATAGGGAAAGCAAGAAGGACAGGGCTATATTAAACACATCTGGGGGGGTGTGCATGCATACAATGCTTGTGAAATTGCATTCACTAGATTTTTGTTTTCAAAGGTCCTTTTCCACTGCAGTTAATACTGGCTAGGACTGGAGTTTCAGATCCTGTTCTGCTCAGCTTTGCTCTTGTAAGGTGCTTATACTCTTAAATCACTGCACAGTTCCAAAGAAAAATGTCAACACTATCTACTGCACTAAGCCCTTTCCAGGTATTATCAGCATAAAAGGTTTTAGCTCTGTGTCAGACAGGATGGATACTCTCCAACAGATTTGGAGGGGTGGGTGAGGAGAAGATGTCTGATAAAAAAAAGTTTGATATATCCTTACTTGAAAATATAGAGTCAGAGGTTATTATTTTTGGCTCTTACCCTGCCAATGTTGTATCTGTAAGCAAAGGTGCATTTGTGGAGAGTCACATAGAATCATAGAATCAATAAGGATGGAAAAGACCACAAAGATCATCAAGTCCAACCTGTCACCCAACACCTCATGACTATTAAACCATGGCACCAAGTGCCACATCCAATCCTTTTTTGAACACGTCCAGGGACGGTGACTCCACCACCTCCCTGGGCAGCACATTCCAATGGCTAACAACTCTCTCCTCACCTCAAGCCTAAACTTCTCCTGGTGCAGCTTGAGACTGTGTCCTCTTGTTCTGGTGCTGGTTGTCTGGGAGAAGAGACCATCCTCCACCCGTCTACAACCTCCTTTCAGGCAATAAGTCTCCCCTGAGCCTCCTCTTCTCCAGGCTAGACAATCCCAGCTCCCTCAGCCTCTCCTCTCAGGGCTTGTGCTCAAGGCCTCTCCCCAGCCTCGTTGCCCTTCTCTGGACATGTTCAAGAGTCTCAATGTCCTTCTTAAATTGAGAAGCCCAGAACTGGACACAATACTCAAGGTGTGGCCTGACCAGTGCTGAGTACAGGGGCACAATGACTTCCTTGCTCCTGCTGGCCACACTATTTCTGATGCAAACCATCATGCACTTAGAACTAGACCAGCGTGTCTAATTGTGTGCAGGCTCAAAGACTTCACTGCAATGCCTTCTTTTTCATCTCTTTCATACTCAGCTATGTTGATAAAAAATGGTAATATGCAGAGTCTGATCTGTAATAGCCACCTTCCAAAGGCAAAATCCTTTGCTATGTGTTTTGAGACCTGTCACCTAATGGCCCTATTTATGCACCTCCTCTCAAACAAAAACAGAGATGCCGTTTCGAAATCCAACAGCCACTCTGCGTTTCACTTTGAGCCGGTAAGGAGCACATTGCCCTGCTGCCAAGATTACATCAAGTAGCAAACGCTGATTCATTGCAACAATAATAAAGGGTTTAGAAAAATCTCTGGTCTCTGCAATATACATTTTCTGTCCTACACATGATGTCTTCCAGCAAGTCATTTATCTTTGCTAGTCTGAAGTAAAAGTGTATCCAAGAGCGCTTCAATGTGAAACAAATGATGTGTCTGCATGTGCGCTGTAGCTAATGCTAGAGTGCTTTCAGCTTTAAACATATGGCGAGCAAGCTGGATGTAGACCCAGTACAATTTAAAATGCTCTTGTGTGCACCCTGCTGCTGCACAAGGCATGTTCTGTGACAGTCACCAAAAAAAGGCCACTAATGGAGAAGATCACTGCCTGCGGCTCCTCACCGAAGGAATTAAATGCTGTTAAGATGCAAAATGGATTACGCTGAACGTTTTCAAAGTGTCAGATGTGACCTTGAAGACTGCAGTAGGCAGCAGCTTTTGGTGTGTTACTGTTGGGAAGACAATATTTAATGTAGAGGGGTGCCTGCTGCTTGACCACACTTTGAGTGCTGTGTCCAGTTCTGGGCCCCTCGGTTTAAGAAGGACATTGAGACACTTGAATGTATTCACAGAAGGGCAATGAGGCTGGTGAGAGGCATTGAGCACAAGCCCTGTGAGGAGAGGCTGAAGGAGCTGGGGTTGTTTAGCCTGGAGAAGGGGAGGCTCAGGGGAGACCTTATTGCTATCTACAATTACCTGAAGGGAGGTTGTAGCCAGGAAGGGGTTGGTCTCTTCTCCCAGGCAACCAGCACCAGAACAAGAGGACACAGTCTCAAGCTGTGCCAGGGCAAGTTTAGGCTCAAGGTGAGGAGAAAGTTCTTCACAGAGAGAGTCGTTAGCCATTGGAATGTGCTGCCCAGGGAGGTGGTGGAGTCATCGTCCCTGGAGGTGTTCAAGAGGGGATTGGATGTGGCACTTGGTGCCATAGTTTAGTCATGAGGTCTGTGGTGACAGGTTGGACTTGATGATCTTTGAGGTCTCTTCCAACCTTGGTGATTCTGTGATTCTTCCTCTCAGCTGGGACAGGATCTGGGTCCAAGGGAACACTAAAAATTAAATTTTGTGACTTTTTTTTATGGCTCTGCTGATGACCTGTGAGAAGGTGTTGGGATAAGGGTGGCCTGAGGGCTGAGCTCCCCCATCTGCCCTGGCTCCAGCTGCATGTTCCAAACTCTGGGATCTCTGGCAAGGTCCTACCCAGGTGCCAGTCACTGCAGGATATCAGCCATTACAGAATCACAGAATCACCAAGGTTGGAAGAGACCTCAAAGATCATCAAGTCCAACCTGTCACCACATTAGTGGCAGTAGAGAGTGGCAGCTTTAGAGGATGTGCCCAAGTTTTAGTGACAAATGGCATGTGAGATGTTTGCAAAGTGTTCTCTTCTGGAGTACTGAAACCTTACAGAAAAAGGATAGAATTAAAAGATGACTGACTTAAGGTGGCAGTAACTCCTTATTCACTGCTTTCAAGCACACAAAATGAAGCAAACTAACAAATTGCCTCTGTCTTGGGCTTTCTGTCCCACTGGCATTCTTGATTTCATCATTAATGAGCATCCTACCTCTGTTTTACAAGTACTAGCCATCATTCCTTTCAGGTAATTTCAGAGATTAATATAATATAATATACACTTAATTTGTTCTCAACTTGCACTGGAAGTTTTTGCCTTTTTTTTTGAGCCCTAGTAAAGGGCTTATGTAGCTGAAATGTCTTTTGGGTTTGTTTTTTTGTGGCCTGTTTTTGTGGACTTTTCCATTTTTCCTGCATTTGTCTCATAAATACTCTAGCTTCATCCCTGCAAGCTTTATCTCTGCATCCTAGCCCAACTCAGGAAGCAGAAAGACACATCACATCTATTCTCTGGTTAAACTAGTTTGTAGAGTTCAAGCAAAATAGGTTGTAGGTCCTGGGGCTTAAACATGACCTTTAAACCAAATGTGTCCTTCTATCCATGTCTCCAAATAACTGTATTTCTGTTAATACCTGCTGGTCTAGCTCCTTTCTTGTTCAGGGTTCATATATGGCTCCAGGACATGATTTTCAGTATCTTATTTCCATCTCTGCTCCTGATCTGCTGTTTATCTCCTCTGCTCCTTCTTTTTCCTCACTGGCCTTTTCTCTAAACACCCAAGTTTGCTGGGGCAGGTTGGTGGTTGCTGGTGTTTGCACAGCAACCAGCATAGCACCAGTGCTGGATGCAGTCACAGATTCACAGATTCCAGTAGGTTGGAGGGACCCTCAATGGTCATCTTTTCCAACCCTGCTGCAGTCAGCTGGGGCACCTCCAACAGGCTGCCCAGGGCCACATCAAGTATGATCTTGAGTGTCTTCAGGGATGGGACCTCAACCACATACCTAGGCAACCGGTTCCAATATTTTACCACTCTCATTACCATGCATAACCAGAAATGGGAGATTAGCAGATGACCACAGCTCTTGTGGACCACACACATGGTGCACTCACACATATGTGCACAAGGTGAGGTTGCCATGACCCATGCAGAGATTTGTTTCACATGTCTTGCAGCCTGCTCTGTGCATATACAGCACTTCCAAGACAATTTCAATGACTTGGGCCTATCTCCTTTTATCATCTGTTAAAACACAGGGGCATGGGAGAATTCAGCCTCAGGAGGTTTGTTGTCCAACTTCCCAAAATGGGCTTGCCAACCCATGTAGCTCCTATCTGGAGGAGGGGTAGCAATAGCCCAGCAATTCCCTCCTGTTCATCAAGGCCAGGGAAATGATGATGATGATTCACTCTTTCAAAGAGCTCAGATAATGTCTAATATACTAGCAAAAACTGTAGTCTTACATGCAAGTTTCAGGTTATCCCAATAACCTTTTCTATCAGGAGCAGAGACTATGAGAGATGTTTTCCCCTCAGTAATTAACATCCTCCCGTATCCTGTGTCCAAAATACCCGCGTATGCATAAGGAGATAGCCTCAGTGACACCACTGGACAACCTCATGCACTCACAGCATTTCAAGAAGTTCTCTAGGGGAGGACTCAAGGCACTGGCCACACTCAGGAATTTTCCCTCACATAGGACTGATGTGGGAGGAGGCTGAGGGATCGGCTGCGTTGAACCTTGTCTTTGGCATTTGTGTATGGCCACTTGTCCTCGGAAGCGCGCCTGCCAAGTGTAAGAGGCGATGGAGCGTGATGTCTGCTGGCTGAGTAGAGCCCTACATAAATATCAGGGGAGGCAAGCCAGCTCTCTCATTCACAGAAGCACTTGCATGATTTCATTTGCTCTCAAGACTGCTTACCGACAGCTCTGTATTGATGCTGCCGTCAAGCCAAGCGGACCGACCCGCCAGTGTCCAAAGAGGAGGACTCGGTGGTTGAAGGTGCTGAATGTTTCTGTTAGCACATGGCTGCCACACAGGGCCCAAAGGTCTTGGGCATTGCTTGTGTTTTATAAATAATGTACAATGCACTTTGTAATGATTTTTCCTTGATACTTGGTTTGCTCCAGGCTTTATTTTGTCTGAATTTCACAGCAGCTTCACTGCAAATGTCAGCAGTTCCTTGAGGACAAGTCCTCCAGTAGCTGCTGCCAGTTGCATTAAGTTAAATAGTTCAGATTTTAGTTGTTCTGTGACCCTGCATGGGAGAGGTGTTTCCAATCCAGAAATTATTCCTCTGCACTCGATTCTCTTGTCACAAACTATTTCTGTCAACCTGCTACAAGTCTGCTCTCAGACAAAGCTGCAATTCTGATGTGACCATTGAAGGCAAAGTTGTCGCTGCTTCTCCTCCTGGGTATGGAGAGCTTCTGCAGGGTTTCCTGCTGCCCTGAGGGCTAGGATGGGCAGGGGATGGTGGATGGTCTGCCACTTAAGGAAGAAACAAATAGGACCATTCTGCCAACGTGCAGAGCTGAGGCTACAGGATCCCAGCAGAGGGTTTAGACAGTGAATCCTAAAAGAATCATGCAGAATCACAGGGTGATAGTTAATGTGCTTAGTTAATGTGAATGGGAGGGGAAAGGGAGAGAATACCCTGATCCAGTGACACCCCTGGAGTTGAGTTTCCACCCCCTGGGGTCAGGGTGACTCCCCCCAGAGTCAGATTCCAACTGGGGGTCAGGTTTCCACCCACCCACCTGATAGGTCTTACAACACCAGCTACAGGCTGGTCAGTCTCACCTCTGTGCCTGGCAAGATCATTAAGCAGATCCTCCTGAAGGCCTTGCTAAGGCATATAGAAAATGAAGGTGATTGGCAGTAACCAGCTCAGCTTCACCAAGGGTCAGTCGTATCTGGTGAACCTGTTGGCCGTCTATGGTGGAGTAACAGCCTCAGTGGATAAGGGAAGAGCAACTGATGTCATCTGCCTGGACTTGTGTACAGTGTTGACACTGTCCTGCATGACATCCTGGTCACCAAATTGGAAAAACAGGGACTTGAAGGGTGGTCCACTTGCTGGATAAGGAATTGGCTGGGTGGTTGCACACAGGACATGATGGTCGATGGTTCAGTGTCCAAATGGAGACCAGTGGTGTCCCTCAGGAGTCAGTACTGGGACCAGTGCTGCTTAATGTCTTTGGCAGTGACATGGACAGTGTGACCGAGTACATCTTCAGCAAGTTAGTGGATGATGCCAAGCTGTGTCTGGCTGACATGCTGGAGGGAAGGGATGCCATCCAGAGGGACTTGGACAGGCTTAAAAAGTGGGCCCAAGCCAACCTCATGAAGTTCAACAAGGCCAATGGCAAGGTCCAACACCTGGATTGAGGCAATCCCAAGTATAGATACAGGCTGGTTGAGGAGTGGCTTAAGACCAGCTTAGAGGAGAAGCACTTGTGGACGTCATTAGATGAAAAACTAAACATGAACCAGCAATGTGTACTTGCAGCCCTGAAGACAAACCATGTCCTGGGCTGCATCAAAAGACGTGTGACCAGCAGGATGAGGGAGGTGATTCTGCCCCTCAACTCTGCTCTCATTAGATCCCACCTTGAGTACTGCATCCAGTTTTGGTGCCCCCACCATAAGAAGGATATTGAATTGTTGGAGTGGGTCCAGAGGAGAGCCACAAAGATGATCAGAGAGCTGGAGCACCTCCCCTGTGGGAACCATCCATGACAGCTGGTGGGGCTGTTCAGCCTGGAGAAGAGAAGGCTTTGGGGAGTCCTTGTAGCAGCCTTCCAGAACATGAAGAGGGCCTGCAAGAATGCCTGGAAGGGGCTTTTTACAAGGGCTTGTAGTAACCACAGTATCACAGTATAACTAAGGTTGGAAGAGACCTCGAGGATCATCGAGTCCAACCTATCAACACAGACCTCACGACTAGACCATGGCACCAAGTGCCACGTCCAATCTCCTCTTGAACACCTCCAGGGATGGCGACTCCACCACCTCCCTGGGCAGCACATTCCAATGACCAATGACTCGCTCGGTGAAGAACTTCCTCCTCACCTCGAGTCTAAACCTCCCCTGGTGCAGCTTGAGACTGTGTCCCCTTGTTCTGGTGCTGGTTGCCTGGGAGAAGAGACCAAAATAGGGTGAGAGGGAATGAATTGAAGCTTGACTGGATATTAGAAAGAAATTCTTTACAGTAAGGGTGGTGAGAGAGCACAGAAGAGGTTTCCCAGGGAGGTTATGTATGACCCCTCCCTGGAGGTGTTCAAGGATAGGCTGGATGAGGCCTGGAGTCATCTGGTTTAGTGGAAGGTGTCCCTGCTTATGGCAGGGGGTTTAGAGCTAGATGATCTTTAAGGTCCCTTTCATCTCAAACCATTCTATGAAGTTTATGCCTTGGTGTCATCTTTTCAAGCTGGATTTGGTCTCCATGGGTGGTTGGCATTGAAAGATGCTGTCCATTGCTCAGGCTTATCTGAATACTTCCACAGCATTGCTGTCCCTCTACTAAATAACTAAATACTTGCAGAAATGTGCAGCATCTAAATGATACCAGACATTTCATGCAGAGATAGCATGAGAAGTCTGGAAGGCCAGCTTCAGCAAAGTGCCTGGGCTTGGGCCTAATTCAAATGTGTAAATAGTTCCAGAGGATCCTAAAAGATTGTGTATGTACTTAAGTTTTTTACTGGGCTGGAACACATGTGCCTATTTTCTAAATAAATCAGAAACCATACCAGATGTTTCCACCTTGATGGAAAAAAATGATAAGGGAAGGGAAGGGAAGGGAAGGGAAGGGAAGGGAAGGGAAGGGAAGGGAAGGGAAGGGAAGGGAAGGGAAGGGAAGGGAAGGGAAGGGAAGGGAAGGGAAGGGAAGGGAAGGGAAGGGAAGGGAAGGGAAGGGAAGGGAAGGGAAGGGAAGGGAAGGGAAGGGAAGGGAAGGGAAGGGAAGGGAAGGGAAGGGAAGGGAAGGGAAGGGAAGGGAAGGGAAGGGAAGGGAAGGGAAGGGAAGGGAAGGGAAGGGAAGGGATTCCAGCCCTGCCTCATGGTCAAGAGAGCAACACAATACAGGTGCAGAGCAGGTCTCATTGTCAAATGGGTTATTTGTCCAGACCTGTTAGTGTGTTGTTGACACACCTGAGAGACAGGAAGCCATCCAGAGGGACCTGGACAAGCTTGAGACCCATGTGAACCTCATGGGGTTCAACAAGGCTAAGTGTCCTCACGTGGAGACCCGTGGTGTCAGTATAGGCTGAGGGATGAAGGGATTGAGATGAGTCCTGTAGAGAAGGACTTGAAGGTACTAGTGGATGAAAAGCTGAACATGACCCAGTAATGTATGCTTGCAGTCCAGAAAGTCAACCATATCCTGGGCTGCATCAAAAGAAGATATTTATAAGCGTTGACAAGATCCTCTCCCAGTCTTCTGCAGGCCAAAGAGTCTGGACAAGGATTCATTTATCTCTCAAAATCACAAATAAAAAATATACCTAATCTCTAGCCCAAAGTAGATTACCTGTCTCATAGGAGAGTGTGTGCTGCATTCAGTCAGTAGTGGTGTAAACCACCAGTCCCTGATACTTCTTGATTTTCTATGGCAGAGTGGTTCCAGGATCGCTCACATCGCCTTCGCTGGAAGAACTCAAAGATTTTTTTGTTGTTGCAAGCACCCTTCTTTTTTGTTGCTGCCAGTCTCTCATCCATTGATCTCCTCTCAGGTGACACTGAAATAACTCAACTCTGCAACATGGCTGCATGTGCCAGACCCAGCATTCATTCCAGCAAGTGAGTCCACAGGGAGAAGCATCGACATTCTACCACAAATTTCCATACATCTGCAAGTCAAAATGAAAATGAATGATTCACATCCTACAGGAGTATACTGAAAGGAGACTTCAAAACCAGAGTATGTTTAAAGGATCATTCCCAGGATGGAGAAACCATCCTGCCATCTCCTGAGCATCATGTCCAGCATCACCTGCGGGATCTGGACATTAGGACAAAATTTTTCCCGGCAAGAGTGGTCAGGCATTGGAATGGGCTCCCCAGGGAGGTGGTTGAGTTACCAGCCCTGGATGTGTTTAAAGGTTGTTTGGATGCGGTGCTTGGGCATATGGTTTAGGGGTGAACCTTGTGGAGTAGGGTTATCAGTTGGACTTGGTAATTCTGAGGGTCTTTGCAGCCTGAATGTTTCTGTGATTCTGTGGCCCCAGCCAAGGTGTGTGAGTGCTTTCCTCACCTGGCGCTTGGAGGCGGTTTGGGTGAACACCCAACATACCCGAGATAATGCATCACGTTTGGGGCAAGAGGCTGCATCACTTTGATTCATTTTCCTCTCAGCAGATGTGACTACAAAACAGGTCAGCCCAGCCATTAGGGATCCAGTTGTGTTGTGTTTTGTTTTGTTTTGGCTTGGGTGTTATTGATTACAAGGAACTGACAAAAGCATGCACCTAAGATTTCTTTTTCTGTCAGCTTAGCTATTTCCAAAGGGGAAACAAATGGCATAGGATGGTCTTTTTAGACAGCAAAACAAAGCTTTCTTTCAAAAGTGACCTTATTCTTTAAAAGAAATAAACTGGGGGGGGGGGGGGGGGGGGGGGGGGGAACCCCAACAACCAAACCCACAACCAACCAAAAACAGCAAGCAAAAGTTTTGTGTTAAAAGCTTGGGAATCAATGGTTTCCAGTCGTGTTCCTTTACCATGACACACACACTTGATGCCATGTGCCCAGCATTTCAGCTCTTGGCTCAGGAATATCCACGTCCAGCCCAGCTGTAACATCTCCCATAGGGACCTCTCCTTGACAGGCTCCCCAGTGCCCACCAAATCTAGGCAGTTCATAGGCACACAGGAACACATCAAATACTGATGAAACTTTTGACTGTGTCAGGACTGGAACAGGTTCTGGCTCTCTTCTCCTTCCTCAGGGACAGCCAGCAGGGAAGTGGGAGAGGGACACCAGCTGTGGCGGTGCTTTGCCTCCTTGCACAGGTGACAGATGAGCATCTACATTTGGGTGCATTAGGCAAAAGGCTTTTTAGATTCATCTCAGCTTTTGGCAACATGAACCTCCTGGCAGCAACAAGTTCACTGCTGGGCTCTGCCCACACAGGAAAAGCATTCTGGGGCTTTGTTTCAGAGCTGTTTCTGGGGCTTTGTTTCAGCCACTTACAACAAAGTGCTGATGAAGGGCTGGTTATCAAAGTGTCCTGAAGCTCAAGGCATTCAAAAAGCCCTGGGATCCGGAGCTGGACAGGTCTGAATCTAGTACTGCAGAACCTTGCCCTCCTGAATTACCCTGGTCACACACAGTCTGCTGATTTTCCTGAAACACTGGAGTTCATGCTCACTTTGAGCAGTTACATCTCTCTCCTTTGCAATACAGAGCTTTTTATGGGTTAAAGGGTGTGGTGGAAAGGTTTTCATTTGCCTGAGCATCGAGAAGTGGATGTATTTTGTAGAATCATAGAATCAATAAGGTTGGAAAAGACCTCAGAGATCATCAAGTCCAACCTGTCACCCAACACCTCATGACTACTAAACCATGGCACCAAGTGCCATGTCAGAACCACACAGAACCACAGAATCACCAAGGTTGGAAGAGACCTCAAAGATCATCGAGTCCAACCTGTCACCACAGACCCCATGACTAAATCATGGCACCAAGTGCCAAGTCCAAGCCCCTCTTGAACACCTCCAGGGATGGTGACTCCACCACCCCCCTGGACAGCACATTCCAACAGCTAACAACTCTCTCTGTGAAGAACTTTCTCCTCACCTTGAGCCTAAACTTCCCCTGGCACAGCTTGAGACTGTGTCCTCTTGTTCTGGTGCTGGTTGCCTGGGAGAAGAGACCAACACCCTTCTGGCCACAACCTCCCTTCAGGTAGTTGCAGAGGGCAATAAGGTCTCCTCTGAGCCTCCTCTTCTCCAGGCTAAACAATCCCAGCTCCCTCAGCCTCTCCTCATAGGGCTTGTGCTCAAGGCCTCTCCCCATCCTCGTTGCCCTTCTCTGGACACGTTCAAGAGTCTCAGTGTTCTTAAATTGAGGAGCCCAGAACTGGACACAGGACTCAAGGTGTGGCCTAACCAATGCAGAGTACAGGGGCACAATGGCTTCCCTGTTCCTACAGGTCACACCATTCCTGATACAGGCCAGGATGCCATTGGCCCTCTTGGCCACCTGGGCACACTGCTGGCTCATGTTCAGCCAGCTGTCAATCAGTACCCCTAGGTCCTTTTCTGCCTGGCTGCTCTCCAGCCACTCCGACCCCAGCCTGTAGCACTGCATGGGGTTGTTGCTGCCCAAGTGCAGCACCCGGCACTTGGATGTGTTAACTTTTATCGAAACCAGTCCAGAAGGATGCAGCTTGAATCCCTTCTTTGTAGACTTATCAGGTACAACTAGTCTTAGCTGGAGTCTGGGCACTGTGAACTCCATGTACGTGTGCACATGGGTGTATTCATCTATGTGCACAGAGGAAGAACATGCTCAGCATTGCTTATTGCTTTCTCTTGCATTCAAAGGTTTGCTTAGACCGTTAGAAAGACCTGGAGGCTGTCGACCTCTCCCTCTCAGCCCCAGCACAGCCTGCACCCTCTCTCAATTAGCAAACAGCACAAAGAGCTGTGCACTGTAGGTTGTTTGCCCAAATCGTTGTAGAGACACTGCTGGCTATGGAAAAGGGCATTAAGGAAAGCAAGCTGGGCTCCCAAACAGCAGATAATTTATCTGCAATGAATAATTCAGCTGGCTTTTGCTGTGAAGCTGAATTAAACACAAAGCATTAAGCACACTGACATCCCCAAATAAAGGACACTATTCACTCATGGCACAAAGGAATATTGTTTACTATCATTAATTAACTTCCACACAAAGCCACAGCCATTTCTTTAGGTTCTGAGAAGGAGTAAGAGGAGAACGTGAGCCCAGAGCCGCTATGATTTCCGTTTGGTTTGCTCTCTCTCCACAGACACATACTGGCTGCAGACTGAGCTGGCATCTTTGGCAACACCACCCCTGCGCTGGAGCGCAGGCAGGTTGCTCCTTATAGCGGGTAAGGATGCACGGCTGAATCCGTCACACCTTTGTGAGCGCTGCCTGCCCCGCTGCTGCAGCACCGCGCTGGGATGGTCGCGGCCATGGGGCGGCACTGAGACCGCCCAGCACTGCTGCAGAAAGCTGGTAGATAGCAAACTGGCATTCCCTGAGGGTATGCAGCTGAAAAGCTTCAGATAGCTCTGAATAAAGCCTGCGGAGGCAGCACTGCATTTGCCTTTGGGAAATGGGTTAACGGCCTGGATGCTCGATCTACATAGTGAGAGCATTTTTTAGCATTTAATGAGCCTGTGTGCTAATTAGCTCTCTGAAGTCTCTCATTCGAAATACCAAGCTTTAGGATAACTAGAAATGCAAATTCTTGGCAACATGGGCAATTATTATTACTGCTGCAGTGGTGATTAGGAAGCAGCTCTTTGCAAGCAAAAAGGGAGATAAGAGGCTTGTGCCAGATGGTTACGGAGCTTCTCTTCAGCACTTACATTGTACTCTGTGCAGGTGATCTTGTAGATCACACCAAAAAACCTGATGACAGATTTTGGTGCAAAGCAGTTTTCTTTTGGGAGACAAGGGTTACACTGAATCATGTCACAAGGGTACATTCATTTTGCTGGTTTCCATTTAAAAATGGCTGAAGGCATGCTCCCTTTATCCCTGAGAGTCCACACTTTCTTCTGACACTTTACATGACAAGAGCAAAATTAAATTCTATGTCAGCTCTTGCTTCAATTTATTTTGTGTTTTTAGAGAAGCAAGAAAATGTCAGAATTTCGGTGTCTCAGCTTGAATTAAATGTTCCATTTTATTCCAAGTGATTTCCTTCAACTTCTGCTCGTTAATAAGCCTTCACAGTTTTGCAGCCTGAACAATCTCCTGGGAAGAGGATGCAAAGTGGCTGAGTGGGGAACAGAGCTGTCAGTGATCACACAGTGCTACAGTAGTCAGCTCAGCCTGAAGCTGCAGACACAACTCTGGGTAGAGGGTAGAGGGATACAAAGTGCCATTTTTAACTAAAATAATACCCAGTGAGGATATAGTTCAAGAAGAAGAGCTGGCTCTCTGCCCTGAGCCCAAGATAATCAGACAGTTCTCCTGCACTGTGATGCAGACAGCTATCCCACCCTGGATGTCCTACAACTTCTCATGGCTGAACATCATCTTCCTGATGTCTTGTTTTCACTCCAGTGTTATCAGGTCCTTTTGAATTGAGAATCTCCTATTGGGATTCACTTAAAGATTTAGCCCCCTAATTTCAGGTGTCTACACATGTGCTCCCACTGCAGTTGGTATGGTCAGCAGAACACTGACAGCAGCTTGGTCAATGACTAAATGACATGGAGATGGTTTGGCAGGTGAGATCCATTGCCCAAACATCAGTTATGTGAAATGTCCTAGAACAGTGGATGCATCTGCACTGGGCCAGCAGAAGCCACACAGGATGTCCAGGGCCCCTGATCCCCTGGGACAATACCTGAAGACCAAGCAGGTGGCACTATATACCTACACTTTGGCAGATAGATCCTTTCCTGGTGCTTGCTTTAGAGGAATGGAGTCATTCTCTGGACTCCACTGACCATTGAGTGAATTCCCAGCAGCTACCAGAGGAGCTCAGGACTTAGCTTACATGTGGACACCTGTGCATACATCTCCAAATCTTGGTGGGTATCCAAAGAGCTTGCATGCAGTCTGACATCCCCTTTATCATTGTCTGCAAAAGCATCTTTCCAGTCTTCAAATGATCTTGAAGTGCAGAGGAAAGGAGGGAAGGACAGACCCCAAAGAAGCCTCTCCCAGTGCAGACAGCCACAGTCTCTCTCATCTGATGGTGACTTCTCTCCAAATGAAGCTGCTGTCCCATGCCATATTTTCCCTGTTCCCTGTAATCAAGCCATGCTGTTTGGACTCAGAACTCAAGCCTCTACTGCCTTTTCTATTTCCTTTTATCCAATGACTCTCAGAAATGAATGAGAAGACAGAAGAGACAGAGAAGAATATTATTTTATAATAGATTTTCCTTAATCAAATATTTTTATCTCTCCCCCCCCCAAATTTCTGTTTGTATTTGCATTGAGCAAAGTTTGTGCAGGAGCAGGAAAGGCTCCCAGCCAGCACGTGTGTGTGTGCAAGGCAAGAGAGTTCAGCTGGGCTCAGCTGGGGAGGTCTGCTCTGCTCCCAAAACCATCATTACTCACTCTATCATGGACATTATGGGGAACCAAAGCAGTGGCTCAGGCTTTGTTAATTATTTCTGTCTAGTCAAATGAACTCTTCCTCCTTAATTAAACCATTGAGGAAATGCTTCAACAATGACCATTACTCTCACCCTCAGCAGTCAGTGATGCACTGAACAGCAACTAATGAGGCAAGAAAGCGAGCATCTCTCTGCACTGGAGAAATTAGCTCAATGAGAGTGAAGCAAGCTGATCTTACTGTGCTCTAAACACCAAGGTCAGAGCTCTCCAGTCAGCAGCTTGCTTTAGGAATAATTATTGGAAGAGTCATTCTCATCAACCACAAGGGACACATAACCACAGTCCAGCTCAGGATGGGGGATAGCTCATCTTGCACTAAGCACACTTGCAGTTACGGTTATCTCTTGGGGGTCTTCAAGATTTTCTGTTGTTTGTGGGACCCCATAAGCTCCTAGCAAGTTCCTGCTCCACAGCAAGCAGTGTGAAAAGTGCCAGATGCCTGCTTAAGCCAGCACGATGGGCTGGGGGCACAGTGCACCCATCCCAGCCATCCCACAGACCCCATAGACCCTCTTGGGAGTGATGTCCATAGCCCTGACTCATGAACTGGCTCAAGGCAAAGGTGCCTTGCAGCTAAAGGAGCTGCATGACTGCCTCCAGTCCACTTCTTTTCTAACACTGTATTTACTTTAAAGCAGTTTGTTACATAGCTTTGGACTCCAGCAGGGCCTGACAAAAAGTAACATTTTACCATGTTGTGAGCTTGTGCTCAGATACTGACAAGGGGAAACTGATGCTAACATGGCAGAAATAGGGACACTGCCTTTCAACACTCAGTTTTGAGATGATGCTCTACTCTTCACAGTATCACAGTACATTAGAGGTTGGAAGGGACCTCAAGAGATCATCAGGTCCAACCCCCCTGCCAAAGCAGGATCACTTAGGGTAGTCTGCACAGGAATGCATCCAGGTGGGTTTTGAAAGTCTCCAGAGAAGGAGACTCCACAACCTCCCTGGTCAGCCTGTTCCCGTGCTCCGTCACCCTCACTGTAAAGAAGTTTCTCCTCATGTTGAGGTGAAATCTTCTATGTTCAGACTTGTAACCTTTGTTTCTTGTCTTATTACTGTGCACCACTGAAAAGAGCTTGGCCCCCTCCACTTGACACTCACCCCTCAGATATGTATACACATTGATGAGATCCCCTCTCAGTCTTCTCAAGACTAAACAGCCCCAGGGATCTCAGTCTCCCTTCATAGGGAGGTGCTCAAGTCCTTTAATCATCCTCGTGGCTCTCCATTGGTCTCTCTCCAGCAGCTCTCTGTCCCTCTTGAACTGGGGAGCCCCAAACTGGATGCAGTATTCCAGGTGTGGCCTCACCAGGGCAGAGTAGAGAGGTAGAAGAACTTCCCTAGACCTGCTGGACACACCCTTCTTGATGCACCTTGTGTCTCTCTTGGCCACAAGGGCACATTGTTGTTCCATGGAGAACTTGCTGTCCACCAGCACTCCAAGGTCTTTCTCCATGGAGCTACTTTCCAGCAGGGCAGCCCCTGACCTGTACTGGTGCATGTTGTTATTCCTCCCTAGACGCAGGACCCTGCACTGGTCCTTATTGAACTTCATGAGGTTTGCCTGCACCCAGCTCTCCAGCCTGTTCATGTCACATTGGATGGCTGCACAGCCTGACAGGGTGTCAGCCAACCCCCTGCCTTGCTTAGGTGTTGTTCAAAGGTGTCAGGAAAGACATTTCCATTGCAAGCTGTCCTCAGTGGCTCCCTGCTCAGGATTATATATGGTTTGGGGAAGGGGAGGGAGATTTTTTTTGCAGAGCCACCCTGCATCCTTTTTACTGAAAATCCTGCCTAAGGAAGTGTGGCAAACCAGGGGCTTGCCATCCATGAGAGCCTCAGGGACCACAGTACAGAGACAGGGCATTCCTAAGGACTCAGGAACAGGCCTTAGTGATACAGGTCACTCCCAGTCCTCAGGCTTTTTCAGTTGGAAGCAATTCTCTGGATGAAGTAAGCTTAGGTAAGAGAAGACCACCCTCTTCCCTCAAGAGGAGGGCATCCCAGCATTCACCCAATACTGGCTTTAGGAATGAGAAAAGTTCAGTCAAGGAGACATCTCCTGAAATAGGTGTCATGCCACATAGGACTAGAAAGGAGGCTAAGTGGTTCTCTAGGATTTAGGGGGAGTTTAGGTGCCTTTAATTGGAATTTAGGTTATATCTCATTTTAAGCAGGATTTAGAAGGACCAGCTCTAGCCACAGTTACCTCTGGTTTACTGTCTGAAGTACACCGAAGGGCAGAGACAAACCCTCTAGACACGACCTAGATGTAGTGGGGTGAAGCAAGAGGAGGATTGCCCATTGCACATTCCACTGGTTGCTTAGAGCCAGAGGCAGCTTTGGCAGAAGCACTGTAGCCCATTGAGGTGGCTACTGCATGCACAGGTGCCCTTTGGACCCCTCAAGCTGCCTAGGGGTGACCTTCTATCAGCCTTGTAGAGGTAAGAGCAAAACTGGGGCAGGGGGCAGGAGGGGAGGAGAGCGGATTTCACAGGGAGAAACCTGGCATGGAGCAAGGGTTAGGTTTTTTTTTTTCACATTTGTCCTTTCTGGTCCTGTACAAGAGCTCCATCATCCCACTGAGCTTATGAGACAGGGAACAAGCTGTGATTTTTAAAAGTAATTGCCTGAGGGAGATATTAATTCTATTTTTATCCTTCCCTGTAACAAAAGCTTTCCAATAATGTCCTCACCACTCATCAGCATTACCCACTAAATGCATTTAAATAACACAATTACTGTACTACTTTTTGGTTTTACTCCCTGCTTGTTGCTTGATGTTTTGCCAAATAAATAACTTAATTAATGCCATATTTCTCTTTCCTACTCTATTGTGTTTATAAGCTACCAGGACACCTTCCAAAGGTCATTTCCTAAGACTGAAGGAGCCTCTCTTGTGAAGGGGATGGTCCTAACCTGGAAAACATGAAAGCAACACACACACACACACAGAGGCCTCACAAATCAGTTGTGTACAAAACATTGTTAAAAACAAGAGATTATAGGTCAGTTTGGATGGAGCTTCCAATTCCATTTGAAAAACAAAGATTAAGCAGTGTATGTATTAAGGCTGGAGAGCAGCCAGGCAGAAAGGGACCTGGGGGTATTGGTTGATAGTAGGCTGAACATGAGCCAGCGGTGTGCCCAGGTGGCCAAGAAGGCCAATGGCATCCTGGCCTGCATCAGGAACAGTGTGGCCAGCAGGAGCAGGGAAATCATTGTGCCCCTGTACTCTGCATTGGTTAGGCCACACCTTGAGTCCTGTGTCCAGTTCTGGGCCCCTCAGTTTAGGAAAGATGTTGAGTTGCTGGAATGTGTCCAGAGAAGGGCAACAAAGGTGGTGAGGGGTTTGGAGCACAAGCCCTATGAGAAGAGGTTGAGGGAGCTGGGGTTGCTTAGCCTGGAGAAGAGGAGGCTCAGGGGAGACTTTATTGCTGTCTACAACTACCTGAAGGGAGGTTGTAGACAGGTGGGGGTTGGTCTCTTCTCCCAAGCAACCAGCACCAGAACAAGAGGACACAGTCTCAAGCTGCACCAGGAGAGGTTTAGACTGGATGTTAGGAAGAAGTTCTTCACAGAATGATTGGCCATTGGAATGTGCTGCCTGGGGATGTGGTGGAGTCACCATCACTGGAGGTGTTTAAGAGACTGGATGAGGCACTTGGTGCCATGGTTTAGTTGATTAGATGGTGTTGGATGATAGGCTGGACTTCATGATTTCAAAGGTCTTTTCCAACCTGTTTAATTCTATGCTTTGCTATGCTATGCTATGCTATTCTTTAGGAGGCAAAACTGTTGTCTGAGGAAAAGACTGAAAAAATACCAAAAATAAATACTCTTCATAGATCAAGTCTGAGAGAAAGAATAATAGCTTTAGGGAACCACTCAGCTGGAAAAACAATCATGCTCATGGAATCCATGATATCTAGTGTCTGAAGTAATTATGAATTTCTCTTCTCAGTTTCACCATTTGAAGGTACTTGTACACCTTGAGGATCACAAGACAAGGGCCAGAAATGGAGTCTTGTGAATTCACATTTCTTATGGTTAACTGGACAGTTCTGGGTCTTTTAGCTCTTCTAGTTAGTCAGTTTTAGTGACTAATCATCATCCAGTTTTTACCCAAATGATTTCCACAGAAGCATCTTGGCTGAATGTGGCTATCACCCCTAGCTTTTGGTCTTTCTATCATGAAGACATATTGCAGAGCTGTATCAACCTGCCTTGCATGTGCTTTGGCAAGATCTGTCTCCATTTGGTGTTTGTTGGACAAGAAATACCTTGCTTCTGGGGATGAGATTTAGGATGGGTGGGAGGTGCCTGGAGGGATAGAAAGGTTTTTGAGTAAAAGAAGTAGTTCTGAGAGAGGTTATTTTTGCTAGATTGTAATTACTCAACACTTTTCAAAATATACCCAGAAGGAGGAGAAAACTTGTGATCTTGGGTGGGAAGAGGAGGCTTTTTGTTTTCCTGTCAGTCTGTATGAAGTGCATAAATACTCAGATGCTATCGTTTGTCTTAGGAAATTAAAGAAATCAGAGTGGGAGGATTAGAGAAAAAATTTATCACTCCTGGCTCTGTATCCAAAGATTTTTTTTTTCCCATGATTCTTCTTCATCATTTGCAAAGCACTTCTCTGCTGACCTGCTGAGAGGGTGCAAATCCCATAGCTGTGGCCAGATCACTGCAATTAGGACCCTTTGCCACTGCCGAAGTTGAGTCGTAATTTCTCCATTAGCTGTTTGAGTTGTCTGCATGCAGAGAGTTTGATAAAGAGCATCTCTGCTCCTAGGGCTGTGTAACTGCTCCCTGCCTGCACTGCCCTGCCTGTGGTGGGAGCTCAGGGATGATGCAAGGGCAGGCTGCCACTCTTGCAACCGTCAAGGCACCTACACAAGATACAGTACACAAGTCATAGAATCATAGAATCAACCAGGTTGGAAAAGACCTCAGAGATTATCAAGTCCAACCTATTACCTAACACTTCATGACTAACTAAACCATGGCTTCAAGTGCCATGTCCAATCCTTCTTTGGACACCTCCAGGAATGGTGACTCCACCACCTCCCTGGGCAGCACATTCCAATGGTAAATCACTCTTTCCATGAAGAAAGATCATCTACTTCAACCTCCCTGCCATGAGCAGTGACACCTCTCAACTAGACTCAGTTGTTCAAGGCCTCATCCAACCTGGCCTTGAACTCCCCTGGGGAGAAGACATCCACAACCTCCCTGGGCAGCCTATTCCAGAGTCTCACCACCCTCATACTCTCCCTCAGTTTAAAACCATTCCCCCTTGTCCTGTCCCTGGACACCTTTTGTCTTGCAAAGTTCATAATGGCCGTGCAGGATGAGGGCTGAGGGCTGATCTGAGGAGCCCTGGTGACATCCTTTTTTTGTGGGTTTTTTTTTTGGTGGGAGGAGGACATTAATGAAGGGTGGTACTCAGCTTAGGTTCAGCCCAATACTTCATGACAGATCTTTCTGCTCCCTGGGGTTTTGCTGTAGTTTTACATCTTATATTTGATGCATCTCCCAGCTTTATCAGGAGCTATGCAACCAGGTGCCTTTATTGTGGAAGAGAAGAGGTTCGGAGAGGAGAGGAGAGGTTCGGAGAGGAGAGGAGAGGTTCGGAGAGGAGAGGTTCGGAGAGGAGAGGTTCGGAGAGGTTCGGAGAGGTTCGGAGAGGAGAGGAGAGGTTCGGAGAGGTTCGGAGAGGAGAGGAGAGAAGAGAAGAGAAGAGAAGAGAAGAGAAGAGAAGAGAAGAGAAGAGAAGAGAAGAGAAGAGAAGAGAAGAGAAGAGAAGAGAAGAGAAGAGAAGAGAAGAGAAGAGAAGAGAAGAGAAGAGAAGAGAAGAGAAGAGAAGAGAAGAGAAGAGAAGAGAAGAGAAGAGAAGAGAAGAATAGCATTAGCCAGGTTGGAAAAGACCTTTGAGATCATCAAGTGCAACCTATCACCCAACACTGTCTAATCAACTAAACTATGGCACCGAGTGCCCCATTCAGTCTCTTCCTAAACACCTCCAGTGATGGTGACTCCAACACCTCCCTGGGCAGCACATTCCAATGGGCAATCACTCTTCTTGTGATGAAATTCTTCCTAACATCCAGCCTAAACTTCCCCTGGTGCAGCTTGAGACTGTGTCCTCTTGTTCTGGTGCTGGTTGCCTGGGAGAAGAGACCAACCCCCACCTGTCTACAACCTCCCTTCAGGTAGTTGTAGAGAGCAATAAGATCTCCTTTGAGTCTCCATTTCTCCAGGCTAAACAACCCCAGCTCCCTCAACTTCTCTTCATGGAGCTTGTGCTCCAAACCCCTCAACAGCTTTACTGCCCTTCTCTGGACATGTTCCAGCAACTCAACATCTTTCCTAAACTGAGGGGCCCAGAACAGGACTCAAGGTGTGGCCTAAAAGGACCATGTCTTCTTGGTGGACACTAAGCTCATGTTAGGCAGGGCAGACACATTGGGTCCACATGTCACACCAGAAATTCTGCAGTAAGAATAACCCTTGAACTAACTGTCAACTGAATCCTTGATCCTGGGAATTACATTTATAAAAAACAGTAACAAACCCATTTTCACAGCCCAAGATCCTCCAAGTTAACCAAGCAGCTGGGGACAAAATTGCAGGTTATAGTTTAGGGTAAATAGCAGATTTATTGGCGCTTTGACTCTTCATGAACAAACATCATTGAGAAGCAGCAATCAGATCCACATTCAGCTGTCACTGGACTTTTTCTTTACAAATTGACTTTTTCTAGCTGACTTCAGATAACTACATTTAAGCCTATTCTTACTGATTTTCACCCTAATACCTTTTCCCATCTAGCTACTCAAGCCGTCTTGTATAAATCAGAATCACAGAATCACTCTCTCAGGTTGGAAAAGACCCTCAGGATCAACCAAGTCCAACCATTAACCCTACTCTACAAAGTTCACCCCCTAAACCATATCCCCAAGCACCACATCCAAACAGCCTTTAATCATGCAAATACAGGAGGAGAAATCACTTTTTCAGTTGCATTTCTGTAGCAGAGGATTTTGAGTAAAGAATCTCTCTCTCACTGTTGCATAGCCTGGAGAGGAGGAGGCTCAGGGGAGACCTTATTGCTCTCTACAACTGCCTGAAGGGAGGTTGTAGCCAGGAGGGGGTTGGTCTCTTCTCTCAAGCAACCAGCACCAGAACAAGAGGACACAGTCTCAAGCTGTGCCAGGGGAAGTTTAGGCTCAAGGTGAGGAGAAAGTTCTTCACAGAAAGAGTTGCTAGCCATTGGAATGTGCTGCCCAGGGAGGTGGTGGAGTCACCATCCCTGGAGGTGTTCAAGAGGGGATTGGATGTGGCACTTGGTGCCATGGTTTAGTAGTCATGGGGTCTGTGGTGGCAGGTTGGACTTGATGATCTTTGAGGTCTCTTCCAGCCTTGGTGATTCTGTGATTCTGTGATAGAACAGCCTAGCAGAATTATGATGTTGTAGGCAGTGAGACGTGTGAAGAGATCCTCTCTAAACAGCTGTCTTATGTTCAATTTGGGGCACCACATTCCAAGAGAGATGCAGAGCAACTGCAGAGACAGATTGCTACAAAACATAACTTCTGAGGAAACAGGGACAAAGTGAGGGCCATTTGATGTATGAATAAGGGCAGCAAGAAAAGAACTCTTCATGTTCCTGTATACCGAACTGGCTGCTGAAAACAGGAGACACCCATGAAAGATAGGGTGGTGAATAATGTGTCTAAACTGCAGCAAGGAAGGCTTCTACTTTCTGACAGTGAAAACAGAGCAACACTGGAATAGAAGGGTTTTAAGAACAAACCAGAGATCTGGCAGAGCGTCGCTGATCCTGGCTTGGGATACCAGGAAAGCCTAGGAGACCTCCAAATGCCTTTTCCATGAGTGCTCTCAAGGGTTAGCAAAATGCAGAGTTACTCATCCCTGGGTTAGATGCACAATCATGTGTGCCAATGATGCTCAGTAATCCCCAAGGCCAGTTCACAAAGGAACATCTGTCAGACTGATATGTTTCTTCTCCAGCATTTCACTTGGGGCAGACACACAGAGATCACCACATTTCCACAGTGTGCCCTCCTGGTGTCCCAACAGACCTGCAGAACCTTAGTGACAGCAAAGGAGATGGGAGGAACTCCACTGAGATTTCTTATGCTTTTCTGCAAAGGTAGAGAAGAAATTACTTAAGTATTGATCGAAATTATATCCCTGTGGCAGGTTCTTTTGTCCTGCTCATGAGTAACTCTGAAGTGAAACAGTAACAATTCAATGTGAGATCCTGAACCAAACAATTCCCTGGTGCAGTTCACTGCCTTCATCCAACCCCTTCCAGTCTGTGAGTGCTGTCTTGTATCTAGCCTCTTCCACTCTGTGGGTAACCATGATAGCTAGTGCCCTTAAGGGCACTGGAGACACCACCCAACATGTTGGTAAATCTCTCTGTTAACCTACAGACAAGTCAAGGTTTGTCTATTGGCTATCTGTCATGGTGGCTATTGCATGGTGACAATCACAGCCACAGTGCCCCTCATCCCCAGCCCAAAAAAGCCTTTGACCAGGAAGAGGAGATCACAGAATCATGGAATCATAGAATCATAGAATTATCAGGGTTGGAAGAGGCCTCAAGGATCATCTAGTTCTGACACCCCCTGCCATGGGCAAGGACACCTCACACTACATCAGGTTGCTCAGAGCCACATCCAGCCTGGCCTTAAAAACCTCCAGGGATGAGGCTTCTACCACCTCCCTGGGCAATCTGTTCCTGTGTCTCACCACCCTCATGGGGAAGAACTTCCTCCTCACATCCAATCTGAATCTACCCATTTCTATTTTTTTTCCCATTCCCCCTAGTCCTATCATTACCTGACACCCTAAAAAGTCCCTCAGTAGCTTTCTGGTAGGCCCCCTTAAGATACTGGAAGGCCACAATTAGGTCTCCTCAGAGCCTTCTCTTCTCCAGAGTGAAGATCCCCAACTCCCTTAGTCTGTCCTCATAGGAGAGGTGTTCCAGTCCTCTAATCATCCTCATGGACCTTCTCTGGATACACTCCATCATGTCCAGATCCTCCCTGTAATAGGGGCTCCAGAACAGGACACAGTACTCCAGGTAGGGTCTCACCAGAGCTGAGTAGAGGGGGAGGATCACCTCCCTCAATCTACACCTCAACTTCTTTTTTGTTTTACTTGCTATACTTCTTGGTTTTTTAAATGGAAATAAAGTGTATTTTTTCCTTATAGATCAAACTGAGAAAATATCAAATGCAGGCAATAATCCTGGGCATCACACTTGATTTAAAAAATGATAAATTAATGAAAGTTGTTTTATAATGTGTCAGGAATTATTTAACAGATTAAGTCAATGAAGTCTCTGAGAACACACCAGCTCTCAATACAGTCAATTTCCTCCAAAAACCTGGACAAGTTCTACAATAAACTTATCAGATACACTAGGGATTTATCTGATGCACAATGTTTATGCAGTTGCTTAATCAAGTACTCAGGGGCTCAAGTAGGTGATCTCTGAACATCCTTTCAAAGCCAAGCACTACTGTGACTGTGTGACTCCTCAACCAAATATCACACAGAATCACAGAATCACCAAGGCTAGAAGAGACCTCAAAGATCATCAAGTCCAACCTGTCACCACAGACCTCATGACTAGACCATGGCACCAAGTGCCACGTCCAATCCCCTCTTGAACACCTCCCTATCACCCAACACTGTCTAATCAACTAAACCATGGCACCAAGTGCTTCCTAAACACCTCCAGTGATGGTGACTCCACCACCTCCCTGGGCAGCCCGTTCCAATGGCTAATGACTCTCAGTGAAGAACTTTCTCCTCACCTCGAGCCTAAACTTTCTCTGGTGCAGCTTGAGACTGTGTCCTCTTGTTCTGGTGCTGGTTGCCTGGGAGAAGAGACCAACCCTCACCTGGCTACAACTTCCCTTCAGGTAGTTGTAGAGAGCAATAAGGTCTCCCATGAGCCTCCTCTTCTCCAGGCTAAAAAATCGCAGCTCCCTCAGCCTCTCCTCACAGGGCTTGTGCCCCGAGTTTATAGCCCCATGCCCTTTATTTTGGAAAACAAAGTAACATGAGAAAAGAGCTTTCAGAGCCTACACTGTAGACTTAAAGACAATGTCAGTAACCACCAGATTCTGAAAACCATTATGAACAAGCTTAGCAGAGTTAAAAGGTATCACTTGCAAACCAACAGAATTGCTTTATTTCACATTTTCCATGAGAAAATAAATATGGTGATTGTGAAAATACTGTAGACTGAAACTCAGTTTGGAAGTCAAAAATCTCCCAGCCAGGATCTTGAGGAGTTATTGGCACCAATATCAAGGTTATGAAATTAGGAAAAGCACACTGAGAGCACAGACAGCATCAGAGCTGGGGATAATCTGTGACAAACCTGAGGAGCAAGCTCAAGTTGCCTGCTGCTTAATCTCTTCAGAAGAAATTTGGCCAAATTTTTACTTCTTTTAAAAAAAATGAAAGCTATCAAAGCTAATATCAATGGCAGAGAGAGCTGTGCCTGGCAAAGACAGCATAGGAAGGATGCAAGGTCGAATGAAGCTGTTTGGACAAGAGGTTTCTAACTAGCCACTACTTAAATCATCTCTTGCTGTACACTCATCTGCCCAATGTATCTTTAGCATTTTGCAGAAGGAGCTGTGGTGAAGGCCATGCAGCAGAAAGGTGAGGTGCTCTGGTGTTGCATGGCTCTGAGACCGTGTATACCAAATTCATTTTGGCTGCTCCTCTATGGTTCTCTGCTCCATGCTGTACCTCACCATTATGCTGGGGTAGTAGTCCACAGAACTCAGTTGCACCCTGAGTTCCCCCTGCAGGTGCACGTCCCCCTGGATGTGGCACTTGGTGCCATGGTCTAGTCATGGGGTCTGTGTTGATAGGTTGGGCTTGATGATCCTCGAGGTCCTTTCCAACCTAAGTTATACTGTGATACTGTGTGATACTGTCCTGGGGGTTGCAGAGGACCCACATCCTCTGAAACACAAGGAGGTAGCACTGGACCCAGGGGCTGCTCCTGCACCCTTTCTGTTTCCACTGCCAGCTCCTGGAGGGGCTTTTATTTCTACCAGCAGTTTAGCTTGTTGGGGTTCCAGGTATTGTGGCTACTCACAAAGCAAGAAAAAGCTGAAGAATTTCATGAGCAGAGTTTTCTTGTAACGCAAATATTGACTTGTGTGATACAAAGGAATGTTTTGCAGGATACCTCATGTCTCTCTGACAAAGAAATACCACAAAAACGACATAAACTGAGCAGAAAAAAACAGCCCACAACAGATGTACCCACTGAGAGAATGGAAGTCATGAGGAGCTGCAGGCAACAGAGCAGGAGGGAAACAGTTGATAAATCAGGGGTCCGGCACCAGCAGCGTACAAAGTAAGAAGGGAGAGGGTTGAGAGCTCAGTGCATGTACCAGTGGGGCCTGGCTAGGTGGTTTATTTTTATATCTAAATATTCATCGTGCTCTGGAATGAATATTGCTGTTTTCACCTCTGGAGTAGTACTGTGCCTTGTATCAGATGTAATTTGTTTCAACATTTTTGCTAAACCAAAACAAACTGGTCTGTTTATTTTGGAGAGGTGCGGAGCAAGTGGCAAAGATCAGCTCAAAGCCCTTTTTCTTCCCTCAAGTGGATTTGGGTCAAGTGTTCAAAGATTCAGTCCCGCTGCAGAGAGAAGCAGCCACCCAAATTTGCTGCCAGGAATGACCTCCTGAAACAAGGAGAGTCGTGAGTTTTCAGCAAAGGGACCTTCCAGTGCATTTCTGAATGCACTCCAGATTTGAAGGACAAAAGGAGGGCAACAAGAGCCCCCTCGGCCTGGTAAATACTATCTCGTTGCAGACACCACACACTGCTGACTCTGTCTGCTTTGTGCAGGATGGCAAGCACCAGGGCAGTTGTACTTGCACCAATTACACTGCAGCTCAACCTCACTTCAGGCTCAGAGCTGGGATTGGCTTTTCATTCATCAGCAAAAAGATTTGGGGAAATCATTTTGCCAGGGAGTAAGAATTCCTGGCACCTGACCCTGAGAGGAAGGTTAATGTTACAAAATTCTCAGGATCCAGAGCCATTACAGAGGCTCTTCAGCTGGAAGGAAGCAGAAATGGATTAGATGTATTAATGATGGTGTATGCAGGGCTTTATGGTAAAGTGGGAGCAGCACAGTGCTGGGCAGTTGACAGCGCTGATTAATCAGTTACATAATCAGCAGGGCAACGAAGCTGGTGAGAGGCCTTGAGCACAAGCCCTGTGAAGAGAGGCTGAGGGAGTTGGGATTGTTTAGCCTGGAGAAGAGGAGGCTCAGGGGAGACCTTATTGCTCTCTACAACTACCTGAAGGGAGGTTGTAGCCAGGTGGGGGTTGGTCTCTTCTCCCAGGCAAACAGCACCAGAACAAGAGGACACAGTCTCAAGCTGTGCCAGGAGAAGAGGAGGCTCTGGAGAGACCTTATTGACTGAAAGGAGGTTGTAGATGGGGGGAGAGTTGGTCTCTTCTCCCAGGCAACCAGCACCAGAACAAGGGGACACAGTCTCAAGCTGCGCCAGGTGAGGTGCAGCCCAGGTGAGGAGAAAGTTCCTCACAGAAAGAGTTGTTGGCCATTGGAATGTGCTGCCCAGAGAGGTGGTGAAGACACCATCCCTGGAGGTGGGCACTTCAGTATTCAGTATCACTAAGGTTGGAAGAGACCTCAAAGATCACCAAGTCCAACCTGTCACCACAGACCTCATGCCGAGTAGGGAGGACACTACTGCCCGCTGCAGGCTTGAACTCACGACCTTCCCATTAAGAGTCTTATGCACTACCAACTGAGCCACTACTTGTCCACTTGGTGGTGCCCTGGATGGGGCACTTGAAGCCATGGTTTAGTTGTCATGAGGTGTTAGGTATTAGGTAACAGGTTGGACTTGATGGTCTCTGAGGTATTTTCCAACCTGGTTGATTCCATGATCCTATGATTTCTGTGTGCTGCTGTAAAGGTCTCTGATGCATTGTGGCTCCTTTATTATGTCCAAAAAAAGGTACAATAGCAGGAAAATCAGAAGTTAAACCTCTCTTACCTTTTTGTATCCAGAGACAATTACTGAATAAAATGCAAAAGTGGTAGAGAATAAAGACCAGCAATGAGGCCTTTAATTAAGGCAGTTATAAACGTGAAGCTCACATTCAGTGCTCAAGCACAGGCTGTTGGAATTGAAAGTACAGTATTTTCTGCATGCATCACTCAGTGGAGGGAGACCCTAGTCTACTGAGCTTCTCTGCTATGACAGCAATGACCCTTAGGGCATCTCCACTCTTCCTCCCCAGACCTTTGCTTCAGAGGCTCCTGTGATGCCCTTCTCCTTGAAGGACAGCCCCAAAAGAGCTGGAAACTTCCAGGCAAGGGACATTGATTGTTTTTTCTTCTCCATGCCAGGGCAGAATGTGTTTTTCCTAATTAACTGACAAAAATCCAATGGCTGTGATGATCATAACAACCCAATTAGGCTGGAAAGGGGGGGAAAAAAAAAGAAAGAAAGAAAAAACAAGTGCTGAAATCTGAAGCAGAGACTCTCCTGCTCTAACCAGCCCCTGCTGTGCTCCCCCTTGACAGTCATCAGTCCCCTAAAACTGAACCACGGCCTGAAGGAGCCTCTCTGTCACTCTGAGCTACCATATGCCTCGTCTCTGTGACACCATTTGTTTTCTTTTACAGCTATTTTCATCTGTTGTTAAACATTCCTCGGAGATGAGACCTTCTACCTTTATCCCCAGCCAAAACCCATCGCTGGCTCCCTGGGTGGTATGCATCTGTCTTCCTCTCAGATCCAAGAGGCTGCAGCTGCACCACTGATCTTGCATCAGCTCCCTCCCCCACCTCCCCTCTCTTTCTTCCCTCCAGTCAAGAGTTTTCTAGGAAGGTGACGCCCCCTTCCAAACCATTACCAGCAAAGTCTGTGAGCATGCAAAAGCTAGTGATGGCTTACTGACACATTGCAAGGGTAAAAAGAGAACAAGCTGCTACTCTATATCTGAACAGCTGGAACATGTCCAGAGAAGGGCAAAAAAGCTGGGGAAGGGTTTGGAGCACCAGCCCTATGAGGAGAGGCTGAGGGAGCTGGGGTTGCTTAGCCTGGAGAAGAGGAGACTCAGGGCAGACCTTCTTGCTCTCTACAACTACCTGAAGGGAGGTTGTAGACAGGTGGGGGCTGGCCTCTTCTCCCAGGCAACCAACACCAGAACAAGAGGACACAGTCTCAAGCTGCACCAGGGAAAGTTTAGGCTGGATGTTAGGAAGAAATTCTTCATAGAGAGAGTTATTGCCCATTGGAATGTGCTGCCCAGGGAGGTAGTGGAGTCACCATCACTGGAGGTGTTTAGGAGACTTGATGGGGTGCTTGGTTGCATGGTTTAGTTGATTAGATAGTGTTGGATGATAGGTTGGACTCGATGATCTTGAAGGTCTCTTCCAACCTGGTCTTGTCTTTTCTTTTTCTCCTTTTCCTTTTCCTTTTCCTTTTCCTTTTCCTTTTCCTTTTCCTTTTCCTTTTCCTTTTCCTTTTCCTTTTCCTTTTCCCTTTTCCTTTTCACAGATGCACTTGGATGAAGTAAGAGCATCCAACTTGTCTGAGTATTTGCTTGATTCAAAACTGGATCCTTAAGGAGAGACATTTTTGGTCAAAGACGGTTTGAAGGATAAATGCCATCTATGGCCAGGCATTTCCTTCAGTGAGACAGGACAGGCTTCTCCAAATCTAGGGATTATAACCCACCAGCTACCAGTGGGAAGAAAATCCACCCAGTCATAGCTGCAATCCAGGCACAGCTGGCACAGGCACCCACAGACTTATCTGGAGTTATCTGCAAGTGGTTACTTACTCAGCACCAGAGTCTCATGTTGGTATCACTTTGTGTGTGCAGTGCATTCTCTGTTGCCTGCTGCAGCACTGGAGAAACCAGGAGTGCAAATGTTCCCCTTTGTCATTGAATAGCGTTAGATTATGTGATTGGTGGCTCATCCCCATGCACACAAAGGAGCAGAGGCATCAGGGCAACAGGGGCTAGGGGTGCATAGGGCAGATGGTCAGTGCCCTATTTTGTCTTCATTGATCATTATGGCTGACCGTGTGTCTCCACATCTGTCTGTCTGTGGGACCACATGCTCAGCCTACCCAGCGGCTAGGTGCATGTGCCTGGAGCCACGGCAGCCTGGTCTGATCCAGCAGTAGCTCTTTTCCACAATAACCCTTACCCTGTGTTTCTTTCAGAGCTATAGACATCCCAGCCAGTTCCACAGCAAGCAGCTCCACCCAAAAGCACCTACGGCTGCTTCAATGTGCTGTGCTCTTCCCACACTCAAATCTAATCCTGGCTGAACATGAGATAGCAGCATGCTCAGGTGGCCAAGGAGCATCCTGGCCTGCATAGGAATAGTGTGGCCAGCAGGAGTAGGGAAGTGATCATGCTCCTGTACTCAACAGGGGTAAGGCTGTACCTCGAGTAGTCTTCAGTTTTGGGCCCCTCTCTACAAGAAAGGCATTGAGGTGCTGGAGCATGTCCAGAGAAGAGCAACAAAGCTGGTGAAGGGTTTGGAGAAAAAGTCTTATGAGGAGCAGCTGCAGGAACAGGTATTGCCTCATCTGGAGAAGAGGAAGCTGAGAGGAGACCTTATCAGTCTCTACAACTGCCTGAAAGGTCGTAGTGAGTTGGGTGCTGATCTCTTCTCCCTAGTATCAAGTGATGGGATGAGAGGAAATGGCCTCAAGTTGCACCAGGAGGGGGATAGATTGGATATTAGAAAGATTTGTTTACAGAAGGAGTGGTCAGGCATTGGGATAGGCTGCCCAGGAAAGTGGTGTAGTGTCATTGTCACTGAAGGTTTTCAAAAAGCATGGAGACATGGCATTTCAGGACAGGGTTTAATGGCTATGGTGGTGCTGGGTCAACAGTTGGACTTGATGATTGTTGTAGTTTGGGCTGGGTGCCCTCTGCTGCAGGGGTGTTTCCTGTGTCTAGAAGTCCAGCCCAGTGGGTGGACACAGGAAATTAGGTTATTTCCTACCATGATCCCTTGCACCACTATAAGTTTTACGGCAGGGTCTGGCACTTCCTCTTTCCTTCCTCCTCGCCACCTGGTAACTGGGGGAGAGATCTCCCGGCCATGGGCCTGGCTAGGCCCAAGGCCACGGGGGGATGGGCAGTCTCAGATCTGGCCAGCTGAGACTAGCCTAGCAGTGGGGGGGGCAAGGAGGAGCCCTGGGGGTTTGGGTGCACCCTCAGGTAGGGATGGGATCTTTCTGGGTCTGTTTTGGGGTTCTTCTTGTCACTGTGTTTCTAGCTCTCTGCACGCACTCACAGTTCTATTTAAACTTTCCATCACTTTTGCAATCTGTTTGTCTGAGTCGTTATTTCTGCGCGTGGTGGGGAGGGGGTTTGCCCCAACCCATTACAATGATCTTACAGGTATTTTCCAACCAAAACTATTTTATGGTTCTATGCTTCTGCGACTCTAATGCCTACCAGCACTGTGCTGCAGGGGTTTACCAGAGAATCATAGAATCAATAAGGTTGGAAAAGACCTCAGAGATCATCAAGTCCAACCTGCCACCCAACACCTCATGACTAAAAAACCATGGCTTCAAGTGCCGTATCCAATCCGTTTTTGAACACCTCCAGGGATGGTGACTCCACCACCCCCCTGGGCAGCACATTCCAATGGCTAACAACTCTCTCTGTGAAGAACTTTCTCCTCACCTCGAGCCTAAACTTCCCCTGGTGCAGCCTGAGACTATGTCCTCTTGTTTTGGTGCTGGTTGCCTGGGAGAAGAGACCAACCCCCACCTGGCTATAACCTCCATCCAGGTAGCTGTAGACAGCAATAAGGTCTCCCCTGAGCCTCCTCTTCTCCAGGTTAAACAATCCCAGTTCCCTCAGCCTCTTCTCTCAGGTCTTGTGCTCAAGGCCTCTCCCCAGCCTCATTGCCCTTCTCTGGACTTGTTCAAGTGTCTCAGTATTCTTCTTAAATTGAGGGGCCCGGAACTGAACACAGTACTCAAGGTGTGGCCTAACCAGTGCTGAATACAGGGCAGAATGACTTCCTTGCTTCTGCTGGCCACACTATTTCTAATGAAGGCCAGGATGCCATTGGCCTTCTTGGCCAACTGGGCACACTGCTGTCTCATGTTCAGCCAGCTGTCAATCAGTACCCCTAGGTCCCTTTTTGCCTGTCTGCTCTCCAGCCATTCCAACCCCAGCCTGTAGCACTGCATGGGGTTGTTGTGGCCAAAGTGCAGTACCCGGCACTTGGACTTGTTGAATGCCATCCTGTTGGACTCTGCCCATCTGACTCAGTCCCTGTTGAGTACCACCTGGGATCAGCACCAGCAGACAGAATTTCAGGCTGGATCCTGTTTTCTAGCACAAGAGCCAGAAATGGGAAGGTGAGCAGATGTAACAGAGGCTGTACCAAACTTGCCCCAAACCTTTTTTTTCCTCTTCCTCATCTCTACCAGATGTGAGAGATGCACCCTACAGCCTCTTCAGGGGAGAAGGCACAGTGCTGTGGAAGAGGTTATGCACAGGGGAGGTTATGCTAACCAGACTGAGATAACACTGCTGGTGGAATTCACACAAGCAATGTTAATGCTGAAAATACAATTCCTGCTGCCAGGCTGAGGTTAGGAGAGCTTCCAGAAGCACGGAGGGGGAATTCAGAGATACCTCTCTGAGCACGAGGACACAGCTTTAGAAGAGGAGTTTTCCCCAGCTGCAAATTTTAAATCACTGCTGGTCAGAATTCAGATATTTTTATCTTTAATTTGGATTGGTTCAGACAAACTTCTTCTAACTTTATAAAAGAGGAAGTAGTAGCCTGTAGATCAGAAAGTGAATCTCAGGGTTACTTTTAATGTCTATTGGCTCGTGTATGAAGCATGCTTCTCACGGATCTCCTAGCAGCATCAACGGGCAAAGGAGGAGCATGGAGGAATCCTTGCTCACAGCAGCACCTGGGTGGGAAATTCCCATTCCCCTTTCACATCTTCACAAATCATTGGAGGGGAAATCACTTAGAGCAGCTGCAGCCTTTTCCCCATGTTAAATCCAATTGGCAGCTGGTCATAAGCGGTGCTCAGTTTTGCCAGTCTTGTTTAATATCTTTATCAATGATACAGATGAGGGGATTGGGTGTTCCCCCAGTAAGTTTGATGATAACAGGAAGATGGGTGGGAACACAGATCTGATCGAAGGTAGGCTCTGCAGAGGAAGCTGGACAGGCCGGATCGATGTGCTGAGGTCAGCTGTACAAAGTTTAACAAGGCCAAGTGCCAGGCCCTGCACCTTGGTCACAACAACCTTGAGGCAGAATGGCTGGAAAGCTGCAGAAAAGGATCTGGGACTGCTGGTTGACAGCCAGCTGAGCATGAGCCAGCAGTGCACTCAGATGGCCAAGGCAGCAAACAGCATCTTGTTCTGTGTCGGGAATAGTGTAGCCAGTGGGACTACGGGAGCCATTGTGACCCTGTACTTGGCACTGGTGAGGCCACACCTTGAGTACTGTGCTCAGTTTTGAGCCCCCCACTACAAGAAAAACTGAGGCACTGGAGCACAGCCAGAGAAGAGCAATGAAGCTGGTGAAGGGGCTGGAGAATAAGTCTTATGAGGAGAGCCTGAGGGAACTGGGGTTGTTTAGTCTGGAGGAGGCTGAGGGGAGACCATATTCTTCTCTACAACTACCAGAAAGGAGGTTGTAAGTGAGGTGGGCGCTGATCTCTTCTCCCTAGTATCAAGTGATAGGATGAGAGGAAATGGCCTCAAGTAGGGCCAGTGGAGGTTTAGGTTGAATATTAAGAAAAATTTCTTTAGTGAAAGAGAGGTCAGGCATAGGAAGAGGTTGCCCAGGGAGGTGGTGGAGTCACTGCCCATGGAAGCACTAAAAAAAAACCCAATGTGTGGACATAGCACTTTGGGATGTGGTTAAAAGGCCAGGGTGGTGTTAGGTTGATGGTTGGACATGATGATCTTGGAAGTCTTTTCCAACTGAAACAAGTCCAGCTTCTTCATGCATCACATTGTCCTTTGTAAGGGCAAGGCAAAGTCAGACTGTAGGTTATCTTCTTCATGCCCTAGCCCAGACCAGTAAGTGGGAGAAGCACTGCCACTTTCACTGCATCCCTTTTGGACCTGACCTTTTCAACTTGCCTCCAACTGGGATGTAAATTAAATTTGGATGCAGTTGCCTTAAATCTTTCAGAGCCCTGTAGTTAGAAATGTTGAAGTTCAGATTTAGTTTTTCTGTTTAAGAACTAACAAGCTGCCAGGAGAACTTGCCTTTTCCTCTCCCCTCTAACATCTGGCAGTCCAGATGACAGAAAATTCCCCTGGCAGAATGAGATTCACTGATGGGGATGCATGAGGTACCTGCTTCCTTCTACTTCACAGTCACAGAATGTTAGGGGTTGGAAGGGGACTAAAAAGACCATCTAGTCTAACCCCACTGCCAGTATCACCTAGAGGTCACACAGGAACACATCCAGAGGGGTTTTGAACATCTCCAGAGATGACTCCACGCCTCACTGGGCAGTCTGGTTCCAGTGTTCCGTCACCCTCACTCTGAAAAGGTTTATCCTTGTGTTCACATGGAACCTCCCATTGTCCAGCTTGCACCACTTACTCCTTGTCCTATGATTGGACATCACTGAGAAGAGCCTGGCCCCATCCTCCCAACACTTGCTTTTCACATATTTACAAACATTAATGAGGTCACCCTTCAGTATCCTCACAGTCACTGAGTGTTCTCCAAGCTAAAGCAACCCAGCTCTCTCAGCTTTTCCTCATAAGGGAAATGTTCTACTCCATCTTTGTGGCTCTGCACTGCACTTCAGACATCACACACAAGATGTCACAGAAACAAGGATGGGGACTACTGGCTCCTATGGTCAGCTTCCCTGCCCAGTACAGAAGCCAGCAGGGCCCTGAACCTGACCAAGGTTTAAGAGAATGGAGGGGAAAGGACACGACCTAGAGCCACAGATAAGCTCTCCAACAGTCTCAGAAAGGCAAAGGCAATAATACCTCTCCTTTTGCTAGAGGTTGGTTTTGGACTGGCTTCCTAACACATCCAAGCAAAGAACCTTTTTACCCACCAGAAACCAGAAGGTAGCAACAAATCCTTGAGAAATAAAGGTCTGTTTCCCCCAGACTGCAAGCACGTGTTGTAAACTAATGTTCAGAAGCAAAGGGAACAAAGTCAGTTCTGATTTTCTCCACATTTCTGAAGGGAGACAGAAGAGCCCCACTGACTGTTTTAACAGAGAAAAGAAATACTTTGAGAAATCAAATCTCTACTTGGAGAAGGAAATAAATATGTATTTAACCAGTTTGGGTTCTTTAATGCTGTGGTGTTGTGTTCACACTTACACTTGGATGTGCATCTTTAACTGTTGGGTTCCATTGTACACCCTGAAACACTCTCAATGGCTTGGAACAAAAGGGAAGAAAAATCAGTACAAACAAGGTGTGTCAGAAAAATCATATAAAATAAGATTTATTTGCAAATAATTCTGACAATAAAGAAACAAGTATCTCTGAGCTGTGCATTTTGGGGAATACCTATCAGCCCCTTTGCCTTCTGAGATTTCCATTTGCATGCAATATGGGATAGCTCTAGTATTCAAAGTGAACTTTGAAGTGCCCTTCTTTATTTTTTGCCTTGCTGTGCTTAATAAATTACTTCCACAGGCACACCATAGGACAGTCAAAGTCTTTACACTGAGTACCTGTCACAGGAAACACAATAAAACAACCTTGACTTCAAAAGAAAAGTTGCAGGAGTGCTGTTTCACGTTTGTTTCACACAGTGTGAAGCACTTCAAAATTCCTGCAAGAAGTGACTGGTGGTGCTGTATGTAAATAAAAAAGCAACAAACCCAAAACAAAACCCAAGAAACCTCCAAAATCCAAACACCACCACCACCTACGCCTGAACTTCACAGCTATACCAGAACCTCAGATCTCTTTCTGATGTAAGAATGCACAGTACACCTGTTTATGACTTGAGTTCCCTCTCTTGGAAACCAAAGAGCTGTAAAAAACAAAACAAACCCAAAAGTTCAAAACTGTAGTAATTACTGTTTATAAATGACATCAGGACAAAAGGCAATTCAAAGTGGTATATACCTCCAAATCATGGATAGAGTCACAGCAGTATCTTCAGCACATTTCTTCACTGATTTCTACCCTTCCTTCTCCTAGACCTTTGTCTGTTTCAAAAAGCCAGGAAATTTCAACTCTGAGGTCATGCACATAGAAAGTGCATTCTGAACACTCTGCATGATTAAGGTCTGAACAAATCACATTAAGTGTATCTTGGTTTGGGGGGAAATCCAAAGGGAACACCAGGAAACAAAGTAATGGCTGTTCAGAGAGCAAAACAAAGAATCTGAAGTAGGTCCTAGTTTCAGTACAACTCTAGAAAATATTTCTTCTTAAAACCAAGAGGGACATTTTTTCATCCCTCTTTATGAAGCTTAAAATAACCCCAATATTCAACACTGGGAAAAAGTGTAATTTTGTACCCCCCTCCCCCTCATAAGCATAATACTGCAAGAAAAGATGTAATTGTCACCAGTTCAAATAAGGCATTAATGAATGCATTAGGTAATTCACATGAAAATGAACATATTTTACATATGTATATACACACACACACAAATAAGGCCAAAAGAGTAAAATAACCTCATAAGGGTAACAACTGTTGTGCTAGTGACAAGAATTTCATTGAAGTATTTAGGCAACAAATATGGAGAGGTTCCTTGAGAATCTTAGACATGTTTTATTTTTGTCTACTTTAGAAAGAGTAAAACAAGATCCAACTGAAATCTCTTTAGCAGTCACCATGCAATCCCAGCATGGGTGTCTCCCAAGCCCTTCTGGGGAATCTAGTCAATCTTTATGGAATAAATATACTTGACCATTTGATATCAACCATTCTTGAGAAGATCTGAGGACAAGGCCCAGAATCTAGGGCTTTCTTTAAGCTGAATGCCCTGGCTAACACTGGTCTGGCTCCTGAACAAGCTCAAAACTGAAAAAGCTATGAAGATTTAAAAACAAATCTTCTGTTGACAAATACTGCCCTCTTCAATCCCAACTTGGCCATCTTCAGAGAACAGCAAGAACTCGAAGCTACATCCAGTGGTTCTGCTCTCCGATTAGGCAGCTCCAATGCTCTCCTCTTCTACACCATGTGTATCCCTGGATTTGTGGTGTAGTCAAACATAAGTACAGTTAAGGTTTACTGACTTCTGATTTGGGCCACAGTCAAGCTGCAGTGCCCAACATTCTGTATTGGCCCTAGATATCCTGGTTTTAACAGTACTTCTTCAACACAAAATTTGCCACATCTCATTAAGATTCCAAAGTCTGGAAAATCTCTACCCTGGAAATCCACTACTTGCTGAGGAAGTATTATATTTATGGAGAAGGTGAACTAGCTCTGAGTGTACCATCTTTAATGGCAACACTTTAACAAGACCCCATGCAGCCTTGCAAGTTTTGTTCTTACATATCTGGGTTCAACATCTAGAAATGTACAGGGGTTTTTAGGAGAAGTCTTGCAGAAGTGATCCAGTTCTCAAATGCCCTTGAAGGTGTTGGCAGAGTAATAGTATATGAAATATGTAATACACTTGCTAATGTTTATAATCCAATGATCACTATAAGAAGTATTATTGCATCTGAAGCGTAAAAATATAAGAGGTTTTATAAAGAAAATTAAAATAGCATTGATCTAATATTGATAGTCATATAAAATAACTCACAATCATGTAAGTTCCCATATTTAATTACACATTTAAAAATAAGTTATAAAAATAATTAAGCTTCTTTAGAACCCCTATGGTGTTTTCTTTTAGGAGTTTTTACTCATGTCTACTGATTGTCTAACATCGGCCACAGCTTCTGGTACTCTAACAGTCATATCAGCCATCCATTTCTTCAGGCAGATTTGGCAGCCCAGACGTGATCTGCAGGAAAATATGTTGTCATTAGTTTTAGCCAAACATAGATCTCACAGCATTTACCCCCTTAGGACCCCAACATTCAGCCATTCCAAAATGTTATGATCTAGAAACAACCACTCTCGTGCACGGTCTTAATCAAGACTAGCAGTGAACTGGATGAATCAGTGCTAAGATGTATGTGGCAATCATCAAGATTTACATGAACAGAGTTCAGTACATTGGAAAGTTGTAAAACAAGTACTTCCTGAAACAATATAATAATGGTGACTCTTACATTTTCAGTGGGTCACTAATAGTACAGTCAAGTGCAGGGAATGACACTTGACCCCCCAAGGGCCATTCAGCATCTCTAAAGATATGAAGGCAGTGAAACCAAATGAAGGCTTAGCCTAACACGTTCAGAGTCCAATGTTTTCAAATGAAACAACTCAAGACTGGGTCACTAAACTAGAAAGTTAAGAGTGAAAAGACAAGAAATGCAAGGAAAGTGATAAAATACTCATGGCATGTGAAGAGTCTCCATCTTTCACTTTTCTCCTATCATTCAGCATGAAAAAAGTTGTTGTTATATGAGCAATTAAAAACCACTTAATTAATGTCACAACAAAATTCTGCAGACATCACAAACTACTTTTATTGATGGGATATCTTTAATTCAACGTCCATGCTTTGGTACAGAACACTTAAAACATCAGCAAGGATGGGCGATGTTCTGTAGCCCCAGTTGGATAATTTAATCTGTATAGGAATGTAAGCAGAGAGAAGAGGAGAGGAGAGGGAGAGGAGAGGGAGAGGAGAGGGAGAGGAGAGGGAGAGGAGAGGGAGAGGAGAGGGAGAGGAGAGGGAGAGGAGAGGGAGAGGAGAGGGAGAGGAGAGGGAGAGGAGAGGGAGAGGAGAGAAGGATAGAATAAAACCAAACCAAACCAGGTTGGAGAAGTCCTTTGAGATTGCTACATTACTAAGCAGTACTATATGAACACCTCTACAGAACTCTTTCAAACATAGGGATCAACTGCTGCTAAAGCTCCCAATTCAGTACTATACCCAAGATAACACTCATATATAAATAACTGTATACATCAACTTCTGATTACTGCAATGTATGTATAAATGCATGTATTACCAGAAGATGTAATCTCATGAATATGCCTCCATAAGAATAGCTTTGGAAATGAAATCTGACAGAAGAACATCATTTATAACATTTATATGCAGCACTGCTCCTAAGGCATAATTTTTCCTGAAGTGTCTCTTTTTTGCTAAAGACCAATGCTAATTGCAGATGCACTCTGTAGTGTGACATTGGATTCATTTCATGCGAAATAACACTGCCCTTTGTTTTGAGCCTGCTACACAGTAGTACAAAAAGTCCTAGGCAGCACTATATAATACTGAGAAAGAAGCTACCATTTCTTACACAAATTCTTCCATAGCACTTACAATTTTATAGGTATTTAATCAGATCCCCTCACCCCTTAAGGCTGAAGAAGCCTGAACCCTAAAAAAGCAGATTTAGTCAATCACTTCATAAAAGCCATTCCCCCTTTAACCACTTCTATAGGCCTCCTTTTTATTGCCTCCTTTTTATTTCCTCTCATTCCATTAAGGGAAAAAAACACAACAACAACAACAACAACCAAAACCAAAAACCAAACCACAAAACAAACCTAAACCCACAACAAAATAGTAAGTCAGACTTGCACAACTATAAATCATAGAATCAATAAGGTTGGAAAAGACCTCAGAGATCATCAAGTCCAACCTGTCACCCAAGACCTCATGACTACTAAACCATGGCTTCAAGTACCATGTCCAATCCTTTTTTGAACACCTCCAGGGACAGTGACTCCACCACCTCCCTGGGCAGCACATTCCAATGGCTAACAACTCTTTCTGTGGATATTTATATAAAGACATGGTGAATTCCCATTTTGTCATGTAATGATATTTTCTGTTTCCCACCATGTTAGTATTAATAATCTCTACTGCTCCACAGTTAATCAAAATTATTCCATTCCAACCTTTCTAACTAGCATGAGCTTTCATGGCAGCTGCTAGCTGAAACTTACCCAAATACAGAGTCAAAGACAGGAAAAAGCTTTTATTCTAATCTTGAAGGTCTCTTCCAACCTGGTCTATTCTATTCTATTCTATTCTATTCTATTCTATTCTATTCTATTCTATTCTATTCTATTCTATTCTATTCTATTCTATTCTATTCTATTCTATTCTATTCTATTCCATTCCATTCCATTCCATTCCTAATGACAGAGCACAGCAGTGTATCTCCATTACACAAGTTCATATTAGTACAGGAGACCAGGTAACCCATAGCAAATATCAGTCACTTAGAAGTTCTCTCATCCAAAAGAGTCACCCTCTCACATATGAAAGATCCCTGGCCATAGGTGGAACACACCATGTTAGGAAAACCTGACAGAAACAAGCATCTTCAGAGGGTCTAAAACTTTATTTGGTCTGAAGCCCTTAGAGAAATATTTAAACAGAGAGCTTTGGCTTTCTGCTGGTTTTCAGTTCATCAGTAAAAGCTCTTTGCTTTAAATCTTTAACTAGAAGCCAAAAAAAAATTTTATTAGATTACTGGCTTCCAAAGCTTTAGCAATTGGTTTGGCCCAGAACCTAAAAGTGAAGTCTAGAGGAAGATGCCAGTAGATGGTAAGAGTGAACTAAATTGACACTTAATAGGCTTATGGTTTTTTCCAAATTGAAAATATTTTTTTGGGAGACAGAAAAAACAACAAAGCAGAAGAAGCTGAAATAAGTTAATGCTATACAGGCCAGGTATAAAGCCCTCTGACAACATTAGAAAGAGTCTCAAAAACTTCAATGAGCAGTTCCACTGAGGCATGAAGGAGAGGGGTTATGAAACCTCATACAGCACAGCTACCTAGGGTTCATGTAAGCATGGTCTAAGATACAGGCTGCACACACGCCAGCAAGTAGTGCTGGTGACCTATTCCACTAGGAATAGGTCTCTGATGACAATGTGACACCTTCATAACTCTGATGGTGGGGAGATGCAGAACAGGTTACTTTAGACTATCACTAGTCCAGTCCTATGCAGTTAAGAGCACACTTTAGGATTAGTTTCACCAGAAAGGGAATCTGGCTCGTGCACATCAAGAGCACTGACGTGACAACTGGGGACACTGCTATGTGGGATGCTGTTTATGCTAGAGAAGGCTCAGGGGTAAGATCTTATCAATATACAAGAATACCAGAGAGATGCAGAGTGTCCATCCCTGAAGATATTCAAAAGCCCTCTAGACATGGTCCTGGGCTCTAAATGGCCCTTCTTGGTTGGACCAGATGATCTTAACAGGTCCCTTCCAACCCCAACCCTTCTCTGATTCTGTGAAAAGAAGATCTAACCAGAACTACACTACTAATAGCAAACACATTCAAAAAAATATATGAACTCTCTACAGGCTAAGGGAGGTAATGACAGAAGGGAAGGGAAACAAGAACAGGAAAATCCACACACAGCAGCAAAGTTTTTGTTGAAGCAACTAAGGTTTTTGTACTTCTTCACAATCTGACACTTCTGTATCAGCTGTCTCTTAAGAGCAAGTACTGGCAACTGCCACTCTTCAGTTGAAAAAACAATACTGACATCTTTTTAATATGAATTCATATAAACAATATTTAAACTTGGCAGTCCCACTTGTGTAACAGAATGCAGCTATTCTTTAAAAGCCTATTAAAGCAGTCTAAAAAAATACTGGAGTGCCACATCTGCAAACTCTTCTTTCTATTCTTTGATGTACTGAAGTGTTATGTTGCCTTACGTTTCTGTGAGGCCATATGCCAGGTCCAGCATGTCCATCTCTTCATCAGTAATTGCATCTAGTTTCTCAAATATGTGGTCTTCAAAGATTAAATGACAAGTTGAACAGGCTAGCGTTCCTTCACATGCACCTAAAGAGGTTAAAGAAAGGATAACAACAAAATACAAGTTTCAAATTACAGCAGCATTTCAGAAGAAATCATCATATATGTTTGTCTCATGCAAGAAGTCTCTCTGTTGATTAGCAAATTTTGTTTTATGTATTCCCACATTCATCTATCTACACTGCATTCAACCGTCTGCAGTACTTCTACAGGTCCTACAACCTTTATAGCATTCAAAGAGAGAAAAGTTTTCTACTCTAAGCATGCAAACACAGACAACACTGTCACAACCAACACTACATAATTTATTTCCATGGTTCACCCTTCAATTTCTCTCTTCCCCATGGTTTTGAAGTTTCTTCAAGAAATCCACCAAAAGACACCTGCTATATAAAAAGTTCCTCAGAATACCTGGTATTTCTTCTCACTCAACAGAACACTAATTCACAGCAACAAAGGCAGGCTAAATACAGATGGTTTTCCCCATATTAAAGAGGCCTATATGTGTTAATAAATAATCCAGCCCAAGCCAAGGATCTAATGATTGTTCTGTTCAACCCTAGCAAATAGCAACTAGACCTAGAGCAATTAGGTCACTACAAGACAGTAACAGTACAAACATTAACAGATTTGTCTTGGCATCAGCTCTATACAGCGGCAAACTTCTCTGCTTTGCTGAAAAATGTTCAACTTCAAGTGGAGGAGAAAGCTGAACTCTTCACACTTATGTGAAGATTGATGTTAGGGCACACAAATCCCCATCTCTGACTTAAACTGAACAGAGAAGCAGGTAATGTTAAGCCAAATTTAACTTATTTACTCATTTTCAGGGAAAGAAGAATTAAGTATTGTGAACACATCACCTTTGTACTCATGGAAACAAAGAGAAGCAGGGCTGCATATATATAACCAAAGGTATGAAAAGAAACAGTGGGATTCATCATCAGACCACAAAAAACATACAAAAAGCACTGTGCTGTTATATGCAGTAAAGGGATCAACAGCATATATTCAAAGTGAGCATGACATTGTACTAGAAGACCTGATTTTTAAAACATATCATACATGTCTTCATACAAATGCATGCAAAAAAGCAGAGTTTTAAGTGCCAAATCTATGATACAATAATGTCAAATTTTCAGTTTAAATGTTAAACATTTTAATGCTAGGTGAGGTGAGCTGAGAAACAGAAAAAGATAAAAGAAAGAACATTGACAGTCTGAACAATGGAAGGTCTTTCTGCCAGTGTAAGGCTAGCAGCAAAATGAGCACAGCTGAATCATTCAACTGTTTTGTAAGTCTTTGTATGAAGATAGTTCTGATTATTACTGCACATGGGATGCCCCCTAGTGACAGAAGTAACTCAGTAAGATCTAGTTTACATTTTTTTCCCTAATTACTTTTTTCTAACCATAGAACACTCGTCATTACATTACTTGTACTGCATTCTTTCTCTGCCCTAGTATGATGTTTCATTAGAAAATTATTACTGAAATGGGACTAGCATATTTTGCAGTTAGATTGTTACAGTATCTCAAATTTTTAGAATAGAATAGAATAGAATAGAATAGAATAGAATAGAATAGAATAGAATAGAATAGAATAGAATAAACCAGGTTGGAAGAGACCTTTGAAATCATCGCGTCCAACCTATCATCCAACACCACCTAATCAACTAACCCATGTAACCAAGCACCCTGTCAAGTCTCCTCCTGAACACCTCCAGTGACGGCGACTCCACCACCTCCCCGGGCAGTCCATTCCATAACGCAATCACTCTCTCTGTGTAAAACTTCCTCCTGACATCCAGCCTGAACCTCCCCTGGTGCAGCCTGAGACTGTGTCCTCTTGTTCTGGTGCTGGCTGCCTGGGAGAAGAGACCAACCTCTGCCTGTTTACAACCTCCCTTCAGGTAGTTGTAGAGAGCAATAAGGTCACCCCTGAGTCTCCTCCTCTCCAGGCTAAGCAGCCCCAGCTCCCTCAGTCTCTCCTCATAGGGCTTGTGTTCCAAGCCCCTCACCAACTTTGTTGCCCTTCTCTGGACTCGTTCCAGCAAGTCAACATCCTTCCTAAACCGAGGGGCCCAGAACTGGACACAGTACTCGAGGTGTGGCCTAACCAGTGCAGTGTACAGGGGCAGAATAGAATAGACCAGACCAGGTTGGAAGAGACCGTCAAGATTATCATGTCCAACCCATCACCCAACATCATCCAACCAACTAAACCATGGCACCAAGCACCCCATCCAGTCTCTTCTTAAATACCTCCAGTGATGGTGACTCCACCACCTCCCTGGGCAGCCCATTCCAATGGCCAATCACTCTTTCTGTGAAGAACTTCTTCCTAACATCCAGCCTAAACCTCCCCTGGCGCAGCTTGAGACTGTGTCCTCTCTTTATTGAGAGCATTATCTTTCCTTTCCTCTGCCCCATACTTTACCACAAAGACTTAGCACAGCTGACATTTACACAAACAGAAAATATTTACTCCACAATACAAGCAGAGTAGCCCTAAGTCTGTAAGACACATTTGATAAGAGATACATAAAGCTATTCATCCCAGCACAACAGGTTTTTAAGAGACAATGCTCCTAACCCCACATGAATGAAATACACCCCAGATTTTAAAGTGTGGAACACCAATCTACTTTTTCCCCCAAATCACTCCATGCTATGCATTCACTCATGCAACCTGTATTTTGCTTCCCACTTGAGCTATTAACTTAAGCTTGTGTTGATGTAAACACCTGAAGTATTAAATTTCCTTGACCAAATACCACCACTTTGCAGAATTGCAGAATCCTGCAATTTCAATGGAACTAACTATGGAAAGTGCAAAAACATTAAGACAGTTAGTACTTCCTCCTATTTGATTTTAAACAGCTTATACAGTCACAATTTCACTAGGACTCTGGTCTCTTTTACACATCATAGTATCATAGTATCTGTCAGGGTTGGAAGGGACCACAAGGATCATCTAGTTCCAACCCCCCTGCCATGGGTAGGGACACCCCACACTAGATCAGGCTGGCCAGAGCCTCAGCCAGCCTGCTCTTAAACACCTCCAGGGACGGGGCCCCAACCACCTCCCTGGACAACCCATTCCAGGGCTTCACCACTCTCATGGTGAAGAACCTCCTCCTCATATCCAGCCTGAATCTCCCCACCTCCAGCTTCATTCCATTCCCCCTAGTCCTATCACTACCTGAGATCCTGAGAAGTCCCTCCCCAGCCTTCCTGTAGGCCCCCTTCAGATACTGGAAGGCCACAATTAGGTCACCTGGGAGCCTTCTCTTCTGCAGACTGAACAGCCCCAACTCCTTCAGTCTGTCCTCATAGGAGAGGTGCTGCAGCCCTCTGATCATCCTCATGGCCCTTCTCTGGACACGCTCCAGCACCTCCATATCCATGTCCTTTAACAGGCAACTAAACTTTTTGCTCTTTCCTGTTAGCTGACATGATTTGGTGGTTTCTTTTACTTAGAACCAAAATATTACAGCATTATGCTACAAAAAGCCTGATAATAAAATAGAGACAGTTTAGCAATACAAAAGTAACCAGACACTTCTAGAAATACACCTGTTCTGTGTTGCTTCCAGAATCGTTCAGCTCAGAAGAGTCTATGGGTGGCAGCTTTCAGGTTCTGCTTTGACAGCACTCTGTCCACATTCCCCTCCTTTAACATTCAAACAAGGCTCACCCCAGATATGTTTTTTAACTGGACACAAAATATCCTATGCATTTGCAGGAGAGGGGAAAAAAAGTGTGTGCACAGTGGGGGGGTGCAGGTCTGTAGGAAATCCAAATAGAATACAGGTAGGTTTTATGAATAAACTCATAAATATTCAGTTATGATTGGACTTGATCTTAAGTGTCTTTTCCAACCTACTTACCAAAACCATCTATGTCTAGATTGTTATCAACAACAAGATCCAGCAGTGAATCTCCAAGTTTTCCTTTGGCTGTTAGTTTGTCACCATCACGATTTATGAAATGAACAGTTATTTTATCTTCTGAGCTAAAAAAGAAAAGCACATAATGGAATTAAAGAAAGGATTTTACAATGTTTCAGTCTTTAAAATACATTGAATACTGCTAAACCAGTGTGGTGGTTTAGGCTGAGTGCTTCCTGTTGCCACCACACAAGCTAGACCTGTGATGTCCCAAGGGTCCAGCTCAGTGGGTGGACAAGGGAAGCTATGTATTTCTTCCCATAATGCCCTGCTCCCTATAAAACCATCAGCAAGGTTCTACACTTCCTCCTTCTTCTGTCACCGCTCCTATGGAGATGGTCCCTATCTGGTTATGGAGGGAGAGTCATCTCACAGCCTCTTGGGCCTAGCTAGGCGTAAGGCCGGGAGGAGAAGGGGGAAGGGCAGTCTCAGATCTGGCCAGCTGAGAATAGAATAGAATAGAATAGAACCGAACCGAACCAGACCAGACCAGACCAGGTTGGAAAACACCTTCAAGATCATCACATCCAACCTATCAAGCAATCCAACCCAGCTAATCAATTAAACCATGGCACCAAGCACCCCATCAAGTCTCATCCTGAACACCTCCAATGATGGTGACTCCACCACCTCCTTGGGCAGCCCATTCCAATGGGCAATCACTCTCCCTGTATAGAACTTCTTCCTAACATCCAGCCTAAACCTCCCCTGGCACAGCCTGAGACTGTGTAGCCTAACAGTGGAGGAGCAGGGGGAAGAAAGAGCCCTGGGGGTTTTGGGTGTACCCTCAGGTGGGAAAAGGGGAGTGTTGGGATGCTTCTGGGTATGCTTTGGGATCTCCTTTTGTCACTGTGCTTGTGATTGTCCGTGAAATATTCGCTGCTTTTCCATTTAAACTTTCCACCACTTCTGCCATCCATTTGTCTGAGTCTATTTTTCCTGCCCTGGTGGGAGGGAAGGAAGGAAAGGAAGGAACAGCCTATCAACCCACCACAACCAGTAATCACTATCAACTCTGAGAGCACAGAAGCCCAAGTTACTGGCTTTTAAAAGCACTAACAGGTATAGGCATTTACTGCTGTGCCATAAAAAATAAGGGGAAAAAACCCGCCCTTGTTTCTGTTTTGTTATTAGAAACTATACAGGAGCATGATGTCTTGCCTTTCATTTAAGAGTCACCTCTATCCTTTCTGGCAGATATTTGTACTTTTATCAAATGAAAGAGCTTACTTTAAATGTTTTTCTACACACCTTTCTGAGGACTCTTTATTTGGATTCATGAAATTTTAACTGTTCTCATCATCATGATTTTTTTTTCCATTTCTGCTTAAAGACATTTGACTTCATTTATTCCAGAAATTAATTCTCCTCTCCTCCTCAGACCAGAAATACTGCAAGAGCATTCTGGGGTTATTTTAGGGCACAGGTTCTCCTTGGATTTCACCTTGTAAATATTCATTCTAGTGAATGTCACAAGTTTTGACACCAACTTCAAAGAAAAAAGTTTCTGCACTGTCTTGCTTCACTTCTCAGACAATTCAAGTTTATTTAAGAAAAAGATTCTCTTATAATCTGCATAAAAATTTCTTAAGATGAAAGCTTTTAATAGGAGAAAAAATAAAAAGGTTCCTTTCTGGTTCCATATTATGTTATTTCAAATGCAAATTAAAGGAAAGCAAATAAAATACAGTTTGTTTGTTTTTTAAGTAAACTATCTTCTTTCCAACAGCAAGTGAGCAAAACCAAGATAAACCTGTTGGACAGATACTGAAGAAATCTGCCAAGAGATAAGAGATGCAAACAGAACAACTGAAAGCTAATGCAAGAATCTGTTTCAATGTGAAATCCACGTTTAAAAACAGTATGCTTAATATTACCTTTAATCTTTTTAGCAACTGTGGACCTTAAGTGACCTATGATATGGAAGGCATACAAGCTTGAAAATCAAGTCACCTTCTAATCCCTAGAGCTGCATATTAAAGCAAAAATTTGAAAGCAGACAGAGAAGAGATTATTTCTGGAACTGGCTGTAAGAGGAAAATATGTTCTTAGCAACCTGTGTCTTAGCTTGTTTTGAAAAACAACAAACGTTTATTGCTCTAGGCTTAATATACTTGGCACAACTGTAAGCTCAGCTGGCAGCAGTATGCAGGATGATTCCTTATGATGTCATGTTCAACTCTTGTCATATCATCCCTCACTCCATTCTCTAGAAGCTACTATTAGGTATAAATTAATTTTAAAACTATAATTGATAATGAAGGATTGATCTTGCTGATGTGCAGAATGCAATTGGAGAATGTACTATAATATACTTCAGAAATCTTGAAGATATCTCTTTACAAAATGCCCTTAATGTTGCATGGCCACCTGTAATACCACAGGACTACCTCCAGCAAACTGTTATGTGAGGGTTTAAGTTAGCTCTCTGCTCCATTTTTACTCCACTGCTATACTCACACCTCCCACAGCACAACCAAGGAAATGAGCGCTTACTTCTGAGATACACCAGTACAAAATTCACCACTTCCATTGGTAGTTTAAGAATGATAGGTTTAGATACCATCTGTAAAGGTATAGATTCCCATTCTGACAGCCAAAGTGAACCACTGACAGTATAATTTTAAACTGCTTCAAAAAGCCCTTCCAGAACTGGAAAGACTGAGGGAGCTGGGATTGCTCAGCCTGGAGAAGAGGAGACTCAGGGGTGACCTTATCACTCTCTACAGCTACCTGAAGGGAGGTTGTAGACAGGCAGATGATGGTCTCTTCTCCCAGGCAGCCAGTACCAGAACAAGAGGACACAGACTCAGGCTGCACCAGGGGAGGTTCAGGTTGGATGTTAGGAAGAAGTTCTATATAGAAAGAGTGATTGCCCATTGGAATGGGCTGCCCAAGAAGGTGGTGGAGTCACCATCATTGGAGGTGTTCAGGAGGAGACTTGATGGGGTGCTTGGTGCCATGGGTTAGTTGTTTAGGTGGGTTGGATTGGTTGATGGGTTGGACGTGATGATCTTGAAGGTCTCTTCCAACCTGGTTTGGTTTATTCTATTCTAAAAACTCACCCAAATATTCTCACTGACTGAAATATTTGCCAGCATGACAAACCCAACCATGACAGGAGACTCAGTGCAAAATGCACTTGCATTTATAGGCATCCTCTGCCCAAAATATAGACACAGCAAGTAGTAAATATTTGTTCAACGTCCAAAACATACCCTTTCCTCTGTTATAGGATGATGGAATCACAGGTAACATAGACCCAACCACAAGGTGTCTAGACATCCATTAGACCACTGGAACCTTTGTAAGGAGACAAGTCATCTCCCTCCTAGTTTTCAAAACCCTCCTGAAACTGTCTTCACCTACAATTACACTTCAATTTGCCCTAACACCACAGTGGTATGACAAAAGGTCCTGCCCTCCCTTCTTTGTTCCTTCTATCCCCAGCACTCTATCATGCACAAAACTGGATGTGGCTGAAACCCAGCTCTCATAGATCAGTGGCTGTATGCACATCAGAACAGTATACAGTCAGATCTTAACCAAAATTGACATCAGTTTAAAGCTGTGTTTCTGCAACTTTATGACCTAATAATATAACCTAAGCTTAATGAACATCTTAACCCAATCTCCTTCCAATATAAAAACACAGGCTTGGATAATTCCCACTCCAAATCACCTTGCCATCATCCTTAGACCAGTATCACCACAAGTCAACTCATTGTGCTAATCTGGCTGAAAATCAACCATAAAAACAAAGTAGTCCTGGGTGAACCAGCAAGCAAAACATCACTGCCTGCAACAGACATGAGGAAACAGGAGTGGGATCCCCTTTTCAGTAGGAACAATCTTGCATTTCCTTCAGGCAGTCGTGGAACTGCACTGCAGCTGTGCATGCCTAACTGGTGCAGCATGCAGCAAGGGGACAAACCAAAGTACCACCACTAAGTCACTGACTTTTCTTAAAGAGCACTAGAGTAATTAATCCTTTCTATGGGACCTAATCCATCCTGATTGGTAAGTGAAAGTAAAATGTATTTATTTTTAATAAAGTTAGAGATAGCCTTCTTAAATCTTCTAGTAGAATCTGGTTTTTTTGCTACTGCCATCTTTGCTATTCTTTGCAGAGCAAAAATGTTTGCTTTTTAAAAATCACTGAGCCTTTACTGTGCATGAGCCCACGTGGTGCAAATACTTTCAGAGGTGTGTACACATAATAATCAGACTAGTCAGACATTCAAAACACACCTTAAAGAACTTCTTAATTACTGGGAGATATCATTAAAAATAACACCCACATGAAATATTTAGGCTTGATAAATTTCAATAGGGCTTTTGCTACTCATTGTTTGCATGAAGAGAACAAAAACAACCAACCACCACTATGCAGCTAACTTGTCACAAGCAATTAACATGAAACAGAACCACACAGAATCACAGAACGTTAGGGGTTAGAAGGGATCTTGAAAGATCATCTAGTCCAAATCCCCTGCCAGAGCAGGATCACTTATCCCAGATCACACAGGAACACATCCAGGCAGGTTTTGAATATCTCCAGACAAGGAGACTCCACAACCCCCCAGGGCAGGCTGTTCCAGTGTTCCATCACCCTCACAATGGAAAAAATTTTTCTCATGTTTACATGGAACTTCCTATGCCTCGACTTTCACTCACTGCCCCTTGTCCTATCACTGGATGTCACCGAGCAGAGCATAACTCTGTCCTTTTGGCACTCACTCTACATATTTATAAACACTAATGAGGTCACCCTTTATTCTCCTCCTCTCCAAGCTAAAGAGACTCAGCTCCCTCAGTCTTTCCTCATAAGGAAGAAGTTCCCCTCCCTCAATCATTTTTGTGGGTCTGTGCCAGTCTTTCAAGCAGTTCCCTGTCTTTCCTAAACTGAAGGACCCAGATCTGGACACAATATTCCAGATGTGGCTTCACCAGATCAGAATAGAGGGGGAGGAGAAACCCCTCTCGACCTAATAGCCACACCCCTTCTAATACACCCCAGAATGGCATTGGCCTTCTCAGCCACAACAGCACACTACTGGCTCCTGGTCAACCTTCCATCTACTAGGACCCCCAGGTCCCTTTCCCCTTCACTGCTCTCCAGCAGGTCAGTCGCCAACCTGTACTGATACGTAGGGTTGTTGTTTCCCAGGTGCAAGACTCTATGCTTGCCCTTGTTGAATTTCATTAAATTTCTCCCTGTTCAACTCTCCAGCCTATGTCTTGCTGAGCGGCAGCACAATCCTCCAGAACTATGAACGTCCAGATTACTTAACTATTCCCTAACCCAGTCCTCATCAACCCAGTCCACATCACCCAAGGAAAACTTCTCCTTTGTCCTGTCTTCCTCTGGGGCCTCAGGGGTCTGGGGCTCCTGAGGAGAGTTTCCAGTAGTATAAACATGTACCAAGTGTATGCAAGTATAAATAGTCTTGGATTTATCAGGAAGAACAGAACATATTCTGTGTAATCTACAAATAGCAAAAATATCCCAATTCACACTCTGATGAACCTATCACCAGGTGTGTGCTGTTGGTTGCCACAGTACTATCAGCTTTGTTCAAGCTTGCTTTGCTAGGCTACTGTAAATTAAGCACACTGCAAACACACAGAAGAGCACTAGAGGAATGTAAATGTTGTTTATTGTCCCTCCCATGCAAAAAACAGTACTGCAAGAATCCTGACAGCTACCTCTCTTCCCTTAAAAGAAGTATCTTTTAGAATCTTCAACTATTACTTCCAACCTAAGAACTACCTCTTGCATTCCTCCATCCAAAACAAAGATGACTGTAGCCTGTTTGGGGCACACAACTAGCCAAACTCTACCTTCAGATATTTTACTAAATGGTAAATCCAATAGGACTACCTAACTGCTTGAAAAGTTTCTCAAATGAAACTATTATACAGGTCTCAATTAAAATGCAAATTACAAATATGAACTGACCTTAAAAACATGAGGAGGCTCAGGGGAGACCTTATTGCTGTCTACAACTACATGAAGGGAGGTTGGAGCCAGGAAGGGGTTGGTCTCTTCTCCCAGGCAACCAGCACCAGAACAAGAGGACACAGTCTCAAACTGCACCAGGGGAAGTTTAGGCTCAAGGTGAGGATATGGCACTTGAAGCCATGAGGTCTTGACTGACAGGTTGGACTTGAGGATCTTTGAGGTTTTCCAACCTTATTGATTCTGTGATTCAATGTAGTAATTATGTTGTGGAGCAAATGTTAATACAGCTACCTAAACTGGGATAAAAAATTTGTAGAAAACCAGTGCTCAGTATGCTTCCAAAGCACCATGCAGTGCTCACTGCTTCCAAAAGGAAGGTTAACACAAAAACAGAGCAAGAAAACAAACTAAATGGAAATGAAAATATAATACTTGATGCTTCCCTGGAACCCTTGGGAACCTCTGCTCACAGGAACCACCTCGGCTAGCAATTTTATATAGCTAGGTCTTCATCCTCTAGACATAAACACAGGTAGTTTTACTTACACGAACAATGGTGTTTGACACATAAAAAAGGCAGTTACTGAATGCCTTCTTTGCTTCAATCTTTACTGCTGAGAACAGTCCTCAGGAATCCCAGACCTTGGAGGTTAAGAGAGAAAGCCTGGTGGAGGGAAGACCCTCCACTGTCAGTGAGGATTGTGTTAGAGATCACTTGGGTCACCTGAACATGCACAAATCTATGGGCCCCAACGGGATGCACCCACGAGTGCTGAGGCAGCTGGCTGATGTTGTTGCTCTACCACTCTTCATTATTTTTGAAAGATCATAGAAAACAGGAGAGTGGTCTGATGACTGGAGGAAAGACAATATCACTACAGTCTTCAAAAGGGGCAAGGAAGATTCAGGAAATTACAGACCAGTCAGCCTCACTTCCATCCCTGGAAAGGTGATGGAGCAGCTCATTCTGGAGGTCACCTCTAAGCACATGGAAGAAAAAGTTGTAAGGAATAGCTAGCATGGATAGGATGAGGAGAAATCCAGTTTGACTAATCTGATGGCCTTCTATGATGGTGTAACTGAATCGACATGTAGGGAGAGCAGATGTTGTGTACCTTAAATTCAGCAAGGCTTACAGCACAAATAACATCCACATAGCTAAGCACAGGAAGCGTGGGTTAGAAGAGTGGATGGTGAGATGGATTGAGAGTTGGGTAAACAATAGGACTCAGAAGGTTGTAACCAGTAGCGCAGAGTCCAGTTGGGGACCTGTAGCTAGTGGTGGTCCCCAGGGGTCAGTACTGGGTCCAGTCTTGTTCAACACCTTCATCATCAATCTGGATGAAGGGGTTGAGTGCACCCCCAGCAAGTTTGCTGATAACAGAAAACTGGGAGGATTGGCTGATATATTGGAAAGCTGTGCTGCCATTCACTGTGATCTGGACAGACTAGAGAGCTGAGCAAAGTGAACCTTAATGACGTTCAACAAGGGTAAGTGTAGTGTGCTGCACCTGGGGAGGAATAACACCATGCACCAGTACAGATTAGGGGTCAGTCTGTTGGAAAGCAGCTCCAATGAAGATGGACCTTCGAGTTCTGGTGGACAATTTATCCATAGGATAGCCATGTGCCCTTGTGGCCATGAAGAGCAACAGTATCCTGGAGTGCATCAAGAACAGTGTGGCCAGCAAAGTGAGGGGAGGTTCTCCTCCCCCTCTACTCTACCCTGGTGAGGCCACATCTGGTGTACTTGTTCAGTTCTGGGCTCCCCAGTTCAAGAGAGAGCCCAATGGAGGGCTACAAGGATGATTAAGAGACTGAAGCACCTGTCTTATGAAGAAAGGCTGGGAGACCTGTGGCTGTTTAGCCAGGAGAAGACTTGAGAAGGGATCTTGTTAACATTTATAAATATATGAAGGATGGGAGTTAAGAAGGGACCAGTCTATTTTCAGTTGTGCCCGGTCATAAGACAAAGGCCAACAACTACAAACAGGAACACAGAAAGTACCACCTCAACATCAGGAAGAACTTCCCTGTGAGGACGACGGAGCACTGGATCAGGCTACCCAGAGAGACCATGGAGACTCCTTCTCTGGAGACTTTCAAACCCTACTGGAACAGGTTCCTGGGTGGCTTGATGTAGATGATCCTGCTTTTGGTAAGGAGGTTGGACTAGATAATCTCCAGGGATCCCTTCCATCCCCTACTATTCTATGATTCCATGTGCCTTTTTACAGTATGACAGTATCACAGTATAACTAAGGTTGGAAAGGACCTCGAGGATCATCGAGTCCAACCTATCAACACAGACCCCATGACTAGACCATGGCACCAAGTGCCACGTCCAATCTCCTCTTGAACGCCTCCAGGGATGGTGACTCCACCACCTCCCTGGGCAGCCCATTCCAATGACGAACGACTCGCTCGGTGAAGAGCTTTCTCCTCACCTCAAGTCTAAACCTCCCCTGGCGCAGCTTGAGACTGTGTCCTCTTGTTCTGGTGCTGGTTGTCTGGGAGAAGAGACCAACCCCCTCCCGGCTACAACCACCCTTCAGGTAGTTGTAGAGGGCAATGAGGTCACCCCTGAGCCTCCTCTTCTCCAGGCTAAACAATCCCAGCTCCCTCAGCCTCTCCTCATAGGGCTTGTGCTTGAGGGCTCTCCCCAGCCTTGTTGCCCTTCTCTGGACACGTTCAAGTGTTTCGATGTCCTTCTTAAACTGAGGGGCCCAGAACTGGACACAGTACTCAAGGTGCAGCCTAACCAAAGCAGAGTACAGGGGCACAATGACTTCCCTGCTCCTGCTGGCCACACTATTCCTAATGCAGGCCAGGATGCCATTGGCCTTCTTGGCCACCTGGGCACACTGCTGCCTCATATTCAGGCGGCTGTCGATCAGCACCCCCAAGTCCCTCTCTGTTTGGGAGCTCTCCAGCCACTCTGACCCCAGCCTGTAGTTCTGCATGGGGTTGCTGTGGCCAAAGTGCAGCACTCGGCACTTGGACTTGTTAAATGCCATCCCATTGGATTCTGCCCATCTGTCCAGTCGGTCGAGGTCCCTCTGCCCTCTACCCTCTAACTGACTAACATCTGCTCCTAACTTGGTGTCATCTGCAAACTTGCTGATGACTGACTCGACCCCCTCATCCAGATCATCAATGAAGATGTTAAAGAGGACAGGGCCCAGTACTGATCCCTGGGGGACGCCACTGGTGACTGGCCGCCAGCTGGATGTGGCACCATTCACCACCATTTTACTGGAATTCTACTGACCAACTGTATAAAGCTTGTTAACTGGATCTCAAACGAATAGAAAAAGATAACTTGCACATAAATGGAGAAAAACTAATACACAAAAAAAAGAAATCCAAGGACCTTCTTCTTCTCCCAACTCCCTCAGACAGGTTATGGCACAAGGTACGTAAACGTTACACCTGAATTACTTGCTTGCGCAGGTTGGTTTTTTTTACTGCCATTCTTGTGCAACGAACGTAAATAAATTCCTGTTGCATTCAGTCTGCTTGTGAAAGACGTGAGGGATTACAATCCTTGCAGTGCTATTAAGCACAGAAATGTTCTCCCATTTTAGTATTTTCTTCCCCCCATTTTCCCCCCTGTTCAATCATTTTAATAATGTGCAAAAACTTGACACTTAGGTTTTGTGAATTAAAAACTGCAGCTCAAGGACTTCAAAATAATAGATTGTCAGGGCACTCACTCAGTGGAGACTTGATTTTAGGAAACTCAGCAGGATCGCTCAGAGATCAGATCTAAATCAGCAACTTACTCATCTTATATGGGAGTCTTAGACTAAAAAGTTAGTCTCTCTGTATTTAAAGTACCTACTGGAATAAAGTCATAAACACACCTACAGAACAGTTCAAAAGCAAACTATTGAAACAGCTTTGATGGTGAGGGCACTACTCAACCTAAGAGGCTATGCTACACTCTTCATAGAATCAATAAGGTTGGAAGAGACCTCAAAGATCCTGAAGTCCAACCTGTCACCCAGCACCTCAAGACTACTAAACCATGGCACCAAGTGCCACATCCAATCCCCTCTTGAACACTTCCAGGGATGGTGACTCCACCACCTCCCTCTTGATGTTGGGCACCTGATTTTTGGTCAAGAGTCCAAGAAAATTCCCTAGCAACCAAGTAAATTAGGCTTTCAAGACTATGCATTTTAAATGCTGAAAGTTAACTGTAGGCTCTGCCCTATCTTTGAATATACAAGTGAGAAGCCAGAAGGCCATCATAAACAAAGCCTTTGACTGCGTGTACTAAGTTACAAAATTATAGTTGTGGGCTGTGGAATATTAAATGTCTACAGACGTGCTGCATTTTCAAACCCCTGCTCATAACAATTGCTGATGAGAACAGGGGCTCTGCACACTTAGATGCATGAGTGCTCTTCAGTAAAGAAAAACTATGCCACAGGCAGAAAACATGATCAGTACTGAGCTCAGAGAGAAGTACTGCATCTACACGCCTAGCCAGACCGTCATAACAACAAAAGGCAAGTGCTGCACTGCATGAAAAACTAGCACTGATATGGTCATAATCTTTTGCAAAACTAATCTGAACACTATGAACCCTAGCGCAGCTCTCCATCAGGACCATAAGCTCTTTCAACGGAGTTCGTGACATAGGCCCCATGGTTAACCACGACCGCCGGGTCGGTGCGGTGCCTAACCAGGGCCAGATCATGGGCATCTCCAGTCCCACGCCGCCCGTTACAGTCCTGCACGGCAGAGCTCACCTCACTCGCTGAGGGCACTCAGTCGGCACCGCCGGGTAGGGTGGTCCGCCCGGCCCAGCCGGGTGGAAAGTCCGCCCGCAGAGCACTTCACTGCCATCGCCACGGCAGCCGCCAGAGGGACGGCGAGAGCCAGGCTGGAGCGCGGCCGTGAGAGGACATAGGAGGCCGGGACCTACTCTGGACGGGCTAGGCAGCGGCAGGGTCTGGGGGACTGCGGGGCACGGCGGGCTGCGGCGCGGCGACAGACCAGAGGAAGGTCACGCAGCGCTGGCCTTCGCTGGCCGCCCCCACCCGGGCGGACCGTGCCACTGGCGGCCGTTGGCCCCGGGTGCCCTCTGCGCCGAGGCCCAGGCAAGGTGGCCGGGTCGGCCCGCTACGGCGCTGCGGCGGCGCGGAAGCAACCGCCGCTGTGAGAAGCCTGCCCGGCGCCTCGCTGCTCCGACTCTCTTACCTGAGCACCGCCCGGGCAGAGAGGCTGAAGAGCCGGGCTGCCCTCACGGTAGCGGCACCGCTGCCGCAGCCTGGCCTCGTCCCGGCTGCCGGCGGGGCGGTGAAGAGCCAGCGGCGGGAGGAAGCGGCAGCGGCGGCCCTGAGGAGCCGTACCGGCCCCGGGGCAGCCATGGCGGCGGCAGGACAGGAGCAAAGTCCCACGGCTTACGCCTCCGGCACGAGCAGCTGTAATTCTCGTAGCCGTCTACGTAGTGCACTTCCCGCCCCCTTTTGACGGCAATGAGAGGTGACCGCGCGACGGGAAGAGCGGGGTTACGCAAAGTGCGCAGCGATGCGCCGAGGGAAAAGCCTGGGCCCTACGGAGGAGGCGCAGGGCGCTGCGAACGCGCGTGACCTGCAGTGGCCGTGCCCCTCAGTAGCCGGCAGAAGCTCTCCTGTTCTCAAATCTAAGCTCTAGCCCTAGTTTTCCCTGAAAATCGGTCCCGTGGAGCTCAACATGTCCTGCCCTCCGCCCCTGTTGGCGGTGTAAGACTTGTCACGGCTGCGGCCAGGGCAAGGGATCTACGCTGCGTGGGCCGTGGCGGGGTGCCTGACACGCCGTGTAAGTGGCACTCGAGAACTCGTCACTGTATCCCAAGTGCTCCTGTGGGGGCCTGGCCTCAAAGAGCTACGCTCCTTGGCTCCAGGCAGAGCAAAAAGCACGGACCAGCCAGAAATTCCCAGTTCCTCATTACTATTTCTTAGGACAGAAGATCAGCTTCTAAAACCCAAGCAACAGCAAAAGGGTCAGCAACGCTATCAGAGGTTTGTTAAGAGGTGAGCATTTAGGGTGAATAGCTCAAGTATCATTATGTGCAATAGGAAATCTTGATTATTTCCTAAGCAAAATTAGATACTGCACATGTAGACTTACTGCACATTGCATCTAGTTATGTAGATGCCCTTCACTCTACCACACACAGACTGGAGGATGCTGAGTGAATTTATAAGAAATAAAACTATGATTTTGAAGTAATCAAACAGGAGTGGAAATAAATGGGGGAAAAGAGGAAGTGTTCAATTCTGATGTGCCTGAGGTAGCTAAGATTAGTCCTGATGTCTTACAATTTTAGGAGTGTGCTTTTGTTTCATAAACAGGAAGAAAATGTTGTACTGTATAACTTAAATTGGTGTATTATATTAAAGGAGAGAAGGTTGTGGTGGAAACAAGAGTATCCAAACTGGCCATAAACCAAGTGACATGAATGTGCCAGTTTCCATGCTTCAGTTATAGCCTCAAATAACTTTGTGATCAGTTAATAACCCAAATGTTCCTTGTTTCTTATTAAGGAAGCCATCATTAATGGCAAAAAAGTTCTTGGTTTCCCTAAACTGAACACAGCAAGCTTTTGAACTTGGATTTGATCTACTTTCATGTAGGGTTTTCATTCATGCATCATTTTAGTGAAGAAGGCCATTTCCGTGAACCAACTTTACCCCCATGCTGGACATGTTCCTAGCTCTGTTCCACCCCTCAGACTGCCATAACCCAGAGTACATTACCCCCTTGCAGAAGTTTAGTTGGCATAGTCCAAGGTCAGCTCCTTCACTGGTAAGAGCAGTTGTGAAAAGTGCTTTACTATTTTTTTTTAAGTTATATTTGTGGGATGCCCACAAACCACTAGATGGCAAACAATTCCAGCAAGATAATACACAGGTATTCACACAATCTTCTATCCTCAGCTTAATCACTAAGGCCATGGAGTGTAGTCCTATGGCAATTTATAGAAATCTGGGATGAATCTGATAAGATCTTTCTCCTCCCTACCTTTCCCTCTGTTTTGCTGCTCGTGAGCCATGTGTGGGGTGGATTCATAGAGGTGGACTATCTAAAACCAAAACATGAGTAGATAGGTACGAGAAGGAAAGGGGATAGGGGGGTGGGGAGAAGTGGTTTCCAGTCATTTCATTTCCATCAACAAGCCTACAGACCACCTCTTGTGGAGCAAGAAGATGGGAGAACAGCAGTCTCAGTTTGGATTGTTTTATGTTACTGAGCATATTTTTCCTATTTGGCATAAAATTCCAAGGTTCACACTGATAAAAACATGACATATGATGAGCAGATAATTCCTTAAGTTAACTACAGATGATCTCTGAGTCTTGGTTTTCTGTCTGCAAAAGACATGGTGCAAAATGCATATTTATAAAATGCAAATCCATGTGGCTCAAAGAGATTATTAAAATAACCAAATCCACTATTTGTTTGATTACCTAATCAGATTGTGTGTGCAGTTAGCTTTGCTGGTCGTTACCAAAGTTCTGTGTGAACGTGTGTTTTAACCTGGATTTTCTTGGAAGCAAAATTGTGTCAACACTTTCAGTTGAAACACTGAAGGAGATCTAGGGAAAGGAAAGGATTGATAGTCTATGTGGAGTGGGCGCAGGAGTGGTCATATGAGCTGCTAACACAGACCATTTCCTACATGTTTGTTCCTCCAAATGATGCCAACTGTTCAACCTGACTTTCCTAATTCTGAGACCATGTAAATGACCATAGTTTTTCCCTCCACCTGCCCCTCACAGTTCAATAACACAGACCTTGATCTAATTTTAAGCAATCAAATAAAAATGTAATCATTAATCATAGGAAGATCCAACCAGTTGGAAACTAAGTATAGTCAGTACAGGCTGAATTAGCAAAGATTCAGTCTGTAGCTGAGTGAGTGGGACATGCTGGCTCAGCACTTTGTTACTACTTTTCATCTCAGGAGCATGAGGGATGTCAGAGTGGTGAGGCCTGAAGGAACCCATACTTGCAAGAAGGCAGGAATGTGAAGGAGAGGTCATCATCTAATGAAGGATAGCTAAAATGCTCATGGGGTGGCTGCTTTTACTTTGGGAATTAAAGTGGTTTGTAAGCCTTTCTGTAAAAGGCAGGTAATCTGAGTACCAGCAAAGTGTGTGCCTGTAGCTGCCAAGTGATTCTGCAGCTAAAGGGAGATTTGGGAACTTCAGCACTTTGCTGTTGAGGATCCGGTAACTGCGGTGCAGCAGGGCAGGGGAGTATTTTTTTTTGCAATGGTTTTGTCTGTGCACCTGAAAAACAGTGGGAAACAGATAGAAATGTTTGAAGTTTTGTTATTCAAAGAGGTGGAGGTCTGGAAATAAGCCAGAGCCTGGTGTTATCCACTCAGAGAGGAAAGCTGGGGAGGTGGGTTTGTCTTATGACAGGAAGGTGAATTACTGCAATGGAATTCTGCTAAACTGGAAATAATTCATTACTTCAAAGCCATGGTTCTGTCATACATATGAGAGTGTGAAATTTGTGTGAGATTTTGCACCTCTGTGTAGGAGATTTTTAAGTTAGTTGTCTAAAAGTCTTGATACTCTTTAACAGAAAGATGTGTGAGTATTTCCACAAGAAAATGTTTCTTAACTCATCTGAATTTTGAAATTGTTCTACTTCATGTTACACATTTTCATAGCAACAGCTCCTTCCTATGACAAGTTGAAACAGAATATGAACAGTGTAAACAAAGCAGAATATGTCATCACTCAGTTTGAGCCAGACTTCCACTGTCAATAGGGGATCTTAAAGTGTGTTCAAAATACAGCTGTACATGTCACGAAAGGAAATCCACTGCAGGCTGTTCAATACAAAATGACCCTGTCAGGCTCATGTCTGAAGCCCTTGATCTCCAAGCTGTTTGAAGATGGGAAGGTATTCTGAGGAAGTCAGTGCTTCTTCAAGCATATAAGACCTTGAAGCTGAAGTCCTGAAGTTCTCACTAGATGACAGGAATCAGGACCAAAATCCACAGCATACTCCCTAATGAATTTGGGCTAGGGCAATCTTTTTCACTACTGCCAGTGTCCCAACTCCTAGTCAAGATTTTCCAATTAAAGAGAAAGCCATTTTCTGACTGCACAAGATTCATGCTGGCAATGAATTAGAGCCTGGTATCTACTCCTTTTGCCTACTGATGCCCACTTCTCTTCCCTGGATAATCATGTTACAAATTATCAGTAACAAATTTTTACTCTTTTTCCACGAGTCTTTACAGTTGTTTTGTAAGATCACCTAACAGCAAAGTGTAAGCAAAATCTCTCCATTAAGCAAGGATGCTGAGTGCTGTAAATGCTGCAATTCCTGCTGTCCTGTCAGTAGCAAGAGAAGTGAGCGATATATGAGGTCCTGCATACTGGTCTTTACTTCCTTTGAAAAATGCATCCTTGTATAGCCCACTAGAAAGTAATACATTTGCTTTTAGAAGTAGCCTATAGGTTAATAACGAGAAGCACTTCAGTTATACATAAGAAAGGCTTTAGTAAAAAAATTCTTAGAGAACGCATGATGCAAAGGTTGTGTGCAAAGGCAGGAAGTTTGTGTGGCCACCAGGAGGCACGGCAAGCTAGGGCTCCATCTTGCTCATGGCCCTGAACATGCTGCACGTAGGAGCAGCGAAGGGAGGCAAAGGTTTTAATCAGCTTTTTTGCATCCAAAAGTAGGAAATTGAGAGATTTCTAGAATGAAAATGTGGAGAAATGGCAAGAAGCCAAAGTGATAAAATGCCTATATATATATACACACACACACATACATATATATATATACATATAAATGTTCTCTGGGCAAAGGCTATGATTTCAAATAGATTTTGTTGCTGTTACTCACAGCCAGTGGAAGGCATAATTCATATGACTGAAAATAAAAATGCTAATCAGTGTAGAAAGCAGTACTGGGGCTCAGCTTCTTAAAGTCTATATCAGGAGCTGTGTAAAAGGCCAAATTAGATACCTCCACATATGTGCAGGGAAGGACACTGTTTTGATGCTGCACATAATTATATGTGAGCCAAATCATATCTGTTATATCTTTAAAATATAAAATTTATTACGAAACCAGCCAGAGGCTTACCAAGAAGTACTTCACAGTATCACAGTATCACAGTATAACTAAGGTTGGAAGAGACCTCAAAGATCATCAAGTCCAACCTGACACCACAGACCTCATGACTAGATCATGGCACCAAGTGCCACGTCCAGTCTCCACTTGAACACCTCCAGGGATGGTGACTCCACCACCTCCCTGGGCAGCACATTCCAATGATGAATGACTCTCTCAGTGAAGAACTTTCTCCTCACCTCGAGTCTAAACCTCCCCTGGTGCAGCTTGAGACTGTGTCCCCTTGTTCTGGTGCTGGTTGCCTGGGAGAAGAGACCAACCACCTCCTGGCTACAACCACCTTTCAGGTAGTTGTAGAGGGCAATGAGGTCACCCCTGAGCCTCCTCTTCTCCAGGCTAAACAATCCCAGCTCCCTCAGCCTCTCCTCATAGGGCTTGTGCTTGAGGCCTCTCCCCAGCCTTGTTGCCCTTCTCTGGACACGCTCAAGTGTCTCGATGTCATTCTTAAACTGAGGGGCCCAGAACTGGACACAGTACTCAAGGTGTGGCCTAACCAATGCAGAGTACAGGGGCACAATGACTTCTCTGCTCCTACTGGCCACACTATTTCTAATGCAGGCCAGGATGCCATTGGCCTTCTTGGCTACCTGGGCACACTGCTGCCTCATGTTTAGGCGGCTGTCGATCAGCACCCCCAGGTCCCTCTCTGTTTGGGACCTCTCCAGCCACTCTGACCCCAGCCTGTAGCTCTGCATGGGGTTACCATGGCCAAGGTGCAGCACCCGGCACTTGGACTTGTTAAATGCCATCCCATTGGATTCTGCCCATCTGTCCCGTCGGTCGAGGTCCCTCTGCACATTTGGGTCTACCTGGGATTCCAGGCTGTAATGAGTTTATCAGTTACGCTTCTCCTCCGACAGTATAACTGGAGTTAGAAACAATAATCCTTCCCTGAGACCCTAGGAGCATGTATCTGTCACATCAGGAATGTAGCCAATGGTGCTTTCAAAGCTGCTAAATTTTGTAATTTAGATGCTAATTATTTTTTTTTTTTTAATTTTTGAGAGTGTTGTAATCAAAGCCTTCTTTTCAAACTCTGGTGATCAAATAGAAACTGAAAATCTAAAACCAGGGGAACAAAAAGTTCTCTTCCCAGGCTTGAAGAGAAACCTGAATATAAGAGCACAGAAAGGAAATAAAGAAAACTCCAAACTATTATTAAGGCCTCATGAGCTGGTTTTTCTTTTCTGTTTTTTTTTTTCAAGCCAGTCTCATGACTTTATGGGAACTGATTTATTGAAAGCCTTGGTTTGGCAATTCTGTGCTTGGCTAGCTCGGGCTTGACCCAAGTCCCCTTTTTTCTTGGCAGCACTTGAAACAGTTGAGATGTAGCCTATGCTTCGTAATTCAAGATTGCTGTGTGCAGTCAAGAACCTTTAAGCATTGGAAATGAACAAAGTGACCCAAAGCACTGAGGCACGGCTGGCAGTGCAGGCTGTGGAGCTGTGGTGAGGAGCCACTCTGCTTCCCTGGGACCAGCTTCTACATATGTTTAGTGCAGCTGACACACTCTAACTGGTGTAGAAATGCTATTTTACTTTTAAATTGCTCTACTTTAGCTGGCAATAATCCAACTGCTGGAAACCCAGTTGTGTACAGAGAACTCATGTGATATTACCAGTTCTTCAGCATTTGCACAAGCTGCTGCTGCACATCAAACAGACACAGTGTGCAGCCGTCTCCTGCAGCAAGTCACGTCCTGCTGTAACAGTGCAGCAGCAGTGCCAGGCATTTTCATGACCGTTCAGCGATCTCTGCAGCAAGACAGCATTAAAACAATGCTTCCAATGTATTGCACTGGCATTGCCTGTCGGCTCTTATTTCAAGGCAGAGCACTCTGTTGGAGTATATATATCATATAGTAGGTTTCTCTTGTACTGCTCATAGGGCTCTTAGCCAAACTACTGGCACAAGGTTGGAGTTAGCAACCCGTAGCAGTACTGCCATTATGCCAAACTGCTGAGGTGGCACTCTATTCTGTTACTTTTTTATACACAGCAACAAGGGTAACAGAACCATGCAGCTCTCAAGTCTTAAAACAGGACAATTTTTTTGTTTTAAATTGCCACACCTGTGAAGTTATCAGAGCCCTGCTGCGTTACATCATCATGATGCAGAGGCCTGTGCAAAAACGAGTAGATGAATGCCTAGTTCCAGTGTTTATGCCTTATGTGATTAAGCATGATAACTCTTTTAGTATCACAGTATCACAGTATCACAGTATAACTAACGTTGGAAGAGATCATTGAGTCCAACCTATCAACACAGACCTCATGACTAGACTATGGCACCAAGTGCCACGTCCAGTCTCCTCTTGAACGCCTCCAGGGATGGTGACTCCATCACCTCCCTGGTCAGCCCATTCCAATGACGAACGATTCGCTCAGTGAAGAACTTTCTCCTCACCTCGAGTCTAAACCTCCCCTGGCGCAGCTTGAGACTGTGTCCCCTTGTTCTGGTGCTGGTTGCCCGGGAGAAGAGACCAACCCCTTCCTGGCTACAACCACCTTTCAGGTAGTAACCTCTAAAGCAAATAAAGTTCCCTTGTAACATCCTGGTCTCACTGAGTTGCCTGCAGTTGTGATTTCAGGACTAGTGCTTGTTGCACTTGACAGCTTTTATCTGTCTCCTGGTGCATTACTAAGGAGGAAGAAACTTCAAATATATTCAGTTATATAATGGAGAAGCAAACACATTTCCAAAAATTACTGTTTGTTTATCAAGGGAAGTTGGGGCTGTGTGAGCTCTTTCCTGAGCCACTGTTGTTCCAGTCATAGCAGACCTGCTTGCGTCTGTGCCATTTGCTAGCTGGGACATCAAATTAATTAGGCTGAACTTGTTTCCTTTGTATCTACTCATCCTGGGTTAATAGTTCAGAGGGTGTATGTGAAAGACTGAAGCTCCTGGCACTGCAGACATATGAATAGTTTTGCTCAAAAGGTTAGTATCACTGCTTGAAAGACGAGATGTCATTACACAACAGCTAAAGCAAAATTACTTGGAGTTTTATTCCCATATTGTTACAAAGTGCTCAAATTTTCATAAAGCAAAAATACTTCAGTTGAAACATAAGATCACAGAGTTCCCTGCTTTTGTTTGAGTGTATTATATTTTAATAGAAGTACAGCAGAAGTTAGCAGTTACAATTGCATCCCCCTACATACTAGAGCACAGCCTGTGTTGGGGTGTGCCTGGTCCTCATGCAGATAGCAGCCTCTCAAACATCATGGACATCAGAAAGAGATGTCCACAGACAGCCCATGGGCATCCTGTCTCTATACTGATACAGCACGGTGCCCAAAGCTGAGCCATGATTACTGTGAGCTCTGAGGTGTGCTTGCTTGCTCTCGGATCCCTGAGCTCTAGCAGGTGGTTTGACATTGCACAGCTGGGTTTATCTCTGATGGAGTGCATCTACTCTAGAGGAATGTGCAGGGTTACACCACCTGGGGGGGAGGAGGGTTGCAAGAGCTGCGAGAGAGAGAAGAGCAGAGAGTAGCTTGTTAGTACTTTGCCACAACAAGAACACAGCCAAGGTCAGCAAGAGCCAAGCAAAAGCTACCAGCTAGTATCAGCTAGAGCAAAGGAGCTGAAAAGAGCAACAGTTAGTTTACACAACTAACTTTATGTTAGTTGCCAGACCAATGGGATTATGTAGACCTTATAGTTATTTTTCTTTTGCATCCAATGGTAATTAATTTACATTCTACCACGTTCTATTCAAGATCTGTGGAAAATTTTGTAGGCATCAGCCTAAAAGTGCCACAAGAAGTATAATAGTCCCAGCTTGATTTATGGTAAACAGTATCTCATACTCCATCTTTGATTTGCTGAATTATCTTGTTTGTCCCACAAGTTTGTTAGTGGCTTTGCCTACTGTATAGGAAAAATAACAGTCCAGTGATTTAGATTTCACTGAATCTGGCAAAATTTAGATCACAAGTTCTGCAAACCAAAATGTGTATCCAGTTCTTTGACTAAAATGATCAGGACTAGGAGGAGAACTCTAAGTCTTGTGGGACTACCTTTACTCTGTATTTTAACTTACTGCAATAGAATGTAGTGAGCCCTTGAATAATAGATTATGTTAGGTACTACACAAATATTTTTGTAACTGATTTTGGAATATATTAAGACAAGGATTAGTAAGCTGAGTATTTTAAACTGATTAAGAAAAATGTTAGCAATTAAAAATTTCTTCCAGGGATTTTGAAAATGTGGTAAGAAGCAAATGACATCTGGTTATACTGACATCTTTGAGAAAGCCTGAACCTTCTATATAGTGTTGCTCTGAAGGCTCTAGTCTTGATGAAGACATTTCAGCAGCAGTTCTCATATGGCAAGGTGAAAAAGTGAACAGAGAACTGGCATAATTCTCGGTGCAGGTGACAATAGAGCTGCTGGGTTTACTCACAATGTCTGGATTAAAAGCCCCTATGCAGATTTCAGGCATGTCTTCATCTTGCTTGTGAAACCACCTTAACAATAGAGCCTCTCCTGCCATGTCTTCCAGGATGTGTTGTTTCAGTGTTAGCATGAAACTACTAATGAAAATGACACATAAGCAAAAATGTTGTGTTCTGCTCTGCTACCATTAGCACTAATGGTGTGACTAGATTGCTATTGGAAGATAAAATGGGTTACAGTAAGAGTTGGATTCTCTCCTTCCAGACACAGTTGTAACATAGGACTACTGCCATCAGATTTTGTATATGTGGGAGAATGAATATCAAAATGAACCTTTGCAAATACACAGAACTCTAAAGACTCTTGGGTGGAACCATGACAGACATTTCCACGGGGGATGGTTGTGCTTTTGAGGATCTTAGTAGTTTGTGATTGCATTTTAAGTTGGAAATTTTAATTGCTAAGCAGAGGTATAAAGAGAAATCTAACTTACTGGTTTCATGGTTTGTTGCATTTGTGAACAAGGTTTTCGAAGCTCCAATATTTGTGCAGTAACATCTGAAATGGGCCTTTGCATAAAATAATTTCCCAAAAGCCTAAGTTACCTAGAAGAACTGACTTCCTACAGTAAAAGATTTTTCTGAACAGTTGTGTAACATACATTTCTTACAGTCTGATAAAGGGAACTAAAAATTGACCTTTCAGAGTTTGGAGCAATTACTTGCTCTTCAGCAGTCCCTCTGAAGCTTTCTTCACAGCATTAAACCTTAGAGATTCCTTCCTGTGTTTTTCCTCAAGGCATGTGAAGTTTGATCACTGACATGCTCTCTCTGTGGGCTAAACCTAGTTTTTTTCCCTAAGAAAATGCTGAACTCCCTGGAGCATATAACTTGCCATAATGCATTATGCTCATTTAGCCCAGTTGTGTACCTCTAACTGTTGTCAATTCCCAATGCTTCTGCAAAGTTGCAAACCCAAACGTATTTTCCACAGAATAGGGGTGATGAAGACTTCATCCTAATTACTAATTAACTTGTTTAAACTTTGTGTTTCAAAGTGTATTTTTTTTCAGTAACCCTCTTAGACTTCTTGCTGTGTGCTTAGACTTCAGTAACATCTGAAGCAGTGAGTTTGAGAGTCTTATTTTGTTCTTCAATGAAAAGACAACCCTTAATTTCAAATATACAAGTTGGCAGCTACATAGTTTGCCTCCTCATGTAGTACAAGACTAAGAAAGCTCACAGACTATATTCTCTATTCTATTTCTATGTTTGCATGTCTTTTGCTAGATCTTGACCCAGATTTTCTAGGGAATATTTACTAAAAAGTGACCTAAATAATACTGTACTTACCATTTACAAACAGCTTAAAACAGAACTTAGAAAGGAGAAAAGTAAAGGAAGGGAAGTGGAACAGCAAGTACACTTTCCCTAAAGAAAAGCAGTAATAATTTAGAGTTGCCCTCTGATTTCTTAGGGCAAGTGATAGCTACTTACCTCCTTGAGTGGTACTTTATTCACTGGTACTTGTGTCAGTTCCAGCAGATTGTCCACCTGTTTTAGTTTAGGCTGTTGCATGCTGAATTGTCACTCTGTAATTTGGGTTCCTAAATTACCTCCCACTCACCTGCTGCCTTTTCCTACTTACAATCCTGCTGCCTGTTTCTTTTTGTTTGTCACTCATTAATGATTTTGTGCATTTTAACATAGGTGGTCACATATGAAGACACAAATAATCCTTGTCCAGGAAGATTGATTTTACAGAGCTTTCCATTTCCCCTCTAGAAGCTGCTACAACCCCAGGTTGAGAGGAGAGGTTTTAGATTAGGATGACTGCTTGCTCCAAGCTCATTTACACTGAGTTAGTTTGCCCAGGCTTTTCACACATTACTGCAATTAAACCACTGTTCCAAATTTACCATGCCTGCCCATTTCTGTTCAGCAACTTTTCTATCCAATGATGCCAATGGAGCACTCATCCTTAGTTGTTCCATAGATCCATGTCCCTTAGATTCAAGCCATTCCTCAACACTCTCTTGGTTTCCTGTTCCTCTCAACTGATCAGGAAAAATCTGGGGTTTTGTTGTTTTGGTTTTCTTTGTTTGGTTTAGGTTCTGATTTTTTTCTGTTTTTTATTATTATTATTTTTTCTCCTAAGCCTCAAGCTTCCTATTTATTTTATTTCTAAGGCAAAAAGTTCTAATTAATTTTGTTTCTTTTTCATGCCCTTTCAGTAGTTCTAAATCTCTCTTAATTCTGTAATCTTTTAGGCTGCAACAATCAGAGCTGTACACAGATTTCAGCTGAGATTTCATGTACATATTTAGAATAAACCTTTATTTAGAATAAACCAAACCAGGTTGGAAGACACCTTCAAGATCATCACGTCCAACCTATCAACCAATCCAACCCACCTAAACAACTAACCCATGGCACCAAGCACCCCATCAAGTCTCCTCCTGAAAACCTCCAATGACGGGAACTCCACCACCTCCTTGGGCCGCCCATTCCAATGGGCAATCACTCTTTCTGTATAGAACTTCTTCCTAACATCCAACCTGAACCTCCCCTGGCACAGCCTGAGACTGTGTCCTCTTGTTCTGGTACTGGCTGCCTGGGAGAGGAGACCATCATCTGCCTGTCTACAACCTCCCTTCAGGTAGTTGTAGAGAGCAATAAGGTCCCCCCTGAGTCTCCTCTTCTCCAGGCTGAGCAATCCCAGGTCCCTCAGTCTTTCCTCAGAGGGCTTGTGTTTCAAACCCCTCACCAACTTCATTGCCCTTCTCTGGACTCATTCCAGAGACATCCTTCCTAAACTGAGGGGCCCAGAACTGGACACAGTACTCAAAGTGTGGCTTAAGCAGTGCAGTATACAGGGGCAGAATATCCTCCCTGCTCCTGCTGGCCACACTGTTCCTGATGCAGGCCAGGATGCCATTGGCCCTCTTGGCTGCCTGGGCACACTGCAGGCTCATGTTCATCCTACCATCGACCCATATCCCCAGGTCCCTCTCTGCCTGGCTGCTCTCCAGCCACTCTGACCCCAGCCTCTAGCTCTGCATGGGGTTGTTGTGGCCGATGTGCAGAACCCGGCACTTGAATGTGTTAAATCTCATATGAACACAAACAGTTGATCATAGCCACATAATGTACTGTCTAGTTAGCTCTTCTTCTGGAAACAATATTGTTAACATATAATGTGCAAAAGCGATTTTTTACCTTCTCTACTCTGTTTAAACTTAATTTGCCATTGTGCTTCTAGTATACCAACACTGATTTTCCTAGTCTCCTGTAAACTGACAGCAGAAATCAAATTTGCTGGGCTCAGCTGAAGCAATGAGGGAAGCAATTCTCCGCTGTATTTACACGATAGAACATGATGTACAGAAAAAAGAAAAGGCAAATCTTCATGCTACCAAACTTCAGTTTTCATGGAAAGCCCCATGATGAGCAATCAGCATGGACACCAGAGTAGCTCTCCTCTTAATATGTTAAATGGGAGCAAACAACATATTTTGTTTATATGTTTTTGAACTATTTTCAGCCCAGCTTTTGCCATCAAACTTGGTTCCTCTGCAAGTTTACTTGCTAATTTTAAAAGCTATTAGCCAAATTCAACCAAATGGGAACAAAAAGTAGGGGCCTTGGAAGACATTAATATCCTACAAATTTCATGTAAGTAGCCATCAGAAAAGAAGAAAAAGACAACTGAGGTGTTCCCACCTGGGAAGGACTGACCAGGCAATCTCATAATCCACACCAGGCAGTGTTCTCCAGTCTGCCTCAGCCACAGAAAAGAACTACAGTTGAACCAAGTCATCCAGTTTCCAAGCACACACAACCTCAGTCAATGTAATTTCATTGAACAACTTAACTATTTTGTAATTTCAACTTCAGCAGCATTGGAAGTGTCAAATCTGTCCATATGTGCCATCCATTCAATCTCTGTTCGTCAGTGAACCTCACGAATGACGTGTAATAGAAACCCATTAGAATATAGAGCCTTAAGGGGACTAAGTCAAAGTAATTTTCCATTTCAATTTAATCTGGTACTCCTGTAGTATTTTGTCCCACCTGGTTCTTCAATTGCCTTTGAGGTATCCTTAGGGATAAACAAAGACTGTGGCTTTTAATAGTTCTTCTAAATGCAAATATATGTTCTTACATCTTCCAGACTCTCTTTATACACAGTGAAATAAAAAAGGAGCAGTCTTTAAAAGTATATTTGGAGACATAGCACACTGAAGTATTTGGAGACATAGCACACTAAAGTTCTTAGCAGCCTAGAATTATTTCCCCTTTCTTTCCTGCCTTATGTTTCTCTTCACTGAACTTTAATGGCAGGTGATTTGTTCTGTAGGATTTGATTGCAATGTACTAACTGCTGCAAGAGCAGGTACCCTCTTAAGGATAAATTATCTTCCCAGTTTCAAAATTGCATCTTTCTAGGTGTACTGATGATAAAGCCTTGAGGTTCATCTAGCTCTGCAAATTAAGTGCCTTGATACACTCCTCACTTGCTATGCTTGTGAGGTTAAAAGAAAAAAGAATCTGTGGTGGTATCCATTTCAAGCAATGGAGCTGTAGCTGTTTTTAATGACACATGCTTTTGCTAATACAAGCTGAATTATGATAAAGCCTTGAGATTAATCTAGCTCTGCAAATTAAGTGCCTTGATACACTCCTCACTCACTATGTTTGTGAGGTGGAAAATAATAGCACCTGTGGTGCTATCTACTGCAAGCAATGGCGCTGTAGCCGCATTTAATGACACATGCTTTTGCTAATACAAGCTAAATTCCTTCAGAAGGCCAGAATGTCTGTGGACTTATGACCTTGTACTCAGTACTAGCAGATTAACTCTGAAATAAGCCAGTGATTTCAGTGGAGGCACAACATTTAAAACAAGAGAGGAATTGTGTTCAGTTTCTACTTCTTGACACAATTCTCGTGCTAGGACTTCTCTTTTTTTGGCTACTGTTTTCTTTGTCAGAGTTTTGTGATTAAGGGCTGCACAGGGTTTAGCTGAAAATAGCATTGGCAGAAATTGCTGTTTTCTTCTGACAAACATTTTTATAATAAAAGTGGGTTGCAGGGAAGACTGTTCTGGAATATCCCCTTTAAAGAAGGGATGGGGTGTTTGTATCCTTCAGTTCTGCAGGCGTTTTTTCATCTTTTGAGATGCCACTGGCATGCTGTCAAAAATGTCCCGTATCTGGAAAAGACAAAGCTTAACAGTCTACTTTAATTTTCACTCTTTTTCTCTAAATATATGACAATATTCCAACATTCCACAAAATTCCCATCTTAAGAAAGGAGTCTTAGCTACTGTATTTGGCTAGAGTTGAGGGGGAAAAGTGGACCTCTGTTGTGAGGTTTTGACATCTCCATTCTGGTAAAATATTTGACCCATTTTCCACATGACAATGACAATATCCCAGATGACACAAAGGCTTGAGAATATAGTTTGCCTGAAAATTTGTAACTCTCTTTCCACAGTCTTTCCTATTTCTGCTTATTGGAAGCCAAGGAAATGCAGTAAAATTAAAAGGGGTCAGGACCTAAAAATACTTCAGTAAAAAGTTCTACTTTCTAGTATGATTTTGTTTATTCACCAACTTGTATGTCTATCTCAGAACAGTGTGCAAAACAAAACAAACCCAAAAGCATTTGCTTTATCTCCAACAGTTGTATATATTTGTCAAGCTTTAAAACACTTGCATCCAATTCCTTGGTAACCACTTTCCTTTTTCTTTTTCCCCCACAGATGCAGTTATCTTAAAGGAGCTGTTGTCTGGATTGGTTTAACTCTGCCTATACTTTACATCCTAATTTCATTGTAAACACTTGTCATTATTTCACTGAAGTGAGTGCCTCCATGATTATCAATTACTTTGATTTCCAGTGCCATGGACGTGACCCAGCTACAGCCATGTTATAAAATAAACGCTGTCACTAAAAAAACAATGCTGTCATTGAGTAACAACTTGCACTTGTCATAATAATTATAACCATGAATGAGATAAAAACGTGAAGTGGCCAGAAGCAGGAACTGCAGCTAAGTGTCAGCTGTTATGTGACAACCTTATGTATCAGTGAAGGCATGTTTGGGTGACATGACACAGGAGCAGTGACATTAGCAGATGATGTCCCTTCTCAGATACAGGAAATCAGACAGCTTGTCCCAACCTTAACTGCAAAGCAGCTTAATTTTTGTAACTTGTCCCTTGTGCAGTTACCAATGGTTACAAAAATCATAAAATGATGATGGTGGTTGAAATAGATTGAATGCAAAGACTGCATAATAGATATTGTGTGTGAAAAAGAGATATTAGCACATTATTACCACCGAGGTGGAAATACTAATTCACTTAGAAGGAACTATTATGAACTGTATTTGATACTGTCACATAAACAAACTCCTTTACAAGTGATTTTACTACGTCCTGTGGTAAGCAGTAAAGGTACTAAAATTTGCCCCTAAGATAGGCTGACACCCCTGTGGTATCTTTGCTGTAGTACCAGAGACTAAATATTCAGATGCACAAAGATGTCTCATTGGAAAAGATGCTGACATCTGAGAGATGCTCAGTGGTAAAGCCACAGGCTGTAGGCCAGTTTAACATGTCTGCTTCTGGTGGGCAAAGCCATCAAGAACAGTGGCCTCCTTAAGCCTTTCACTGGCAGGAAGTCATTTGGCCCCAGGACAAAGCTTTTGCAAATAACCTTATAGACTTTCAATGGGAGAAGTGTCTGCTGGCCAGCCAAGTTTCAGTGTCAATGTCAGAGGCTATGCCTCCTCAGCTAGGTTATTAAAAAAGGCAGAATGGCCTGACACCAAGCCAGCTGCCAACACAGCAGTTCATTAGTAATTATCATGACTGCTGTTTTTCAGCTGTTTTGGTCAGGTTTTGGGGTACTGATTCATCCTGTTTCCTCTGTGTCCCTGATGAGGAAGAAGAATCTCCCCTCTATGTAACTTTTTGTGCACTAGGTCCTTCATCTGAACGCTCCTGCAAGGGAATACATACCCAGCTGAAGAGTCCTGGATCTGGAGTCCCTGACGTCTTCCCTGGAGCCAAGGCTCATGGAGGTGCTGCCAACTGGAGGGTCATGACACTGAAGGACACCTAAGTGAGCTTCACACAGCTATGGTATTTTGGAAGGGAAAAGGATAAATCCCTCCACACTCATACCATATTTTGCCTTTGAACTTGATCAAAGCAGGGATTATATATATGCATGCAATAAAGGCAACTCACAATGCTCAGTGTTGCTACTGGAACCCTGACATTTTTATTGCAACCTAGCATTTCAATAATGTATGAAAGATACTTTCTGTAATTAGACACATTTTAGTGGAAATGACAGGCAGATTTAACAACAGATATAAAAACTACTATACCAGACATTTATTGTAGTTTCATGAAATATTTAAAATAGCTGTGAATGGAACTAATCTAATAACCACCACATTCTTTCAGTTCCATTTGTTTCTGGCAGACATTAAAAGGCACTCTAATATAACTGTTGGGAATATAATCACAATTAGTGTCAAGGTAATGTTGTTACTCAGGTACTAACAAAAGAATACACAATTTGTGTTTAGACCATACAATTAGTAATAATAAAATTACCCTGTGATTTCTAGACTATGTAAGGTCTGTTCCTGTAAACATATTAATAGATGAGTATGTGTGTTGAGTCATATGCATAAATATTCCCAGCCACAGTGGCTAGCTTCCAGGCTTGTAGACTAAGTCCATGTATAACTTTTCATCTTAGGGGCACGACACAGGCAGAATTACACTTCTATCCTAGCTGATAGCATATCTCTTCATTGAATTAAAAGAAGTGTGTTGCATACCATTTAAGATTAAAAAAAAAATCAGAAATTCCTCAAGATGATTTTTTTTTTTATCCTTAGTTCTCCTTTCCAAAATATCCTGTCCAGCAAATGCCCCTTAGGTAGTACACTGAGCATTAATAAGAGTAGATTCTAATACACAACTGGATCTTCACGGAGTAATGCTTTATGCCTTTGCAGGTGAACTGAAAAAGTAGGGAAGCACTGGCCTGGAAATGTTTACTTTCAAAAGCGATTGCAGGATTGATTCCTCAGATAGTGCAAAGAAACTTTAAAATCTGTTGTTTGGGGTTTTTTTCCTACAAAGAACTGCTGGAAGAAAATCTTTTGCTATCTTGCAGCTATGGCATCCTTATCATTAAGTTTATCTTTATAACCTACCTCTTACAGAAGTGTGTAATTTAAGTTGATATGAGTATCTGAGAGCTCTCTTTATTGCCTGTAGTTTCAGTTTCATGGTTAAAAAAGAATCCGATCCCCAACTACACTTCTGTTTTTACTGCCCTGTTTTATCAGGCAAAGTGCAACTTTACACCTTGTTAAGGGAGCAAGGTGAGAAGAAAACCACATTATACTGTTGACAAGAATGATAAGGCTATTATTTACCTTGACATTTTTGAGCAATAATAATCTTCACGTAACAGGGTAGGAGATAAAGCGTATCCTATGGCAATAATGCACAAATTGAAAGGAACTGTCTTCCACATCGACACTAGCAAAGAAACTACGTCCTAGTGCAATAAGCCTATGTTTGAGCCAGCTCACAATGGACTATTTTGGAAGAAAACTGAGTCCCTAATTCAGTCAACTAAAGTAAATACATTTTATCTGTGCGCTGCACTGAATCCAAGACAATCTTTTTAGGTGACTGTATGAAACAGGGTTTGGTTTTCCCTGTTGGGTTTTTGTTTTTCATTTCCCTTGGAACTTACTCTGACCTGCAGGGAAAGGTTGTCTGAACACGGAAGAGTATGTTGCATACTAATGGTGTCTGGTCAGTGGAACTGCCTATCTGCAGAGGCTGCAAGACACTTCAGAAGTTTAATGTATTGGAAAATATTCAGTTTCAAGCCAGGATGTTCTTCATGATGAAGAACAGAGAAGGAAGCATCACTGTCACTTCTTACTTGGAATAAAATGGCATAAACGAAGCTGGAACTGGAATTTTAGCCCACAGGAGGAAACTGCACATCCCTTTAATAGATTGAGATGTTCAGGTTCTGTGGTGATGGCTGCTAGAGAAATGCCTCTTTGAAATACACAGTAAAATGCATAAAATCATCACAGGTTAAACTCATTAAATGCCTCCAGAAGAAGCAATTAAACTCAGTCTGACATAATTTAATTTCATCATAGATTTTATTATGCGGTCTAGTTTATTGGAGTGGTCTTTAAAATTTGTCCAAATGAACAAAAAAATTTAGTCACTGAGGCTGCCACAGGTTCTCTGGAATAATATTCTGGATGCTCTCCTCATCCTTTCCAACCTTCAGTTCATCCTAAAATGTTACTATTCTTTTGAAGCAGCTTTAATTGAAAATTCCTCTTAGTTCTTCCCCCAACCTTCCCTTCTTTATCAGACAGCCAGAGGGTGAGGTGTATTAATAGCTGCTGCATGACTCAGGGTTGGTAGCTCAAGTGGATCCTCTTGCACTGAGCTTTGCTGTTTTGGCCTCTCTGGCTATGCTGCCACAGAGCTCATGGAGCACCTTCACTTTCTTGCAAAAAAAACCCTAAACTGCAGAAGCCAGTGGGGGTTGGGATTGTCTCAACCTCTGTCCATCAGAAGGATTCTTCTTACTGCAGTTTTCTTCACTGCCTTTAGGGATTGTCCAAGAAGAAGTTAAAATATGCATATTTAGGGGAAAAAAAAAAAAAAAAAAGAAGTGTGATTCCCATCCCACAGTATGACTCTTTCCTCCACCTAAGTGATGAAAACGGAGCTACAGTCCCGTCACTTCCATGAGAAGGCAGAGACAGCACTCCCCGTTCAAGCTGCAGGATGTGCTCTTTCTCTTAAGGATTCCATTTTCTCATGAGCCATCACAGCTTGACCATTCTCAGCCCCTATCTCATCACAACCCGAATCCGGTTCCTGTCCGCTAAGTCCCTCCCGACTGGTGATATCGCCAGGTCCGTGCCCCTCTATCTGCCGGAGCACCCTGAGCTCCCCACCACGCCCCAGCCGGGCCTATCGCGCCCACAAGGGCCCCTGAAATACGCGCCTGCCAAAAAATGAGGGCGAGTTACTTCCTCGCGGGGTTTTGAATGGAAAACAGCCACGCTGCCAACTGCCCCCTCCCTGCCTTAGGCTTTACTTTCCCGTCTGGCCTTGGAGCTGGCTGTGCTCACGGGAGAGCTCTCCTCATCTTCTCACTTAATGTCAGCAGAGGTTTCCGAGGACCGCTGGACGAGCAAACACGCGCGGGTCGAGCGGGCTCCGGTGATTTCGGCGGGACACTTGTATTTCTCAGCACGGGTTCAGCGCGAGCGTGCCGGCTCTCGGGGGCCTCGAGCCGCCGTGTCCTGGACACCGTCTCTCAGGGTGGGTGCTCGACATCCCTATCCTCACCGTCGCTGTACCTCTATGAAAGATCTTACCCGCCCCGAACCCCATGGTGGGCACCCCGGCCGCTACCTCCTCCTCATGGCCGCGCACGGCTCTTTCCGCGCGCGCGGACCGCTCACGCGCTGCCAACCCCCGCGCCCCTCCGCCAGCGCCGGTACTACGGGCAGCAGCTTCGCCCACCTGACGCGCATGCCCTGATGCTTTGCGCATGCCCAGGACGCAGGAGCAACATTTGATAGGGGGGAAAATCTGAACGGCGGCGGTCGCCGCCATATTGCAGAGCTGTCAGCGGCGGCAGCGCTTGGCGCCTCGTCCCCGGCAGCGCCGTGAGCAGCACGGGGCGGCCCCGCAGCGCTTGCTGCCCCGCTGCGAAGGGGGAGCTGCGCGGCGGGGGGGCGGGAACACGACATCGCCTCGCCCCACGAGGAGTGGAGAGCACCGCGCCCAGCACCCTACCCCGGGGTCCCGTCCCCCCCTCCGCCCGACGCCGCGGCCGCCCCGCTCACGGGGGAGCAGAACCCCAGGTGAGGTGGGGGCGCGGGGGTCGACTGTGCCGAAGCCGGCGCTGCGCTGGCCCGGCGGGGTGCTTAAGCGAGGGGAGCGCGGGAGGCTGTCAGCGGGCGCGGGGGCGGGGTCTGGGTCTGCCCTGCCGCGACTCCCTGGAGGGCAGTGCGGGGGCGGTGGGCAGTGCGGGGGCGGTGGGCCGCGGCCGTGGAGGCCCACTCCTCTCCCGCGCCGTCGGGGGCTTGAGGAGGGAGCTCTCCCGCAGCCCTCGGCTGTTGTGGGAGACGAGCGCGCAGCGAGGCGACTTGTTGCGGCGGTAACGCCGCGTTGCGACGCGCTGCTCGTGTACGGGGCTCGCCTCCCCCTGAGACGGGGGTCCGGCTGGCGCCCCCGCCGCCGCGAGGGGGTGGAGGGCGGGCGCTTTGTTGGGGAAGCCCCGGGAGCGCGCCCTCGGCGTGCCTGTGCCGCGCAGCCCCCTCTGCATTATTCATGCTCCCGAGCGTCGTGGCTCTTGAGGTTACCGTAGACATGTGGCAGTCGGGTCGGCCAGCTGACTGTGGCAGTGTGGAAGAATAATAAGGAATTACTTCATAAACAAGTGCTGTGAAGCATCTGTTGCTGTCTATTGTTTTCAACAAACGCACATTTTTGGAGTCCTTAAATACTGACCGACGTAATGGGCACAGCGGCCCTGAATGAGCCTTTGTGCATTGTTGTTTTTTTGAATGGATTAATGTTTTGTACAAGTCGTGGGCATTTGTAATTAACCTTGCCGCTTAAAAGTCTAGCTCCGATAAGAGGTTTAGTTTCAACTTTGCGGAGTTCATTTCTCTTTTGCCACTTTTCTTGATTTGAACGTGGGGGGGAGGAAACCCAACCAACAAACCTCTGGATTTTATGCCAACACAATTAATCACATCAGTTGCAAGGTGCTATTAAGCTGTCTTTTCCAGTCTGTGTAACACCCTGGGCGAGTATTTCATGTTCTTCTTTCTTGTACAGGCTTTTGAAAAATTACTTCTTTTTTTTTTTAACCGAGTTATTAGAGTTGCAAGTCTGAGTTTTAATTAATTCCACCTTTGTGACTGGTGTGTGTCAGGCCTCAGACGTGTTCCTGCTTCTTACTCTGTTTCGTTTTCATCAGTGCTGCTTGTCATCTTGTTTATGCCACAGAAGTGTTTTGAAGGTGCATCAGCCTGCACAGTACTTGACATATTCAGAAGACTGTAGAAATACCATTGTTGCTGTCAGCTCTTGTGTAGTGCGTTGGCACAGTGTTGCTGGGCAATGTGTGTTGCGAGGGAAGACGTGGAGTTGGTACACAGTAACATGTCTACTGTGATGAGGTAGTGTTTTAGTCATTAAAGATGTGAGACAAGTAGTTACTGTTGATTGGATTACAAGACTTACCCCTATTGATCTATTGATTCAGCATAAGAGGGGCTGTGAGAAAAATAAACTACGAGTCAGTCCAGTGTTCCCAGATAAGCAACTTCCCAGGAACTGGCAATTGCAGGGGCAGTGGCCTATTTCCAAGCTTTGTGCTGAAGTGACACAGCTCTTTTATTGGGTTGGGAGACTAGAGAGTTTAAATACAACAAACATCTTTAGAAAAGACTTGAAAAATGGCGTGGTATGACACATCAGGAGCTGTCCAGAGAGTTTTCCTTGAATACTGACTAAAACAAAAGATGTGAAAGTATTTGTAGAGATGACAGAAAGAGTTCTGGTCTGTCCCTTCCATTGCAGTAGAGAGCATTGCAGGGTTTAATGTTAATACAACTGTTAGAAAAAAGTTGATTCACAGAGAATCAGGTAAAACTGAAAAGAGAGAATATGGATCCACTTACAAGATACCAACTTAAGAGAGTTATGAACTGTAGAGGTTTTGATATTAGAAGGCAGTTCCTGGTAAAGAATGTTTATTTAGCTATTACTGGGGTTGGGTATACAACTGGCCTTTCTTAACAGCCTTGCTCTGCTTTTTTTGAGAGGGGGTACTTCTGCTGGCAGAAGTGGAGAGGGACGCTGTTTAAGGTATTGCTGCCTTCTGTTGGATGCATTTAATGCATCAAAGCTGTCCTGTCACTTTGTATTGCATTAGGAGTCTGTGGGAGTAGAGGAAAGAGAAGATTTTCAAGACTCTAAATGTAAACAAAGCTTTATACAAATTTCTAAAGAAAGTCCTGATTGTTGAAAGATACTGACCCATTGAAGCAGCACTCAATGTATCTTACATACTCAGTCCACTCAAGAGTCGAAGGGATCGAGGTAAACTCGTTCCTTTCAAGACTGAAGGGCTGCATTTGTGGGCTGATTTTACCAGCAAGCTAATTCTTAGCAGTGCTTTGAATTTAATTTCTCCTCCCCCCTTTTGCTTTACATATTTATTAGTCACTTTGAAATGAAACCTTCAAGTTGTGTAGTACAAGGAAAACCAAACATTACATTTGCCTTAAAAATCAGTTGTTAATCTTTACACTGGAACTTTTCTCCTTAAGAACTCTAGCTGGTGTTCTAACACTAGTGTTAAGAACCCTGCCTAGGAGACTGATGTGAGTGGCCAGTTCATGTTCATAAGTTTCCTTTATTTTATGGAACTAGTTGTAAAAGTCTTAACAGCATCATTTAGAAAATAGAATGCCTAGTTTTGAAACAGAATTACCTATAGTTTTGGTTATGTCATAATTCTTCACTATCTAATTTCAGAGAAAGGTTTTATTTCACTTTGAAACAACAGAGCACTTAAATCAGTCACACTTCTTAAATCCCATTTTTCTTGTCTATCAGAGGTACAGGGGAAGACTGGCCATCCTGTCACTGTAGGGCTTTTCAAACAACTTACTCAGGTAGTGTGATTATAGGTACTGTGAAGCTAAAATTTGAAGTTAAGATTACTAAATTTAATACATACTAACTGTATGTAAATTGTGTGGCACACCTATGGCATACTAACTGGTAAAACTGCAAGTGTTGCACAAAATAGTCTCTGGCTGCTCTGTGTTGCTTTTTAACTAGTGTGTTGGCAACTGCCAAGTTTTCAGCTGAACTTTGGAAGTTCTCAGGAACTCTAGTTTAGAAGCACTTCACTCTTCAAAATATGTTTAACTATAAATGCATTTAATGTATAACAGTTGTACTATCTGTATTGTAATTGTTTTTCAGAGACACAGCAAGCCTATCTCAAGTGTTTCAGGGGAGGAGGGTTTGGGGGAAATCCAGCTCTTTATTTTTTATCATTTTCCTTTTTTTCATAAGACATAGCTTTTTGGCCCCTCCTTACATCACAGACAATTGTGTAGACTGCTTCTCTGTCTGTAAAAGATGCATGCAGAAGGAAAGTCTGCCGCGAATGAACTTCTTCATTGGACTGCTGCAAGTGTGTCATTAGGGAGCTGTTAGTGTGAGCGATGGTTGCCCTGCAGGTTGTTCACAGGCTGCTTTGGAACAGAGGGAAGTTTTTTGTGAAAAAACTGAGACCAGTTAGTCAGGTAGAGCAGCCTGTAAATTGCCTATTGCTGCCTTTTAGGTATCACAAAAAAATGGAATGGTGTAGGGCTTGGAAAAGAAAAATTGTATTATTTTAAAATAAGTCCCTTTAAATAAGTGAGTTGGTTGTGTTGCTGTGGCTGAAGCTCTGTGGGCCCTGCCATCTCTAGAAAAACACATGATGAACCTCTTGAGCTCAGGATGCACACTGCTGAAAAGACTGCTTCTGAGAGAAGGTCTTCAGCTCAGTCGGATAGGGTTCCTGCTTTTGAGGGTTTGTTTGCTCCATGCTCCAGACAGGCATTCTGCTCAAGCCTTCTGCCTCCTACCCCATCCTCACCTGACCTCAGACCCATGGCTGTTGTGTATGAATGTTTCTTTTGAAAACAGCTGCTGCATAAATTATTTGGCAGATTTTTGGCATCAAGCATTTTATGCACCATCGTTTTCCAAAGAAAGCTTTCTTTGTCATCTTTCAACAATTGCTTTATTTGTTGGCTTCTGTGACATAACTGGAAACATGGGTGATGCTTTGCAATGAAACGAATTGAAATCACAGGGCATAACTTCAAGAGAATTTGTTAAATTCTGGATGGCATTTTGTTTGTTTGTGATGTAGAGCTTGTTGATATTTTGGCGATTTGGTGGTCAAGGTTCCAGGTTACTGTGCATAGTTGTGAAGGTCTGGAGGGCTGGAGTGTTGTAACGGTAGGATCTCTGCAAAGTCACAACCCTGCTAATCCTGACTTGGAAAAGGCACCTTTGGGAATTGAAATGCCGAAGTGATGAGCCTTTATGTTCAGTAGGTCACAAGATGGTTTCAGAGTGCAGGAAGTGACAGGGATACCATTCCTAATCCTGTTTGGATGGCTGAGGTTTTTTTGACTGTATTTGCAATGCTGTTTCACATGAGTGTTAAGATAAAAGTAAGTCTAATTAATGCTTACAAAGATAAAAATTCAGCAAAACATATGCTTGCATCTACTAAATATAAATGTATTGGAAATGCCTAAGTAGCAGAAGTGAACTCCCACTCCAGCAATAATAGTGGTGATGCAGAGTATTTTGCCTGGCAGGGATTTTTAGTTTCTTTTGGCCAAATATTTTCCTTACATTTGTTCTGATGTTTTTGGCGTGAGCCAGTGCCAATAACCGGGAGAGATAGGGTGTTGTTTTTTTAGTCAGTACATCTTTTATTGAAGCTTTTGCACAATTTTGAGACCTGTGAACTCTTTTATTTTTAGATAAGTATAGTACTTAGGTGTTTGTATGAATATACGGTTGTGAAATTGAGTAACATCTTGAATATGGAGGCATATAGACACATGGTGGTTTTGGTGTTATGTATAAAATGGAAACAATGGGCCATGAATTTGAGTTGTAGACCTTACCAGTTGAGTATATTTTCTTTCCTCATAATTTGGCACAAGGCATGATCTGAAATAGAAACAACAATGCCTGCTTCTAAATTTATTCCATTTGGTTCCTAAAGAAATGGTGGTAGGGTTCTAATTTTTTTTCAATTACTCAAATGATACTAGAGCAAATACCTCAACATTGTTGTGAATATCAGGCCCACGAGATCTGAAGCTGACAATGACACTTCATTTTGGTTGTGTTTTGCACAAGAGGATTCTTAATTTTAGCTCATAGCTTTGTTTCATGGCTTCATCTTACTGAATGAGGTGGTGGAGTCACCATTCCTGGAGGTGTTCAAGAAGGGATTGGACGTAGCACTTGAAGCCATGGTTTAGTAGTCCTGAGGTCTTGGGTGACAGGTTGGACTTGATGATCTTTGAGGTCTTTTCCAACCTTATTGATTCTATGATTCTATGAATATGAACAATAAATGTTACTTCTTCAAACTTGTTTAAATTATGCCTGCCACTTGTGATTTGATGACGGAATTATCCTGTAAAACTTTCTGATATTAAAAATTACCTTGAGGTTTTCCATTGTGTTTTCAAATAAGTCATTTAGGGTTGGTTGGTAGTGGTTTTGCCAAATGTGTGGGTAAAACCCAAAGCAAGTTTGGATATATTTATGAAAGCATTTGCAGTGATGAAATGGCTTTGACAGTGACTTAAAAGTCATGTTCTCTCTTTAGCAATATCTCACGGTATTCAGCTGAAAACATGGATTTCAGCCTTGTGCTGAGTGCTGTCATTTGCCTCCTGGAGAACGAATATACTGACCAGTCATCTTAGCATACCCCTTCTTTTCAGTGCTAATGTAACTATTGCCACATAAAAAGACTTGTATTCTTTGTAGTACTGTTGGCACTGTTACTAAATGATGGGTGAGAATCAAATTTAGCTTTTGCATCGTTAATTAACTGAGTTTAACTCTGGGGCTTCAATGTGCCTTCAGTTTTGCAAGCAATGAGCCTCTGTTGTCAAGAAGGTGAACACAGGAGTTACCACAGCTCGGACTGCAATTAAAGCCAAGCTTGTTTTAATTACCACTCGAATTTTTCAGAGGAGTGCATTAAGAAAAAGAGGAGAAAGGAGGGCCATGTCTTCTGTGAACTGGAAATGTGCTGCTGAATTTTATCAAAAGTCAGTGTCATGAGCACCCAAAGAAACTTTTCTCCACCCTCAAAAACTTCTTCTGGCTTAAAAAAAAACAGAGGGATGGGATAGAAGGAAATTGCAGAAAAACACATTCATAATTGTCAAGAAATATATTAACAATACCTTAGAATAGCACTCTTACTGATACTCTACAATACTTTAAAGGATCTTCCATAATTAAAAAAAGAATTTAAAAATCTATTGGAATGTAATTGTCTTTGTGCTAGGCAAATGTAGTAGTATACCTTTCTAGTTGTGCTACATTAATTATGTCATACCATAATTAATGTAACTCAAAAGTTACTGTTCTAATTTTTCAGGCTGATTTTTCATTAAACAAAATGTGCTCCATATCTGCATGACACTATCTCCCTTTCTGTGATCTTTACTCTTAGCATTCATTTTTCTTTATCATCCAACACCACTGTTGTTTCTTAAATTCTGTTTTCTTCCTTTATCTCTATTTCCAGTCCCTTTTCTCAAAGATGTATCTACTGATCAGAGAAAGAAATTAAGATTAAATGCTAGCCCATCGTAGGTTGCTGTGCAGATGTTTCTAATGCTTACTGTATTTTTCATTGCCAAGAATCAAGGAAAAATAACTTTTCATCAATACACAGTATCACAGTACATTAGAGGTTGGGAGAGACTTCAAGAGATCATCAGGTCCAACCCCCCTGCCAAAGCAGGATCAATTAGGGTAGTCTGCACAGGAATGCATCCAGGTGGGTTTTGAAAGTCTCCAGAGAAGGAGACTCCACAACCTCCCTGGTCAGCCTGTTCCCGTGCTCCGTCACCCTCACTGTAAAGAAGTTTCTCCTCATGTTGGGGTGAAATCTTTGAGTTTGAACCCGTTGTTTCTTGTCTTATTATGTGTGCTACTGAAAAGAGCTTGGCCCACTCCACTTGATGCCCACCCCACAGATGTTTATACACATTGATGAGATCCCCTCTCAGTCTTGCAAGACTAAACAGACCCAGGGATCTCAGTCTCTCTGCATAGGGGGGATGCTCAAGTCCCCTAATCCTTGTGGCTCTCCATTGGATTCTCTCCAGCAGTTCTCTGTCTCTTTTGAAGTGGGGACCCCAAAACTGGATGCAGTATTCCAGGTGTGGTCTCACCAGGGCACAGTAGAGGGGAAGAAGAACTTCCCTAGACCTGCTGGACACTTTTCTTGATGCATTCCAGGATACTATTGGCTCTCTTGACCACAAGGGCACATTGTTGTTCCATGGAGAACTTGCTGTCCATCAGCACTCCATGGTCTGACAATACTTTATGACAATATGACAATACTTTGTATTTTTTTTGGAAATGAGAAATAATTTATACAGAATCTCACATTATTCTCAGTATTGTGTCACTTTCATTCTTCTTAGGATAAATATAAGTTAATGTTTTTGAAAGCTATGCCATCCTTGGTAGTCTTGGCAGACCAGTGACAGGACTGACTCATGGAAGTACTTAAAAGTGTGCAAGCCTGGAGGAGAGGAGTCTCAGGGGAGACCTTATTGCCCTCTACAACTACCTGAAGGGAGGTTGTAGCCAGGTGGGGATTGGTCTCTTCTCCCAGGCAACCAGCACTTGAACAAGAGGACACAGTCTTAAATTGCACCAGGGGAAGTTTAGGCTTGAGGTGAGGAGAAAGTTCTTCACAGAAAGAGTACTTGGTCATTGGAATATGCTGCCCAGGGAGATGGTGGAGTCACTGTCCTTGGAGGTGTTCAAGAGGGGATTGGATGTGGCACTTGAAGCCATGGTTTAGTTAGTCATGAGGTGTTGTGTGATAGGTTGGATTTGATCTCTAAGGTCTCTTCCAACCTTATTGATTCTGTGATTATTCTGTTCTGAGTTAGGATGAATTGACAAGGAATCAGGGTTCTGTCTGTTAGTAACATTGCAGACATGTTTTTTTAAGGCATAAAAACTTTTTTGGAGCAGAACACAGTATTGAATACTTTCATTACCTCACAGACATAACTTCCAGCTTTTCAGCTTAAAAAAAAAAGCAAGAAACTATTTTAAGCAGAGCATATTTTCTTTCTTTTATTTTATTTTCTTCTTTCTTTACTGTAGTATGCTTCCATTTCTCTTCATTTGGGAAAAATCACCATGTCATTCCTTCAGTTAGAGAAACAGGTGCTTTTATAGACATAAAATATAGCTTTGATACTTTAAAGTTGTAGAATAGTTTCAACTAGAAAAGACCTCTAAGATGAAGTCCAACTGTCAACCTAACACCATCATGGCCACTAAACCATGTCCCAAGGTATCATGTTAAATTTTTCCTTTGTGTTCGTGCTATTTCAATGACTGGAGTGGACAGATTAGGTTGCAACTTTGGAGTAGCTTGTGCAAATTTTACTTCCTCATTAATCATATTAACGTTTTTTAATGCTAGATGTCTGATGTCAAAAGTTTTAAAAAGCTTCTAGCACTTGGGGAAGTCTCTCTTTATTCTAGTGGTGTATTAATATTCTACTAAAACCAAGTAGATTACTACTTTGAGACTTGGAAGATTCTGGTACCGGCTAAGAGTTGCTTTTCGTGTATGTCATCTGCTGAAAAAATCTGTTGTGTACACGTAGAGCACTTGTTTACCTGCTTTGGCATTTCTGCTATTTGCTTGCTGTGATCTACTTGAACTTTGTTTTCATAAATTCAAACCCAACTCTTTTCATTTTGTTTTTAGCAGAAGGGGACAAACAGTTTGTAGAAGGTTTAAGCGGACAGGACACTAAAGAAAACAGGAAAAATGCCGAAACCAGTAAGTATCTTTTTTTTAATACTCATCTAAAATCTAACAGGGTTTTAGAGTGGTGATGTTTTAATAGTTTGAGTTCTTTTGAGCCTGTCCTAAGAGCTGATAACACACAATTGGAGTTGAGATAGTATAATACCAGCATGGGGAAAAAGGTCCAGAAAGCTTGGTACTGCAAGTCTCATGGAGTACACTTGGAGATGAGGGCAGTACTTAAACTACAATGAACTTGGAGTACATTTGGCTGGCAGGAACAATGATTTTTCAAGAATTGTTGAATTTGAGATGAGATGACACATAGTGGTTAATGAAGGCATAATTTGAGCCTGGTTGAACATACCTGAGAATCAGTGGAGGGATTTGGCAAGGGAAGACAGAACATGTGTTAAGCATCAGATATGACAGCAACAGCACAAAGTTGGGTGGTAATTTTACCATGGTAGAGGGTGTAACCTAGAGAAGGTAAGTATCAAATGGAGGAAATAAGCAATATTTATGACCTCTTATTTTTCTCACTTGATCTAAGCACTCATCTACTTTGTATCAAGGGGAAAAAGACATCTCCAACTTTTGTTTTAGAATTCTGTTTAGCAGCTTATTTCTTTTGCTGCTGATGTAGCATCGGTAGGTCAGGATTACCCTGTGTTAAATGACTTCTGGTTGCCTCTGCCCCCTGTATCCAGTAGGTAAAGCATTCAGAAGTGGCACCAAATTGTCAGGATTCAGCTCAGTTGGTTTGTGTAATAGTCTTGAGGATTTTGTTTGTCTTTTTTTATTGTGGTAGTGGATTATAAGCAGGGCAAATCTAAAAATATAGATGTGTAAAAGCTTTTTGCTATTAATCAGAAATTACCTGGGTCAATAGTGTGTATTGCATGCCAGTATTTGGAACTGGTTCAGCCCAATGAGTAATATAAGTATGGGACTGTTCAAGGGTTAGAATCTCTGTTCTGGAATAATCCAGAAAGTCACTGTGAGTTTGTGTGGTTCCTGAAGCCCCTAACTCTATGCAGCTACAAAGCAATGAAGTCACAGAGTGTGATGACTAGGAAAAATAACCAAAAAGGCTTGTGTGAGGTTACTGCCTTTTAAGTTCTGAAATTGGCACCATGAAATTTAAGCAGGCAGGGTTCCCTCTATTTTAAGGACCTGAGAAAATTGTAGGAAATAGAGTTTGTGGTTGTTCACAAGAAAAACATTATCTTTAGAACTGAGGTTGCAGAAGTGTTGGAAGAGCTCACAATCCACCCTAGGAATGGAAATTAGCTGCTGGGTCTTAGGAAAAGCTGGACTCATGCTACAAATGAGATAATTATGAGATAATTGTTTGTTTGGTTTTTCAGGAGGGACTTTATATAAAGAGCTCTCATAAGTTGGGCTGTTTTTGTATGTCTCCTGACAAAGCAGATGCATATGAGATCTTAGTGGGAAGCCATGTGAGAGGAGCCATTTAGAAATGTCATAAAATGTATTATATTTCTCAAAACAAAAGGCCATATGGATTCCTTCTTTTAAGTTACAGGATGCTGTAATTATCATTGTTAATCAGTGAATGAAGAACTAGCACCCATGCCAAAGATCTTAACTATCAGCTTTACTGATCAAACCTCAGATTTTGATTTAAGAAAGAGCCAGAGAGCTTTACAATCCTCCCCCCCACACACACTTTGGAGTCTGGTCACTGGTTGTGTTTAATGAATCCAGTGTTCTTTGAAGAGTTGTGCTGTTCTCTTAGGGTTTAATAATACTGGGCTGCAGAAGGTCTCTTGCTCTGGAGATTCACTGCAGCTCTTAGCAGTTGTCTCTAAAGACAATCCACAATAACCAAATGTACTTCTAGTCCGGAAACTGTTTGTGCTTCAACTCTTTGTTCTCTTTTGTGACAGCTGTTGAAATACATGTTGTCAGTGTTCTGTAGTTTTGTTATTGGAGGTCTTTTAACCTGAAAGCTAATGAAAAAATCATGGATAAGAACTAAGAAAACCCAGTTAACATAACCGGTGAGAATTTTGACAGTGTCATTTTATACCTTTCTTCTCTGTATTACTGTGACCTATTTAGGTATTCATTACTTTGATTCTGGATTGTGCTGTAAAGATCCAACTGATAGTTTTCAGAAAATCTGGTCATCTTGTATATATGTGAAGTGTGCAGTACAACTAAGTTATTCCTTTTTTTTTTAATCATTGGGTTTTTTTTTTGTTATGGATAAGAAATAGTTAAGCTGTAGATAGGTTTAGTGAAATGAGTAAAAGCTAAATCACAGGAGAAATGGTGGAATATGTTTCAGTTTCACTGTTTTGCTTTCATGTTGGACACTTAACATAATATTCCAGACAAAATTAGCTAAATGAAGACCAGTAAAGGGTCTTGACATAGTTGAATATTAAAGCAGAAGACCTTTTGTTTATTCAAGAAGTCTCAGCCTGAGATAGGGTTCATGCCACTGTGAGTGATCTTCTTATACGTGGTGGTAAAAGGTCACTGTTCTTACGTGTTTGGGATTGTCTCTTAGAGGCTAGTAGGTTAAATAGCTTGAGTGAAAAGGCTGTTCTGAAAGGGTAAAAGTGACTCTAATGTATTGCTCTGATGTATTAATGTAATAGGTATATGAAAAAATACTCATTATTGAAACACTTTCTTGTTTGGTTGTTTCAATAGCAATGTGTGTTCTTTCTGGCTGTGTTTGTAACGAAGTGGCTTTCCTTTCTTTCAATTCACTCAGCATCTCCTACTTTTAAAACAAGGTAATTTTGAGACTTAATATTCTGCATTCTGCTTAGCAGTGCAGAACGAAGTTTCATTTAGTTCCTGTTGTGATACATCTTAAAAAGAAAAAAAAAGACTACTTTGTTTAATTAGGTTTTTGCTGCTGTAATCAGAATCAGAGCTCTCAATAGGACTGTTGTCAGTGTACTTAGTTCTTTGCTTACTGAAGAGTAGAGCTTTTGCTGAATCTTATTCCTAAAGGAAGAGATGCACAATGTTTCTCAACTGTATGGTATTCTCCCAGATCTTTACCAAAAATAGTAACACAGAAACTATAATTAGCCATCATTAGTTACATAACTGTTAATCATTTCATAGGCTAAGAGGATTAGGTTTAATTGACTGAAATATTAGTTGTATGTATAGGGTGTGTTGTCATCCGGTTTTGCTGGTAGTTCGCAGCATTTTTGTACAAGACTTCAAGGCATGAAAAGAGAAAGCATTAGGCTGGATAGTGCCAGGGGTAGATAGAATCATAGAATCAATAAGGTTGGAAGAGACCTCAAAGATGCCAAAGTTACTAAGATTAAAAAAAGAATTTAGTTGTTTTTTTCAGACTTCTTCAACATTTTCCAGTGTTGTTTATTCAGAAGGAGTAGATGTTAAATTTTGGAATAATAATATCTAAAATTTGAATTAATATTTGCAAGATCAAGTTAATTGAAATAGTTTATAAGCTAATTTTTGACTAGAGTATTTTTACAGGAAGAGACATGTAGAGCAGTGTTTGAATTTTGTTTTGAATATATAATTGATTTCTGCAGCATAAATAGACAACTGATACCAGTTTGGAGGACTGCTTTCTTTTGTTTTGTCTATTGGTAAAGCCTGTTTGCTGTTGTCCTGTAGCTTTCTGTTCCTCATGCTTTTTACTCCTTATGTTTTTACCTTCCCGTCTTCATTAATTTTTCTCTTGCATCTCTTCTGTCTGCCTTGAGGTTGAGTGTGCTGGGTATATATTTGTGCAGTGTGTAAAGCAGTGGGACTCCACACTGCTGCTCTTTAATACAAATAATATAGTGTCCAAACTTGATACAGTAATTAGCTGAGCTAGTGTGAAGAAAATTCTTTATTATAAATGATTTTCTTATATAGATTAGAATAGAATAAACCAGGTTGGAAGAGACCTTCAAGATCATCACGTCCAACCTATCATCTAACACCACCCAACCAACTAACCCATGCAACCAAGCACCCTGTCAAGTCTCCTCCTGAACACCTCCAGCGATGGTGACTTCACCGCCTCCCCGGGCAGCCCATTCCAATGGGCACTCACTCTCTGTCTAAAACTTCCTCCTGACCTCCAGCCTGAACCTCCCCTGGCTCAGCCTGAGACTATGTCCTCTTGTTCTGGTACTGGTTGCCTGGGAGAAGAGACCAACCTCTGCCTGTCTACAACCCCCCTTCAGGTAGTTGTAGACAGCAATAAGGTCACCCTTAAGTCTCCTCTTCTCTAGGCTAAGCAGCCCCAGCTCCCTCGTCCTCTCATAGGGCTTGTGTTCCAAGCCCCTCACCAACTTTGTTGCCCTTCTCTGGACACGCTCCAGCAAGTCAACATCCTTCCTAAACTGAGGGGTCCAGAACTGGACACAGTACTCAAGGTGTGGCCTAACCAATGCAGTGTACAGGGGCAGAAGATACAAGAATATAAGTACAGCAATAGGAATTATTAGCTAACAGTCAGGTTTTGAGCGTATCCAATGGACTAGATCTGTTTGAGGCAAGGTCCAAAGACTGATGCAGTAACTGTGTAATATTTCATTAAGTTGTGGAGGGCTGAAGTTAGATTCAACAAGGAAAAGTAGTTGTTTCAAGTCCTTAAATCAGTCAAAGAATGAACAAAAATATAATTCCCATATGAAATGTGAGCATCTAATTTGTGCACATGGATGTTTATTGTTCCAGGTACATTCATTGACTGTACTCTGTATTGGTTTGGGTAAATGATTTAATAGATATATTGCTTTAGATTGTTTTATAGAAATACTATTTTGTGAGCTGTGGCAAATGTTCTCATAACCTATTAGCAGCATTTGTTAGAAAAACATCAGCTGCTTCCTCCACAATGAATAATCAACTTGTGGTCTTCTCTCAAACCATGCCATTGTGTGTAATCATTGCGGAGCAAATCTGGTGAAACACACACAAACTCAGACTGCCAGTTCTAAGTGGGCCTGTGTGTGAGCCTTGTGAGGTTCAACGAGGTCAGGTGCAAGGTCCTGCCCCTGGGTCAGGGCAATCCCTGGTGTCAGTACAGGCTGGGTGACGAAAGGATTGAGAGCAGCCCTGTGGGGAGGACTTGCAGGACTGGTGGATGAAAAGCTAAACATGAGCTGGCAATGTGCATATGAAGACTAGAAAGCCAACCATTTTGTTGGACTGCATCAAAAGCAGCATGAGTAGTAGGTCAGGGGAGGGTATTCTGCGCTTCTGCCCTGCCCTGGTGAGACCTTGCATGGAGTACAACATCCAGCTCTGAAGCCCCCAGACCAGGAAAGACATTGACCTGTTGGAGCAGGTCGTGAGGAGAGCCACAGAAATGGTCAGAGGACTGGAACATCTCTCCTGTGAGGACTAGCTGAGGATGTTCAGCCTGCAGAAGGCTCTGGGGAGATCTTATTGCAGCCTTTCAGTACTTAAACAGAGCCTGTAAGAAAGGTAGAAACAGCCTTTTTAACAGGACCTGTTCCAATAGGCCAAAGGGTGATGGTTTTAAACTAAAAGAGGGTATATTTAGAGAAGAATTTTTTTACAATAAGGATGATAAAACACTGAAATGTGTTACCCAGAGAGGGGGCAGATGCCCCATCCCTGGAAACATTCATGGTCAGGTTGGAAGGGGCTCTGAGCAACCTGATCTAGTTGAAGAGGCATTGCTCACTGCAAAGGGGGTTGGACTAGAAGACCTTTAAAGATTGCTTCCAACCCCAACTGTTCTGTGATTCTCTAGAAGGTGAAGAGGATAACTTTTGCAAGGGTTTAAAGCATTATTATTTGGGAAAATTTTATTGCAGATAGGTTAAAAAATAGGTCTGTGTACCCAGGCATTGGGACAAGACAATTTTGTCAGAAATAAGGAAAACCTATACTTTTCTGTATCAGTTTTCTCTGAATGTTTGGTGATTCTTTTATGGTGAAAGCTTTCTGCCCCTGGCCACTTGTTTATATTGTTCAATGTGGGCAAATGAGCCAAGCTAAATAGTCACTTTACAAGCTGTGAGGTAGGTATTGGTATTCTAAACAGAGATTTGGTGCTCTAGAACAGAGCCCTTCAGTAACGTTCTCCAGCAGACTCTTCTTTTCTGGGCTCTGTTTCACTGTGTTCTTTATACCCTCTTACAGCAGCTTTTTTTTTCTTTTCTTTTTTTTTAAATTTGTACAAAATGCACTCTTAAAGGTATTTAGCTGGAGAAAACCTCATACTAAGCTTTTTCCTCCTCTTGGAACTTCTTAAAAAATACCAAAGTAACTCACTAAATGTGTTCTTTTGTCTTTTACATTTTGGCCTTTAAAATGTAGACTGTACTTGTATAGATGCTTGGCTTGTGTAATTTAACCTGTAGATGCTTGGCTTATGTAATTTAACCTGTAGTTGCATAAAGGCCATATATTCAGGATTAAATTCTTCCAGAAAGAGGCAATCCCTAAAGGTGTGCATATTCTGCCCGTGTGTGGTGGTTTGAGCCTTATCTGGGACTTAAGAGCTCAGATGGGGGCCAGGCTGAGAATCTCTCCCCTGCTCCCCCCTCCTCTTTCCCAATAGAGAAAAAGTAAAACAAAACATGGCCATAGAAAGCCTACTTTTTTTGTTTAATTGCACATGGCAGTGTGGTGGTTTGAGCCTTAACTGGGACTTAAGAGTGCAGATGGAGGCCAGGCTGAGAATCCCTCCCCCGCTCCCCCCTCCTCTTTCCCAATAGAGAGGAAAATAGTTTGGATTCGGCTTGGAAGTAGAGAGGTAAAGAATTTTCTTTAAACGGGGTGTATGTATACATGTAACAATAATACGTGGGGTTCACAAGGGAAAGGAACAAGAATGGATAGGAAAAAAAGAAATATGAAGTACAAAACCAGTCCTTTGCAAAGTCATGGGTACAGCAGGGAGGACTATGTGGCAGAGAAGCAGGGGAACCAACGACAGTCCTCATCCAGGCAAAAGGCAGGGGCCAGGAGACCTAATGGCTGCAGTCTCCTCCTTTTCATAGCCTTGCTGGGCAGGGAGGGGGAGTGGAACAGACTTAGTTTCCCAGGAGGAAAACCCCCTGCAGGGAGGGCAATGCTCTCACAAGCCCTCCCCCCCCTGCTTCAAGGATGGGGGTAACCCACCCATCAGACTGTGGGTTGTGGGGTTATTTTTCAATGCCACGTTGGGGGAGGGTGGGACATTTGGTTGGGGTTTTTTTTGCTGTGTATGTCACAGTGACCCAAGTTTGTAATTTCTGGTGCTACCTGTAAAAACAAACAACAAAACCAAAAAAAAACAAAAAAAAAAAACCCCAAACCCCAAAAATAAAGGTCTAGGAGTGCTGTGTTGCCAGATGTCAATTCTGTCTGTCACTGGGGAGCTGCCATTCAGGTATGATGTTGCCTGATCAGTAGAGGATTGAGGGAGTATCTCTTACCACGTGGACCTTGACAGAGGATTCACAAAGTCTAAGTTACCCAGTTAGTAAGCTTACAATAGCATTTTAAAGTATTTCCCATATGGATCTCTAGGTCAGTAGTAAGTGATCAGAATTGTTAAATTGTGGCCTCAATAAAAATCTTTGCATCTTTGTCCAGTTCTGGGCCTCTCAATTTAAGAAGGACATTGAGACTCTTGAATGTGTCCAGAGAAGGGCAACAAGGCTGGGGAGAGGCCTCGAGCACAAGCCCTATGAGGAGAGGCTGAGGGAGCTGGGGTTGTTTAGCCTAGAGAAGAGGAGGCTCAGGGGAGACCTGGAGGTGTTCAAGAGGAGATTGGACGTGGCACTTGGTGCCATGGTTTAGTCGTCATGATGTCTGTGGTGACAGGTTGGACTTTATGGTCTTTGAGGTCTCTTCCAACCTTATTGATTCTATAGAGACACTTTTTAGCCTGTTTTAAAAACAAAAATAAATGTTTGGTCAGACATGCTCCTATGAATTGCAGAACCACCAAGAGAGTTTCTTGATTAGTTTACCAGAGTGGGATCCTTGGAAGGCATCTACTCAGAGTTCAGTCAAAATGATATATGAATGTACCATATGAAACCAGCTGCAGCTCCTACCCTAGGCCTGTGCACAGCAGAATGGGATTTCTCTCACGACTGAGCAGCTGTAGTTATTAACAAAGTCTTGCCCAGTGCTTTGTCATAGCTTCTGAAGTTTGAAGGAAGATTTGTAATCCTTGTAAGAGCAAGATTGACAAGCAGGCATTAGATGAGTTTTGTGGTAGTGAGTAGTGTTAGCATTCCAACACATGTTATGGGAAGCCTTCCCACATTTCTCTTGTCACCATTACAGGAGCTCCTTCCTGTTTCCATATTCATGTGGTAAAGTTGGTTCAGAGTAATTGTGTTTGGATTAGTGTCTGTCTTCATGCTTTGTGGTTCAGATAATTTCCCCCTGTCACCAATATCGCATCAGGAGCATTACTACAGAGTAGCTGGATACCCAACAGGCGTGACGGTCAGTTGCTGAATTTACTTTGCCTGTTTCTCCTCAATTCCCAGACTTATTTATAATGTGGAAACTTCCCCCGTGATTCCTATAATGTGGATGGATACCTTTATTACACAGACTCTGTGTCTCACACCAGAGGTTTTTGTCGAGACTGTGCTGTGTGATGGAGATCTGGATTAGAGCAAACCACCTAGGCTCACTCCTGGGTTTTGCCAAAAGTAACCATCTTGTTTTTCACACCCAGAAATATCTGAAGCTGTGAAATAACAGAAGATTGTAAAAGCCTGGTAGTTGTGGACCAAAAATCTGTCAGTCCAAATGGCTTTAGAAGGAAAATGATAGAGACTAAAGTTAACTTTGTAAGTCTTGTCTTCAGTAACTCATAGCATAAAAGGTATTCTTTTTAATATTGCTATCATTTAGTTTGTGATTTTTCTTAGTAGACCTGAGAGTGTAAATATGAATTAGCAGTTGGGTGATCTGTTACTCAGAAGTTTGAAGGAAAAGAAAATCATACTGAAGACTTAAGCAGTTACTGTAATGCATTTGAGTGACCAGGTGTGCCTAATGTGGATTTGTAGCTATCCCAGAGGTGGCAATTCTTTACTGTACTCAGGTTTTGAGGCAGTAACATCCAGAAGTGAACAGAATCTGCAGGCTCTCGAAGGTCTCTTCCAACCTGCCCTATTCTGCCCTATTCTGCCCTATTCTATTCCCTGATGAATTTGTTTCTGTATTACACTTACTATTTTACTGTTTGTAAAATTAGAGTATTTTAGACATAGACTTTCAGGGAATAATTCTTACATTTGTAGATTCCATTTGTTATGAGTAAGTCATGAGGTCTTGGGTGACAGGTGGACTTGATTTTTAAGGTCTTTTCCAACCTTATTGATTCTATGATATTTAAGAAGTTACTTTCTGCTTGGGCTCCCAAGAAGTCTGCTGCAGTTAGCTGAACTTGCTGTACTTTGTAGCTCTGTGAGCTTCTTGTTTTGGCAGTCATGCTGTTACGTAACAGTGCTTTGGCATTTAATAAAGTTACATTTTAGCTTTATTCTTTGTTACTTGCTTACTGGTAGCTGCCCTAAAGCAGGCTTAATTTTTAAGATTAAAAAGTTGTTTACAAAATAAAAAATCCACCCCTTGTAATTAGGGGGCAGCCTGCTGCCCTTAAACTAGTGCAGCTCTCAGTGAGTTAGACCTACCATTTAAAATGGGCTATTCTGTTGGAAACTGTCCAGTTCTTTTCTCCTCTTGAAGTGGGTAGAGTGAGAGAATCTACAGAAAACCTCTCTCTTTCCCCTCTTCAAACACACACACACACACTCTAATTTTTTTGCAATAAAAGTTTACTATCTTTTACTGCAAGGCCTTCAACTCTTGTTTATTATCAGTGGTTGCACAAACAAAAAAGTTTACTACCCCCTTGCTATCTTCCTTGTTTGCAGGTCTATAACCTGGAGGTCCTTAGACTCCTGCTACTTTTGTTTATTCAGCTCGCACCCAAAGTTGTTTACCTTGACACTGAAGAAAGGAGTGAACAAGCTTAATCTGTTGCATGAGGACAAAATTCTGTGCAGCTTGTGGTTTTGGTTTTTTTGCATCTCTGCTCTCTGTGTTCTGTTTTGTGGAGACTGTCCTGGACTCTCACTTCTCGAAGTATTCCACCTGGTGGCAAGATTAGGGAAAATAGTTAATGGAATGATTTATGCAGGCATAGATCAAGTAGTGTAGGAACCTGTAACATGAGTCCTAATTTATTCCTGATCCATACTTTATAGTAGTGAGAGAGAAATTAGGCTATATCTATGTGCCTTAAGTTTCATGTTTCTAGTTTTTACATTTATAGCACAGTAGATTTGATCTTTAACACTTTACATTCCTATTTGTTAAAGAGAGGTTAAGTTTGATATCCTGGCAGTAGGAATGGAGGACCATTCTAACAGTGAGAACACAGTACTGTGTGCATTTAGTACTTTTTGTTTCATGAAAATGCTCATTGATGTGTGTACCAGTGGGAGAGAAATTGGAACAGACTGTAGTACTTTCAAGTAAGGTAGGCTTCAAGATACCTTGTGGAATATTTTGGCTGCTTGTTTTAGAATAAATAAAACCCCTTTATTTAGAATAAACCAAACCAGGTTGGAAGAGACCTTCAAGATCATCGTGTCCAACCCATCAATCAATCCAACCCACCCAAACAGCTAACCCATGGCACCAAGCACCCCGTCAAGTCTCCTCCTGAACACCTCCAGTGACGGTGACTCCACCACCTCCTTGGGCAGCCCATTCCAATGGGCAATCACTCTTTCTGTATAGAACTTCTTCCTAACATCCAACCTGAACCTCCCCTGGCACAGCCTGAGACTGTGTCCTCTTATTCTGGTGCTGGCTGCCTGGGAGAAGCGATCATCATCTGCCTGTCTACAACCTCCCTTCAGGTAGTTGTAGAGAGTGATAAGGTCACCCCTGAGTCTCCTCCAGGCTGAGCAACCCCAGCTCCCTCAGTCTTTCCTCATAGGGCTTGTGTTCCAAACCCCTCACCAACTTCGTTGCTTATTTAGAACAAATAAAACCAGTGGCTGTTGGAAGTCATCTGGGAAGTGATCCTTTATTTCAGGGGAAATAAGAGGTTCTTTGAATAGTGGTGTGTGTTTTAGTCCTGTAGTAAGAATTGAATGAGATCAGTATACGGGGGAGCTTATCTTCCGTTGTTCTTTCCACTGATGCAGAATCTGCTATGAGTCTGTCCTGAGGTGTACAAGCTCCGTACTTTAAGACCCCTGAACTTCAGAATTTTAGAAATGGCAATGGCAGGATGATGCTTGAGTTTTTATACTATCAAGTATAAATACTTTAAAATGGTAGGTGTATCACTAGGAGTGGTGTTACATTGCACACAGTTTGGAAGCCCACTGAAATTGTGTCCAGTAGTCACATCTACGGTCCCATTAAATTGATTTTGAACTTTGTTCCCTGGTTTGACCTTCATACCTAGTGTTAAATATTACCCTGAATATACTTTCATACTAAATGAAAGATGAGATTTTGGTTTTTTCAGATTCAAACTTTCTGTTTTTTATAACTGTTGTGTTCTGTGTATACAAGACCATGGAAATTGTTGAATTTACTTGCCATGTGGTTCTTACAGGTTAATCACAGTCTGTGGTGGCATTACAATGCTACAGCATGATTCAAATATTTCTTTATTTTCTGTAGATCAATGTCAGAGTAACCACAATGGATGCAGAGCTGGAATTTGCCATCCAGCCCAACACAACAGGCAAGCAGCTATTTGATCAGGTAACTTCCATGTGTTTCTGTGTATGTATGTGTATGAGCTCATAAGTTTGGTGTGGATATTAAGGCATAGTTTGAGAAAGTGGAAGTGTCCTCATATATAGATTGTGTTTATCCTTACATTATGTAAACTGTGCTCTCAGATACTTCACATGGAATATACTAAATTCAAAGACAGCTCTGTAAATAGGTTAACAGTAATGTTTCAGATGAATCATATGTGTAGAATTGCCTTGAAATTAAAGGTATTTCTTATGTCTAATCACATTACAGTTGCAACTGCAATATAAGTGTTAGAATTATGTGTATGAGAAATTTATGTAGCCTTCACTATTCAATAAGGAATACAACAATAACATTTCATTAAGGAAAGCTAATGTCTTTACTTCTCCCCCCCCCCCCCAACAACAACACAACCTATAGATAATTTTTTAATTTCCTGAAGTAATGTTATCACAGTATAACTAAGGTTGGAAGAGACCTCGAGGATCATCGAGTCCAACCTATCAACACAGACATCATGACTAGACCATGGCACCAAGTGCCACGTCCAGTCTCCTCTTGAACACCTCCAGGGACGGTGACTCCACCACCTCCCTGGGCAGCACATTCCAATGACGAACAACTTGCTTGGTGAAGAACTTTCTCCTCACCTCGAGTCTAAACCTCCCCTGGTGCAGCTTGAGACTGTGTCCCCTTGTTCTGGTGCTGGTTGCCTGGGAGACCCCGGGAGTCTCCTTCCTGGCTACAACCACCTTTCAGGTAGTTGTAGAGGGCAATGAGGTCACCCCTGAGCCTCCTCTTCTCCAGGCTAAACAATCCCAGCTTCCTCAGCCTCTCCTCGTAGGGCTTGTGCTCAAGGCCTCTCCCCAGCCTTGTTGCCCTTCTCTGGACACGTTCAAGTGTTTCGATGTCCTTCTTAAACTGAGGGGCCCAGAACTGGACACGGGACTCAAGGTGTGGCCTAACCAATGCAGAGTACAGGGGCACTTCCCTGCTCCTGCTGGCCACACTATTCCTAATGCAGGCCAGGATGCCATTGGCCTTCTTGGCCACCTGGCCACACTGCTGGCTCATGTTTAGGCAGCTGTCGATCAGCACCCCCAGGTCCCTCTCTGTTTGGGAGCTCTCCAGCCACTCTGACCCCAGCCTGTAGCTCTGCATGGGATTGCCGTAGCCAAAGTGCAGCACTCGGCACTTGGACTTGTTGAATGCCATCCCATTGGACTCTGCCCATCTGTCCAGTCGGTCGAGGTCCCTCTGCAGAGCCTTTCTACCCTCTAACTGACTAACATCTGCTCCCAACTTGGTGTCATCTGCAAACTTGCTGATGATTGACTCGACCCCCTCATCCAGATCATCAATGAAGATGTTAAAGAGGACGGGGCCCAGTACTGATCCCTGGGGGACACCACTGGTGACTGGCCGCCAGCTGGATATGGCACCGTTCACTACCACTCTCTGGGCTCAGCCCTCCAGCCAGTTCCTGTGATCCAGCCAGTTATCCTGTGATTCAGTTTGAAATTTGAATTTTAAAAAGCAATACAATAAAGCTAAGTGAAAAACTGAAAAAGATGTCTTTAATGTGCTTATGGATTGCAGACCCATCAGAACTACACATTCTCCCTTGACAGTGTCACTGTTGTACACAATCCAACAGGCGAAATGTTTAATTTCTTAGGGTTATTCTCACATTTGTTTCATATGATGTTTGCCATCAGAATCTTGAAGCAGTTTTTAATCTGCATTGTGGAGCACTCTGGAGAATGTTAAGAATAGAATCTTTTCAGTGAAGTTTTGTTTTTCCTTGAGAAACCACTAGATGCATGTTCTAGATCCAAGATGCATGCATGTAGTTAAAAATGCATACATATTCAAAATCGCTTTCCAAACCCAGTTTGTTTCTGACCACTCCAGTATAGATGCTTAAAGTATGTAAAGATGGGTATTAAGAGAAAGTAACACACTGAGCTCTTAAGCTTTTAGTTGACCTTTTAAGAGACAATTAAATGTCCTGGTTTATATGCTGAAGGGTGGAAAATGCTTATTGGTTTGTAACACAGCTTTTTATTTTAGGTGAACAAAATTTCAGTTACTCTTTTTGGTTTGAAATGAATGTCTGACTCTTTCGCTGACATCAGTAGCAGTATAACTTCAGCCTGTGCATAAGAATAGGCTTAATGACTCCAGTAAAGACTTCTTGAAGAGAAAGGGCTGTCCTCCTTTATATGTAACTACATCACCATCAAAAAAAAACCCTTACAGTATTTTCTGACACATAAGCCTCAAACTGTTCCTTGCCTTTTGCCAACCTTTGCTATCTTCTGCCATCCAGTATTGGGTGGGGTAACATTCAGCTGTGTAACGTCTTATGCCCAGGTAATCAGGTTCATACAAACTGGGACATTCACAAACAGAGAACAAAGATACAGCTCGGACTTCTTCTTCGTGCTCTCTTCAGCTTTGTTCCTCAGTTCACTGCGTGGTGTTTGACGTCTCGCCAGCTTTTACAATCAGCTTCTGGAAGTTTAAATGGAAAAGCTGTTATGTCAAGCAAAATCAACCAGTATAGCTGTGGGTGAGGAAAGAAGCATTTTCAGCCTGACCTTAAATTCATGTGTGAGTTCCACAGAGTAACATCAAGAGCTGAACTGTACTGCAAAATCAGCCTGAAATTTTCAGGCAGAAGTCCTGCTGTTTCTCCAAAAGATAATTGAATAGCAATGTTATTGAGAGGATTTCTCTTCAAAGTTTATGCAGAGGTGGTGGATATGACAGTAGGCTGGCTGTTTCTTTTAGAGAGTAACCACTTCATGAATTTAGCTATTGTCTAGTGCTCCTTTGTGGGTTTGGTGAACAGCTTGTCCTTTTCTTTTTCCTTTCTCTCTCTTTCTGTATTAAGCTTTTAATTGGGTTTTTTTTGGAGTTGTTGATTTGTTTCCTGTTCTGTATGTGTGTTCATCATCTTCATCTGCTAGCAGACAAGAATGCAGCATCCCATGTCTGTGGCTTTCTTTTTTCCACTGTGAAACTCAGTACTAAGTTCTTATTTATTGCACAAACCTATTTTTGTAATAAATTACTTGTACTTTGGAAAGTGTCTTTACACTTATCATTAGTCCTTCTGCCTATCCTGTTAGGGCAAGAGAGGATTTTTCCTTCTTTTAATCAGCCATTTAACACCTTCCTAGAAGAGGAAGAACCCTGTGCTGGGTATGTTTCCACACACTTGTGGTAATGATGGCGGTTGTTTGTGTTTTGGTGCTTTCATCAAAACATGTTTGGTGTTAGTACTGAGTATCAGTACCTCTTGGTTTGCTGTAGTTGCCATTCTTTCTGAATGGCAGGGTTCTCTCCTTGATTTCAAGTTACATTCCACTGTATTATCCAAACATCTCAGAAGCCTCTCTTAGGATCTTTTGGCAGCTGACTCACTGAAATTCTCGCTCGGCTCTCTATGCTTTGATTTGCAAAAACATGTATATTGTTCTGGTTGCTTTTCTTCTCCAGGAAGTTATTGCCTATCAGTAGTCATGTTCTAAGTGATGGTGGATAAAAGTGTTTTACAGGTTTGATGAAAACATGCCTGAAGCCATTTAATGAATCATTTGGGCAGAATCAAACTTGTCAGTTTCTTCATCTGTAGTTATTTTTCATAGCCAGCTACTGTGGTGCTTAAGCACTCATATTACCTTGGTACAAAGTTTCAGAAACATTCTCTTTCCTTTGAGCTGAGGCAGTGACAGATGATGTTCTTCTCTTATTTATGGAGTCTGAAATAATGCAAGCTAATGTGAAAGCTGTTGATTTGCAAGCATGTATAACTGTATTGTAGTAGACAAGTTGTCTGTAGTAATGTGCATCTCCGTTGAAGGGCTGCAGTTAGCAGGTGAGAGAAAAATGTTTTGACATGAGCATAAGCACTTCTCTCTTTGTGCCTTATGGGCAAAGCTGTTGAGCATCAGCAGTTCCTACTGACTGCTTTTGCAGCTCAGAGAGCTGATCAGGTACAGAGGCTCACCTTGGGCAGCTGCAAAGTAAAAAGCATTTTAAGTCACATCATAAGGTTTTAAGTAGTTTGGTCAGCATCATATAGGAGGCCACAAGAAGCAGCAGGTCTGAAGTTTCTGATTTGGAATACAAAATGGAATGTTACTCAGAACCATACTGGTAACATAAACTTAACATTTCTTCTGTTGTAAAGTAAATGATGTAGGAGTTCTAGGGAAAAAAGTAACTGTGCTTGCTAAAGCAGTCAGGTTTGGATCCCTGAACATTGTCCATTCTGTGTATTTTGGAGCGTGAAAGGGTGGAGGAGGAGAAGTGCACAGTTGAATGATTTTTTGAAATGAGAATGCAAATGTGCCAGGCATCAGAAGTAAGCTTGCACAGCTATCTTGTGTCACTTTCTAATTTCCAAAATCTTAATTTTGTAACCTGATAGTACTACTTTAAAATGGAGGAGGATCTATGTGTAAAGTTCTGTTTGCTTCACTTGCATCTGAATGCTCCCATAAAACAGCCTTCAGTAAACCAGCTTGCCAGCACAGTCCAACCTCAGAACATATATAAGTACTGCCAAACTGCATCTTCTGGAGCCAGAGTTTACAGTTATTTTAGTAATCTTAGCTGGACCTTTCTGCTTAACTGCTCACTGAATCCATGTGTACTTTTACTGTGCAAAAGGCTTGTCAGATAGTTCCACAGTTTCGTTATAATCTGTGTAGTGAAAGTGCTTCTTTTGTGTTTGGTTTGTTGGTGGTTTTTTTTTAACCTGCTATCAAATGATTTTGGCTGATTATCTTAATTCTTACATTGTGAGAAATTATGAATAATTATTCTCTCTTTTCCCCTCTACATGTCACACAAGTTTTATAGACCTATGCTGCATTTTCCCTTGTTTCTCTGTCAGTAGCCTTAGTTGCTGCCTTAGCTACGCAGAAAACATTCTGTGTCACTGATCATTCTTTGCAACGTTTCTGAAACCTTTCCAGTCCTGCAGCATCCTCTTTAAAGTCGATGTGACCAGTCCTTATGTAGTATTAGAAATCTGGGAACACCACAGATGAGATCATTACTATAACAGCTTTGTTGTTTTTTAACTTTACAATGAGAATTTTGTTCACATGGTTAAAACTGTTGTCTGTAGTACTTTTATCTTTCATCGAGTTTCATCTGCCTTTTTACTGTTCATGCACGGATCTTTATGGCAAGTTTTCTACAGCAGATGTTGTCATATCAGTGCCGTTCCTTTTTTGCAGATCACATGAAATCCTAGGGGACTTCCCTAGTGGTTACACCACAAGTCTGTTCTGAAAACAGGTTGATTGGGGTTTTTTCCTTTCTTTCTTCGTTTTTTAACTAGTACATCCACATAAAGATTTCCCCTCTATTCAAGGACAATTTTATTTCTTTAGTACCCTTTGGTGATAGACATGATCAGAAATCTTGCAGGAAATCCATGCATGGTTTATTAGCTACTTCATCCCTATCCTTTTTAACTCTTGGAGCACCTCAAAAATATTTGAAGGAGGTGGTTCATCCTCATTACCTCATACTTGTCCACAAGTGTTATTCTTTACTGGAGTTTCACCAGCCATCTTGTGTTAATGTGGACTTCATTGTGGGTCTGCAGATCACTTCCCAGCTGTGCTTTCAAATAGCAGGGTCCTGTTTGTATTCCTGTTTGATGTACACGGTTAGCAGCAGGCTCCAGTTGGTAGTTTGGCAGCATGGTGTATGAGCTTATTTATAGCTCTGAGGTGAATGCTTCCCTGATAAATGATGTTTTGCCACTGTTGTAAATTTTTTGGTTCTTGTGAAGCTTGATTGCATTTCCTTAAGAGATGGTTTCTGTAGCTTATTTACCATATAAAAACCCCAGTCCTGTTGTAGCAATTGTTAATGATTATGGATCATTTATCTTTAGGTGGTGAAAACTGTTGGTCTTCGTGAAGTCTGGTTTTTTGGGCTGCAGTATGTGGACAGCAAAGGCTACTCAACCTGGCTGAAGCTAAATAAAAAGGTAACAATCCCCTAGTATTTCAACAAGTTTACAGGTTGAAATATGCTTTTATAAGGCTTGCTGCTTTAATGTTGTAGATGAGGTATAGCTGGCTTCAAATGTGAATGAAAGGTTGTTTTTTATTTGCTTTAAGTGACAAAGCACAGTTTTGAGTTTGCTTAGTTATAAAACAGTATGCAAAGCTGCATCCACATTGAGTTTGAGAAGGAGATACCAGTTCCTGTATTTCCAGTACCATGGTGATGCATGAATTGAGAAAAATGAAATTCATATTATCATCCTATTTTCATGTAGCAAAATACAATAGAATGAAGGTTTTCCTAAAAGTCAGTGTGTGAGAGGTATTAGGCTTTGGGGAATTTGCATGTATACAACCATAGCTCTTTAAACAAAGCACCAACAACAGGCTTCTAAACTTGTGTTTAGGTATGTCAGGTGGATTGTAGGAAGGGTAATGAAGTTGGTGAGGGGTTTGGAACACAAGCCCTATGAGGAGAGGTTGTGGGAGCTGGGGTTGCTTAGCCTGGAGAAGAGGACACTGAGGGGAGACCTTACTGCTCTCTACAACTACATGAAGGGAGGTTGTAGCCAGGTGGGGGTTGGTCTCTTCTCCCAGGCAACCGGCAGCAGAACAAGAGGACACAGTCTCAAACTGCACCAGGGGAGGTTTAGGCTGGATGTTCGGAAGAAATTCTTCATAGAGGGAGTGATTGGCCATTGGAATGGGCTGCTCAGGGAGGTGGTGGAGTCACCATCACTGGAGGTGTTTAGGAGGAGACTGGATGGGGTGCTTGGTGCCATGGTTTAGTTGATTAGATAGTGCTGGATGATGGGTTGGACACGATGATCTTGAAGGTCTCTTCCAGTCTGGTCTATTCTATTCTATCCTTTTTGGTTTGGTTTTCCCCAATAGCCCCAAGCATCCTGTATTTCCCAGCTATTGGGAGCCAGGTCATTTTACTTTAAATAGTATTTGTGAATTTGAGTGGTCACTTTTAATATTGACTGTCAGGTTATTGATGGCACTGTTTAGGATGAAAAGTTTTTTCCAAATTTGACTTACTGAAGATTAAAAAGGTAGTATTAAGTATTAGGAGGTAAATTTTAGGAGCAGGTCCCACTGCCTGCACTTGTATAATCTTTCCTTCTCTGTGGTAAACCCAGCAAGTTAAACCTGCTAACCACAAAAGATGTTTCCTGGATTTTCTGATGTCTTGTTTTATATGCCATAAACGTTGTAGTGCTGCAGATAGATTTTTAGCCTTAATGACTTGCCTCCAGTGGTTGGAGACAACAGAATTTGGTACATCATTTGCAAAAAATGCAGAAGACATTGCTCTCTGAGAGTATTTAGCTAGTTAAATTGATGCTGCAGTTCAGGAACATCAAGAATGTGCTAATTTCTTTCATTTTGACCAAGGCAGCGTGGGATCTTTTGTTTGGTTGGGTTTGTTCCTTTTTTTTTCCCCCTTTTAAAAAATAACACAAAACTTCTAACATCTGATTGTTAAATGCATCATCATAAACTGGCTTTAACATGCCAGTTGCTGTTTAAATATTTGCAGTAAATACAGGCAAGAGCTGATAAATTGCAGAATAGACGTGGCTTTATAAGTGGCTAGAACACAACTGATTGTCTCCTGGTGACATTAAAGTGAAATATTGTGTATGTGAGTAAGAATCAGGTGGACAATAATGCAAAACTTTTTAAACCTGATGTCTGAAATGCTGAATAAAACACTTGTGCTGCCTTACACAATTAAATGGTTGCATTGTGTTTACAGGGGTGGGGTTTTATGCTTCCTGCAAGTCAAGCAAACATCTTATCTTACATGCAACAAAGTAGTTCTAGAGGGGCTACTGTACACATAAAATGAAACGTGTAATAAAGTGCTTGGGGAATTTGGATGTGAGATTTATTTTATTATGGATGTGCTTTCTACCAATCACTGTATTATTTGATGCTACAAATAGTTCAATTTTGCTTTAATTTGATGTTAAAAATAGCATGTTTTTGCTGTAGCCATAGTTAGTGCTTGAAGCTGAGCCTAAATGGTAGGGAAAATTCTGCATACAAAGCAGTTTTGTTTGAACTTTGAAGTAGACAGAACTTAGGATGACTACACCTGATCTTTTTACAGACTTCATGATTATAATGCTTATCTGCTCCACAGAAAGAATATGATTAGTGGCATTATGTACTTTTGCACAGGAACAAAGCACATGTGTTTAATTCAATAGTTCAAAGACTTCAGAAAGCATCCAACTTTACACTTAGATTGAAGAAATGCACTTGAATCCTTGCTAAAAACCTTTGTTAGACCCTAATTTGTTACTTCTTGCAGATCATCTTTGCATTTAGCTGTAGTTGTTTTAATATGTACGACAACTTTTAGGCTGGATGTTAGGAAGAAATTCTATACAGAGAGAGTGATTGCCCATTGGAATGGGCTGCCCAGGCAGGTGGTGGAGTCACCATCATTGGAGGTGTTCAGGAGGAGCCTTGATGGGGTGCTTGGTGCCATGGTTTAGTTGTTTAGGTGGGTTGGATTGGTTGATGGGTTGGACGCGATGATCTTGAAGGTCTCGTTCTGTTCTATTCTGTTCTATTCTGGATTGACTTTCTCTTTTCCTAGGTTTTTGTGATAAAGACAACACAAGCCTGCAAAAAAAGTCATTGAGAAGTATTTCAAAGTTTACCCAAACAGGTGTACTTGACTGAGTGCCATGTGAGCCTTTAATGAGTTCTGTCTACAGTTGCCTTGTCGGGAAACAGTGGATTTCAGTGTAGAGGAGCTAAAGACTTTGTTACTACTGAGTTAGTTATATTTAACATACCATTGAGTGCTTTTCTAATTCATTGCTCTTCCTCAGGTAACACAGCAAGACGTAAGGAAAGAAAACCCTTTGCAGTTTAAGTTCAGGGCCAAGTTTTTCCCAGAGGATGTATCAGAAGAACTAATTCAGGAAATAACTCAGAGACTTTTCTTCCTGCAAGTCAAAGAAGCGATCCTAAATGATGAAATATATTGCCCACCGGAAACTGCAGTTCTTCTGGCTTCTTACGCTGTCCAGTCCAAGTATGGAGACTACAGTAAGGAGATACATAAACTAGGCTACCTAGCCAATGACAGACTTCTCCCTCAGCGGTGAGTGAGACTGGTGTTGAATCATCTGCAGCATATCAACTCAATTACAGTACATATTCTATAATTAAAATAGTAATTAATAATACACATGTAATGATCGCTCTCTTAAGAGGGCATGTTTTGCTAGTAAAACTTGGAGATGCTAATTTAGACTCTGAATAACAACCATGAGACCTTTTTCCTGTCCCATCTGCAACTTGTCTTCACAGATTTAGTTCAACAAATTGCCAGAGTGCTCCAAAATGATGTTCCTGGAGGCTTGCTTTTGCTAAATTGCAATCAAAATACTTTTATTTGATACTCCCTCCTTTTTTTTCCCCTCTTTTCATATTTTGCTCCCCTCTTTATCCCTTTTTTGCTCCCCTCTTTATCCCTTTTTTGCTCCCCTCTTTATCCCTTTTTTGCTCCCCTCTTTATCCCTTTTTTGCTCCCCTCTTTATCCCTTTTTTTGCTCCCCTCTTTATCCCTTTTTTTGCTCCCCTCTTTACCCCTTTTTTTGCTCCCCTCTTTACCCCTTTTTTTGCTCCCCTCTTTACCCCTTTTTTGCTCCCCTCTTTACCCCCTTTTTTGCTCCCCTCTTTACCCCCTTTTTTGCTCCCCTCTTTACCCCCTTTTTTGCTCCCCTCTTTACCCCCTTTTTTGCTCCCCTCTTTACCCCCTTTTTTGCTCCCCTCTTTACCCCCTTTTTTGCTCCCCTCTTTACCCCCTTTTTTGCTCCCCTCTTTACCCCCTTTTTTGCTCCCCTCTTTACCCCTTTTTTTTCCCACATTTAAATGATAATTTCTTTTAAATAATTGTAAAATGTACCACAAAATTTATTGTAGAAAATTGGTAGCCTGGACAGAAAATTTAGATACTAAATTGAACCATTGCTATTGAGCATAAATTCTTTGTCAGTCACTCATCTAATTGGTTAGGAATGGTAAGCACCAAGATTATACTTGTGTTTCTTTACAGAACCAAAAGCATGCTTCTGGCATGTTTTGGCAGCAAGAGCAGCACTGTAACACAAATGGACAAATTTAGATGATATTGTTAGTGTAGAGGAATCCAAAGTGATGGATCATGGACAAATGTGTGACAAAGATATGTAACATTAATGCATCTTCAGAGAAATGAGAGCCATGAAGTCATTGGAGGTTTCTTTAGAAGTCATATGCTTTGTCTCCTTGGTTTGAAAACTGAGAGTGGAAGCTCACCTATTAGTGTAACTAAGCCTGAGAATTTTCTAGCAAGCAAAAAAAGCCTTTCAAAGGACTGTGGTGAAGTATGGAAAGAAATATTTCTGAAAATGCTTCAGATTCTTGAAAATCCTCTCTAGGAGTTTGGGTTTAACTGTTTGCTCCCTTCCTGTGACAGTAAAATCTGTACCTCTTCCTTTGTTAGGAAGACAGGGAGATAGAGAAGACAGTAAAACTGTCATTGAATGTGTTAGGTCACAAACCTTGGGTTTTGCTCAGTTATAATGACAGCCTATGAACCACTGTGTGGGGCACAAATTCAAATACTTGTGATGCTCCTTTTCAGTAGATACTCAGGTGGTTTCCCTGCATATGCTTTCAACCAGTTGTGCACCAGTCTGCACTGAGTGAGCACACAGCTTCTGTATTCATTCTGACACAGTTATTCCTGTTTTCCCTCCTGTCACCAGGAAATTTGCCAGAAAACTACAAAGTACCTCATAAAAGTACTTCAAAACTATATCTAATATAATGTCAAAAATGCTTGTTTTCCAAAGTAGACTAGCTTTGCAAAGTTCTACTCAAAAAGGTGAGAAAAGATGAGCAGTTTGCATTCATCATAGTCTTAATGTTCACCTGTCAGAACTACCATGTGTTTCTAACTGTTCTCATGCTGAAAAATCTTCTTCTGGAGTCCAACTGGAATTTCTCCAGGAGTAACTTGTACCCATTACCCCTTACCTTTTCCATGTGACTCCTTGTAAAAAGGGAGTCTCCATCTTCTTGGTAGCCACCCTTTATGTACTGGTATGTGGTAATAACAACTCTCCTAAGCCTTCTGTTCTCAAGACTGAACAAACCCAGTTTGCTCAGCCTTTCCTCATGTGGTAGGTCTTCCAGTCCTCTGGTCATTCTTGTGGCCCTTCTCTGGGCACTTTTCAGCCTGTCCACTTCCTTTTTGTACAGCAGGGACCAAAACTGAATGCAGTACTCCAAGTGGGCCTGAAAAGCACTGAGTAGTGTGGGACAATGAGTTCTTTGTCTCTGGTGATGCCCTTACTGATGCAGCTCAGCATCCTGTTGGCTTTCTTTTACACTGAGGCATGGTGTTGTCCAGGTCCCTGGAAGTGTATTCCTGTCTGAGCTGCACTCCTAGGTTATATATTCCCAGATGCAACACCCTACAGTTTTCCCTGTTGAACTTGATAAGGTTCTTGCTAGCCTACTCATTCTGACTATCCAGGTATTCCTGGAGGGTGGCTCTCCCTTCTGGAGTGTAAACCTCCCCACTCATTTTGGTGTCAACTGCAAACTTCATTAGGGTGCTCTTGACCCCAACATCCAGATCACTTAAGATATTAAACGGTGTTGGACCCAATATTATTCCCTGAGGGACCCCACTTGTGACTGGCTGCCAGTTTGAGAAAGCTGTTTATGACCACCCTGTGGGTATAGCCTGTCAGCCAGTTCCCCACCCACTGCACACACCTGTGCTGTTAATTGGCAGCACTGTCATATGAGAAGACCTCACCTGGAGTACCATGTTCAGCTCTGGGGCTCCCAAACTAAGAGATACATGGACCTGCTGAGTGTGTGAAGAGGAGGACCACAAAGATAAGAGGGCTGGACCACCTCTGTATGAAGACAGGCTGAAAGAATTTGGGCCATTCAGCCTGGAGAGGATAAAGCTACATTTCAGTAGCTGAAATGGACTTACAGGAAGGCTGTAGAAGGACTCAAGGGGAAGTTTAGGCTCGAGGTGAGGAGAAAGTTCTTCACTGACAGAGTCATTACCCATTGGAATGTGCTGCCCAGGGAGGTGGTGGAGTCACCATCCCTGGAGGTGTTCAAGAGGGGATTGGATGTGGCACTTGGTGCCATGGTTTAGTCATGAGGTCTGTGGTGACAGGTTGGACTTGATGATCCTTGAGGTCTCTTCCAAACTTGGTGATTCTGTGACTCTTTAGAAGGACTTGTAGCAAGAGGATGAAGGGCAGTGGTTTTAAACTGGAGCAGGGTGGATTTACATTGGACAGAAGGAAAAAGATCTGAAGCTCTTTACAGCAAGAGTGACAAAATACTGGAACAGGTTGCCCAGGGATGTGGCTGAGGCCTCATCCCTGGAGATGACTTTTGAGGGTCCACTCCAACCCAATGCACTCTATGACTCTGTGAGGATTTTATAGGCTTGCATTTTCATGTTCTGAATGTTTGATTTTATGACTTTTCTGAATGCAGAGATGTGCCATGGTGTGACTTTTATATTACAAAAAGCAGAAAATACCATGAAGATATTTCAGAGTATTTTGAAAGTGCATTTGTTGAAATGCAAAGTTTCTGTTAGGGTTAAAAAGATTAATATTGTACGGGAAAATCATGTATAAATTTCTTCAATTAAAGCATGTGTTATGCTGCATGAGCCAATGATTTCAACTTCACAAGGTTGAATGGGTTGTCAGTGTCATTTAATAGCAACAACTTCTGTTTACAGTGTGTTAGAGCAGCACAAACTGACAAAAGAACAGTGGGAAGAAAGAATACAGAACTGGCATGAAGAGCACCGAGGAATGTTAAGGTAATTGTTAAAAAATCTTTTTAAAGCCATTAAAGGTTTTCATTAATGTTGTTGTTGTTGTTAGGATGTGTTTTGGAAGGCAGCATAGAGGTATACTTGCTTCCAGGTGTTGATCTTTTAGAGGGTAGGAGAGCTCTGCAGAAGGACCTTGACAGGCTGGACAGATGGGCAGAATCCAACGGCATGAGATTTAACACATCCAAGTGCCGGGTTCTGCACATCGGCCACAACAACCCCATGCAGAGCTACAGGCTGGGGTCAGAGTGGCTGGAGAGCAGCCAGGCAGAAATGGACCTATAAGGGTTGATATTAGGCTGAACATAAGCCAGCAGTGTGCCCAGGTGGGCAAGAAGGCCAATGGCATCCTGGCCTGTATCAGGAACAGTGTGGCCAGCAGGAGCAGGGAGGTCATTCTGCCCCTGTACACCGCACTGGTTAGGCCACACCTTGAGTCCTGTGTCCAGTTCTGGGCCACTCAGTTTAGGAAAGATGTTGAGTTGCTGGAACATGTCCAGAGAAGGGCAACAAAGCTGGGGAGGGGTTTGGAGCACTAGCCCTATGAGGAGAGGCTGAGGGAGCTGGGGTTGCTTAGCCTGGACAAGAGGACACTCAGGAGAGACCTTATTGCTCTCTCCAACTACCTTAATGGAGGTTGTAGACAGGTGCACATTGGTCTCTTCTCCCAGGCAACCAGCAGCAGAACAAGAGGACACAGTCTCAAGCTGCACCAGGGGAGGTTTAGGCTGGATGTTAGGAAGAAGTTCTTCACAGAAAGAGTGATTGGCCATTGGAATGTGCTGCCCAGGGAGGTGGTGGAGTCACCATCATTGGAGGTGTTGAGGAAGAGACTTGATGGGGTGCTTGGTGCCATGGTTTAGTTGATTAGATGGTGTTGGATGGTAGGTTGGACTCAATGATCATAAAGGTCTCTTCCAACCTGATTAATTCTATTCTAATCCTATTCTATTCCAGCCAATGGGCAGGCAGTTGTCATAAATTTCCCAGTAAGCTTCAGTGAGCTGTTCTTACCTGCATGATTTCTGGTAGAGTTGTCTGTTGCCCACAGTTCCCTGCCTCTAAAAATATGTTTACTATTTCCGTAATTCATGAGGTGAAAAACTAAAGTGTGATGATTGAGCTGTACTTGGGTATTAGGTCACAGAGCTTTACAGGTATCTAAGCCAACATAAACATGAATTTCAAAGACAGTTGAACTAAATTTTGCACTGGTTAGTTACTCTGCAGTTCACTTATTCCTACAATGTCCTTTTGCTTTGTCTACATTATGCCATTTTGGTTTTTTTTTTCTTTTATCAGGGAAGATTCCATGATGGAATACCTTAAGATAGCACAAGACTTGGAAATGTATGGAGTCAACTATTTTGAAATAAAGAATAAAAAAGGAACTGAATTGTGGCTAGGAGTTGACGCTTTGGGTCTGAATATATATGAACACGATGATAAGTAAGTGGCTCAAACTCATGTTGCTGTTCTGTCCAAGGAGATCCTGTCTGAGATTATACAAAAACTACCTTATTGTGTGTTCAGGAGCAACTAGCAAACCAGATTCTCGTGTAAAAGGTAAAACCAGAGAAATAGAAGATAACTGCCAGAGTATTTGAATTTTAAAGTTTAACTAGGGATGCAAAAGTAGGGAAAGGAAGGACATTTCTGTGTCTTTTAATACGGATGCATGATAGCTGGACCAACTTTGTATGGTTTCTTTCTGTAGTTTTCACTCCCTCAAGACTTCCTCAATCAGGATGAAAAGGCTGTTGAGAAGCTGAGGAACATTTTGTAAGAGCAGTGTCTAGGATGATAGATGGTAGAGCATGAAAAACTTTGGTATCTAAAAGTGGAAGCTTTCAGACATCAAAGAAAATACAGGAGTCTTGTGTCCTCATGAAGAGATCAAACATTCTCTCCTAATTGAAGAGGGATAAAGCTGAGATGTACAGAATTTGAAGAATCTGAAAACAGAGCAGACTTGCTATGTTGTTTCTTTCCACACACTTACTAGTGTCTGATGTCACCAGTCCTTTCACAGTGATGTGAAGTGTCAAACACCAGACAAACAGTTGTCAATTTAACTGAAACGTGAGGCTCTTCAATGTATGTACTCTGTAATGAAATTCTGCAAGCCTTAATTGCCATTAGATGGCAACACAACGCCTGAAAGATGTTAATACTCAGGAAGTGTTCAGATCAGAGTGAAAAATGAAACAAATTTTGTTATGCTTTAATGCTCAGTAGTTAGCAGTCAAATACTTAAACGTTTTCTAACGCTGTTCAGTCTGGAGAAGAGAAGGCTCTGAGGTGACCTCATTGTGGCCTTCCAGTATCTGAAGGGGGCCTACAAGAAGGCTGGGGAGGGACTTGTCAGGATCTCAGGTAGTGATAGGACTAGGGGGAATGGAATGAAGCTGGAGGTGGGGAGATTCAGGCTGGATGTGAGGAGGAAGTTCTTCACCATGAGAGTGTGGAATAGGTAGTCCAGGGAGGTTGGGGCCCTATCCCTGGAGGTGTTTAAGACCAGGCTGGCTGAGGCTCTGGCCAGTCTGATCTAGTGTGGGGTGTCCCTGCCCATGGCAGGGGGGTTGGAACTAGATGATCCTTGTGTTCCCTTCCAACCCTGACTGATACTATGATAATATAAATTAACAAAACTTTCCATGCTCATGGAGTAAAATACTAACACTTCTGCAACTGGTGCATAACAGTATAAGAGTTTAAGTTATTTTACCTGGGATGCAAGGGAAATAGATTTAACTTGAACGTTGGAAATGCGAGAACGCTTCCCTTGCACCTTAGCTGAAAGGCTGCTTTCATTCCACTCTTGGAAATGTCAGACTTCTCAGATTGAACTAGTTATTTTCATTGAAAATGAAATTACCAGTAGGTTATAAAGAATCAGTACAGGGTTGTGGTGTTTGGCATCTACTTAAGAGAAGTGGAATAAGTCACAAATGGAAAATCCTCAGTGTGCCGTGTAATTTATTTGATGATGATGATAATGATGATAATAATAATAATGTGTAAAATAAATTGCCTACCAAGATACATTTCAACTGTTGTTATATTTTGTGAATGTGGCTAAGTGTGATAGTGAAGATAGTGTGGAGTTCAGACTTGGTGAACATAAGTAAAATGTACACCTTCACTGCTTCAAGTAAGAACTTTTTTTTTGTCTTTGAAGGCTGACACCCAAGATTGGTTTTCCTTGGAGTGAAATAAGAAACATCTCTTTCAATGACAAGAAATTTGTCATAAAGCCAATTGACAAGAAGGCTCCTGTAAGTAGTGTGCAGAGTAGTGTGCCTTTGTGGATGGAGGGATTTAAGCCTGCAGGGGCTTAACTCTGGCATTACGGCATGAGTAAATATTTAGTGATGCTTTCTGTTACTGGCAGAAGAGTCAATGGTGGGAAGGAAATTGTTATTTTTTTCTTTAAGTATGGTATGTTTATTTTCTCTGTTTTTATTCTGGTTGATACTCTTTAAAAACTCTTCTTCCTCTTGTAAATTTGTTTCATTATTATGAAGTCAGCTAATGTTCTGTGATGCATTGAAAAGCCACCGTGTAAGAAGATTCCTTTCTCTGTTTTAATCTGGGGTTATCTTGGGGGGGATTTGGTTTGGGTTGGTTTGGTTGGTTTGGTTGTTTTCCTTTGTTATTTTTTTTCCTCCTGTTGCTGCAGCACATTTTGTGAGACTTTCTAGGTTCAGGAGCATGCAGAAATAAGCTCACTTGTTTTGTTTAAATAACTATTTTTGAGTAAACTCCCCAAGCTCTATGTGGAGGAATCCTGACGTTCTTCTGAATTTATATTGCAACTTCCTGACTAGGAATTACAGATTATGGTGTTGGATTGCTCAGAGGATGAATGTTAAAATAGCTCTGAGTTTAAATTTCACAAGGGTAAGCGTGCAGTGATGGTTTGAGTTGTGCCACAACTGTATTTCTGGACTAATGGATAGGTTGCCATTATTTTTGCTAGGATTTTGTTTTTTATGCACCCCGACTGAGAATTAACAAGCGAATTTTGGCACTGTGTATGGGAAATCATGAATTGTACATGAGAAGGAGGAAACCTGATACAATTGAAGTGCAGCAGATGAAGGCCCAAGCTCGAGAGGAGAAACATCAGAAACAATTGGAAAGGTAATTAACAAACTCTCATGAAACAGGGAAAAAAATTCTTTCTAGCCTGTTAAGAAAACTAAGTCATAGAATATCAGACCGCTTAGCATTCTGGAAGAGAGCTGCTTTTCCTTCTGTAACACTGAGCAGGCTCACCTGTCCCAGTAGAAAGCTGTATATTTTTTGAGCTTTCAGCATAGTAATAGTAGCTGCACTGCTGTTTCTCATTGTGCTGTTGTGAAACAGTCTTAACTCTCTCTTGCTTGATCCTTAGGGACTTCTGTGCTCTACGGGTGAACCTTTTAAAGCAAGTTCAGTGAAGAATGTCATGTCTTACCTTCTGTCTGTTTTAAAAATACTGTTGCCATTTCTAGCCCAGCAGTGTCTGGAATGCAGATAGAATTGTGGATTTACCTGCTTGAACTGTAAGCAGGGTTACTCATCAGTTCTGTTCCTAGGTAGTTTGTCCTCAATTTTGAAACAGAAATTTGGTAGTTCTTGCATTGTAACCTGAATTTTAAGCATTTAAGGTGTGCGCTTCTCTGCTAGATGAGTAAGCTGAAAAATTGCCTAGCAGCATCCTGAGAGTAGAATTTAATTTGAGAGTAAAAAAAAAATCTTTTTTTTTGTTTGTTTTAGGGCACAACTAGAAAATGAGAAGAAGAAAAGGGAGATAGCAGAAAAGGAAAAGGAAAGAATAGAAAGAGAAAAGGAGGAATTAATGGAACGCTTAAGACAAATCGAGGAACAAACAATGAAAGCACAGAAAGGTGAGTCTTACTGGGTTTCTTGTCTCTGGCAGTGCTCAGTTCAGTGGGGTAGAGCAGTGCTGCAATTCTATTGGTCTGAATTTCTTTGTCTTATTTCATTTGTAAGTTTGTATTACCGTTAGTAACCATAATATAATGGTGCATTTAAGGAAGATACTTCTTCAGTGTTAAGAGATAAAAAGATGGTGTGTATGTATTTGTAATATAAACCCAATTCCTAATATAGCAAAAGCTTCAGTTTATTAAAAAACACTTAATCTTACACAGTTCAAGCCAGAATTATGGCATGAAATGCTGAAAACTTGGACTTGAAGGGAGGAGGGAAATTAGGAAGATTCAAAATGCTTCCTCTAGCATGTTGTCAAATTTGGCTTTTCATTTGAAAGTTCTTTGTTCCTTCATTTTTCTATGCTCTTGTAAGGTGTGAGAATTTTAAAACTGATGATGTCAGATTTCAGTGAATAAACAATCTGACCAATCACACTTCTTTCTGCTGAACCACCCTATGGAGTCTCTGCCTCCACTACTTCACAGTATCACAGTATTGCCAAGGTTGGAAGAGACCTCAAGGATCATCAAGTCCAACCTGTCACCACAGACCTCATGACTAGACCATGGCACCAAGTGCCACATCCAATCCCCTCTTGAACACCACTAGGGATGGTGACTCCACCACCTCCCTGGGCAGCCCATTCCAATGACTAATGACTCTCTCGGTGAAGAACTTTCTCACCTTGAGCCTAAACTTCCCCTGGCGCAGCTTGTGACTGTGTCCCCTTGTTCTGGTGCTGGTTGCCTGGGAGAAGAGACCAGCTGCCACCTGGCTACAACCACCCTTCAGGTAGTTGTAGAGGGCAATGAGGTCACCCCTGAGCCTCCTTCACAGTCCCTCCTCTCCATATTCTTCTTTTTGCCTCCAATTTGGTTCATATTTCTAAGTTTTGTTCCTTTCTTCTGTTCATAACTGTTGGCTTCAAGCATGAAGCCAAAATGCATAGGCCTGGCACTGTTCCCCATCTCTGTCCCCATGTTTTTCACTTTCAATGCAGAACAGGTTGTATATGCACAGGTAACACATGAACTGTGCCTTGGCATTGTTTAAGGGAGAGCTATTTTTACCCAGGACAAAACAATGTCAGGATAATTTTAAAGGGTTTAGCAATGTACATTGTATCACAACTTTTGTAAGCAATTATATGCTCATGTGCTGCTTGTGTTTATAGCCTTCTATTCACATGTGGAAAGGTGTTTACCTAAAAAATAGCTGTGTTTTGTAGTTAGCTTGGTAGTTAGGAGTTCTCCCATCCTCATGGGAAGATTTTTGAGTATTTTTTCTTAAATAATTATGCATTTTATTTAATTTTTCTAAATGCTGCATTTGTACAACTCCACATACTTGGAATGCTGTTCATTTAATGTTGTAACTGATGAAGTAGGCCTGGGAAACCAAATGAAGAATATTTATTATGTGACACCTAATTAGAACTACAGGTGCAAAGATTAAGCATGTGGCAGCATTCCTGGGGAGATGTGTGTTTAATATTAAGGCATATGGTGAAGGACAAATGGGTTGTTCCCACAACTGAGAAATTGCTGAGGCTTTTGAGTAAAGAAATCTGACAGCTATGCCTAGACAAAAGCATAATCACAACTTTATCATTAGAGTCAACCAGGAAAGACTTTTTTCATAGCCACTTCATTTTGCATGTTGGAAGAGCGTGTTTTGGCTGTGCAAATCTTACCTTTTAGTACTATTAGATTATTACTCCTTCCTATTTCACTCGTGGGTCACAGTATCACAGTATAACTAAGGTTGGAAGAGACCTCGAGGATCATCGAGTCCAACCTCTCAACACAGACCCCATGACTAGACCATGGCACCAAGTGCCACGTCCAATCTCCTCTTGAGCACCTCCAGGAACGGTGACTCCACCACCTCCCTGGGCAGCCCGTTCCAATGACGAATGACTCGCTCGGTGAAGAACTTCCTCCTCACCTCGAGTCTAAACCTCCCCTGGTGCAGCTTGAGACTGTGTCCCCTTGTTCTGGTTCAGCACTTCAGATTGCAGTATTTTGCTAACCAGGCAGCTAGACAGCTATTTTATCCCTCCCTTGATTTAAAATTATGTCTGTGTGATCTTTTTGGCTCTGTTCTACATGGAATTTTTCTGACCCCTCTAATGAGTCTTAGCTCATTTTGCTAAAGGCACACCCCTTCACTGTAATGATTAAGGAATTTTGTCAGGAATTTCAATAAAGTAGCAAAGTTGTTCCCTTTTTTTTAAATATAGGTTATGTATTGTATATAAAATCTCAGTAGCAAGAGTGAGGGTTTCAGTAGAATAGAATAGAATTAACCAGGTTGGAAGAGACTTTTGAGATCATCAAGTAGAACCTATCATCCAGCACTATCTAATCAACTAAAACCATGGCACCAAGCACCCCATCCAGTCTCTTCCTAAACACCTCCAGTGATGGTGACTCCACCACCTCCCTGGGCAGCACGTTCCAATTGCCAATCTCCCTCTATGAATAACTTCTTCCTAACATCCAGCCTAAACCTCCCCGGGTGCAGCTTGAGATTGTGTCCTCTTGTTCTGGTGCTGGTTGCCTGGGAGAAGAGACCAACATCCGCCTGTCTACAACCTCCCTTCATGTAGTTGTAGAGAGCAATAAGGTCATCCCTGAGCTGCCTCTTCTCCAGGCTAAGCAACCCCAGCTCCCTTAGCCTCTCCTCATAGGGCTGGTGCTCCAAACCTTCCCCAGTTTTGCTGCCCTTCTAAGGACACATTCCAGCAGCTCAACATCTTTCCTCGCCTGAGGGGCCCAGAACTGGACACAGTACTCGAGGTGTGGCCTAACCAGTGCAGTGTACAGGGGCAGAATGACCTCCCTGCTCCTGCTGGCCACACTGTTCCTGATACAGGCCAGGATGCCATTTGCCTTCTTGGCCACCTGGGCACCCTGCAGGCTCATGTTCAGCCTAATATCAAACAATACCCCTACGTCCCTTTCTGCCTGGCTGCTCTCCAGCCACTCTGACCCCAGCCTGTGGCACTGCATGGGGTTGTTGTGGCCGATGTGCAGAACCCAGTACTTAGATGCGTTCAGTCTCATGCCGTTGGACTCTGCCCATCTGTCCAGGCTGTCAAGGTCCCTCTGCAGAGCCCTCCTACCTTCTAACAGATCAACTCCTGCCCCCAGCTTGGTGTCATCTGCAAACTTACTGATAACTGACTCAATCCCCTCATCCAGATCATCAATAAATATATTCTGTCAGTGAGGTGACAATTTTCTGAAACACTGGGCTGTTGGAACACTCAGGTGAGCTGAAGTATATCCAAAGTATGTCTTGGAAGGTGATGGGACGATGAGACATGGAGCATAGCTCCAGGTAACATGCTGAGCAGCCCTTCTTAGCTTGAGGCAGCCTTCAGAAGTTTGTCTGCTTTCTCGGTTGCCTTATTTTGAGCATGTTGCAGCTGCTGCCTGTGTTGCGAGTGAGGAATAGCTGGGTAACGATGCCTTATCTGCGAACTTTGCTTTTGGCAGAGCTAGAGGAACAGACTCGAAGAGCTCTTGAACTGGATCAGGAACGAAAGCGTGCAAAAGAAGAAGCAGAGCGCCTGGAAAGAGAGCGTCGAGCAGCTGAAGAAGCTAAAGCTGCCCTAGCCAAGCAGGCAGCTGATCAAATGAAGAACCAAGAGCAGCTAGTAAGAAGCTTACACCTGTTTTGAAACAAACTTTGAAAGATAGTTGACATTTTAGCCTGTGTTCTCTGTTCTGTCAGTTTTGTCAGAAGAGCAAGTGCATGGATGCTGTTACTGGTTGTTGTGGGAACAGTTTTACATAACTACATGAGATTCACCATTTCTTGCAAGAAAGAAATTAGATTCTGGAATTCTGTAGGAAATGAAATGATGAAGTAGACATTTCAGACTGACAGCACTCTCCACATTCTTCTTGTAGCAATACCAGGCTTATGCAGCTGAGAACAAGTGTAGCATCCTTATGCAGTCCATTGGGAAGCCTTTTCTCTGAGGCCAGGCTGGTGGTGGTGGGGAGTTGGTGACACAGTGGTTTGCTGGGCTTTGTTTTTTTCTTTCATTTTTTCTTTCTCCTTTTTCTTTTGTGTGTGTGTTTTATTTTTCCACCCTCTTTCCAGCATTTACAGAATCTTCTCACGTTCTGTGCTAGACAGTTTCTAATTCAGGATTTTTCACGTGACTGAGAAAGGAATGGAAGGAGTAAAAGAGATGATTTCTGAACTGTACACCAGCTTTTGATGTTCTGTAAACTTAGGAAACAATTCTAACAGCAAGACTTAGCTTAATCATACTGAGGTGATGATCTAGAATCATAATCTTCACAGTATCACCAAGGTTGGAAGAGACCTCAAAGATCGAGTCCAGCCTGGTGTATTAAACTGAATCAGCCCTGAATGCTAATTCATGACTACATCTTACTCTTTCCAGCAAACATTAGAAGTGTGGAAGAGAAAATATCTCTCTCTATATATCTATATATTATTTTCCCCTGTATTTATTTCCCTCAGGTAAGAGTACTGGTTATATGCTTAAAATTTGTGGTTTTTTAACTGAGAAGGGATAGATGGTGACTAACTCTCTTCAAGTTGGATCACAGCAAAGGTTGTGCTTTCTTCCACTGCAGAGCCAAGATGATACCAGTTTAAAAGTCTGCTTTGTTTTGTTTCTTTCAGGCAGCAGAACTTGCTGAATTCACTGCCAAGATTGCACTTCTGGAGGAGGCCAAGAAAAAGAAAGAAGAGGAAGCCTCAGAATGGCAGCACAAAGTAATGAGCTCATGCTGTGTGAAACCACAACTTCAAAGAGACTAAGGGACATGAGTGCAGAAATCCCACTGGAAGCCCATGGGGTTGAATCTCTCTTTCCCTTAGGCTTCAGAGAAGCCTTTCTTAAAGGTTTTTGTTCTCCTGTCTACTGAAGCCAGCCTATACATCTATTTAACTTCTTAATATTAAATAGTCATGAAGTGGGGGGAGGAATTCTTGTCACAAAGGTATGGTCAAAGATTTAAAGCAGCTGCCTTTACATACGGTGAAGAACTAGATGGGAGCTCTGTGTTGGAAAAGAGAACATGGCAGGAGGGAAGCATATAAAATCATGAGTGGTGGTTAAAGATGGGCCTTTGCTATTGTTCTGGCTCATGAAATGTAGTGGGACAGTAGTTTAAAGCAAGAAATCTTTCTTCATAAAAGCTGTTGTTACTTATGGGGTGTGAACACTAACTGTGTGCACAGGTTCAAAAAGTGGCTGAACGAATTCCTGTAAGTTTTGGTTGGATGTGAAATTTGAAGACATCACCTTTAATTTAGGAAGTTCCTGAGCCTTGAATGTCAGGAGGCCAGTGAAGCTGGAAAGCAATCAGTGTGACTCCACTGTTTTTTCCACTCTTCTCTTGTCTGTTGCTGCAAACAGCCAGACTCTGCTACAGCTGATTTTGAGTCATCTCTCTTCTACTCTGTATTCCTGTTTGACATTTGTGGTGTGTAAGTTGGTCACATGTAATCTATAGAGGACGAGTTTCCGTGTGTCTGAAAACACCTCAAATACTTATTTTAACTTTTCTGAGTATTTATAAACCATTTTAAAAGATGCTAAGTACTGTTTACTATATTTAGGCCTTTGCAGCCCAAGAGGACTTGGAAAAGACCAAAGAAGAGCTGAAATCTGTGATGTCTGCTCCTCCTCCGCCTCCTCCCCCACCAGTTATCCCTCCGACAGAGAATGAACACGACGAACACGATGAGAACAATGCTGAAGCCAGTGCAGAACTGTCTTCTGACGGTGTCATGAATCACAGGAGTGAGGAAGAGCGGGTAACAGAAACACAGAAAAATGAACGTGTTAAGAAGCAACTCCAGGTAATGAAGATTCATAGTCATAGCAACATAACTCAGGCTTTGGATTTTCATTCTTTACTGGTCAAAAGTGGCTTTGGAATTATGACATGCCAAGGAAGCAGCCTTTTCATCATTTACTAATTTACTGACCAATAACAGTCCTAATATCCTAGAGCTGGAACAAGTGCAAAGATTGGATGTAAGGTGGTGCTTTATAGCTTACAAATAGCAGTATTTTGTGGCATTGGCCAGTAAATATTTCTAATCATTATATAACGTCCTGGATGCTGAGTGTGAAGAGTGTAATGTTTTCCTTTCTCAGTACTGAAATTCATTAAGGGGTATGAACAGGTGCTGTCTTAATAGCGTTTATTTGCAGTCACTCAGAGACACTGTAAATGCCAAACCTGCATGATGCCCATTTTGGATTCATCTTGCTTTCCTAAAATGGAGCATTTCCTCCTAGACTGGTCTCGCCCTTCAAATTATAGTAATCCATCTAAGGGGCAACCTTTTGCCTTGTTATGAAATGTCCCTTTGGAAAGGACATGAAAAACAATATGAAAAGCTCCTTCTTTTTCTGGCAGCAGTGTCTTAGTAGTGTGTGTGTGTGTGTGTGTGTATGTATAATATCCCTTCTGCTTAACCAATTGGTGAACAGGCTCAGGGAGATAAACAAGACCTCTCTTTAGTCAAGCAGGAATTGAAAAGTAAGGTCATTCTTTTCTCCTGTCCTGCTGGTCTCCTCCTTGCTGGTCCCATTGTTGGATGTTATGGTATGAGGCCTTTTTTCTTTTTCCTTTTCTTTCTCTCCAGTTTCATGCCCACAATTGCACAAGGAAAGAATCCTATGCTCTCTCTCTCTTTCCCTCTGCAGTCTTGCTGCTAGACCTCACAACTTGAGTAACTGAACAGCAAAGCAAGCATTTGATAGTTTGGCTTCAACAAACCATTCCCCCAGTTGCAGTTGTCAGAAATTCCAGAATGGTTTACAAGATTAGTCAAAGCACTTAAATGCAAATATTTTATTTAACAGGCTTTAAGTTCTGAGTTGGCTCAAGCCAGAGATGAAACCAAGAAAACACAAAACGATGTCCTTCATGCTGAGAATGTTAAAGCAGGCCGTGATAAGTACAAGACTCTTCGACAAATCCGACAAGGCAATACAAAGCAGCGTATTGATGAGTTTGAAGCAATGTGAGAGCTGTTATTTTGCATTTATGTTCCTCCTAAAGCTGAACCACCAACAGAGAAACACAAAAAAAAAGCAGGCCTTTGCAGATCTGATGGATTGCACCCCACTTTGCCAAAGCACTTCATACCAGTTTGATTACAGTGGCTATGAGACAAATTTAAGGGAAGCCATTCAACAGTGAGGCAGTCTGTCATCTCTAACTTTTTTGGGGGAGGGAGGGTGTGGATAATGATAGCAGTTTTTTCCCCCCACCATGTTTTCAGGTGGGTTTTTTTTTCCCCCCCATAATATTTTCAGGTTGTTTTCCCCCCCAACATGTTTTCAATTCCCCCCCCCATCATGTTTTCAGGGGTTTATTTTCCCTTTCATCATGTTGTCAGGGTTTTTTTTCTCCCCCCCATCATGTTGTCAGGGTGTTTTTTCTCCCCCCCATCATGTTGTCAGGGGTTTTTTTTCTCCCCCCCATCATGTTGTCAGGGTTCCCACCCCCACCCCCTCATGTTTTCAGGGTGTGTTTTTTTTTTTTCCACTCCCCATCATGTTTTCAAGTGGGTTTTTTTTCCACTCCCCCCCCATGTTTTCAGGTTCCCCCCCCCCCCCATGTTTTCAGGCTGTGTTTCCCCCCCCCCCCCATCATGTTTTCAGGTTGTGTTTTCCCCCCCCCATCATGTTTTCAGGTGGGGTTTTTTCCACTCCCCATCATGTTTTCAGGTTGTTGGTTTTTTTCCCCCCCATCATATTTTCAGGTTGTTGTGTTTTCCACCCCCCCATCATATTTTCAGGGCTTTTTCCCCCACCATGTTTTCACTTCCCCCCCCATATCATGTTTTCCAGTTTCCCTTTTTCCCCCTTTTTCTTTCTCTTTGCAAACTGATGTGAAGTATATCACGACTGACAACTGTATATATTGCTTAAACATAAAGAAACAGAACAAACCCTGGAACTGAGCCTAAACTGGATAGGTACTATTTCAGTAAGAAGTTTGCAGTTGCATTTTTCAATATAGCAACTCCATTAAGACTTTGCTATTGCTGACTTTCAGGGGTTTTGTTGATTTGTTTTGTTTTTGTTTGGGGTTTTTTTTTCTCCCCTCCTTCTTTTTTTTTCCTTCCCTCCCAAGTGAAATTCTTTGGTGTTTCATGTCCTGTCATCATTGATGGTTTTCTTTGCCTGCCTGTTCACAAAGGTCTGGATGGCAGGTGGTAGTTCCAGAAAAGTGTTGCTTTTTTTCAATGGAACGCTACCTGTGGGCAGCCCGTGGCTGCTGTTAGGCTTCAATAAGTATTGCTTTGCCTAGGTGACTTTTATTTCACTCTGTTTTTTAGCAGTGCAAAATGTTCTAAATGAAGCAAAGGGGAAAAAGCCCACAACCAACCAAAAGAAACCAAACAAGAATCCACTAACAAACAAACAAACCAAACCTCCAAACACAAAACCCCCAACTAAACCAACAAAGCTTCAGATGCTGTTTGCTTGTAATTATTTTGTTTGCAGTAGGGAGACCTGGACCTTTCTGGCAAGGGAGCATATGAAAACATCAGTCCCAGGGAGGGGACAGTATCCTACCTCACTACTATGTACATGATGACTGGTCCTTCAAACACCATGAAAAGAAACTGTTTAAATTGACTATCACTACACAGTGATGTCACAGGATGCTAGGAGGCCTCACTCCTAGGATTTTCTTTGAGATGGATTTACAGTGCTAAATACTGTTTTAACTGCCTTTTGTTGAATTTAGATTGTAAAAGCATCTTGTGTGTTTTAAAGCTGTAACCTGTCACTGGTATGCTCTCTCTCCTGGGAGGGGTGTAGAATGTGCATGTCAGTGTTAGCTTGGGTTTTGGGTTTCCAAATACAAAATGAAAGCTCCCAGAACTGGAGTTAAGCGTTGCATAGCTTCAGTTGTCAGTGAAGCTAGTATCGTAATTGTCATACCTGGTGTCACATCCTTGTCACCAAGTCCTTTTCCTCTTGAAAAGGAGACCTGCTTTTTTTTCCCCCCCTTTTTTTTTTCCCCCCTTTTTTTTTGCTTAGAAATGGAACTTGAGAAATAACTTCACAGTTAATGTGAACTGCAGTTATTCCTTCTATTATAGTACCCTAGTCAATACCTACAGTGGAAGAACCCTGCTTTCTCTGAGGATGGTTCAGCTCCTTTTTCTGTTTGAATATTATGCACTCATCAATTTACACTTATCTATTAAAATTTGCCATTTTATTCAACCTTTTTTTTTTTGGGGGGGGTGGGGAGGTTGGGTTTTGTTTTTCATGCACATCAGGTTGAAATTTATTATGAACAGTCCAACCGAGGGGGTTTTGCTTTGGTTTTTCTTTTAGTTTTGGTTTTATTTTGGGGAGCACAAAGGTTGGCTATGTGGGGTGACATCCTGAAAATAAAATAAAGATACATTAATATATTTTTTTGGTTTGGGGGGGGGGGGGGAGTAGCTAAACATACCTGACCTTGCAGACTGATGTGCAGGGGGTGTGCACATGCTTCAAAAGTGCTGCTCGGTGGAAGTCGCAGTGTGTTGTAAGAGCAGTTTTTGGTTTCGCAGGCTTCGTACAGCGAAGCTATGAGGAAGTTGCTGAAGTATTGGAACAGTTTGCCCTAGCAGGTGAAATGCTGTGCTTCCAGTGAGAGGTGTTCATGTTTCCCTGGAAAGCGTGCACTAACACTGATACATCAGTTTCAGTCTTGGCGGGGGGAGGGAGTGGGGGGAAATACCAGTCAAGTTTGCTGTTCATCAATCTACAATCCATAGAGTAGGGCAGAATGGATTAGATCCATTCCTAAAGCTGTGTGATTTGATTTTTATTTCATTTCATTTTGGGTTTTTTTTTTTTTCTAAACAACCAGGAACAACCATTTGTAATATGGCTTTTCACAATGAACAAAGTGGTGTAATAGCTGCTGCTGCCACCAGCAGTTGGGAACACTTAACTGGTGCAGAAATACTAAGAATACTTTTAATGATTACTTGGTGAAGCAATTTTCCACATGCTTTTTTCCTTTAGCCTCATGTTTTGTGTTGTACAATTAAGCTACAATGACATCTACTATTTTGGATAACATTCATTGGTTAACAATAAAGAGATACAGTTAATTTCTCTGAGGTCCATTGTTGTTATTTAATACCTTTTCTTTCTGACAGCTTTGCTAAATGTACTGTAATAGCCTTTTTTCCACCCCCCCCACCCCCAGAGCAGTGTACAGAGTTTTTGATAATCTTTTCTTTCACACTCTGGTCAAAATGGAAAAAAAGACAATAAAATTCAAACAATCAAATTGTATCCCTAGGGAACGGCATTCTGCTTCAGAAGTAACCACATGCAGTTGGGAGGAAGCACTGGTGATTGTCTCTTCAAAACAGATTTGCTCTCTTGAGAACAGAGGGCAACTTTGGCCACACAAGAGCTCTAGGGGTAATGTAAGAACTTTCAATCACTGCCTACATACTGCTTAGCCCCAGGTTAGGAGACATTTAGTTTAATGTGTTGATGTCTTAAGCATTGAGAAATCTTGGAGCACTTTTTGGATGCTGCACATTGTAGAGGACAGTGCTGACAAATCACATGCATGGCCATGTGTTTTAGCTAATGGCAAGTTTAAGGGCTTTTTTACCTGGTTAATCCATTGGAGGAGGCAGGAGCAGTCTCGTATAAATAGGCATACAAATTAATCTAAGCAGCTCTCACATAAATTAGTCCTCTCGAGTGACATTCCATTCTATGTTGTGTTTGTTTAGCTTTTCACTCAGTGCAGGCACATGACCCTTCTCTTACTCCATATGGCAGAATTGCTATGATGAATTCAAATGTGCACTTAATAATTCTACCTGTGCATATCTCCAGCGTTACACTTCTATCTTTTTGGAGCCCCTCCTGCTGAAACATTAGATTTGAGGTTTCTCATTTGTTAGAGCTTCTGCATAGGTATGCAACTTCAGAATATTGTACTTGAGAGGGGGAGGTAAGTGCTTTGGAAGGCTTTCTTGTATTTTAATGTGCTTGAGGTGGAGAGAAGGGGATATGAAGTGGTGCCACTACTTCCAGGGCAGACTAGGACAATCACCCAGAATGCCTTGATCTATGAGATGTTCAGATACTACAACTGAGAGATTCATAGAAACATGCAGAGTACATTGAGCAGTTTGTTCTTACTCCGATTCCTCTCTGGCTCCCAGCAGACTGAGTCTTAAACCCTTGCTGCCTTTCTTTTAATTCTTTCTAATTGAGTAATTTATTTATCATGTGATAAAGAAGGGCAAAGGGTCTGGAGAACAGGCCTGGGGAGGAACAGCTGAGGGACCTGGGGGTGTTCAGCCTGGAGAAAAGGAGGCTGAGGGGAGACCTCATTTGGCTCTACAGCTCCTTGAAAGGAGGCTGGAGCCAGGTGGGGGTTGTGCTCCTCTCTCTATTCTCAGGTGATAGAAGGAGAGGAAATGACCTGAAATTGTGCCAGGGGAGGGTTAGGCTGGAGATCAATATACTCTGTCTTCTTGTAGTAGATCCCCCTGCACATCAAAACTTAGATTTTCTGTTGGTTGTACTAGAATAGAATAGAATAGACCAGGTTGGAAGAGACCTTCAAGATCATCATGTCCAACCTATCATCCAACACCACCTAATCAAACCATGCAACCAAGCACCCTATCAAGTCTCCTCCTGAACACCTCCAGTGATGGTGACTCCACCACCTCCCCAGGCAGCCCATTCCAATGGGCAATCACTCTCTCTGTAGAACCTCCTCCTAACCTCCAGCCTAAACCTCCCCTGGCACAGCTTGAGACTGTGTCCTCTTGTTCTGGTGCTGGTTGCCTGGGAGAAGAGACCAACCTCTGCCTGTCTACAACTTCCCTTAAGGTAGTTGTAGAGAGCAAGAAGGTCACCCCTGAGTCTTCTCTCCAGGCTAAGCAACCCCATCTCCCTCAGCCTCTCCTCATAGGGCTTGTGCTCCAAACCCCTCACCAACTTTGTTTCCATTCTCTGGACACGTTCCAGCAGGTCAACATCCTTCCTAAACTGAAGGGCATAGTCCATGTTTCTCTTATGCTCTGCTTATTTTGTTGAAACCAGAATGAAATTCACATCCAGCCTTTTTAAACCCAGTTTGGAGAGCACTTTTGTCCCCTTCTTTAAACACATTCTCCGTGGCTGTTCAAGTTGCATGCTTGAACACCTCTGAGGAAAAAGAAAGCTTGTTTTAAGTGAAATGCTTTAAAACATCTGAGGAGAAAGTACCTCAAATGTGTTTTCTTAATTAAAAATAATTAGCTAAAACTTTTTGATTTTGAGAAGGAGCTTGGGCAAGCATTTTCCATGCCTGTTCATGGATAATTTAAAAGCAAATTGTGTTGACCAAGACATCAGACTAGTTTCAAGAACTGGGGATTTTTAAGAGAATTGGTGTATCCCAGTGGGGTGAGGTGGTTCATTTTAGTTTCCATAAATGCCCTGTCTGACTAAAAATATCAGCATAAGAAAGTTGAAAGCTTCCTCACAAAAGAGCAAAGTTCACTTATTACTAGAGGTTGTCTCACAAGGGCAGCTTGATGTAACTTGGCTGAATGATAAGATCTTCCTGGAAGGTCCCCAAACTATCACATTTCTTCTCCAGAGGAGAGCTCGAGTATTTGCAGCACTTGCCTGCAATATTCGAGATATTAGGGAAGAGATTTTGTCCACATACCTCATAGTTTAGGGGAGGACAAATCTAGGAAAGGGAAATGGAGCAGTTTGAATTGCAGGGAATTCCAATAGGTGCTTGTATTGTAAATAATGTACCAGAGTGTTTCTGTTTAGGCTTTAGGCAGCAGCAGAAGCAAGGTGAGATGGCAATGTACATCAAAGGGGGCGGCCCGGTCGGTGCAAGTACTCCTAACGCACTTGTGTGTAGGAGTCAATGTTCCCTGTGCTGTGGGTAAGTGGATCAGGTGAAAAGAGATCGAGCTCAGAGGTAGGACAATTGCATTGCTTTTTTTGTTTTGCTTATTTGAGTTTTGGGGGATTTTTGTTTGCTTTTAAACTCCCTTATTTACACAAGAGGAGTTGCCATTATTGGAGTAATGAGATGAAGGCTTTTAGCTTGCTGCCCAGCACCTAAAGGTCTTGCAGTTCTTAAGGCCACGTGTACCTAGAGTGGCCTCTGTATTATGGCTTGCTTAATTTCTGCAGGAGACATTCTTTGCAGTCTGCTCATTTCACGGTGGAGCAGTTTTGCACTGACAAGATCAGCTGAGAGCAGGCACAGTTCTTAGCTGCCCCACTGCTTGTTCCAGCAACGTGAAACCCATTGTGTAGCCGTGTGAAACGGTCATCGCATGACAGGCTCCCTAACCACGCAGGCTGAACTCTGCAGGATCTCGTGTCAAGTCTGCAGCTCCCTATGGCCTCAGCTTTCAGGCTTCTTACTCGTCCTTGATTTCTTCATTAAACTTGATACAGTATTTAACTTCTAAATCTATAACCTGAGTAATACTCTACTAAACTGAGCTCCCAGTTAAGTGGTTGACTATTGTCGAGTGTTTTCTGAGAACACACCATGCCAAGGAGTTGCAATAGTTGTGCTTTTATCTAAGTAGCACTTCTGATGAATTAATAATCATCTCTGTGAATATGGTAATGGCAGTCCTATTGCCAGAAAGAGATTAATTTGCATTGGGGCCGAGGCTGAACGGTTTTCTGCCAAGTGCTCTTCGATTTTCTACGCAGAAAGTTGAGAAGATGTAGGCCACACCTAGAATACACAGACCAGCTGATCCTGTCACTGCTGCCTTCGTTGCTGGGAACATTATTTGAGCAAACAGATTCAGCCCTTAGGCACTTGTGACAGGACAGCAAGCTTGTTCCCAGGCCAGAACAATTCCTGAAAATGATAAGAAATCTTTACACTGCTATCATCACTGCTGTTCCTGTCCTTGATAGTTCTTCAGGTTAATGCTGTTTTGAATGTCTGGGTCTGTTCTCTTGCTAACAGTGTTTCAGACATCCATCTGCCTGCTCAGTGCCAGTTGTACTTCTCTGTACCACTTGAAAACTCAGGGGAGACCTCATTGCTCTTTACAACTACCTGAAGGGAGGTTGTAGACAGGCGGATGTTGGTCTCTTCTCCCAGGCAGCCAGTACCAGAACAAGAGGACACAGTCTCAGGCTGCACCAAGGGAGGTTCAGGCTGGATGTTAGGAAGAAGTTCTATACAGAGAGAGTGATTGCCCATTGGAATGGGCTGCCCAAGGAGGTGGTGGAGTCACCATCATTGGAGGTGTTCAGGAGGAGACTTGATGGGGTGCTTGGTGCCATGGTTTAGTTGTTTAGGTGGGTTGGATTGGTTGATGGGTTGGACGCGATGATCTTGAAGGTCTCTTCCAACCTGGTCCTGTCCTGTCCTGTCCTGTCCTGTCCTGTCCTGTCCTGTCCTGTCCTGTGCTGTGCTGTTCTGTTCTGTTCTGTTCTGTTCTGTTCTGTTCTGTTCTGTTCTGTTCTGTTCTGTTCTGTTCTGTTCTGTTCTGTTCTGTTCTGTTCTGTTCTGTTCTGTTCTGTTCTGTTCTGTTCTGTTCTGTTCTGTTCTGTTCTGTTCTGTTCTGTTCTATTCTATTCTATTCTATTCTATTCTATTCTATTCTATTCTATTCTATTCTATTCTATTCTATTCTATTCTATTCTATTCTATTCTATTCTATTCTATTCTATTCTATTCTATTACAGCTCTTCATCTTTCTTCTTTTGGATCTTTCAGTGTTGTTTTGAGCAAAGCCACCTGTCTATGTGAATTTAGAACTGGTACTGCTACTTCTTGAATTAATCTTTATATTGACTTTGCTTGCCTGTTCTCTTATCAGGCATGCATATATATGCCACCTTATAGGAAAATCTGAGGGCTGGGTATCAAGATGAAGGTGACAGACTCTCTTCAGTGATGCCCAGTAATAGGACAAGGAACAACGGGTATAAGATGGAATACAGGCAGTTCCACCTCAACACAAGGAGATGCTTCTTTACAGTGAGGGTGACAGAGCACTGGAACAGGCTGCTCAGAGAGGTTGTGGAGTCTCCTTCTCTGGAGACATTTAAAAACTGCCTGGATGTGTTGCTGGGTGGCCTGCCCTAGGTCATCCTGCTTTCCAGAGGGGGGGTGTGGGGGGGTGAGTGTTGGACTACATGGTCTTTAGAGTTGGAGGTGGTGGAGTCACCATCATTGGGGTTGTTTAGAAGGAGACTTGATGGGGTGCTTGGTGCCATGGTTTAGTTGATTAGATGGTGTTGGATGATGGGTTGGACACGATGATCTTGAAAGTCTCTTCCAACCTGGTCTGGTCAATTCTATTCTAATTCTATTCTATTCTATTCCAATTCCATTCCAATCCCTAACATTGTGTGACTCTTTCTAGCAGTGGCTTCTCTATGTTTTGGTGGCCTTTTTCATATGTGTTTCTCCCAGTGTTGGAACTGTTTCTTACATCTCACCTTGCTTTACTGCCATTGGTTGGTTGGGTATTTTTGTCCTTACTAGTGTGCCATGCCTTTTATTTAATCTGAGTAATAGATTTCAGTTTAGATGAGATGAAAGCTTTACTGCTATGAAATGACTTTGCTTCAGTAGTATGAGAATGCAAATGCAGGCAGGGAAGGAAGATATTTCATAGCCAATGGTTTAAAAATATTAGGGTGGGTGGAAAGAGCTTAAGACTTACTGAAAGAAATACATTGCATTAGCTGACTGCTCAGGTTCCAGCCTGATAGCAAGAGGCAGGCAGCTACATAAGGCAAGATAGATGCACTAGCCCTATGAGGAGAGGCTGAGGGAGCTGGGGTTGCTTAGCCTGGAGAAGAGGAGGCTCAGGGCAGACCTTCTTGCTGTCTACAACTACCTGAAGGGAGGTTGTAGCCTGCTGGGGGGTTGGGTCTCTTCTCCCAGGCAACCAGCACCAGAACAAGAGGACACAGTTTCAGGCTGCACCAGGGGGGGTTTAGGCTGGATGTTAAGAAGTTCTTCACAGAGAGAGTGATTGGCCATTGGAATGGGCTGCCCAGGGAGGTGGTGGAGTCACCATCGCTGGAGGTGTTTAGGAAGAGACTGGATGGGGTTCTTGGTGCCATGGTTTAGTTGATTAGATTGTGTTGGGTGATAGGTCGGACTCGATGATCTCAAAGGTCTCTTCCATTCTGTTCTATTCTCAAACTAAATTAACTAAATTTATGGTAGCAAAGTTCTTTGGTAAAATTTACTAGGCTTTTTATTTATTTATTGACATGTGCCGGATTCTTTAGCGAGCACCAAAGAAGAGAATCCCATATGCTTCTTTCTTCAGTCACATTACCTTTCATTCCTTCTGCTGTGGCTTATTCTATCAATTTAAGAGTATAAAATGCCTCTTTTTCTCTCAGGTGATTCTGTACAGTTGTGTTTTCCCTGTGTCACTGCAACTAGCTTTGCAACCTGGGCCTTAATGAATGAAAGTATTGTCTGAGGGAAAGGTAGAATAATTTGCTTTGTGTTTAACTGAGCTTGATAACTTATATGTGTATATATACACATACACTTAAATTTTCTCTCTCTCTCTCTCTATATATATATCTACCTCATGGTTAAGCAAGAGATTTCTGAAACAGCATGTGGCCTTAGGCCTTGTATTGAATAGCTGCACTAAAGTGAAATACACAAGTTGCTACTTAGCTCCTGAATAGTGTTAGAAGTTAAGCTTTTTAAAGCTGTGTTTAAAAATATATATTGTAGTGTGCAGAGTGAGTGTGGTTCAGTTTTGTCCTCAGTATCAAAGTCTAATCTGTTTATCTACCTGTTGGAGGGTTTTTTTTATCCTCCTGTGAAAGCCTGTCGCTTCTGGGGTTCTCTTGCTCCCAGCAAATATTTGGCTGGTCTCAGTGGTGCCATCTCAGTCTACAGTTTCACTCTCTCCCAGAAGCCTGTTTCTCTTCCTCAGCCTTGCCCAGGAGTTGCTGTCAGACTTCTAGAACACCAGAGTGGTTTTAGTACTTCTACACTTTCAACACACACCTTATTTGTTTATGCTGAAGCCCTAAAGTTTGCCACAGGCTTCTGTGCCCCCAATTAGCACAGAATTTCTATGGGAAACAGGCTGTGGTATAAAATTTGACATGACATCGTGTGGCCAGCAGGAGCAGGGAGGTCATTCTGTGCCTATACTCAGCACTGGTTAGGCCACAGCTTGAGTCCTGTGTCCAGTTCTGGGCTCCTCAGTTTAGGAAAGATGTTGACTTGCTGGAACGTGTCCCGAGAAGGGCAACAAAGCTGGGGAGGGGTTTTGAGCACAAGCCCTATGAGGAGAGGCTGAGGGAGCTGGGGTTGCTTAGCTTGGAGAAGAGGAGGCTCAGGGGTGACCTTCTTGCTCTCTACAACTACCTGAAGAGAGGTTGTAGACAGGTGGGGATTGGTCTCTTCTTTCAGGCAACCAGCAGGCAACAAGAGGACAGTCTCAAGCTGCACCAGTGGGGGTTTAGACTGGATGTTAGGGAGAAATTCTTCACAGAAAGAGTGATTGCCCATTGGAATGTGCTGCCCAGGGAGGTGGTGGAGTCACCATCCCTGGAGGTGTTTAGGAAGAGACTTGATGGGGTGCTTGGTGCCATGGTTTAGTTGATTAGATGGTGTTGGGTGATAGGCTGGACTCAATGATCTAAAAATTCTCTTCCAACCTGGTTAATTCTATCCTATTCTACACCTTTCTTGCTGTAGCTGCACTCATAAATGTAAAACAAGTGGTACTGAGGGCCTCTCACTTTTGAATAGCAACTTGAATGACAAGCTGGTAATTAAGTCTTTATCCTAATTCCTTTTGAACAACATTCTGATTTGTTAATACTTGGAGCTGAAGCGTTTCTCTTGAGCAGTCAGAATGAGAGGTTCACATTATAGGAAGGCTGAATTTAAAATGCTAATTATTCTTTGCCTACTCATTATATAATACACCTAAGGAAGCCATTCTCTGAAAGGAAAACATTTGGCAAGCCACTTCAACAATCTTCAGAGAAGTCAACACAGAAAATACACACCTCTCTATTTTTTTCCCTCCCCCAAACTGTATCTTCACTCAAGTAAATTTTGACTCATTGTAAAAACATTCCACCAGAGAGCTTTAAATGTTAAGACAGACAGAGATTTGAGAGTGAGATGATCTTTTGTTATCCTCACCTTTTCTCCAGAGGTCTCATGGAAGGCAACAAACTGAATGAACTACACCCCAGAGCTTCTCCAGCAAACGGCACACGTGCCGTGCTAAAAGGATGTCTGAGATAGTACTGGCTGTGATTGAACGTTCTACCAATGAATGTGTCCTGTGTTTGGTGTGTTTATGCACAAGGGATCTTATTGCAGCCACCCTTGGGAACAGTTTTAATACAGTATTACCTGCATTGCACTCAGCTGTGGCTTGTGTCATCTGCATTAGCAAATTAGGCCTTTAAAACTATCGGGGGGTTTAAAACTATTGGGTGGATTTTAGGTGGTGAAGTTCCTTGTCATGCTACTATTTGCCATCAAAGTGGTGAAGGTCCTTGTAATGCTACTATTTGCCATCAAATAGATGAAGTTCCTTATCATGCTACTATTTGCCATCCAAACTATACTGGTATGAGGTATGGTGCAAGAATTTGACTCTGGCATAGAAGAGTAGTTTTATAGAGAGTGGGACCTGCTCTTCATGCTGAAAGTCAAAGAATGCTCTTCTGTGTCTCTTGGGGACTTTGGCCACAAGAGCCACGTGTTTCTTAAATCATTCCTTTTCTGCTGCTCCCTCATTCTGCTGATGTCTTGGAAACGAGATTCAGGTGGCAATGCAATTCAGAGTAGTGGCAGGGAGCGAAGTGTGGCTCTTGTGATGTTGCTGCATATTTCTATTTACTGTTTTTGCTTGGTATCCTCTTGCTAAATCTGCTTGATCTCTCTGTGTCTTTCTGTGCAGGTTACAAAAGTACGATCTCTTGCAGCCCTTAGGATAGGAACAAGGTAAAGATCCTCAGAAGAGCTGTGGTCTGCCAAGGCCTGCTATTGTGCTTCTGTAAATCTGGACAGTTTACAGCGGTTTAACTTAGGTGCTGCCTGGTCCACGAAGAGATTTTTTGGAAGGACCAGGAAGTGCTGTTACAACAGTTCACTGATGTTTGGTTCTCTCGTGGCCTCCTTCAATCTTTCCTCTGTTGTCTTTTCCCAGGATAAAAAATCAGCTTTTTGGAGTATTTAAGCTGTTGTACTTTCCAGAAAAAAAAACCAACCAAGAAATAATGCTAGTATGTTAATCTTTGTCTTGTAATGGGACCTGCTAGAGGGAAGAAGTGGGAAGAAGTTCTTCACTATGAGGGTGGGTGGACTCTGGAATAGCGAGGTTGTGGATGCCTCCTCCCTGAGGGTGTTCAAGGCCAGGCTGGATGAGGCCTTGAGCAGTCGAGTCCAGTTGAGAGGTGTCCCTGCCCATGGCAGGGAGGTGGGAGTAGCTATCTCTGAGGTCCTTTCCAACCTAAGCCATTGGATGCTTCTATGAAACTGCTGGAGGAATCTTGTAGATCTTTGCCCTCAAATGATGTAGTGTGGGAAGCCTGACGCTATATCCAGCCTGGGTAAAGTGAAATAAGAGTTAGATACTTTCCAAGTTTTATTGGTTTTCTACACAGTTTCTAATAGCCTTGATGATAGACAAATAGTGCCAGGTGATTTTTTAATGTAACCCCCCCCACACACAGTTGGAGCTGTCTGTACATAACGTTTCCAGTGTAAGCAGCCGTTGCTATTTGCCTTTTTGTACGCTCTTGGGATGTGCATACTGTGTATACCTAACTGTGTTCGGTGGTGCAGCCTGCACAAAAGCCTGAATAAATGGGTTTTAATGTTAATCCAGAGAATCACTGTTCCTTTGATGGTCAGTGTTGGTTACTGCCAGTGGAAATCTTTTTGCTTCTCTCGGAAGTTTGATTCATTTTGTGACACCTATCCGGAGCGGACCTTCCAGGTGAACATCTTATGCTGTGCTCAGATAAACCATGAGAGCCTGGACTTGCAAAGAATGGATCATTCTTCAGGGAAAAGATGGGAGCTGGTAATTAGGGGAGCTAGTAATTGGGCAGATGGGCACCTGAACTGTTCCCAAACTCAGCTAGCATCCCCTGGGAACATACTAAACCTTGGAAGCACATGTGTTCTTCATGGTACATTCTTGCATAACAGCCTCCTGCATTGAGAACTCTGCAGGTAGAGCCGCTGGAGGACTTGGATCTGAAACAGCTACCTGACATCTACCAAAGCCTGACAGCATGTGCCCAAAATCATTAGCTGGTAACTGCCCAGTGAGGCTCTGCAAGCCTCCCTCTGACCTGGGATGCTGCCTTGCCGGCACTCACTGCTGTTCTGCCTGTAGGCAACCACTACAAGGAGCAGCCTTTCTACCTGGCTGATGGTGGAGGGGCTATGTGCTCTCCATCCTGGCAGGGTTTGGAGCCACTTCCCTCACACCTCAGGACTGTGGGTGGGCAGGGCAGGCTGTGGGTCATGTCCAGCCTCTGCCTGAAAGCCCTGAAAAGCCCAGGAGTCTGTGCGGAATGAAGCCTCCTCTGCTTCTAACTGATGGATTACATCAGGGCACCACCAGTTCACCAGTTGAAATAAGACCCTGGCTCAGCAAGGTTCAGGTTCAGGACACCGAAAGGAATACAAAATTCAGAGCTATGGCCTCAGGGGCTGCTTTGCACATCCAGGCTAGCACTGGGCTGGCTTGCTCAGCACTTGAGTAGTAGTTAAAATCTTTCTGCAGTCTCCCCTTCCCTGTGTGACCCATATGGAGGGGTCTGAGAAATTCCTGCTGCCCAAGGGAACCAAGGCACAGAGGCCTTCATGAATTCTACCTCTAGCCAGGTTTTAAAGTGTTTCTGTAGTAACTGCCACTTGAAGCAGATTTCTCTAAGAGCATTTGCTTCAGGTACTAACAGTGACAGGTAGTAAAGCCCTTTCATCCAAATACACATTCAGTGTAACTACAAATGTTCCAGAAGATTTTATTCAGTGGTCTGGTTGCTGATGTCTGCCTGTGATGCTTCTTGGCTTCTGTTATCAGTGCTGAACTTCTCTGGTGGATGTCTTGCAGAGGGGAAATTGGGTAAGATGGAGTATAATAGAACCTTAGTAGATTTAAAAACAGAAACGTGAAAGAAAGTGATTTTACTGTAATAGAAGCTTTGGGCTCTTTCTCACTGCTAATCATAGCCTCAAGATGCAACAGTTCTGGTCTAGCTATAGCAGATGGGATCAGCTGCATGTTAGCTGGAAGGTGCAGGTTCATACCCATTTCTGGTGGCCAGAAGGAGCTGGTCTGGAAAGGGATGGCATCTCCCTACTGGCAGCTACTAGAGGACCAACTCCTGGTGATATGGCTTCCTCTGCTTCAGCAGCTGCTTTATATAAGCCTTGGTGGCTGAAAATTGTCATGTACTTCCATGCAGGGTGGCAGTCGTGCCTGTGGAAAGACCATAGGAAGTGGCCTTCCAATTTGAAGAGGGCCTACAAGAAAGCTGGAGAGGGACTTTTTAGGGTGTCAGGTAATGATAGGACTAGGGGGAATGGATCCAAGCTAGAGGAGAGATTTAGATTAGATGTTAGGAATAAGTTCTTCACCGTAAGGGTGGTGAGACACTGGAGCAAGTTGCCCAGAGAGGTGGTGGAAGCCCCATCCCTGGAAGTTTTTAAGGCCAGGCTGGATGTGGCTCTGGGTAGCCTGATCTAGTGGAGGGTGGCCCTGCCTATGGCAGGGGGATTGGAACTAGATGATCCCTTCCAACCCTTCCAATTCTGTGATTCTCAGCCACCTCAGGCAGGGGTCAGGATTTTGCCCTGATGAGGAGGGTGTTGGTGTTGAAATAACAGGTTGGGATTTAGCCATAGGTAAAGTTGTCTGTCTGAAGTATTGTTGTAGCAGAGTTGCATGATGAAAAATGCTGGCCTATAAGGAAGGAAAGCATGAATTCAATCATGCCTATGAATAGCCCAGCAGTGTGCACAGGTGGCCAAGAAGGCCAATGGTATCCTGGCATGCATCAAGAATAGTGTGGCCAGCAGGAGCAGGGAAGTCATTCTGCCCCTGTACTCTGCAGTGCTTAGGCCACACCTTGAGTCCTGTGTCCAGTTCTGGGCCCCTCAGTTTAATAAGGACATCGAAACACTTGAACGTGTCAGGAGAAGGACAACAAGGCTGGGGAGAGGCCTCAAGCACAAGCCCTGTGAGGAGAGGCTGAGGAAGCTGGGATTGTTTAGCCTGGAGAAGAGGAGGCTCAGGGGAGACCTCATTGCTGTCTACAACTACCTGAAGGGAGGTTGTAGCCAGGAAGGGGTTGGTCTCTTCTCTCAGGCAACCAGCACCAGAACAAGAGGACACAGTCTCAAGCTGCACCAGGGGAAGTTGAGGCTTGAGGTGAGGAGAAAGTTCTTCATAGAGAGAGCTGTTACCCATTGGAATGTGCTGCCCAGGGAGGTGGTGGAGTCACCATCCCTGGAGGTGTTCAAGAGGGGATTGGACGTGGCACATGGTGCCATGGATTAGTCATGTGGTCTGTGGTGATAGGTTGGAATTGCAGCTTTGCTGAACCTTGTGGAAATTCTCCATGGGACTTTGCTCTAGTGGTTTTTGCATTTGTGCATACAGCAGGATCTGGATTTGAAAGCATCTGGGCTGCAGCTGGCTATGGCCAGGTGGTCAGGCATGGAGTGGCTGAGGTGCAGGCACCCTGGGTCTTGGGGCTCAGCTGCCCCAACTACTGAAGGCCATTTTGTGAACCTACATCCATTGTGGGTTGTTTTCCCAGTTTCTATGATGATGTGACTGAAGTTCTGCTGCCACTTTGTTTTCCATTGCTGATGTGCACTGGCAAGTTAATGAATGAAAGCCTACATGACTCTCAGCCCTGGCAGCCCCTGATGCCAGCATTTGCTGGCCCTTGGCAGTGCAGGGGGAGGATATCCCACTAATTTTAAGTGTTAAAAGAATAAGGTGGGGTGAACAAGTTAGATTGCATTAGAAGGCTGTTCAAGGTTGAGAATAAGGTAGCAGCCTCATTTCTGGGCAGCATGTGGCTCACTAACACTCTCTATTCTTATCATGCTGACATTTTCCTTCTCTGAAATTATTCTCTAGATGCAGAGTTGAAGTGTTAACTAAATCACTTTTTCATAGAAAGAGCCAAGGGAAACTCTTCTTGTATAAAGTAAATCAATAAACAGAACATCATTCCTCTCTGCAGTTCTTGGCCATGATGACTGTGATGAGATCAGGGCAGAGCCTCAGCAATCTGTGTCCCTTCCCCCCCATAAAAGGAAAGCAAAATAGCAAACCCCAAGCCTTTGGCTGGGGCTGAGCCTCAGCAGGTCTGTAGTTATAGTCTGGAAACCTGAATAGAATAGAATTAACCAGGTTGGAAAAGACCTTCAAGATCACCGAGTCCAACCTATCATCCAACACTATCTAATCAACTAAACCACGGCACCAAGTGCCCCATCCAGTCTCTTCCTAAACACCTCCAGTGATGGTAACTCCACCACCTCCCTGGGCAACCCATTCCAATGGCTAACAACTCTTTCTGTGAAGAACTCCTTCCTAACATCCAGTCTAAACCTCCCCTGGTGCAGCTTGAGACTGTGTCCTCTTGTTCTGGTGCTGGTTGCCTGGGAGAAGAGACCAACCCCCACCTGGCTACAACCTCCCTTCAGGTAGTTGTAGAGAGCAGTAAGGTCTCCCCTGAGCCTCCTCTTCTCCAGGCTAAGCAACCCCAGCTCCCTCAGCCTCTCCTCATAGGGCTTGTGCTCCAAACCCCTCCCCAGCTTTGTTGCCCTTCTCTGGACACGTTCCAGCAACTCAACATCTTTCCTGAACTGAGGGGCCCAGAACTGGACACAGGACTCAAGGTGTGGCCTAACCAGTGCTGAGTACAGGGGCACAATGACCTCCCTGCTCCTGCTGGCCACACTATTCCTGATGCAGGCCAGGATGCCTTTGGCCTTCTTGGCCACCTGGGCACACTGCTGGTTCATGTTCAGCCTACTGTCAAGCAATACCTCCAGGTCCCTTTCTGCCTGGCCGCTCTCAAAGCTCATTCCAGAGGCACTGACAAGAGCTGGAACAGCAAGCAGTGCTGCTGTGGTCTGCAAGGTGACTGCAGCAGGGTAGAAGGTAGGAAAACACACTGCCTGAGGGAGTTCTGCTACTCAATTCAGTTTATCCCCCCAACAAGGGAAAAAACCCAACCAAACAAAAAACTTCTCTATTTCTGGAATTGGCAAAACATAAATGAAAGGTAGGTGTAAGTGAGGAAAACCAAATTCATTCTCCCTGCCTCCAAAGCACCTCTGGCAGGACCCCAGTGCAATTTTCCTCTTTACAGGCTGCTTCCTGAGGGGTAGAGTGTTGGGCCACCCAAACCATGGCCACAGCTCTGATTCCAGGGTGCAGTTGGGGATCTCTGTAAGATGAGCCTGGCTGCCATAAGGAACCCTCCTGGTGAACACCCGCTGCCAGCTCCTCATCCTGCATGCTCCTCCTGCTTATGCTTCACCCAGCTCATGTACATTAATAGTGGCATTTAATTTCCATTGTACCAACCTGCTGCTCTTGGCAACTGTAACTGGGGGGGGGGGGTGGGGGGGGGGGGGGTGGGAGGGGCAGTGAGAGAGAGATAAAAAGCCCAAGCCTTTCTATGGAGGCCAGTAAAGTGACACCAGAACATCTTCTGCACATCTACTGTGGGTGTCTTGCACATGTCTCCGCATCTGGCTCTTGACCATGGTGAGTAGGGCACCTAGTGAGGTCTAGGCTCTTGGGTCTCCTACAAGCTGGTTTTAGGCAGGTCCTCCTCAGCCTGCAGCTTCCCCCAAGCTCTCCTTGAAGAGGCTTGTGTGTTGGATACATGTCCAAGAATGGACAGTGAAATGCAGGGCAGCAGCTCCTTCCTGGTGGTGGCTGTGAGACTCTGGGAGCCTGCTGAGAGGTCAGGGAGGCACAGTGGAACAAAGTTAAGACAAAGCCAATCAGGGAAGGAAATTTCAATCATTTTCAACACTGCTGCTGCTTCAGCTCCACCAAATGTTTCAGGAGTGGGTCCTGGGGTTAGTGAGTGTAGGCCCTCTGTCATTACACTGAACAGCCAGCTGATGGTGGCACCTGGTGCATGTGCTCCTAATGTACCCATTTCCTCGCCAGCTTTTCTCTACAGTCACAGCAAACCTTTGGACCAAAGGGGCAGTTCATGAACCGGGACAGAAAAATCTCTCATTCATTTTTTCAGCATAGAATGGGCTCAAAGATCCTCCAAGGCTGAGAATGCTTCCCAGAGCAGCCAAAGCAATGCTTCATCCTGCTTGGAAGTGGTTTTGCCAGGAACATCCTTGTGTGGTTTGCAACAGCATCTCCTGTAGCTCCTTTTAGACAAGGTCATGCAGGTGGTTTAGTTCAGATTTCATCTCCAGGATGACTGACAGAGCCCCTTCATCTCCAACATAACTCTTCAAACTGCATCAGGAGCTCCTGTGATGCCTGTCAGACTCCATGGACTCTTGTTAAAGCTATCACAAGGGACATTTGTAACCTGGTAACACAGCCTCTCCAAGCCTGTCCTGTATAATGCAGGCAAGCAGGACCAGAGTGCTGCAGTGGGCTGAATACAGCATCACAGCATTGAATTCAGCAATTAAACCATTTTAGGGTACTTGAGGCTGAAAGATGGCTTGAAGTTGAGCCCTGGCCCCCTCACAGGAGAGAAGAGCATGATGGTCAATGCAACCAGGCACCATCCTGCAGCTCCTGTGGTTGAGAGCTGAAGAGGGAAGTGAGCAACACAACCAGGGAAGCAGAAACTATTTTTTCAGAAAACAGAACACTTCAGTGTGTTAAACTGCTAAGTAGCAAAACATTCCTTAGCCCTGCTCCTTAGACCCAAGCTCTGGATGTGCTCCAGGCCTAATTATTTTTTGCTCTTTGCTAGGAAAATGAACTGATGGTTATGGTTGGCTTTGGGAATCTGCTCAGCCTTACCTTATGCTCCTCAGCTCTCTGGGTGGAGGCTGCAGGTTAAGCAGAGCAGGACACAGCCCTGGGAGACGAGCATGCAAGGCCCTCAGACAGCTCTGCTCAGCTTAATAAATATAGCAGAAGCAATTTGCACCTCTGAGGTCATAAAGTGAGCCCTTCCTTTACTTGCTTTGGAGGATGGAGCCTCTGCCCTCCAAAACGGCATTTTCTTGCCAGGTGACTAATATGCTGCTGTGTAAAATAAAAGTGTAAGGGGAAGCATGCAGAGGATGCTGCTTAATTTCCTCATCTACTGCAAACAGAGTATTTCTGGATCTAACACATGGAGACAACGCAAATGCTTTAGAGCCTTTAAGCAGCTGGCCCAAGAAACCGACAGAGCTGCATAGATTGGCTGCCAAGGAAACCTCACCTCAGGTCATCGATCTGCCTGGAGCTGTGATCACCCAGCCTGGGCCCTCTCTGTTTATATGCACACTCTGCTCAGGCTTCAAGCATTGATTACTGAAAAGTAGCTTCAACAAGTCACACACCACCTCAGAAAAATAGTACTAGTTCCATGGGGCAAGAATAAAGGCTCAGCTGAGCTGAAGGCAGCAGGAACACCTATCCCAGCTTGACTTCTGACAAGAAGACAACAGAGGTGCTCAGAGTCCAACAGCAAATGAGGAAAATACAATGCAAGCACAAATGGGTATGTTAGAAACTACCAGCCCCATACCAGAGCTTGCAAAGGAGCCACAAGTTTCTCCTGTGATGGGACCACCTCAGCCTATGAGCTAAGGAACAACTTCTCACTCTTTACATTACACACAAACAGAAACACAGAATCACAGAATCACAGAATCGTTTTGGTTGGAAAAGACCTTTAAGATCATCAAGTCCAACCAATCTCTAACTCTACCAAGTCCAGTTAGGGGTACCCCACTAGCACAGGTGAGGGCTTGACCTGATGGAAGGTGGCACTGCAGAGGACTTGGGAGTGCTTCTCAGCCAAGAAAGCTGAGGCTGTCCTGGGGTGCACTAAGAAGAGCGTGGCCTGCAGGCTGTAGGAGATTCTCTTCCCTCTCTACTCTGCCATGGTGAGGCCACATCTGAAGTCCTGGGTCCAGTTCTGGGCTCCCCAGGTCGAGAAAGACAGGGAACTACCGGAGAGAATCAGAGGCCCTAAAGCTGCTGAGGGCTGTGGAGCATCACTTAACAGAGCTCCCCGGCACTGCTCCGCTCCGCTGCCGACGTGATCAGTTATGGTTCATGCACACCATGGTGAGTTTTGAGATCAGCATCCCTGGAGGTACAGCGCTCTTAATGCTTCCACCCAGATGCTGGGGCGGGACCTTCACGTTTCACTCCAGTGCCTCTGTTTGCCCTGAAAGGAGGCACAGTCATGTGATACACCCAGGCTGGACACAGTAGAACAGCAGATGTGCACAGATGTGTAAATCATTTGCATTAAGCAAATGACCACTGGTCACAACTGATGAAGGGCAACACTATGTCATTGGTTTTTTTAGGCCGTCTGTCCCATCTGCCTTTTTACCACCCCACTTTGTGCCTCACTGAAGTTCTGGCAGCCTGCACATAGGGCTGGAGAGGGAAGGAAGAGAGGTCACAGCAAATCTGGTGTGCTGGCCCTAGCCAGGCACTGCCACTGGGCAAAACCAAATCGACAGCTCCATGTATCTTGAACAAGCACTTCATCACAGCTTGGGGCAGCTTCTGCTGTACTTTGCATCCATCAGGTAAGTAATCAATTCCAAATTCTGTTCTATGCAGTTCTAAATTCTGTTCCATTTACCTTGCAACATCCTGAGCCAGGCCACGAGGAACTGCACCACTGAAGATGAAGAGATGGCACAGCAGTACTTGACAGGAAACCAGATCCACCATGTCTAAAGCCAAATATTGATAGTAAATGACTGATGTGGCTACTTAACCCTGGAGCTTGCTTTTGTAGTAAGCCAAACAAGGGGAAAGAGTCTATTAAATACTAAACTAAAAAAGAACTGACAATCTACAGTCACTTATGGTTGAAAGTCTGTTTAAATTTACTCAAAGTGAGCAGTTTTATTGTGCAGGTAGGAACACAAACCTCTCTCTAATTCCCTGTTAACTGCTCTTGAGATTACTCTTTTTGTTTTTTTATGAAACAAACCAGCCCATCAATGAAGAAAATGAATCTTTATTTTGTTGTTTTGTTTTCCTCTAAAAGCAGAATTCATGTACATGGGTTTTGTTTTTGTATGAGTTAGAAAGGTGGTTTTAAGATGTGAGTAGTCACATCACAGAAGTAATACAGAACAACCAGTGAAGGAACGAAGAGCCAGTTCGACAATTGCTTTATCAAGTAGTCCAAACATTCTTTTTCACTAATGTGGTTGTAGGAACAGACTTCAGGACAGTATGAAAATCTCACCTACTCAACACAAGTCCACAGATAATGAAGGGAAAAAAGAACTACAAAACACAGTTATTGCTGCTGTACCTGCATTTCTGTTTCCTTGCAGGATGCTCTGCAGTATGCTGGTAAAAAAGTTTCATTAAGAATGTCATTCAGGTAAATAAGAAGTACCCAACCAGCCACCCTAATGTGTTAATTAGACTTCATCTGAGACCGAAAGAAACAGTAGTTCTAGAAAAAGCAGGTAGGTTTTTGTTTTACAAGTGAAGAGTAGATTATTGCACCTCTGAAATACTGAGGATGGATGTGCTTAAACATCCAAGTAGCCTTGCTTTGTAGGTGCTCCACAAAATGCAATCCTGGCCCTCTGACTTGTCAGCACCAGTGAGATCTCATGTCTTTTGGGAGCAGGCTGTTCCCTAGCTGTGCTCCTTGAGGTCCCAGCCTTCCCACACGTATGTGCACCAGTTTTACTTAGGTCTTCTCTAATGGCACTAAAATCAGCCCACGAGAGTACTTGTGCTAAGTGTACACGGCCGGGAGACTGGGCCCTCCAACCTCTATTAGAAGTCCAAGAGAGGGGACAAGAGTATTGCAATCATTCAGGTTAAAAGGGTAGAAAGAGTAATAAACACTTCAAGCACAAGTTATGGCAACCCTTTAAGACCTGAAAATGGAAGTTGGAGGAATTATTTAAAGCACACTGGTAACTACAACCAGAACACTGCATCCGATGGCGCTTTTGTAAAGACCTACCACGTACTTCATGTGGACCGGTGTCACTGCAAGGAAAACCCAGCACACAGGAGGAGCATGTCTCACATGCAGACATTCCATGTGTGATTAGGCCACCAGATCACCAGTTTCTGATGGAACCTGAAGACATGTATCCCAGAAGATCTAAAGATGAAGCCTGAACATCTCTCACAATCACCTAACCAAAAGTTACATGGGGAACAATCCTTTAACACAGATGGCTTTGGGATTAGCTACACGGTTTGTCTAAACAACGCGCACACACACCTTTCATTTGAGCAGACTTCGTCAGCTAGGCTTCTCTACAACTTACAAAACATATAAAATGCATGATCTGACATTTACAAAACCTCAGCCCTTTTTATAGAAAAAAACAAGACAAGGCCATAAGAGTTTTAGGTTTAAATCTGTTGTGGCTGTTTCGTGTGTGTGCGCGTGTGTGCGTGCGTGTATTGTGTGCTTCTCAGCAGTGTTAGTTCCTACAATAAATACAAACCATCAATGGCACTCCAGCACGGCCTTATAATGCAAGGAATAAATTAGCAAGAGTCACACTCTAAATCAAAAATAAATAATTGCTAAATTATTATTTTTTTCATTATTTTTTGTTTGTTTTTTTTTTTAATGGTCTCCTTAATTGCACAGTACATTTTCAGTAGCAATGAAAAGTCAGCTGGGTGTTTTTCTGTCTGCTCCAGAGAGCATGAAAGCAATCGTGTCACATTTACTTTCAGCTTTGCACATCAAAGGAACACCTTGGTCAAACCATCAGCTGATGAAACTGATCAATGTTTTGGTAGTCTCTTTGCCGCAGCAAGATGCTGCAGTATCTCCCACTCGAGGCATTAAGTCCTCCGGTGCCCGCCTTGCTCAGGGCAGACCCCCCCCCCCAGCTTTCTGTTCCAAGTGAGGTACTCTGGTTTACACTGATAGCTTGGCTATTTTTGGAAAAGTGTTCACCATTAGCCATGACTTTCACAGCAGAAGATCATCAATGGTTCAACAACAGTCCACATACTCCAAGGCTGCAGAAGTCCCCTTCAAGGGCTTCGCTAGAACGGCACGCTGTCTTTTTTGGGTCATCGCATGAACACATCATCACATCATTGCATCAACACATCAGGCTTTGGCTCTCCCCAGAGCTCTTTTGCAGTGGACCAAGTTAGAACTCAGACACACCAAAGAAAACAGGACACCTGAAAAGACATGACCTTACCTCAGACTTAGCAGTAGTCTTAAAGCCCCTTGCCTAGCGTGTGTGCATATATACAGATACACACACACAGTCACACATCTTCAGAACAAAGCCAAAGACAACAAAGCAAATAACACTGTCAAGAGCCTGAGCAAACGTAGCTCAAAGCTAGGTATCTGCAGGACATGTTCAAACCCTCTAAATATTGGCAGCATGTTGTTGCACACAGTTGTGGGCAGATACCTAGTGGCAATGTGCACTCAAAATACTGTGCATCTACATACTACTGCTGATGTAGCTTGGGATTGTATCTAAAAATATGGAGTTTCAGCTTAGCATCAAAACAGTTCTCAGGTACTAAAGATGAAGGAGAGTGTTGCCCTCCTCATAGTGGTGGGACAGGCCTAACTTGAAAATATTTAAGCATTCTGTGCACTTCATGCACTCAGCTGGGGCAAAACCATTATCACTGAACTACCTTTACTGTTGGATGTTAGAGTTCAGTTATTTGCCTCAACACAATCACACTGACAAAGGTAGTACATTTGACTGTACATGTACATGTCTACATGACTACAACACGTACTGACTTCATGTAGTACATGACCAGTGTCATTGTGTTTATGGTTGTTACCGGTGTCCTCTCTAAAAGGCTGCTAAATATATAGACTGATCACTCCATCGTGGAGGAGTTCTTACACAACTCCTCATTCATTCTCTCTGTTAGCACAGCAAAAACAGCATCAAGGCAAATATTCTGCCCACATAAAATCTGCTTTACCAAATAGAAGACAGTCTAAGGGAAACTAGCACGTCATTGTACAACATTAAAACTCACCAAATTACTCCTCCTCTTATACGTCTACAGCATTTTTGGTGCCCGAGTACAAAGCACAGATCCTATTACAAGAATTCTCTAGCAATCAACACATTTTCAGGGAGGTAATACTGCATTAAATGTACACAGAGGCAGTGACACTGATAACCCAGGTGTGGATGCTGCAGCACACAGCCCCACACTTCTGTTTTAACAACTTGGCTAAGCCTGCTGATCCAGTACTCTAGACTGCTCCAGACTGCTACATGTACAGGGTAGGAAGCATTCTGATGCTCACATGATAGGGAGAAAGATGAAACACCTCTGTTACACACACACTTCTGTTCACGCTTAAAGGAATTCCACTTATGGCAGAAGTAAATTCCTACATAAAAAATAAATGTAGAAACCCATTAAAAACACAAACATCATATTGAAACAGCTGCATCTACACTATGGTGTAGTACTGAAGTGTAATTCAATTCAAACAAATCTTAGTGTAGAACTAAGACGAGACCCATTTCCCAGTCCAAACCTGCGCCTCAGCGCTGCACTGATCTCCACATTACAACGTGCTCTATAGATGGTGACCAACCCAATCCAGGGGGAAAAAAAAACTGTTTCCACAGGTGAAGAGGTCCTCTCCCTAAACAGACCATGCGGGACAGATGGTGCAGAGCCCCTCTGGTATCGCCGCAGGGACAGGCGACGGCAGATCCCGCAGCGCATCGGCAGCGGCAGCTGCCTGAGCGCTACGTCCTGAATCGTTTTGCTGAACATGGTTCAGATTATTGGCTATGTCTATAAGCACAATGCCCTTTAGGAGCATTTACTGTATACCCAAACCCTACTCACTGCAACACATGGTGTCGCACAAGTAGTGAAAATGTCTTCGTATTCAAAGGTGCTTGGACATAATTTTCAGGCAGCATTTTACCTTTATTTTAGTGAGTTCCCACTACAAAGATTTTTAGATGGAAGAAGTTGCCAATAATGTCTTTTTTTGTCTTTTTTTCTTTTTTTTCTTTTATAATATCTGAAACCAAGACAGATACCTAAATAAATATCTACTTTTACTTGGCCTAAGTCTACTCTATGTCTGAAACCTCTAATTTTTAAATAAGGGATAAAATGTTGCCCAAAAGTCTATGGTTATACATTTGTGTTTCTACTAAACCTACACATTGAAATAGTTCTCAGTTAAAAAGATACAATTTGTATCAACAGTAAAAGGTACTTTCTGGTTCTTCAGGGTTCTTACTTCAAATCTCAGCAAGTGTACCAAACTTACCAGCAGGGGTAGTGTAAACTAGCGATCGCTCTTTTTCTTTTAACACTGAATGTTGTTAACGATGGATGGAAACATAGCGGCAGTCATGTTAAGCACATCTGACATCAACTGCAAAACCTATTTCTATTTTATATAAATATATATATATATATAAAAAAGCTTATCAGGTGCTAGTAAAACCCATGACTTCAAAACCAGAAATATCCCTTACTAATGCTAAAACAGACTTGGGTTTGCCTGTTCCTAAAACTACGCTATTCATGGCAAGAAGCAGGCCCGCAGGATGCAGCAGGCCAAAAAACTACCTTCAGGAACACATACAGCATCTTCTCTCCTTGCAACCCTCCCCTCCCCAACTGAAACAGAAAGAAAAAGAAAACAAAACAAAAAATTCAGTTATTATTTTGAGCTACAATATCGTTACCATAGTGCACTTAATAAACGTTGCATATCCTCAACACACAAAACCTTTTCAGGCCAGCCTCCATAAATAGCAAGGGGAAAAAAAAATCAATCAAACAGTACCTTAAATACAAAACTTGCATTGAGATAATTAAATTTCATTTAAAAACAGGTAAAATATTTTATGGAAAGCATATTTTATCCAGTACACTTGTGCAGCAATACAAAGGGGAAAAAAAAACACAAACCAACCCAACACATAAACCAACTAAGTGGGACCCTGCAATTTCAGGCCCCTTCCTACTGACCAGAAATACACAGAGCTGGGTAGCAACACGTGGGAACTTGGGTGGCCGAGTCTGGGGAGGCTCTGAGCATTTGCAGCCTCTGTTATGTTCAAAGAGGGCTGCAAATTCTCAGCACCACTAAAACTCAGGCAATAAGGCTTTTTATCTTATCCATAAATTAATTAAAACAATTACTGTTTTTCCCTCCTCTGATTGCATCTGATCTAACGAATCGACTGCATCAACAAAACACGGAGCTACTGAAACAAAACAAAGCAAGCAATGGAAAGTGCCATACTATAAATTACCAATATATTGTTACCCATTTCACTGTTATTGGTAACTTAATTATTTGTTTAAAAAGGAAAAAAAAAAATGAAGTCAGTGCCATAGTAAATCTTTGTTTCCTATGAACAGGTGATCATAGCACACACACACACACACAAAAAGCTCACTGAAAAACACACATACAAACATACAAACAAACATACTTAGGGTGTTGTAATACAAGTTCAAAACACTTGGCTTGAAAATTGCCTGCCAGAAATAGCAAAACCCTCTTTCTGCAGGTTGCTTTAATACCACACAGCCCGAGGAACAAAACATCCGGCGAGTTAAAAAACAAACGGAACCCAAACTCCCAACGACGTGTAACAAGGATACAAAGTGCTGCATATAAACCCCTGATGCACCAAAGATTTTAACCAGAGACCACAAAAAAAAGTTTGTTTTGTTTTGTTTATATATCTATCTGTGTATATATATATATATATATATATATATATGTATTAATTTACACTGGAACATTCTCCAGCTGTGAAAATAGCCATTTAAAAAAGAATTCCCAAACTAGAACACAAAACCTATCCGGTAACTTCCGATGCATGGGGCTATACACACAGACTCCATGATACAGTATTTCACATAAATGGATTACTATATAACCTCCTTGCTGAGAAGGAGATCCCAAATGCTATTGTAGCAAACCTCCCTCAGCCTTCCAGCTGAGCTGAAAAACTACTAAGACACCACAAAGATGCATCATCTCTCAATAACCCAGCTGAGATTTTTCCACCAAGATGGCTGCAGCAAGCTGCTGAGCGTCCGTCACGTGAGGGTTCTTCTTCATAACAATCCTCACCAGATCAGGGGGGAATATGTTGCAGAGGTTAATGTAAACCTTCTCCCGGGTGTCTTGGAGCCTTGGAGGGTCTTGAGGGATTCCACAGTAAGGTACTCGCCAGGTCTGGTCCTGCTGTTCAGGTAAGCTTTGGAAGGCAAACTGCTCGTAACATGGCTGTGTTGGGTTACTCGGCAAGGAGTAGGTCTGGCGGTAGCCGTACGCATCCATCCCGTAACCCTGCCTATCCCAGCTTCCAAGCCCATCTTGGCCAGAATAAGGCTTTCTGTGTCTTAGTGGAGAATTATCATACAAATGTGAGTCTGAAATGCTGTCTATTCTTGTAGACACGAGGGCTCTCCCCAGATGCATGGGTTTTGAATGCGGTGAACTCTGAGATGTAGAGTAGTCATTTGGACAACTAGAACGAGCAGCGACTGATGGATGCTGTAGGTGCACAGCCATGTATGGAATTGGAGGTTTGTGGTGATGCTTTGGTTCTTCATGACTATAGCTTTGCACTCGTGTGAGAGGCTCGTGGTAGCTCTGTAGGAAGGGCTGAGTGTTAAGGCGGCCATGGGGATGCATATGCTGGCACTTCAAGTTCTCCTCTAGCTGTGGGTCAGGCGAACTCATGTAAGAGCGATCGCTGTAACCCACGTAGGAATCACTACTGCCACAGCTAACACTCCCTTCACTGCTGCAGTCAGAAGCTACAGAGCTAATCCTATAATCTGTGTCCAAGGAGAAACGCCTTTCAGGACTACGTGGGCTAGATATACTTAGATTCGAATATGCACTCAGCATGGAGTAATACCCAACGTCCACAGGAGACTCACATTTTGGATACTGCTCATAAGGCATTGGCGTTCCATGATTTTTGGTTGCCATCATCACTGTGGGATACTGTCCCTGTGGTCTTTGATCCTGAGGTGTGAAGTGAACTCCAGATGGAAGGCCGTTGGTTAAAGGTGCAGTACTTTGGGGTTTTGCCGCAGAGGAGCTCGGTATGCTAACTAAAGAAGGTACAGACCTGGTTTCCAATTTGTTTTTGGTGGGAAGCTTTTCCTCCAAGTCTTGATAGACTTGAGTCCTTATACTAGGATCTGATTGCCTCTTTGGAGCAGCACGCTTCAGCTCAGAAGTGACATCATTTTTAGTGCTACAGGGAACACTATTGCTTTTTACCAGTCCTCCTTCACTTGTAGTTTTGGCAGCTGCGCTTCTAGACATGGCACGAAGTTCATCAGCTACAGACCGCTGAGGTTGATTTCCTCTCTCTGGGTGATAGTATTTGCATTTGTGTCCATAGGTACATTTCTTCCCTATTAATACAAACATAATCAGGTAACAAAACCTTCAACCAAAATCTCTTAATCAACAAACAATGGAAACAGCCCTCATTTAAAGTTTTGCTCGTGATTTGAAAGCCCTTGCAAGAAGTTTTGTGTGACACTGCTTGCAGTGTGCGCTCGCAGCTAGTGCTCCAGGAATGCAGACCAACGCTGCCAGACATGGTTTGAACTTAATGTCACACTGTCACTGCCCCTGCTGTACTGGACCAAGGAGATATATAATGGCACAAAACTGATTAGGAAAATCCCAAAGAGATGCAAGACCAGCAGCTTTCAGCTCAGTCAAGATGTGCCTGTAGGGATGCTCAGTAACTAAACTTCAGACAGCTGAATCAATTTTCTAGAAGGAAACTTAGGTGTCCAATGACCAAATCACATTAGAAAAGGGCTTTCTGAGGCATGTAGAATTTAGGTGCTGTTTGGACCTATTCCTGGGAATGATTAATAAATTTACTCCTTTAGCTCAAATAGTAGATTAAAATGTTCAATAGTAGATAAAAATGTTCTTTAACTAGCACATGAAAAAAAAATCATCTCACTTTCCACCATCAGATCAACATTTCAGCCATTCTCAGGCTAAGACACCAATGTAAAAACCTCTGTTAAATAGCTTCTATTTTTGTTAGTGTTAAAACAAAGGGGGTGCTTGGTTCCCAGTTCTAGCACTACCACAAATTGACGAGTTAAATCAAATTACCATATGGACATGGTTGCTTCTTATGTTCTGGCACAATAGGCTTCTTCCTAAGGAAATTGTCCAGACTTGGACCATGGCGACCAAGAGGATCATCAGGAGGCATAAATCTACAAAGCAAGGAAGAAAAAACCAAAAAAAAAAGGAAAATAATACTATTATGGAAAGCAAACCAACCTTTTCATACTCCTCATTCAGTGACCCAAACCCTCATGACTCTGTCCTACACCATAACCCTCTACACTGATGTTTTTAAGCCTGGGTACTTTGAAAGCTGTTTTGAAAGGCCACCTTTCTGCTGTCCAAGAGATGAGTCCTAGAAATAGACTGTGCATTTGTGGACACCCTAGTCTGCCTGTAGCCCAGCTAAGCTGACCACTCTGCAACAAATCAGGGCTTCATACAACCCATTCCAAAATCAAAGTAAGGGCAGCAGTACAGGCAGTGATTTCTTACACCACCACAACTAACTTTGCAGAACTGTGCTGATTGTCTAGGACTCTTGTATCAGTATTTAGGCTCTTAAATACAAGTGTCTGCTTCACAGAATGACAGAATGTTGGGGGCTGGATGGGACCTCAAACGATCATCTAGTCCAACCCCCCTGCCAGATCAGGATTGCCTACACCAGATCACACAGGAATGCATCCAGGTGGGTTTTGAGTATCTCCAGAGAGGGAGACTCCACAACCCCCCTAGGCAGCCTCTTCCACTGTTCCATCACCCTCACAGTGAAAAAATTTTTCCTCATGTTTCCATGGAACTTCCTATACCTCAACTTCCACCCATTGCCCCTTGTCCTGTCATCACCAAGAAGAGCATGGCTCCATCCCTGGCAGACTACTGACTTCCTCAGTCTGCCAGGTAGATCTGCGGTATCTACCATGGATCTACACAGACAGTTGAACTACAGAGCTCCTGAGGTCCATTCCAACATGGGTTTCTCCATGGCTCCAGGATTTAGCAGTCCAACCACAGGCACTCAAAAATGCTGGCTCAGCACACCAACACAAATGAAATCTTTTACCATAGTACAGATCTACTGTAACATATACATGGACATTCACCAAAAGAGGCAAAAATAGCCTAGAAGTTATTATCATTAAAAACTTCTAGCAAAACCCAGAGTATTTTTAATCAGAAGACCAAATCTACAATCAGCTTTTCCTCTTGTTTTCCTACATGTCCCTAATGATTTGAAGGTAAGATAGAAAAAACCCCTACAAGTCTTCAGATTGTTTTGGTGGGGTGAATCAAGGTGGCAAAAGCACTTACTTGTCGTTAACAAACGAATACATCAGCAAGCGTTCATCGATGAACTTCTTCCATTCAGGCTTTTCATTAGCTAGATCCCTGTAGTTGTCATTGGAAACAATGATGCCATCTGACTCAAAGGCCAGCTTAACTATGAAGCGGTCATCGTAGCACACCACCCTTCTGCCCTGCACGCGGCGGGAGGGCGTGAACACCAGGATCTTCTCCTTTTCCAACTTACGCAAGATTTCCTGATCTGCAGGGAACAGGAACCAAAGAGTTAACAGAGAAAGAACATAGAAACGTTTGGTGAATATCCAGAGACATCAGATTTAAGGTTGACAGTAGGTTGAACATGAGCCAGCAGTGCGCACAGGTGGCCAAGAAGGCCAATGGCATCCTAGCATGCATCAGGAATAGTGTGGCCAGCAGGAGCAAGGAGGTCATTCTGTCCCTGTGCTCAGCACTGGTTAGGCCACACCTTGAATACTGTGTCCAGTTCTGGGCCCCTCAGTTTAGGAAAGATATTGAGACACCTGAACATGTCCAGAGAAGGGCAGCAAGTGTGGTGAGGGGTTTGGAGCACAAGCCCTACGAGGAGAGGCTGAGGGAGCTGGGGTTGCTTAGCCTGGAGAAAAGGAGGGTCAGGGGAGAACTTATTGCTGTCTACAACTATCTGAAGGGAGATTGTAGGCAGGTGGGGGTTGGTCTCTTCTCCCAGGCAACCAGCACCAGACCAAGAGGACACAGTCTCGAGCTGTGCCACGGGAAGTTTAGGCAGGATGTTAAGAAGAAGTTCTTCCCAGAAAGAGTGATTGGCCATTGGAATGGGCTGCCTAGGGAGGTGGTGGAGGCACCATCACTGGAGGTGTTTAAGAAGAGATCGAGTGGAGCACTTACTGCCATGGTTTAGTTGATTAGATGGTGTTGGGTGATAGGTTGGACTCAATGATCTTGAAGGTCTTTTCCAACCTATTCTATTCTATTCTATTCTATTCTATTCTATTCTATTCTATTCTATTCTATTCTATTCTATATTCTATTCTACTTAATTCTAATTCTAATTCTATTCTTCTCCTCTATGCAGAATCCAGAGACCCCAAGGAGCTCTGAAATACAGGCTCAGACTACTAAGGAGGTTGTACCTAGCACTACTGCACACACCCCTTGTGCTGACTTTCCTAGCTATCACTATCCTCAGAGCACACAAGTTGTGAAAGAAAAATAAATCAAAAACAATGCAACATCTGAAAGAGCAGAAGATGCCTGCACAGTGAATATGAATCATGGCTCTTAATAACATTTGAGATCCCAAATAACTCAACTGTTGTGTAGCACAAGAAACTTGACAGGGAACATGTTCCATCTAGGAAAAAAAACAAACAAACAACAAAACAACAAAAGAGACTCCAACAGGAAGAGATAAAGCACTGATATTACACATAAGCAATATATTTTATATAAGCATTTATCTGCTTAGTTTAGGCTGGATGCTAGGAAGAAGTTCATCACAGAAAGAGTGATTGGCCATTGGAATGGGCTGCCCAGGGAGGTGGTGGAGTCACCATCACTGGAGGTGTTTAGGAAGAGACTGGATGGGGTGCTTGGTTGCATGGTTTAGTTGATTAGATGGTGTTGGATGATAGGTTGGACTCGATGATCTCAAAGGTCTCTTCCAACCTGGTTTACAATAAGCTGCTTTGATCTTCCTCCCATTTTCAAGGTCCATTATGACATGGAAAAATTGTTTTTCATAGCTATACTTGGGTCAATTCTAAGACTTTCTACTTGAAACTCATTTTAGGGGTTTCTATCCCCATCCACAGCTCTAGCAGATGTCATAATTTACTTCAAAATAGCCAAATCTTCACTGCTACACCAACACTCTTCTTGTGCCTCGAGCACCAGTATAGTGAAAAAGAAAGATCCTGGGCTGCATCAGGAGAAGTGTGGCCAGCAGGTCAAGGGAGGTGATTCTCCCCCTCTACTCAGCTCTGCTGAGACCCCACCTGGAGTACTGCCTCCAGTTCTGGAGCCCCTATTACAAGAGGGATCTGGAGGTGCTGGAACATGTCCAGAGAAGGGCCAGGAGGATGATCAGAGGGCTGGAGCACCTCTCCTATGAGGACAGACTGAAGGAGTTGGGGCTGTTCAGTCTGGAGAAGAGAAGGCTCCCAGGTGACCTAATTGTGGCCTTCCAGTATCTGAAGGGGGCCTACAGGAAGGCTGGGGAAGGGCTTCTCAGGATCTTAGGTAGTGATAGGACAAGGGGGAATGGAAGGAAGCTGGAGGTGGGGAGATTCAGGCTGGAGGTGAGGAGGAGGTTCTTCACCATGAGAGTGGTGAAACCCTGGAATGGGTTGTCCAGGGAGGTGGTTGAGGCCCTGTCCCTGGGGGTGTTTAAGAGCAGGCTGGCTGAGGCTCTGGCCAGCCTGATCTAGTGTGGGGTGTCCCTGCCCACGGCAGGGGGGTTGGAACTAGATGATCCTTGTGGTCCCTTCCAACCCTGACTGATACTATGATACTATGAAAGGCTCCAGACTACCTGTGATGAGGGGAGAAGAGCAGCTTTTCAAACCTTTTCTTGTTTCAACAGACATGTTCTAGTAGCAATCAAGGAGATGAAATAAAATGTAGTGAAGCTCTTTCCAGATGTTTGAGAATGCACATTGTAATCAAAATGTGATTGCATGTTCTTTTAGGAGCCATAGCTACTGCTCTCAAAAGCTTCCCCTCTTTAAAGGCAGCCATGTCTTTCTAACAAAAAAACAACTAACAACTAACTCCCTCAAAATCCCAATCCCCCCTCCCTCCTAGATGCTAGGGTTATTTTTAACCTGAAATTCTCCTTTGTTTAAAACAGAGAGAAGAGCTTTCCAGCCTTCACACAGAATCAACTGGCTTGATCAAGAAGTAAATACTTCCACTCCTTTTTTTTTTAATTCCATATTAAAACCATTCAAATTTTAAATTTTCAAAAACCATCTTAGTGGTTAGTAGTAAATTACAGAATCACAGAATCATTTGGTTGGAAAAGACCTTTAAGATCATCAAGTCTAACCATTATCTAACTCTACCAAGGCTGGTGCTATACCACGTCCCTCAGCCCCACATCTATTTGTCTTTTAAACACCTCCAGGGATGGGGATTCATTCACCTCTCTGGGAAGCCTATCCCAGTCTTTGTCACTGGAGAGGAGGAGACTCAGGGGTGACCCTATTGCTCTCTACAACTACCTGAAGGGAAGTTGTAGACAGGTTGATGTTGGTCTCTTCTCCCAGGCAGCCAGTACCAGAACAAGAGGACACAGTCTCAGGCTGCACCAAGGGAGGTTTAGGCTGGATGTTAGGAAGAAGTTCTATACAGAGAGAGTGATTGCCCATTGGAATGGGCTGCCCAGGGAGGTGGTGGGGTCACCATCATTGGAGGTGTTCAGGAGGAGACTTGATGGGGTGCTTGGTGCTATGGGTTAGTTGTTTAGGTGGGTTGGAGTGGTTGATGGGTTGGACGTGATGATCTTGAAGGTCTCTTCCAACCTGGTTGTTTGTTGTTGTTGTTGTTGTTGTTATTATTATTATATCCAGCCTAAATCACCCCTGATGCAATTTGAGGCCATTTCCTCTAGTCCTATCACTTGTTATTAAGGAGAGGAGACCAATGCCCACCTTGATGCAACCTTCTTTCAGACAGTTTTAGAGAGTAATGAGGTCTCCCCTGAGCTTTCTTTATTCCAGACTAACCAGCCCCAGTTCCTTCAGTTGCTCCTCACAATGCCTGTTCTTCAGACCCTTCACTAGTTTCACTGCCCTTCTCTGGACCTGCTTCATCACCTTAACGTCTTTCTTGTAGTGGAAAAAACCCTCAGGATCACCAAGTCCAACTGATAACCCTACTCTACAAAGTTCATCCCCCTAAACCGTATCCCCAAGCACCACATCCAAATGACCCTTAAACACGTTCAGGGTTGGTGACTCAACTACCTCCCTGGGCAGCACATTCCAAAGCCTGACTACTCTCTCTGTGAAAATGTTTTTGAGGACAGACTGAAGGAGTTGGGGCTGTTCAGTCTGGAGAAGAGAAGGCTCCGAGGTGACCTAATTGTCGCCTTCCAGTATCTGAAGGGGGCCTACAGGAAGGCTGGGGAAGGACTTCTCAGGATCTCAGGTAGTGATAGGACTAGGGGGAATGGAATGAAGCTGGAGGTGGGGAGATTCAGGCTGGATGTGAGGAGGAGGTTCTTCACCATGAGAGTGGTGAGACCCTGCAATGGGTTGTCCAGGGAGGTGGTTGAGGCCCCGTCCCTGTAGGTGTTTAAGCCCAGGCTGGATGAGGCTCTGGCCAGCCTGATGTAGTGTGGGGTGTCCCTGCCCATGGCAGGGGGGTTGGAACTAGATGATCCTTGTGGTCCCTTCCAACCCTGACTGATACTATGGTACTATGATAGTATGATAATGTCTGTCCAGTCTAAACCTACCCAGTGGTAGCTTGAGGCCATTCCCCCTTGTTCTATCACTAATTACCTGTGAGAAGAGACCAGCACCAGTCTCTCTACAAGGTCCTTTCAAGGTGTGGTGTCTCACCAGTGCTGAGTATAGGGAGATAATTCTCATAACCCAAAGAACAGGCGGTGACTCACTGCAGGTGACAGGCATACAGGCCAGCCTGCTCACCACAATAAAGATCACTCAGTGAATCATTAACTTCAGTGCCTATGTTACATGGGCATAGCACATTTTAAATGCAGCAATTACATTCTTCGAGAATTAAATAGCAGGAGGAGAGGCTGAGGGATTGTTTAGCCTGGAGAGGAGGAGGCTCAGGGAAGACCTTATTGCTGTCTACAACTACCTGAAGGGAGGTTGTAGCCAGGAGGGGGTTGGTCTCTTCTCCCAGGCAACCAGCACCAGAATGAGAGGACACAGTCTCAAGCTGTGCCAGGGGAAGTTTAGGCTCAAAGTGAGGAGGAAGTTCTTCACTGAGAGAGTTGTTAGCCATTGGAATGGGCTGCCCAGGGATGTGGTGGAGTCGCTGTCCCTGGAGGTGGTCAAAAGGGGACTGGACGTGGCACTTGGTGCCATGGTTTAGTCATGAGGTGTTGGGTGACAGGTTGGACTTGATGATCTTTGAGGTCTTTTCCAACCTTGTTGATTCTATGATTCTATTAATGGAAAAATTATCAGGTGAACATAAAAGGATGACTTGGAGAAAGCACTGCTTTGTCTTTTTCCTTCTCAAAGATCACAACAAAGTTATTACACCAAAGATATTTTCTATTACTCTCTCATTCCTGAAGACCTGTTCATTTGAGCAGTTGTATGCATGCTTTGCAAAGCACCAAACCACAGTGAAGACAGAACAGAGCTTACCTGTGATAAGAGCATCAGGCCTCGACTGCTCTTTCCTCCATGCTGGCACAAACACAGTAACATCCTTATGGCCTCTTTCCAAAAACCAGTCTACTGCCAATTTGATTCCTCGACAGGAAAACACTTCTTTGTTCCCGTGGCTGAAACACAGATTGAAATTAATTCTATGACTTTGCTGTTCCTTGACTGCAAACAGAGCACAGCAAAATGGGAATCTCAAAGCTATGCTCTTCGCTTGCTCCACAGCTCCTAAAGGCATCTAGGAGCCCTTCTGAACCCTGCCTAAGCATTGCCTTTGTTTGTTAAATGGTGTGGGAGAGGGATACTAAATCTGCCAAACATTTTTGCATCTGCACACAGACTCAACAAACAACAGATATAGGTAGGAGTATTAAAAACGCTCATAGCCCGACCAGAAGCACAGGCTCCAACAGCCACCACAGAGAAATGATGAGAGAAAGGAGGCCTGAAATACCAACACAAATAGGTGCAGTGTGTTTAGGAAATGCCTGCAGATGAGTAATGAGCACCTGCATGCATGGTAGCAAGGGAAGAAACAACAGATCCCCACTGCAAGAGATCTGTGAGGCTTCCTCTGAAGAGGGAAAGAGAGAAAAGGTCTCCAAGCCCAAGGGTGCGGCAGGCACCCTACAGAACAGATCAAGCAAGTCAGAGAGACTGTCCAAAATCAACACCACAAAACTAAGAATCTGTTCAGTACTGCACTTCAGAAGAAGAAATTAATTGTGTATTAAAAAAGCTGTGGAGAGACAGTTAAGCAGAACCTGATCAGACACAAGCAAAACAAAAGATGTGCATCTGTTGTGCAAGAACTGTCTGAGGTAAGGTGAGAGACGCAATTATGTCATTATCTGAAGGCAGACAAGTCCTCAGCCAATTTCTACATCCTGTTTTGGCAGGACACGTTACAAAAGATATAGAAGAACTGGAGAGAATCAAAAGAAGGTGAAACAAGAACTTGGCTCTGTTTCAGGGCCAGTCTTGTTTAATACCAATGGTCTGGATGAATGGATGGAGTGCTCCCTCAGCAGGTTTGCAAGTGACACCAAATTGGGTGGGAGCATTGATCTGCCTGAAGGTAGGAAAGCTCTGCAGAGGTATCTGGACAGGCTGGATTGATAAGCCAAAGTCACTTGTATGAGGTTTAACAAGGCCAAGTGCTCGGTCACAATAACCCCATGCAACACTACAGGCCTGGGGGAGAGTGGCTGGGGAGTTGTCCAGCAGAAAAGGACCTGGAGGTGCTGACCAACAGGTGGCCAAATGTGATCCAGCAGTGTGCTCAGGTGGCCAACAGCACCCTGGCATCCACCAGAAATAGTGTGACAAGCAGTGATTGTAGTCCTGTAACTGGTACTGGTGAGGCTGCACCTCAAATACTGTGTTCAGTTTTGCAGCCCTCACTACAAGGGAACATTGAATTGCTGGAGTGTGTCCAGAGAAGGGCATCAAAGCTGACGAAGAGTCTAGAGAACAAGTCTTATGAGAAGCAGCCAAAAGAGAGGGGATTGCTAGTCTGGAGAACAGGAAGCTGAGGGGAGACCTCATTGCTCTCTACAACTACCTGAAAGGAGGCTGTAGCAGGGGTGTCTGCCAGTCTCTTCTCATTACTAACAAGTGACAGGACAAGAGGAAATAGTTTCAGATTGCACCAGGGGAGGTTTAGATTGGATATTAGGAAAAATGTCTTTACTGAAAAAGTGGTCAGGTTTCAGAATAGGCTGCCCAGAAAGTGCCCTGGAGATGTTCAAAGCATGTGTAGACATGGCACTCTAGGACATGATTTAGTGGGCATAGTGGTGTTGTGTTGATGGTTGACTTGATGCTTTTAAGAGGTCTTTTTCAACCTTAATGATTCTATGAGGAAAGGCTAAAGTGTACTTAGTTATGCTGGGAATAAAAAGGCAGCTTCTGGAGGCACAAAACAACCTTTAATAACTAGTGTCTGTTGGTAGCAGAGGGCTGCAGTGTGGCCCCTGTAAGAAGTCAGGGACTGCCCCATGCCAGGCATGGGCAGCTCCAGCCAGATCTGTAACAGAGAAGGGAATGAAGGAACACCAAGGATTAAGGAGGAGAAGGTACTTGTAAGCAGCAGGTACACACCCAGAGGGACTTGCAGCCTGTGGAGAACAAGAGTACAAGGAGCAGCAAAGAAAAATAGTGACATCCACACTCAAGACCATCACTGCTCACTGCCTCTCTGAATGGACTCAGTGTCACCTGCAGCCATGGCAGAGAGAGTACCATAGGAGAGGTGTCTAGAATGATGCTGTGATGAGGGAACAGGGAGAACACGTTTGGAGTGGAGCAAACCTGGGAAGAAGAGAGATACTTTTGCCCCTTAGTACTTTAATGTTTGTCTTTTTCATTTCCTAATATCTGAGTCAGTAATTAAACACTTATGTTAACTGGTTATAAATTGCATTTCCCAAGCTGAGTCTGTTTGGCATGCAGCAGTACTTGGTAAGTGGCTCCCTTGTCGTTATTCAGACACATGAATTTTCTTGCTCCTGTTCTCCTTTGTTCTGCTGGTGGGAGGAATTGCACCCATAGGACCACAGTCCCACTCATTAAGGACAGAAAAGTCCTTAATTAGTATAAGGAATAGTTAAGCAATATGCTAGAAAAAGCTTTCTAACTGACCAAGGGGACTGTCTGGCCATAGATTTTGGGGTCTCCTCCTGGATACTTGGCAGAACAAATCTGACAGCTCCTCTGGGACCAGTCTGGATTCTCCATGCACAGGAGGAGAGGAGCAGCTTTTGTGAATCACAGAATCACAGAGGCTGGAAAAGACCTCTGAGATCATCAAGTCCAGCCTGTGTCCTAACAACACCACATCAGCTAAACCATGCCACCAAGTGCCACATCAAATCTTTTCTTAAAGACCTCCAGGGATGGCAACTTCACCACCTCCCTGGGCAGTCCATTCCAGTGTCTGATTCCCCTTTCCCTGAGGAAGTGCTTCCTAACACCCAACCCAAACCTCTCCTGGCACAGCTTCAGGCCATGCCCTCTTGTCCTGTCACTGGTTGCCTGGGAGAATAGCCTGACCCCCATCTCACTACAGTTTCCTCTCAACACCACAGCTCTCTGAAGCAGAAGAAACAGAGGGGCACGGCAGCAAGCCATTAACCTTTCTCTTGGCTGGCTTGTCATATACAGCAGGTGTGCCACAACCTGCTTTCCAGAAAGGTAAAACACAGTTCTTTCACCATGGAGCAATTTGTGAAGGTGACAGTATGATGTTGGGTAGGATAGCCAAAGGGATCCTACAAGTTCCTCCTACTTGTATGTTCAGAGGTAAGTGAAAACACCAGAAAGCTGCTTGGGGCTTTTTGCTTGCTTGTTTGTGGTTTTGTTTTGCTTTGGTTTTGGGGGGTTGTTTGTTTGTTTTGTCTTATTATTTGGGATTCTTTTCTTTTTACATGGGACCATTTTCAAGTACCTACTATTTCCAGCTTTCTGAAACATAGAACTGCTCCTTCCTACTCTGCAGGAGCTTGAGCAGTTGCACAAGGGATGAAGTGCCACAGGAAAAGTGAGAAAAAAATTGAAACAATGTTCAGACTCCAGAAGCCTGCAAAGCAGATGATGTGCACATTCATGTCTGGGCACTGAGAGAGAATGAGTCATGGCTAACACCTCTCACAAAGCATTCTCAGCAGAGGCAACGTGGAAAGTTATCCCCAGTCAAAAGGCATCAGGGGGGCGGGTGGGGAAGGGGCAGGCGAATGAGCCCAGTACTGTTCTCTGGAACTGTACTAGCTCCTTTTCTAATGACACTGGAGACAGGACTTGGAGACATAATTACATACTAAGACAGTGCAATTGTTGCTGGGTTGAGGGTTAGACTGGATGATCTTTGAGGTCTCTTCCAACCAGATACATAACCTGTTATGTTGTGAAATAACAATCGATGATTGGAGATTGTAGCTGGCACAAGGTAGTCCAGAGATAGGTTAAGTACATGTGCTGTGCATAAAGGGCTACACTATGAATGCTGCCAGGAGCAAGACATCTCTGTATCTCAGTATTCTGTTTAGCTGTGGTTACAGGCTTCTGCAATAACACAGTCCTTGTCTTGTACAATAACAACGAATGGAATGGAATGGAACAGAATAGGAATAGAATAGGAATAGGTTGGAAAAGACCTTCAAGATCATCAAGTCCAACCTCCCATCCAACACCATCTAATCAACTAAACCATGGTACCAAGAACCCCATCAAGTCTCCTCCTGAACACCTCCAATGATGGTGACTCCACCACCTCTCTGGGCAGCGCATTCCAATGGCAAATCACTCTATGAAGAATTTCTTCCTAACATCCAGTCTAAACCTCCCCTGGTGCAGCTTGAGACTGTGTCCTTTTGGTCTGGTGTGGGTTGCCTGGGAGAAGAGACCAACCCCCACCTGGCTACAACCGCCCTTCAGGTAGTTGTAGAGAGCAATAAGGTCTCCTCTGAGCTTCCTCTTCTCCAGGCTAAGCAGCCCCAGCTCCCTCAGCCTCTCCTCATAGGGCTGGCGCTCCAAACCCCTCCCCAGCTTTGTTGCCCTCCTCTGGACACATTTCAGCAACTCAACATCTTTCCTAAACTGAGAGCCCCAGAACTGGACACAGTAATAAACCACCTAGTAACATTTTTTCCAGGCAGTGTTTGGCCATGCTTGTTTGGCTGACAGAGTACTATCTTTTTTTCTGTATTTAATGACTTTCCAAACCACACACAGATGTGTCATGTTTAAAATGCATGTGCAAGTATGCACAGAAAAAATGGTCAACAAATATTTCCCATCATGGCAAGTCTAATTTTGTCTCCCTGCAACAACACAAAATCAGGGCATTTGGTGCATGTTCAGTATCCAGTGGGCAGCCATCAGGCCTCCTTTACAAGAGGTGACTGTGGATGCTATTGGCAAGTCACGTGCCACCATAACCACACTGCAATCCATTTTAGAATGGTCAAGAAGGCCTTGTTCCAGCTACTAAACTCCAGGGAAATCACTGCATTGTTATCACTCTAAACAAGTTCTGTGGCTTCAAATAGATAAAACCACTTTTCACTTCTGACAGCACAGAAGCATTTTGTTAGACTACGTTTTAGCAACAGTGTGCTTCTTCCCAGAAGTCTGAGCAATCACTTCTGGAATAAAATCCTGGCTTCTCTACATGAAATGGATGTTCTTGCCTACTTCTTTGCACCAGGCTGGAATTCAAATCGCAGAATCACCAAGGTTGGAAGAGACCTCAAAGATCATCAAGTCCAACCTGTCACCACACAACTCATGGTGGTGCCACATCCAGCTGGCGGCTAGTCACCAGTGGCATCCCCCAGGGATCAGTGCTGGGCCCCAACCTCTTTAATATCTTCACTGATGACCTGGATGAGGGGATTGAGTCAGTCATCAGCAAATTTGCAGATGACACCAAGGTGGGAGCAGATGTTGATCTGTTAGAGGGTGGAAGGGCTCTGCAGAGGGACATTGACCAACCGGACAGATGGGCAGAGTCCAACAAGATGACATTCAACACATCCAAGTCATACTTTTCAATTCAGAGGGAGGACCATGCAGTTCAGCTCCTTAGTGTTCTCTTGCCTAACACAAACTATTAAAATTCTTTCATCCAGAACATGAATTTTAAATATACTTAAGCTGTGTGCAACAGAAATGAGAAACGCCTTCCAATGCACACTAGCTCTTCTGCACTGCTGAGGAAATTCATTTAGAGCTCGTATCAATCTCCACATTCTTTCTGCTCCTTTTCAGACACATGCCTAAGCTGGTATCTGAGCAGATACAAATTTCAAGACATTTAAATGATTCTTGAGAAAGTGTGTGGAAAAGAATCTGTAATCAGATGTTTTTTTCCTCTGCTTCTGTTTTGCTCTCATGCAGATTTGCTGCTCTCCTTTTAGTGATCTTTGTGCTTCATCAGCTTTGTGATACATCGTATGGGAACAGACTAAAATCAGGCTGCTTCTCCTGCTTTTTTTCCCCCCCCTTCTGATTAGTTGTAAAAGAGAGGAGAAATGTTTGTCAAAAACCTTTCTTTTAGAAATCTCTTTCCAATTATTAGAAGTCTGTGAAAGTCAGAGCAGCCAAGATGATTGCTGTGACCCTGAGTGAGACATTGGTGTATGCTGCTTGGTTCTGCTTGCTGACTATGTTTTATCTATCACTCTTAGATGAAGGAAGGTAAAGTATATTCCTTATGAAGTATCTATTTCATATCAGGCATGGATAATTTGTTTTGTCACCATCATTGGAGGTGTTCAGGAGGAGAGTTGATGGGGTGCTTGGTGCCATGGGTTAGTTGTTTAGGTGGGTTGGACACGATGATCTTGAAGGTCTCTTCCAACCTGGTTTATTATTATCATTATTATTATTACCACAACTTTCATATTCAGCCTGTTGATAGCTGTAGTTTTATTTTTAAAAGGAAAAAACCCCAACAACCCCTCTCAAAAATCTCTGATGAGAACATTTTCATTTTCTGTTACATTCTTAGCCCCCAAATTAGATTTTCAAGTGACTGTCTTGAAAAGAGTTGGGATATACACTCCTACAACACTGACTGCTAACAACAACTGCAAGTCTTCTGGTGTGCTCTAATGCAATATTCAAACCAACACAGATTTTGAAAGCTACAGGAAATAAACACATTGATGTCAAGAGACATTAGAGCTCTGATCCTAGAATAGAATCATAGAATGAATTGGGTTGGAAGGGACCTCTACAGGTTTATCTAGTCCAACTCCCTGCAGTAAGCAGGGACATGCTCAGAGCCCCATCAAGCCTGACCTTGAATGTCTCCAAGGGCACCCCAAGGGTCTTGAATGTCTCCAAGGGTGTTCCACCATCCTCAAAGAATTTCTTCCTAATGTCCAAACTAAATTTGCTCTTCCCTAGCTTAAAACCACTGCCCCTTGTCCTAGTGCTACCTGTCTAAATAGTCCCAGCTTTCTTGCAGGCCCCCTTCTGGCCCTGGAGGGCTTTTATCTCACCAGGGCCTTCTCTTCTTCAGGCTGAACAACCCCAACTCTCAGTCTGTCTTTGCAGGAGAGGTGCCCTGATCATTATTGTGGCCCTCTTCTGGACTCACTCCATCAGGACTAAGCCTTTCCTGGACATGAAGACTCCAGAGTCTGGATACAGTACTCCAGATGAGGTCTCACCAGAACAGAGGGGCAGAATCACCTCTCTGGATCTGCTGGCCATGCTTATTTTGATGCAGCTGAGGATGTGATTTACCTTCCAGGCTGCAAGGGTGCATTGCAGATTCAGGTCCAGCTTTTTGTCCACCAATATCCCCAAGTCCTTCCCTACAGGGCTGCTTCCTACCACATCCTCCCTCAGCCAGTATTAACAATGGATTGTCCCAGCCCTGCTGCAGGACCTTGCACTCGGCCTTGTTGAATCTCATGAGGTTCACCTCAGCCTGCTACTCTAGCTTGTCCAGATCCCTCTGGCTGTACAATGTGTGTTGCATTACACATAAAAATTTCTATGTAACTGAAATCCTGACCCAAGGCTGAGAGTTGGGGTTGCTTAGCCTGCAGAGCAGGAGGCCCAGAGGAGACCTTATTGCTGTCTACAACTATCTGAAAGGAGGTTGTAGCCAGGTGGGGGCTGGTCTCTTCTCCCAGGCAACCAGCACCCGAACAAGAGGACACAGCCTCAAGCTGTACAAGGGGAGGTTTAGGCTGGATGTTAGGAAGAAGTTCTTCACAGAAAGAGAGATTGGCCATTGGAATGCGCTGCCCAGGGAGATGGTGGAGTCACCATCACTGGAGATGTTTAGGAAGAGACTGGGTGGGGCATTTGGTGCCATGGTTTAGTTGATTAGATGATGTTGGATGATAGGTTGGACTTGATCTCAAAGGTCTTCTCCAACCTGGTTAATTCTATTCTATCCCAATTCTATTCAAGATACTCTCCATGCAAAAGCATCATGATTAAACCCAAGAAGAACAGAACTAAAATACAGATCTGCCTGGTAAGTTTAGAGAGCTACCAAACCTTCTATTATGTCACAGGAAGAAAACAGTGTTCAGGCCACAGCACAGAGAGACTAGAATTTCCATCCTGTATCATATTAGTGACTCATCAGCCTAGCAGCCTGGTTTTGTCACTAGCCTTCCTTACTTACTTACTTATTTATTTATTTATTTATTTATTTATATATTTAGCTCTACTAATTTCCTAATCACAGAAATATTTTGTCCCAAAGCATTGCTCAGTAACCTGAGCCTTCTCTCACTCCTGAATTTGTTCCTCATACTTCGATGCCAACAAGAAATGGGTGAAATAGATCACAGATGCTGGGTTTTGGTTGGCCTTTTTTTTTTCCATTAGCCAATGACAAATTATTCCAACACTCTGAGGTTTTTGAAGGAAAAAAAGCCTTGGGAGCTGTAACACTTCTCAAAACATCTTTCATCTGCAGGGCTTCCAATGCAGGGGGCATTCCACAGAGTATGGCAAGTGCGGTCACCAGTCAGACACGCACGCAGGTGTCTGACTGAGCAAGAGTCACACACTCAACAGTCAGAGGTCACAACAAGCACAGACAAGTTATACTCAAAGCTGCCAATGACAAGCTCCTATCCACATGATTGCTACTTGCTGGGAAAATATTTTCATCTGTTCCCAAAGTGACTTCTCAAAATAACCAAAGAAACTAAAGAGCCACTGCCTCTGAAGAATGAGCATCTGAATCAAGGCACCAAGACACAACTGTGCCTACCAAGCTCAGCAACACAAAACCTGAACAAAGGCTAAGGCAGCTACATTGTTAATTTGTTGAAAACACATAAGCAATTAGATTTCCATGTGAAAACCACATATGGCATAGACAAGACAATCAAACCATCCTTGGGCTGACACAGTTTGCAGTTGTGGGAAAACTTCTGTGTAGACAAGGCGTCAGCAAACCTTTTACTACAGCCAGGTTATTTGCCTCAAGGTTCATGCACAAGGACAAGACTCAGTTGCTGAAATGGAGATGCCAAACACTGGTTAGGCACCTTTGGGTATTTCACACTCTCTCCAGCTGAGTGCCACTCCTGAATAGCACTGGGGTTTGTCACATCTGTCAGGCCTGAGTGTACTTTTCTGGTGCCACCAAACACCTGGAACAACCACAGCTGGCAGGATGGGTGGGTATGAAGGCTGTAAGAAAACTGTAATGTGTCTGTCTTAAGTAGGAGTGTATTTAACTAAAAAGCATCTTCCTCTCACTAAAAAAAGTACATATGCAATGGTTATTTCACATCAAAACACATACAAATATACAGGACAAGGTTTTCTAGAAGAGGAAACTGAAGTACATCACTTCCATAGCCTGGGAATCCCAAGGGTGAAGTTTTCAGAAGGATCTAACAGCTCAAGACAAGACCAATTGATTTCACCTGCAAACCCAAATGCCACACGATCAAAATACTTCAGCTCTTTTGCCTATACCATTCTCAAAGTGGTCTTCTAAAAACTGTAATCCAGCAAGTAAAATATAACATTATTGGCTCATTGGTATTCAATTCTTGTTGTGTGCTCTGTAAGCACAGTCTACAAAGAAAGTCTGAAGGCACTTGGGTTAGCCAGGGAACACTAACCAACATGAAACAAAAGCAAAGGAATAAAACAGTTATGATTTTCCCCACTAGCTTTGTAACTAACAACTCTGTTCCTTATTTCATACTTGCTGGCAAAAGCCCCACAGTGATTCCAGCAAAGTGAAGTATCACAGCAATAACCAGCCTGAGGTATCCTAACTCTACCTTTGTAGAGGATAAGCAAAGGGAATAGTACTGTGCAAAGAAACTGCTGTATGTGTCTCTCTTCTGGAAGAACTCATCTCTTAATTTCAGTAGTAAAGGGAAATCTTAAAATGAAGGGGCAAAAGAGCACCTCAAAACCTTGCCTCTGCTGCCTCATGGAGACACTGAACCTTCTCCCTTCCATTCCAGAATGTGGAGACTCAGCTGAGGAAGCCTGTGATGCATGAAGAGCAAGTCCAAGAACACACTGGAGAACAGATAGGTGTAGAGGTGACAATGTGATGTTGCTAGATGGACAGAGATCTACCTACCTCAGTTATGTAAAGGGGAAATGTAGGGTAGCTTAAGTCTTATCACTCAGGGATACAGAACTACTACTGACTGTGTTACCTGTGTAGTACCTGTGATGTACAGCCTACACTAAATAAGGTCCTGCGTGCTTTTTGATGTCAGAGCACAAATGTCTCTCTTATTCACATGGACTAAGGTTCTAAATGAATATTGTATCCATAGGACAGCAATGTGCCCCTGTGGCGAAGAAGGCCAATGGTATCCTGGGGTACATTAAGTAGAGGGTGTCTAGCAGATCAAGGGAGGTTCTCCTTCCCTTCTACTATGCCCTCAGGAGGTCCCACCTAGAATATTGCATCCAGCTCTGGGCTCCCCAGTTCATGAGGGACAGGGATCTACTTTAGAGTCCAATGAAGGACTACAAGGAGGATTAAAGGACTGGAGCACGTGCCTTATGAGGAAAGATTGAGAGACCTGAGGCTTTTTAGTCTGGAGAGAAGAGTGAAAGGGATCTAATAAATGTATATCTGAGGTCTGGGTGTCAAGAGGGAGGGGACAGGCTCTTCTCACTTGTGCCCTGTGATGGGACAAGGGGCAATACATATGAACTACAGCACAGGAGGCTCCACCTCAACATGAGAAATAACTTTAAGGGTCACAGAACACTGGAACAGGTTCCCCAGAGAGGTTGTGGAGTCTCCTCCTCTGGAGACTTTCAAGACCCATCTGGGTGTGTTCCTGTGTGACCTGCATTAGATTCTATGGTCCTGCTCTGGCAGAGAGGTTGCACTCTAAGATCTCCAGAGGTCCCTTCCAAAAGCTAACATCCTGTGATCCTGTAAGATCATCCTCCATGTGAAAAACAACCAAGCAAACAATAACCCCACAAAACAAAACAAAACAATCCACCATATGAAGCAAGATTAGAGTTGCACAGCTCTCTGGAACGCGAACCTAGGTGGCTGCTCATGTACGGCACAACTAAATCCTGGGTCCTATCCCCCAGTCCAGCCTCACTCTCAGCGGTGGGAAGTGTCTATCAAGAACTCCACAGCTTCTCTAGGGGACTATTTAATTTGCTCTTCAGCTCTGATTTTAAGTTTGCACATGCACAGCATAAAAAAAAGTCAGCCTTATCTGTAAGAGCATTCCAACAAAAGACTTTGTGTGTGTTAGGCTTAAATGTGTAGTCACCTTTCCTCTTCTGGAGGAGCATTAAGTCAACACCAGGAAAGCTAGAATAATGAAAGAACAAACCCAGCTTTGAAGTATCCCATAGAAACAAAATGGCCAAAGCCACCTTTCTGCTATTCAGTTCTAAGGAGCTTGCTTTGTTTTTAAAGCTTTAACCATTTCATATTGTTTAGCCAATACTGGGAGCTTTAAACTTGAAGTACACAAGATCCAGCTGATCAGCTGTTTCCAGTTTAAGGCACAAATGACAAGCAATGCCATCTCAAAGTGTAAGAAAAGCTTTCCAAGCATTACCAGAAGGCAAAAAAAAGGAGAGCTGGGTAAGGTTTGGTTCGTTTGTTTGCAGGGGGCTTTGTTGTTGCTTTCTTGCTTTATTTTCTGGTGTATTCATTTGTTTCTTGCTGGTTATTGTTGGTTTGCTTGATTGTTATTTTTTGGTTTGTTTTGGGTGTGGGGAGAGTTTTGTTGTTGGGTACTTTGTTCTGGGGTATTTTTGTAGCTTTTAATTACAGTTTGCTAAAACTGTTTGCCTGGAACAGGAGTAATCACCAGACCAGACTAGTATACATGCTGGGTTTGGCTGGCCAGACTAAATCATTCTGGTCCAAGCTTTTTTCTCTGCTGTCCTTAAGGAACTCAAAAATTCACCTGTCATCAGTTGATTAGATGCAACCAGTCACACAAATATGAACACCAGTGACGTAATCAGACATATCCTTCCTCCTTTGTATCAGACCCAGGTGTTCTCTCAACCACAAAAGAAAGAAAGAAAGATTCAGGTTCCATTTACAGGTCTAACAGAAAAATAATCCTTGCTGATTTGTCTTTTTCTTTGAATTAGGAAGCTGACTCAATTAATTTTGCAGCCAAAAATCTGATAATATGCAGGGAGGAAAGCATTCCTTGGACTGAGATAAAGGGAGGGATGAAACTAAGTCACTCTGTGTCACTCCTTAGATGTCACTCCTTTATGAAACTGCATCCTTAATTAGTCATGCAGTGTGGAGAGCCAAGGCAGTGTACAGTGCTTGATCCTTCTAGAAGAGCACAGCTGCATTATCCTGCTAGTATTATTGGACATCACGCACTTCAAACTTACCCACAACCCTTTCCCCTCTTCCATCAAATACATCCTTTAAAGGAAAATTAGCAGTTCTTATCTAGAATAATTCTAACAGTAAATGGTATCAAGTAAGTGTACTACAGCAACATGGGAGTAAGAATATAGATCACAACCTACCCTTTTCTGTGATAACCTATGAGAGAGCTTCCCAAGAACACCTCTTGAAAGATTATCTACAGTCTTGCTTAGGGCACAGGCTCATATCCCTTTAGCAACTCCAAACTAAACTCATTTGCCATAGCCTGGAAGAGCAAACAGTTAACAAAAGAAGAGATGATGCCAATTTATAGGTTACCCATAACAGGAGCCCGGACGCTTGGATACTGAAATGTCAACAAGATTGCCTGAACTGCAGGTGAGTTCCCTCTACCTTGCTCACTGGTTTTGACATTGCTCTTTTACATGTGACAAACAAAGTAAAAAAGCAGAGCAGAAGTATCTTTTCCCACAGGCAGGCCAGCTCAGCAAGGCATTCATAACTTCTTAACAAGGGTTGATCAAAGCACCAGTGGGGGAATGGGCTGCACCTCCTACTTAGAAACAAGGAAGAACTGGTGAGAGATGTGAAGGTCAAAAGGCAGCCTTGGGTACAGTGACTGTGAGTAGTGGAACAGAACCAGTACCCCAGACTTCCAGAGAGCAGACTTCAGCTGGCTGGAAGAATCACATGTGGTACAATCCTAGAAAGAAGAGAGGCACAAGAGAGCTGGTTGATTTTCAAGGATCACCTCTGGAAAGCTCAGGATTGGTGTACCCTGATGTGCAGGAAGTGAGGCAAAAGTGACAGGACAAGACCTCCCCTCAGCAGGGGAAACACTGAAACAGGGCATTGCCAAGCTGCTGAACCTTGATGGGATGTCCTCAACGATGTTGTGGGAGCTTGCTAATGACATTGCAAGGTCACTGTTAGTAATCATTGTAGGGTTGTTGTGACTGGGGATGTTCCTAAGGACTAGAAGAGAGCACACATCCCTTCTATCTTAAAGGAAGACAAGAAGGGTAATTCAGGGAACTACAGACCGGTCAGTCTCACCTTGATCCCTGCAAAGTTAACGGTGCAAATCCTCCTGGAAGCCCTTTTCTAACAAATTATGTAGACTGGGTGAAGGTGCCTGGGAACACTCAGCATGGATTTACAAAAGGGAAACATGTTTGGCCAACCTCATAGCCTTCTACAGCGAGATGACTGGCTCAGTCAATTAGGAAAGCAGTGGATGTTGTCTATTGTGCCTTTAAGAAAGCTTTTGACACATTCTCTTATACTCACTGACAAACTAATGAAGTGTGGGCAAGATAAGGGGACAGAGAGGCAGACTGCAATCTCTCTGAACTGTTGCATATAAAGGGTTATGATTAGTGGCATAAAGTCCAGCTGGAGGCCACTCAGTACTGGTGTACCCCAGGAACTGCTACCAGGGCAAGTGCTGGTTAATATCTTCGTCAATAACCTAGATAACCTCACACAGTTTCCCTCAGCAAGTTTGCAGAGATCACAATTTGGAGGAGTACACCAGAGGAGTGCACTGCTATTCAGAGGAACCCCAAGAGGGCAAATGGGCCCACAGGTACCTCAGTAAGCTCAACAGAGCCGATCTTCTGCCTGGGGAGCACTAAAACCAGGAATTGGTAGAGGCTGGGGGCCAAACAACTGGAAAGCAGTTATTTTTGGAAGAAGGGTTTTCAGAAGAGGTTCTGGAGAACACCAAGCTGACCACGAGGCAGCAATGTGCATTTACTGCACAGAAAGCCAGCATCCTCCTGAGCTGCATTAGAAACTGTGCTGACAGCAGGTCCCCCTCAGTGCAACCTTGGTGAGACAATTATGGAGCAGCTGGTTAATTTCTGGGCTCCCCAGTATAAGATAGACATTGGCAGGTGAGACTTCACCTGGAATACTGAATCCAGTTTTGGGCTCCCCAGTTCAAGAGGGACAAGGATCTGCTGGAGAGAATCCAATGGAGAGCTACTAGGATGATTAAGGGACTGGAACATATGCCCTATGAAGAGAGGCAGAGAGCCCTGGGGCTTTTTAGTCTGGAGAAGTGAGGACTGAGAGGGGATTTAATAAATGTTTATAAATATCTGAAGGCTGGGTGTCAAGAGGGAAGGGACAGGGCAAGGGGTAGTGGATATAAGCTGCAGCACAGCAGTTTCCACCTCCACATGAGGAGGAACTTCTTCACTGTGAGGGTCACAGAGCACTGGAACAGGCTGCCCAGAGACATTGTGGAGTCTTCTTCTCTGCAGACTTTCAAGACTCATTTGGCTGTGTTCCTGCGTGATCTGTGCTAGGTTCTATTGTCCTGCTCTGGCAGGGAAGTTGGACTTTTGGACTTGATGATCTTTGAAAGTCCCTTTCAGCCCCTAACATTCTATGATCCTGTGATCCTATGACATACTAAAAGAGCTGGGATTGGAGAAAAGAAGGCTCAGGGGGAATCTTATCCATGTATATAAATAATTAATGGGAAGGAATAAAGAGGACAGAAACTGACATCCCTGGTCTCCAGTGACAGGACAAGCAGAATACAAAAATGTTGTTTAAACATCACAAAAAAAGAGAAAACTTTCCTACAGTGAGGCCATTCAGACACTGGCACACAGAATATGTCATCTCCATCCTTGGAGACATTGAGACCCCAGCTTGACACGGCCTTGAACTGACACTGCTCTGTGCAAGAGTTTGGATTAGAAGATCTCCAAAAGTCCTTTCCAAACAGAATGATTCTGTGATTATATTGGTACCAAAGAAATAAAGACCTGTGAATTCAGCCCTCAGATACAGAAAGACTGCTATAGATAGTCTGTTTTAAGGCCCTGTAGCATGCACGGGATGCACTCACATTTGACTCAGTTTATGTAAGTGGTCAATAAAGTAAATTGAGCATAGGAAGGCAAATCCTAAATATTTAGACTAATAGCTGAATAAACATTAAGTGAAGTGACTGATCTGGAGCTACTTCTGGAATGTGTTCAGTGCAGTTTGTGGGAGAAATAGAACCTAGGTACACCCACAAAGTCTGAGCTGTGCTAACTAGCTAACACTTGCACAACTGTTTTGGATCCATGTGAAATACAATCCAAACCCATTTAGAAGTCTCTAGATGATTTCTTGGTTGAGTATCAGAACAGTGTTTCTTCTACTGGACATAATTTACAGCTTAAGTTGAACAAAAAGATTAGGAATTACTCATCAGATAGAAAGAACTCAGAGGAATATTACACTAACAAAGAAGCATAATAGCCTTTCTTTACCCTTGCTAACATATCTACTTAAATAAACAAAACTGATCATATTGACATAAATGATAGTCACAGTTAAAACCAAATTTTAATAGCCTCATTTAAAGGTAATTGACTTGATTAGGAGCTAAAAAGATCTGGGCCTTCAGCCCAGAAATGCCTTGCACAAACTTTTATTACTAAGCCAATGAAAACCACATTGAGTCATCAGAAGACTAAAAGTGACCTTTCTAAACCAGGGTGTTAGTAATCAGATAATCCTTATGAGTTACCCAATTAGTTACTAATCAATTTGTCATTTAATCATTTATATAGTCATAATACCCCCATCTCTCAGCATGTCTTTCTGTCATTTCATTCTACAATCACTAATGAAGCATGAACCTCCAGCCTTCCCACAGACAAGTTTCTCGCTACGCACCTAGATGACTGGGGTCAGGATGGGTAAATGCTGAAGGTAAACGTGTCCTCTGTGCATAAGTGAAAGCCTAATGCACAGCAATCTTAGGAATTAATGGCAATAAAAGCTAATTCCAAATCTGATAACCAAGACCAATTTTACTGACAGATCAGCCACTGCAGAATGGCCTGCCATGGAGAAGCATCCCTTAAGCCTCTTAGTTCCAAATAACTTTTTTAATCTTAAGGAATCTTCCTACTTGCTTTAACCTCCTGCATGTAACTGGACACAGCAGCTGCCTAGAGCAATGGCACCTACCAAAAACTGATTAAGTACTGGACTGGCAGTGTGAAGGAAAGATTTGATACCTGCCTACAAAGGGAGACCAGCATTAACCTATGATCGCTCTAACAGAAGCGCAAACCACTGAACTCTTACAGACCTCCAGCCTGATTGCAAGACTGGCAGATTCTGTGGCTGATGAAGACACTTCTGGCAGAACCTGCAGATGGTTTTAGGCAATTATACCAAACACCAGGGCTTGAATGAGACAAGGTTGTTCTGTTTTCATTTAAACAAAAAAAGCAAAAGCTTCGTGGTCACATACCTCATTGCAACATTGCTGCCATCAATAACTATTGGTCTCAGGTTGTCACCATCCTCTGTCACATCCTCCTGCAGTGGAGACTCTGACCTCTGAGACTCTATGGAAGATGCTTCACGTATTACACTAGTGTTAGCATTAGTTACAGTCTGATCAGTCTCAGTTTTATTCCCAAGTTTGACAAGTTCTCCCAAAATATCATTTATTAAAGCATCAGTACCAAGTTTATTTAGTACAAGTTGAACCTGCTCTTCAGAATAACCCAATTTAAGTGCAAACTCCAGTTTGGTTTGATATTCTTTCACCACATCAGGGGGTTTTACTTCCTTAGGTACTATCTGAGCCTCTTCTATCCTAAAGTCTTGTAAGATTTCATTTCTTTTTAGTATATGAGGCTCTAAGCAAGGAGATCGGCACAGCTGTCGGTGAGTCTTAGGCAATAAATGTGATTCTGAAGCAGAATTATTCAGTCTTTCTGAATCATTATCAGAATTTGTGCTTTCTTCAGAGTCACAGCTGGAGCTTCCAGAATTCTCTTCAGATGCCTCCTTGTCTACATCTTCTTTCCTAGAATTAACCTTATCCATCGTTGGCTTCTCCGCCATTGACCAAGGTACAATTGCATTTATTTGCGTGCCAGTGCTCCCCACATAAAGGTGGCCTAAGTCATGCCCCAGGTGATCCTTCAAGCCCATGAAGCTGCTGCATGTACTTGACTCCACTTTGCTGCTTTTCTTGTATTCCTGAATATAAAGTGTTCCGTATTCCTAAAGAGAGAACAAAAACGTTGCAACCGGTTACACAAATGACTTGGGTTTTCTGCTGCCTCCTCAGAACTGCCTTTACTCTCTCCCAACAGAGAAACAGGACTTCTTTTCTCTAACAAAACAAAAGGAAAACTTTCTCCCTAAGTGACATCCATAGCTAAGCAGATAAACCACTGATCATCTGTTGCCTGAGTGTATCATGCTTTCACTTAAACATAGTATCATAGTATCAGTCAGGGTTGGAAGGGACCACAAGGATCATCTAGTTCCAACCCCCCTGCCACGGGCAGGGACACCCCACACTAGATCAGGCTGGACAGAGCCTCATCCAGCCGGGTCTTAAACACCTCCAGGGATGGGGCCTCAACCACCTCCCTGGACAACCCATTCCACTCTCACGGTGAAGAACTTCCTCCTCACATGTCTAGAAATGGGTTTATGAAAGACTAGGAAACCAAACACTGCAAGTTTACCTACTGTAACACAGGGAGAGGAGTCTTGTCATGAATTAAAGAAATCAAGGTATTTCTCCTAGCTTAAGACAGTGTGGTAACAACAACAAAAACAACCAACCCAACACCTCCCCTCCCACAATGCAGCTAGGACTAGAAAAGCTTTTTAAATTAGATAAACTTTCTGTTGAATAGAAGAAAATTAGAATAGTACCAGATTATCTGTCTCATTAAACAAATATAAACTATCATAAAATGAACGTGTAGCAGAAAATTATAGGCCCTAAAAGACTATTAGATCAACTGAATATACTCTAAGTGTTTCTGAATTCTCTAATGTAGTGATCATTAAGTCAACACAGACTAACTGCTCTCAGTAGAGTGCTGTATTGCTAACACATACAGCACTTAGACCTAAGGGCCAATAAAGCCAATGGAAGTCTTTGCACTGACTGCAAAGGCCAATTCATTAAGCCAACAAGCCAACACAATTGAAAGCTGACTTCAGCTTCTGGTCTAGACTTGTGCAAGCCTTTTACTGAATCAAAACTATAGATGGATAGTGGACACTCTCCTGAAGGGTCAAAACATGCTCTAGCCCAGATAATGGGCTAAGCACTAGTGAATATGCTAACCTGGTCAGCTCCTGGGATCCAGACGGTCCGGGCAAAATGTATAGCATGTGCAACTAACTTTGTAACACGGCTATGAACTGTGTCTGTCCCTGGCCATGTTTGGATATGCCCTATCCTATAGGTCCAGTTATCAGGTTTCTGTGTTACCAAAGGGCATTGTCTTAGGACAGTATTTAAACCAGCCAAGAAGTTAGGCAACTTGCCTTGCTCTCACCCAGCAAGCAACAAGAGCCAAATGCTGCTGGAGTAGCAGCTGAAGGGCCTGCTCTAACAGGCAAGAACTACACCCAGGCCTTGTATCTGGACCAAGGCAGAAAGGAGAAAAGCTCCAAGAGAATTGAATCCCAGAAGAGGCTACAGCCAGGCAACAGAGCACACGAGAGAGAGGTCCCCTAGCCCTCTCTGAGCCAAGGACTGCTCAAATTATAGCCACAGCATCTGGGAAGATACCAGACAGGGAAGCAAGCTGTGAGTACCTGGCTGATCTGCCACAGGATCCCATTTGTGGGAAAACCACAGATCACAGCACCTGTATTTCCAATTTGAACTGCTGTATTGGAAATGTTAGGTCTGTGCTAGATCTGTGCATTTAACTGCCTTTAGATGTAGAATGTGATACCCACAACCGAATAATTGAACCTGTAAATACACTGTGTAAATAAATTACAGTGGTGTTTGAAGGTACCACCACCAGGAAATATTAATTATAATATATGTAACAATGTAGATTTTATTACAGACATGTACAAAGAATGGAAGAAGTAAAGTTCCAATCCTCTGGATGTCATACACTTGCCACATTAGTCTTTCTGGGGAATTTTACATAACCATAGTTACATAGAAGTTAGTTACTTAATTGCATCACAAGGATTACTTCCACAATCTACATTTAAAGGCAAATTGCCATTTCTTTCCCCTATTCTGTTCTTTTGAACAGGAATCCTTGCCAAGTGCCTCAGTAAAGATAGTAAATGAAATTATTTCTTGTAGATAAAAACAGACCACTTGGACCAATGGTACTGCAAGCTCACCATGAAAAAGAAGAATTTATGGTAAGGGAAGGCTATGAAACAAAGAGTTCTTTCACACTTCTTTCTTGCAAGGCAGGACATAAAAGCAACATAGAGAGGCAAAGGACTTCACTTGAACTTGACAGATACATTACAGACAAAGATTTCATCAAGGAGGATATACTGAGACATAATGCTATGTCAATCAGAATCTAATAAAAATTACAAGGATGTCTCACAAACAGCCAAAAATCTCCATTAGCAAACACATCAACTTCCAATTCCCTTAGAAATGACTTGGCATTTTTAAAAGATGGTGTTCTTTCCTCTTCTTGGAATCAAGATCTGAGAGAGCACACAAGAAATTCATGTAGACTTAAGACTAGCGAGGATCAAGCAAACAGAAGCCCAATCCATGGTTCATTAAAAGCAAATTCTAGAGGTACTGAGTGTCAAGACATCAGCACTGTGGTGGAGCTTTTTGGTTATGGGGCAGAAAACCCACTTAAAGAAGTAAGCAAACAAACAGGTGAATCTATCATCAGCACTTTCATCTCCAACACCTTCAACCAACCAAAACAAGAATATCCAACCAAACCACAAGAATATCCCAACGAAAAGATACAGTTAAAAAACCAACACTAAGGCAGGTGTGGAGGTGCTGGAGTCACCATCACTGGAGGTGTTTAGGAACAGACTTTGATGGATTGCTTGGTGCCATGGTTTAGTTGATTAGATAGTGTTGGATGATAGGTTGGACTCGATGATCTCAAAGGTCTCTTCCAACCTGGTCTATTCTACTCTACTCTACTCTACTCACAGTTTCATCTCCAACACCTTAAACCAACCAAAACTGATAGGAAAATACTCCAAAGTTTTATTTAAGCCTGACCTTGTTAGAAGGCAGCAGGGCTGTAATTCTCAGGCAGTAACTGATCAATTAATATTACTGCCTCTTAACTCAAAGCTTAAGGATTTCAAGCAACATCACAGATTAAACACATGAGAATACAGGAAATAAACCTTTCCACACAATGATTTATTAACTGATGTAATGTACTCAAGAGCACAGTGCTAGTAACAAACCCCAAGAATATCCCAATGAAAGGATACAGTTAAAAAACCAACACTAAGGCAGGTGTGGAGGTGCTGGAGTCACCATCACTGGAGGTGTTTAGGAAGAGACTTTGATGGGGCGCTTGGTGCCATGGTTTAGTTGATTAGCTAGTGTTGGATGATAGGGTGGACTCGATGATCTCAAAGGTCTCTTCCAACCTGGTTAATTCTATTCTATTCTATTCTATTCTGCTTCATCTCCAACACCTTAAACCAACCAAAACTGACAGGAAAATACTCCAAAGTTTTATTTAAACCCAACCTTGTTAGAAGGCAGCAGGGCTGTAATTCTCAGGCAGTAACTGATCAATTAATATTACTGCCTCTTAACTCAAAGCTTAAGGATTTCAAGCGCAACATCACAGACTAAACACATGAGAATATAGGAAATAAACCCTTCCACACAATGATTTATTAACTGATGTAATGTACTCAAGAGCACAGTGCTAGTAACAAACCCCAAGAATATCCCACTGAAAGGATACAGTTAAAAAACCAACCCTGTGGCCTTCACAGAACCAACACATACACAAAATAATAATAATCAAAAAAATCTCAAACAAGAAGCCCCTATTGGAAGCACGGCTGCTTAGCAACCAGCCTGTAGTTGCTAGGATGCACTCCTTTAACATACCATCATGAATACTAGCACAGCGAAAGAATAATTTGGTATGAACAAAAGCCCATGAAAGAGAGCGGGACTTAAGTGCGTCTGGTTTCCCCTCAGAGAACAATGCAGCTGCCAAACCGATCTGGAAGCCCCGACATCATTGTTCCACCAACCCCACAATCTGCTCTGACTTGAGGAAGTCTAGTTAATGGGCAACACTTTTAAGCTGGACTGAAAAGTTGAGCTGACTCATGTACCGCCACTGCAGAATACGGGGAGATAATGGGTCACTGCCTAAATCCGTGTACTGTGAAATGTCATTTTAGTATTGAACCAAAAGTAGAAGGAGGCTTCTTTTTTTTTTTTGGAAAGGGGGGGGGGGGGGGAAAGAGGAGGTTGCATATTAAGAGCATGGAATAAACAAAGCCTGAAGTGCATAGATCAGAAAGAGGATTAATATTTTTTTTTTTAGTGTTAGTTAAAATAATACTTAAGTCATTATCCAATTGCTTCTTCCTTGAAGTTTAAGTGCTTTACAGCAACTACAACCCTAACACCCTCCACTGGGATTCAAAGAAGTCACTAGCATATGCATGTGTCTGAAGAGCAGGCATTACATGAAGCATACTTCAGACAATCTGCACATCAACTGCATATGAAAAAATGACTATAAATCAAGCTTTGTCCATTGTTGGGAATGCATACATAATCAGCCTTGCATCTATCTGCTTTAAGTCACCTGTCAGTCTTCATCATGATCCAATATCTAATTGCTTCTTTTGCCCAGAACTCTACTCTTTTTCAGCAACTACTTAAAGAGCAGACTAATAACAGGAGCAGCTTTAAAACCTGACACTGACAGAGAGTCACCATACTATTGCTTTAAAAGACTAGTTTGAATTCTGTTTACACTGTAAGTCCAAAGCTAAAGATTTCCTAAAGAGTTTTGCATAAGTAGCAGTCTGTTCCTGGCATACAAACAGTGTTTATTGCCAGTAAAATTTTATACAGTGTCTGTGAACTTTGCACACTGTATTTGCGGCCAGCACCAGCTCTCAGAAACCCTACACCGTGGAGCGCCCAACACGATGTCCTTTATGAGATTCATTGATTAGAACCATGAAAATCAGATGTCACTGCTGAATGCTGCTGGAATTGATTATTTTATCTTGATTTGGTTAGTGAAGAGCAACGTGCCAGCCAGCCTATTGGAACGAATTTGTGTTCCCAATAATCACTAGTGTACCTATATATAGGACAAGGCTCACAAGACCAGAAAAGGTCACACCAGATGAGAACAACTCCGTGCACTCTTTATTTACAAGGAGCTCTCATTACACACACATGGGTTTACAGCATTACAGTGTACTATAGCTAAGAAAAATATTGTCTACAAAAGTTTGACTCCACTGAGAGGCAAAAAACTCTTCTCAAGCAAGTCTTCAACTTTTGAGTATGCTCAGCATGGCTGAGTAATAGAATTTGTATCTGTGAAAAAGTTACTAAAATGAGTAACTCTCAACCATGAAAGCTTTATTAGAGTAAGTTTTTAACTGCAGCCTGTTTAAAACTACAGTATTTCACACTAGGCCTAAAATACTGCATTACTGAGTTAAAGACATTTATCAAGGATAAATGTAATACTTCAGTTGAGCACTGTGCTACTACACTGTAGAAGTGTAAACTTTTCCCCTTTCTTAGAAGTCATTGCTATTTTCCACTAACCACTAACAAAAACAAACTCATTAATCCACCTCCACAGAAACCAAGTATTTCTCAAGGGCATGTGGGCAAGTAGCTCATCTAATCTTTTAACGTGTAGTCAGAATATTTTCCACTTACAATTGAGCACAAGAGAAGCAATTTAATGCAAATTTAGTTTGGAGAGGAAGATAACAAGGAGTAAAACAGTGTCATGTGGCACAGTATAACAGAAATGATTCTCAAAAGGTCATCTAAAGTTTCTGAAGGTGCATTCTACAGTGAATTAGCTGAGCAAGTTTTCATGCAAGCAGGCTTTCTCCTAAGTCTTCTAAACACAAAATGGAAAATGCTGACATCACAGTTTGCTGAAACATTATTATTACTTGTCACAAAGAGAAGCGCAGAGCTGACGAGAAAAGAAGAAAAGAAATGAATGTATCAGTTATCCAAATGATAAAGATACTGCAACAATGCAAATAAAATAATGAATATGTAATAAATACCTACTGCTGTAGTTTCTATGTATTTAATTACCATTGTATTTCAGCGAATGCTGTTGTCTGCATCATTCTATCCAACAAAGGAAGGATGTCCCATTGAACAGATTGGTTAATGCTCTGGGGCAACAGATGTCTACTGGAACTGCAGGAGACCAGCAACTGGTGGCCTGCCCATCTTCTGAAAACTTTCAATAGACTCATGCATATGTTCACACAATAGGGCATGTGGTAGAAATGCAAACCTCTTTTTAACCCTTTTATATGCTCTCTTTCCCTCTCAACTGATATATGAAGGTCTTTGTTTTGTTTTGTGTTTTTTTTCTTTACGGGATCCTTGGAACACAGGCTCACAGAGCATGCAGTGTTTGTTCTTCAGCCTAACATCTGAACTCAAAACATAAAGTAAAAAGGGATTAGAAACTTTATCAAAATAGCCAGGCTCGAAACTTTGACTGGAAGATGCTCCCATCGGAGAACATCCTAATGCTCTATCTTGCACGACAGTATCTTCAGAGAGCCCACAATGGAGGTCTTTCCCTTTTCAGAAACAGAGGAAATTTCGCCCACTGTATGGTGGCGGATTTTTTCTAAAGCTTTTCACACCAGTCACAAATTAAAGTAAATAATAGTTTTCTGGGAAAAAGAAAAAAAAAAAAAGGGGGGTGGGGAGGTAAATAACTATAACTTCAAGTTGAAACCTCCCATTCTTCCTGGGGGGGGGGCTAGAGAATTAGTTCTGTTGATAGCTACCGCCTACCATGTTCCAATTCTGTGAAACACACCATTACTGATGCTTTCGAAAGTTCCTTACTAGAAAGCACTGGGTGAGATCAGTGCTCTTCTATATACTTAGTCTTCAGACATACCTGGTTTTCTTCCCCTCTTTTTCCAAGAGACACCCCAAGTGTACAAACCTCAGCCGACACGCATGCTAGCTCGGTTGTCCAAACACAAACTGATAACGCTGCAACACCAGAAGGGTGAAACTTCCCGGTTCTGCAGAGAGAAGCCCCTATACTTACGTTCGCTGGAAAACACACAGACATTGGCTTCTTGTAGCTGTTCCAGAAGCAACTCCTTAACACGATTTCAGCTGCAGACTTCAGGCAAGCAAGCAGAACAATGAATGGACGAACAGATGGACCCGTGATGTCTTTGCTTAACCTATTACTGAGCGGACACGGAGCCAATCACGACCCGCCGAGCTCACAATTAGTTGGCTGGGCAGATGCAAGGCAACCTCCCCACCCTGCATCAGGTTTGGAGGTTTCTAAGATAAGCAAGTTGATGTCATTCTCAGGGTCTGCCCCGGGCAGCATGTGTATTAACGAGGGGTGTGCAGCAACAATAGGCCATACAAAAGAGACTAGCAGGCAGCTGCTGTATGAGAGCCAGAGTCATTAGGGAGCAGGCTGCCAACAAGAAACACCTGGCTTGGGCAGACTTCAGCTTCTCTTCATTGTTTCTAATTCATGAAACAAAGAAAGGAATTATTTTTAAGTAGTAAAAGTTGTGAGTTCCTATTAAAATGTATCAGTCTTAAGGGATATAATCCCTTCTATTATAGAAACAAAAAGTTCTTTGTAAGGAAAAATATTAAGAAATAAATCTATCAGTAGCTATTGTAGTCCCCTTTTCTTGTTAGCAAAATGAGTCATATTGGTATAAAGTGCAAAGAGGTATGAAAAGAGTCCACCCTAAACACTGAAATCTAGTCACAAACTGCTTTCTGAATTTCCTGACACTTGTACATCAGTCAACAAATGTAATGAACTTGCATTTACACACAACTCTAACAGAGTACTTGTGGGTAATTTCAATGGAAGGTGCAACTAATGAAACTAAACCAACATAATATTAATATGTGAAATGATGGATGTTTTAAGTCGTGGCATTGAAACACTAGGGCACTCCATAGAAAGGAACAACGAACCACTCTTTTGTCCTGGAGTCATGTTTGTTTGTGACACAACTACTTTCCCTTGTATTCCAAAGATCTGTTCTAGATGTCCAGATCTTCCTGCCTCTTTACAGTGATGAAATATTTGAGCAGAAGTCAGGAGCTGGGCCATAGCCAGCTTTTAATTGGAGGTTTGGCTTTTTTTTCATTGATGTAAGCAACATAGAAACATGAACTCCAGTCCATGCCTCCCCTCACTGCCCAACATTTCAGACACCCCCAAGCCCTGCAATACACACATGTAGCAATACAACACCAGCAAGGTTTGATGCCTGACAAAAATAAATAAATAATGGAGCAATGTAGGCTAACAAAATAAAAAAGTTGCTGCTGCTGCTTCTGGTAACTTCAGTGTAGACAGCTCATGACAGAGAAGGAGGATATACTACTTTTGCAAACAACTGACTATTAGAAAAGCGTATTTACCGAACTTCAGCGTTGGTACATGATTAAAACCACAGAGGCAGCTGCCCTCCTCTGCTTGGGAGGGCAGGTGACCTGCTGGGAAACATCTACTGTGATTTAAAAGAAAAAAATGAGAGTAAGTTTGTTAGACCTGTTTTATTTCCCAAGTTTTATGTGGATATTAAGTCATTCCAGGACATGGTTTAATGGTGACGGTGCTGTTAGGTCAACGGCTGGACTCGATGACCTCAGAGGTCTTTTCCAACAGAAATAGTTCTCTGATTCACCATAGTAAATGGAATCCCACACCATCATATACCCAGATATTAAGCTGTAAAGCAGAACCCCCAACTACAGTTTCTCTGCACTGTCCATTGAACACTCCTAAGAACAACTACTAACACTACTTCGGAGCTTTTAAGTCAGAGGCAGAAGGAGACTCCTTACTAATTTCTGCCACTGTGAACACAAAGAGTAAGAGAAAGCTACCCACCAGCACAGTGGGATGCCTGATCTCCAGCACTGGATTAAGCCTCTTTGCAAACAGCAAATAAAAGCAGTGATCTGAAAAAGCTAATCAGTCCCTGCTGTGGTATTTAGACTACCTCAGTTGCTGGTATTGGATAATGTTAAGCATATTAAAACTTCTGTAAGCAAAATAAGAAGCCAGTCCAGATCACCTATCTCCAAGAACTGCCCTTAAATACAAGCAGGATCACTTGGCTAGTCTTCAGCTGAGTATGTCCCCAACTAGAATCAGGCACTTCTTTTGCAATAGCAGAAATAATTGTTTTGCAGAGTATGATACCCTCTGTGTACATCCATAAGAAACTGAGACCTCTATAGCACTGAAGCACTGTACTTATGCCTCTACAAGAACAACTAGGGCAAGCAATCTGCCTTAAAAATGAGGCTGTAAAAAGTTTACTTGTAAAGATCAGCTCCTTCAATGTCTTCTATAATAACAATAAGAATACTCCCAACTCCAGCCTAAACAACTCTCCATACTCCAACTGAACCAGGTCTAAACTTTACTTGCAGGTTTATGTCCATGCTGCAGCACTGGCTATGACCAAAGTGAGAACAGACACATTGTGAAGACTTAAGTTATAGTGTTTAATTAGCAGAAAACATTCTAGCAAGCTGGAGCTGCATGAATTAAGACATTTTGTACTTCTACCTTAAACTAGCTATCTGTTCTGTAATTATCCTGTTCAGTATCTTTATTGATGATCTACATGAGGGGATTGAGTCTACCATTAGTAAGTTTGCAGAGGACACCAAATTGGGAGCAGGTGTTGATCTGTTAGAGGTTAGAAGGGCTCTCCAGAGGGTCCTTGACATGCTGGACAGATGGGCAGAGTCCAGCATGATGGCATTTAACAAGTCCAAGTGCTGGGAGATCACTTTGGCCACAACAACCCCATGCAGTGCTACAGGCTGGGGAAAGAGTGGCTGGAATGCAGCCAGGCAGAAAGGGACCTGGGGATGCTGGTTGACAGTAGGCTGAGCATGAGCTAGCAGTGTGCCCAGGTAGTCAAGAAGGCCAATGGCATCCTGGCCTGCATTAGGAATAGTGTGGCCAGCAGGAGCAGGGAAGTCATTGTGCCCCTGTACTCAGCACTGGTTAGGCCACACCTTGAGTCCTGTGTCCAGCTCTGGGCCCCTCAGTTTAAGAAGGATATTGAGACACTTGAACACGTCCAGAGAAGGGCAACGAGGCTGGTGAGGAGCCTCGAGCACAAGCCTTTTGAGAAGAGGCTGAGGGAGCTGGGGTTGTTTAGCCTGGAGAAGAGGAGGCTCAGGGGAGACGAGAAACCAGCACCAGAGCAACAGGACACAAGGCTTAAGCAGCACCAGGGGAAGTTTAGGCTCAAGGTGAGGAGAAAGTTCTTCACAGAGAGAACTATTGGCCATTGGAACGTGCTGCCCAGGGAGGTGGTGGAGTCACCATCCCTGGAGGAGTTCAAAAAAGGATTGGATATGGCACTTGAAGCCATGGTTTAGTTGTCATGAGGTCTTGGGTGATAGGTTGGAATTGATGATCTCTGAGGTCTTTTCCAACCTTATTGATTCTACGATTCTATCTTCTCAGCTCTTCGCCACAATTTACAAGGTGTTGGATCATTCATTTAATCATGCTTGTGATGACAGAGAAGCATTCATATTAAGGTTTAACCAGTACACAAGGCTTCCTTCTGGGAATGGTGAGCTCAGCAAAGAAACCTTAGCAAGAAACATCTGTGGTATGCTGTAGCAGCATCACCTTAAGGTACACAGCGCAAATGGATAAAGCAAGTACTACTTCTTGTGCCAAACCCTCCAAATTTAGCAACCTGACTTAGTTCAGCAATCTCCATACCTTACCATATCTAAACCACACGGAGTCAGTAAGTTAAACTCACTCATTAATACACAACAAACATAACATCTCTTCAGAGTTCTGGTCTTGGGACACAAAAACCTAGGCAAGCTGTAAAAACCCCTATTTTTGCGGCTCCTAGAGATGGGACATCATGCACAGTGCTCCTCAAGTCCCTAATATCATTTGATTAAACAGCAGAGCAGAACAACATCCTGAATTGGCTGGAGGTAATAGGCTCAGGAATTTCATGGAAGGAGATTTTGGAATGATACACAACAAGGTGATGGGATGCTGCAGAGAGACACAGACTAGACTAGAATAGAATAGACCAGGTTGGAAGAGACCTTCAAGATCATTGCATCCAACCCACCTAAACAACTAAGCCATGGCACCAAGCACCCCATCAAGTCTCCTCCTGAACACCTCCAATGACAGTGACTCCACCACCTCCCCAGGCAGCCCATTCCAATGGCCAATCACTCTTTCTGTATAGAACTTCTTCCTAACATCCAGCCTGAACTTCCCCTGGCGCAGCCTGAGACTGTGTCCTCTTGTTCTGGTGCTGGCTGCCTGGGAGAAGAGACCAACATCCACCTGGATACAACCTCCCTTCTGGTAGTTGTAGAGAGCAAGAAGGTCACCCCTGAGTCTCCTCTTCTCCAGGCTAAGCAGCCCCAGCTCCCTCAACCTCTCCTCATAGGGCTTGTGTTCCAAGCCCCTCACCAACTTCGTTGCCCTTCTTGTTCCAACAAGTCAACATCCTTCCTAAACTGAGTGGCCCAGAACTGGACACAGTACTCAAGATGTGGCCTAACCAGTGCAGTGTACAAGGGCAGAATGACCTCCCTGCTCCTGCTGGCCACACTGTTCCTGATGCAGGCCAGGATGCCATTGGCCCTCCTGGCTGCCTGGGCACACTGCAGGCTCATGTTCATCCTACCATCAACCAGCACCCCCAGGTCCCTCTCTGCCTGGCCACTCTCCAGCCACTCTGACTCCAGCCTGTAGCACTGCATGGGGTTGCTGTGGCCAGCGTGTCCCCCCACCCCAACTGCCCAGTTTGGTATGAAACATACGCATGGGAGGATCAGAAAGACCAAAGTAGAGAGTGCTAGAGCCGCTGGGGAATTCAGACAGCATAGGCTGAACATATTAGGGAAGCACTGCTATAAGGGACAATAAAAACCAACCAACACTAAAAAAAACCCCACCACAACATAAAAGCTGCTAGCTCCAGCCAACTCTTGTTTCAAACACACTGAAAACAAAGACTTATTTAAAAAGAAATTATTTTATGCCAGCATACAAAACAGTCATTCTGCAACTCAAGTGGCATTATTGCAGCAATTAGAGAGACAACTTGTCCCATTAAAGTATTTCATTATCTTTTATGGTAGGACTTTATGCTAAGCCTCCAGTAATGTGCAGTGCATCTGCAAGAATACGATGAACAATTTAAATCAATCATATACAATTGGATTGATGAAACAGAAATGAAGGTTGCATGCTACAGACAAACCTCACTGCTGTGCCATTGCAAAACACCCTACCTTTACTGTTGGACTTGGGAGCTCTACAGGAGGTGCCTATCTTTAAAATTATGAGGTGGCAATGCAACAGAAATTCTTCTTTTCTAGTCAGTATGTTAAGAGATGCAAATTATCTTCTTTGAAAGAATAGTAAATGGTGCTCTAGACTGTATCTACACACAGCCATTAAAAAAACACCCCAAAGCTACCACCACTATGCAGCCATATAGAGGAGAGTGGATTAAATGACCAGTGAGAAGTGCCTAGGATTCAGAAAGACAACTGATGTTATGATAAAGATCAGTAATGCTTTGCCTAGTAAATAGCTAGGTTGCTGGGTTTTTAACAAAGCCTACTTAAAAAGAATCAACTGTATTTCCAAGTGCAGCATTGATTTCTAGGGCAAAAAAATCCAATGTGCATTTTCAAATGCATTAAAGCAAAGCAGCAAGGAGTTCTTTCACTCTTTCAAGGAAGACTCAGCTGCCTGTAGTTACCCCTAAAGTTTAAAAAGGCAGAGATGTATTTTCCAGCAGGCTGTCACCTTTGAAGTAAGTTAGAAGGTGTACAGTTTCTAGTATCATCCCATTAGATGACTAGTACTGACTGCATGTAAGACTTGAGCAAACCATTGCAACATGGCCAAGGGATCAGGCCCAGCCAGCATGGATTTAGGAAGGGCAGGTCCTGCCTGACCAACCTGATCTCCTTCTACGAGCAGGTGACCCACCTGGTGGATGTGGGGAGGCCTGTGGATGTAGTCTACCTGGACTTCAGCAAGGCCTTTGACACTGTCCCCCATAGCAAACTCCTGGCCAAGCTGTCAGCCCATGGCTTGGACGGGAGAACACTGTGATGGGTTAGGAACTGGCTGGAGGGCCGAACACAGAGGGTGGTGGTGAATGGTGCCACATCCAGCTGGCAGCGAGTCAGCAGTGGTGTGCCCCAAGGATCAGTGCTAGGCCCTGTGCTCTTTAACATCTTTATTGATGATCTGGATGAGGGCATTGAGTCCATCATCAGTAAATTTCCGGACGACACCAAGCTGGGGGCAGGAGTTGATCTGCTGGAGGGTAGAGAGGCTCTGCAGAGAGACCTCGACAGGCTGGACAGATGGGCAGAATCCAACGGCATGAGATTTAACACATCCAAGTGCCAGGTTCTGCACACTGGCCACAACAACCCCATGCAGTGCTACAGGCTGGGGTCAGAGTGGCTAGAGAGCAGCCAGGCAGAGAGGGACCTGGGGGTGCTGGTTGATAGTAGGCTGCATAAGCATGAACATGAGCCTGCAGTGTGTCCAGGCAGCCAGGAGGGCCAAAGGCATCCTGGCCTGGATCAGGAACAGTGTGGCCAGCAGGAGCAGGGAGGTCATTCTGCCCCTCTACACTGCACTGGTTAGGCCACACCTTGAGTACTGTGTCCAGTTCTGGGCCCCTCAGTTCAGGAAGGATGTTGACTTGCTGGAATGTGTCCAGAGAAGGGCAACAAAGTTGGTGAGGGGCTTGGAACACAAGCCTTATGAGGAGAGGTTGAGGGAGCTGGGGTTGCTTAGCCTGGAGAAGAGGAGACTCAGGAGTGACCTTATTGCTCTCTACAACTACCTGAAGGGAGGTTGTAGACAGGCAGAGGTTGGTCTCTTCTCCCAGGCAGCCAGCACCAGAACAAGAGGACACAGTCTCAGGCTGCGCCAGGGGAGGTTCAGGCTGGAGGTCAGGAGGAAGTTTTACACAGAGAGAGTGATTGCCCATTGGAATGGACTGCCCGGGGGAGTGGTGCAGTCACCATCACTGGAGGTGTTCAGGAGGAGACTTGACAGGGTGCTTGGTTGCATGGTTTAGTTGATTAGGTGGTGTTGGGTGATAGGTTGGACGCGATGATCTTGAAGGTCTCTTCCAACCTGGTTTATTCTATTCTATTTATCATGACATCCCCTAGTATGTTCTGAAGATAAAAGGAAACCCCTAAGTTTTACCATAGGCAGCGACTACCTTTGGGCTAACCATGGGTATAAACACATCTGTGGGTAGACAATGGCTGTGACCAAGACCTGTTTGTTATCACATGAAAAGGTGCCTGCCTACAGCTGCCCCTAACTGCACAACCCACCTATGTCAGAAGTCCAAACAGGCTTGAGGCACCCCAGCCAACCACACAGAATAAAGCAGCATTCTCAAACAGCTGGCATCATCCATCAGTACCACACTGAGAAGTAGCTCCTGAAATTACACATATTTTCTGCAGCAAAGATCTTAATTTTGGAAGTGGATTATTTTGATTATGTGACTAAATTAAAACCTGCTATGTTTACCTAAGAGGGTAATGAAAAAGTTGCCATCTCAGCACTGTGACTTCAAACCTCCATTTCAAGCATGGATTCCTAAGCAATGCTCCTTCCAGAGTTATCACAGAATCACTGAGATTGGAAGAGACCTTTAGCAGTCATCTGGTCAAGCAGGGCCACCTACAGCCAGTTGCCCAGAATCCTGAATAGCTCCAAGGATGGAGATTCCACAACCTCCCTAGGGAATCCGTGCCAGTGCTTGGTCACCCTCCCAGTAAGAAAGGGTTTCCTGAAAGGCACACTGTTTCATTTCTTTACTAATTTTATGATTTATGAATTGAAGCAGAGACACTGAGAAAACATGCTAGGCAAAAAAGTAGTTTCCAGGAATGCATGTTGAGGAATGGCTTGAATTGCAGGGACATGGTTCTATGGAACAGCTGTTTGAACAGTGTGTAGGCCAGACTCCATCTTGCTGTTTACTGCTCACAGCTTAGCTGGTGTGCTGATGCAGCAAGGTCACCACAGCCTTGTGACTGTGCTTGCAGTTGCTTATAAGATAGCAGCATGTGAAACAAAGTATATGTGAAACAAAGAACTACTGAGAAAGGAGTCTGTGAAGTTTCACGTAGGCCTAACTGCAAGTAGGCTGGATATTATAATGTAACCCTGGACTAATAGCCAATAGAATAATGACACGTGCATATTTAGCTGAGATGCTTTATAAGCCGTGCTTTCGAACAATAAAGGTGAAGCTTGCTTATCAGTCATATTGATTGCTGTGAGTCTATCCCTCACCGTTTCTCACCGTCGGATCGCGTCACGACAAATGCACATTAGATTTGGTCACTTCCCACTTTCAGAATGAGTCATGCTGCTGTCTGGATGCTTTCTAAGTGTGACAATTTGAACGGTCTCATTAACTTTCCCTGTGGCAGTACTGGGTGGATGGGCAATGCCCACAACTGTACAAAGTGGATGCCACCATGCTTAGCAAAGTACCTTTATTCAAATTTGTCCTGTCAGAAGAAAATCCTCTAACAAAACTAACATGCTTATGTGAAAAAATAGTATTCTATTCATTTAAATACAAATTCAAGAGACTTAGCTAGAATAGAATAGAAAGGAATAGACCAGGTTGGAAGAGACCTTCAAGATCATCACATCCAACCCATCAACCAATCCAACCCACCTAAACAACTAACCCATGGCACCAAGCACCCCATCAAGTCTCCTCCTGAACACCCCCAATGATGGCGACTCCACCACCTCCCCAGGCAGCCCATTCCAATGGGCAATCACTCTCTCTGTATAGAACTTCTTCCTGATGTCCAACCTAAACCTCCCCTGGCGCAGCCTGAGACTGTGTCCTCTTGTTCTGGTACTAGCTGCATGGGAGAAGGGACCATCATCCGCCTGTCTACAACCTCCCTTCAGGTAGTTGTAGAGAGCGATAAGGTCACCCCTGAGTGTCCTCCTCTCCAGGCTAAGCAACCCCAGCTCCCTCAGTCTCTCCTCATAGGGCTTGTGTTCCAAACCCCTCACCAATTTCGTTGCTAGTCAACCTAACATCTTTTATCTGTGCAACAGACTTATATTATTAAGAGTCTGAAAAGCTCGTCAGAGGAGAATAGGCCTCTCAAACTGTCTAGCGACACAGCCAGGTTGTGTTTCAGGTCATGCTGCTGGCAACACAGCTCCATAATCTCCAAGGTTCCTGGATGGAGTTCAAGGTGTTGGTTGGACTCTGTGTCACCTAAGTGGCTTCACAGGGTTATGCTTATTTGAGAGACAATTCCAGTGCCTGTAACACATGGCTGCAGTTGTCATTTTGAACTGGAGGCTTCCGAGAGAGCTGCCAGCAGTGGATTTTCTGCAAGACTTTCAGCCTTGCCATTTACTCTCTACTGGGATGAAAGAGCCAGAGAATGCATTAAGGTCCAATTTTCTACCTGTATTTAGTAATCTAAGAATCAGAGAAGACAAAGATGGTCATGCAGTTTGTTGAGACACACTTAGTGTATAAAAATTTCTTACTTGCTGGAGAAACCTTTAATAGACCTGAAAAGTAGTAACAATAACCAGATCTTACAGGACATGGGTTAATGTAGCTGCAAATCCAGGCTAAAAAATAAATAGAAAGAAAATAACTACACAGAACTCCGTCTTAACTACTTGTCATTTAGGTAAGGCTTTTCTTCAGACTTACTTTATCCCTGAACTCCAGAGAGACCACCAGGAATTCTCCACACTGAACCATGCACACCAGACCTTGAATCCTTACATTTTATACATTAATAAAACAGGTTATTAAGCAGAAGTGAGCAAGCTAGTATCAGAAAAACCCCAAACTGTTAGTGATTTCACGTAATTTTTGTAGGTCCTCAGAGCAATTTCATTCTGAGCTCAGAAGTTTACAACTTTTGAATTAGAAATTAAGTATGGCAGGCCAAATTTCCTTATATTTAGTCTCCACTTTATGATTATTATTTTTTAAGTTGGAAAGTCAAATATGTTTTTGTTCTGTGAATATCTGCACAGATTCCTTCATTAAGGTTAACATTTCAAGTCCTATCCAGCCTCCAGAGCTTGTATTTGACTTTTCAGAGTCCCATCTTGCCATGAAGCTGATCTAACAATGACAGATACAAATGGGAAGACTTAATTCAGAACTGATGATACTGTTAACATTCAAGCTAAAGTAGTTTAGTTTGGAAGGGATCTCAGACTGTCAGCTAGTTCAGTAAACTCCCATACAACACAAGGTCAGCTACAATAGGTTGCTCAGTGCCTTTTTCAAGTCAACTTCTGAACATCTCCAAGGCCGGTGATTTCACAACCTCTTCAGGCGCCTGTCCCAGTGCTTAGTATCCTCATGGTGACATTCTTCTTCATCTCCATCCAGAAATTCTCATAACTTGTGACTTCAGTCCATTGTCCTTTTGCTGCACGCCTACAAGTAGAGTACTTCCTCTTCTCTATGCCCTGACATTTTGCAGACGAAGACAGCAGCAAGCCCTCCCTTAGTCTTAGAATAGAATAAACCAGGTTGGAAGAGACCTTCAAGATCATCGTGTCCAACCTATCATCCAACACCACCTATTCAACTGAACCATGCAACCAAGCACCCTGTCAAGTCTCCTCCTGAACACCTCCAGCGATGGCGATTCCACCACCTCCCCAGGCAGCCCATTCCAATGGGCAATCACTCTCTCTGTGTAAAACTTCCTCCTGACCTCCAGCCTGAACCTCCCCTGGTGCAGCCTGAGACTGTGTCCTCTTGTTCTGGTGCTGGCTGCCTGGGAGAAGAGACCAACCTCTGCCTGTCTACAACCCCTCTTCAGGTGGTTGTAGACAGCAATAAGGTCACCCCTGAGTCTCCTCTTCTCCAGGCTAAACAGCCCCAGCTCCCTCAGCCTCTCCTCATAGGGTTTGTGTTCCAAGCCCCTCACCAACTTTGTTGCCCTTCTCTGGACACGCTCCAGCAAGTCAACATCCTTCCTAAACTGAGTGGCCCAGAACTGGACACAGTACTCAAGGTGTGGCCTAACCAGTGCAGTGTACAGGGGCAGAATGACCTCCCTGCTCCTGCTGGCCACAATTCAGTTCTTACTCTCTCCTTGTATGTGAAGTACTTCAACCTCCTCATCACCCTGGTATCCATCCACTGGACTTGCTCCAGTAAGTTGGTGTCTTCTCCTGTCTGTCAGAGACTGAAAATGGACACAGTACTCCAAACGCTAACCCATCAGCGCCAACAGGAGGCAAAGAATCACGCCATTTGATCTGCTGGCTCTTGCTAACACAGACTATGTGGCCTTATTACCTATTTCTGCAACATCATCCTGCACTTATCAAGGGATGAGACTTCACTTTCCACAAAAGCATTCCAAGTCAGCAGATGAACTAAACCTTATTTGCAATGCCCGCTGGGGGTATCTGTTTTCAGCCCATCCGCTACAAACATTCTCTTTCTCTTTCCAGAGCTCCTCCAGGCATATGGATGAGCACATAGAAGCTGGAGATAAGCAGTTCACACTGCTCATGGAAGTATGTCGAGTACAGCAAGAAAGATTTGCCTTAAAATGATGGTGCTTGTTTTCACACCAATGAGTTTATCTGAGGTGTCTCTTGCTACAGCTGCATGCATCAAAAAGTTATCGATCTGCAACATACTAAGGTCTGAAATTTAGCAGCATCCTGTGTGAAGTACAGACTGGTACCACAGTCTCATGCAACTCTGGAGCTGCCAGTTTTATAAAACAAATCACAAAAGACCATCACCCAATACTGGGCAAAGCCTTAAGGAGACACCATGTATGGTACCAACAGTTAAACTTACCAGAGTCCAAGTAATTATTTTGAGTCTTGAAAAAGACTGCCTGTACAATTCCACAATTCCTCTGTGAAGGTCTGTAGTGTAATTTCTCCTATCTATCAAGCAATGGTGGTTTAACAAGTTGCACTGATAAGTGGTGGTCAGTTCAAGACAGAGAACTCACAAGAAAAAGCTGCAACTTTGAGATTTGGTTTTAAGGTCAAACTCCCAACTACTGAGCAACACCTAAACACGCTCACAAGCCACACAATCTTTTGCTGGAACCAGATGAAAGTTGCATCAATGTAGAATAGCATAGCATTGACCAGGTTGGAAGAGACCTTCAAGATCATTGCGTCCAGCCTATCATCCAACACCACCTAATCAACTAAACCATGCAACCAAGCACCCCATCCAGTCTCCTCCTGAACACCTCCAATGATGGTGACTCCACCACCTCCCCGGGCAGCCCATTCCAATGGCCAATCACTCTCTCTGTGTAGAATTTCTTCCTAACATCCAGCCTAAACCTCCCCTGGTGCAGCCTGAGACTGTGGCCTTTTGTTCTGGTGCTGGTTGCCTGGGAGAAGAGACCAGCCCCCATCTGGCTAACAGCCTCCCTTCAGGTAGTTGTAGACAGCAATCCCAGCTCCCTCAGCCTCTCCTCGCAGGGCTTGTGCTCCAAACCCCTCCCCAGCTTTGTTGCCCTTCTCTGGACATGTTCCAGCAGCTCAACATCTTTCCTGAACTGAGAGGCCCAGAACTGGACACAGGACTCAAGGTGTGGCCTAACCAGTGCTGAGTACAGGGGCAGAATGACCTCCCTGCTCCTGCTGGCCACCAGATGTTATTTCCTTCCACGCAACAGCTACAATAAAAGCTATTAACAGACAAGTGAACCAACGCCTGGTGAAACAACAGCTGAAAACAGAAAACTCTGATTTTAATCTTCCAGTGGTAATTATGGACTGTAGCTCAGCAACACTTCAAGAGACCCTGACGGTAATCTCAGCACAGACAGTTCCAGAAAAATGTAATGAGTCCAATTCACAGCTCAGCAAGAGCGGCAAAAGCCCAGTTGGCAGCCCAGCAAGAATGGCAGCAGCAATCCCAGAAGCAGCTGCTACACCGACTTGTGAACCCAGGTGCACAGCCCTGGGCACTTGCACATCATTGCCCTTCCCTAGTCAGAACAAACCATTTCCAGAGGTGTATCTGGCATTACAAATAGTGTGTATTGGAATTACTGCTGAAGGAGAAATCACTTGGGGTTATCAAAGAAGCTGAGTGTTTTAAGGTGGAAAGGCCTTAGGGGATATGCTGCTGCAAATTATAAGGCCCCCCCAGACTCTCCACTTACAATGCAGAGAACTCCATGAAAGCATTGATGGTACTTTCTATAAGTGAAATGTCTCTCATCGAGGATGAGGCCATGCATTCATGCTGGAAAGATTAGACAATTCAGTCATTCAAACATGAGCTTTACAGATGACAAAGGATTGAAGAGACTTGTCAAAGCATCAATGTGGTGGGCTGAAAATTCCCCCCAACATAAAATTGCCAGACCAGCTCAGTAGGAAGCAAATGAAGCTGCATTTACAAGCAAAACTACAATCTAGAAATGAAATGCAACAAATATCTAGAAAATATACAATATTTACAGTATTTAGAGGTATTTACAATTTCTAAACAGCACAAGAACCTCTCTGGACAAAACCAGGGGGCTAATAATAGCTTCCCCACTCCCTGCCCACTTCCATCCATCCCCCTGTACACAAGGGACAAGAGAGAGAGCAGAGAGTTGGTTTTTGGTACTTAGCCACAACAAAGAACATAGCCAAGGTCAACATAGCCAGAAGAAGCAGCAGCCAGAGTGGAGGAAGCGAGAAGAGAGCAAGTTAGTTTACCTATCTCAGTTTTATGGCCGATATCTGTCCAATAGGATTATTTAGAACTTATAGTTATTTTCCTCTTTACACCCAATGGTGATTTATTTACATTCTACTACTTTCTGTTCAAGTAGTTGTGGAAAATTTTCCAGGCACAGCCTGAAACTACCACAATCAACTAAAATGGTGCCTAGGAAAGCACATAAATGAGAATTTATAGATACCAGTTTCTTACATCGACAGTTTGCAAAACAAAAGACGAGTAGGGAAGCAGTTTCTGTTAAAGGAAATCCAATCTGCCTCTTTTCCATCCAATCTCTGCCAAACCACCAAATTTCATTAGTCCTAAGATAAAAGGTCTAAGTCATAGCACAATAGAAATTTTCAGCTCATCGCAAAACTTCAAAGTTTTATGGGACTGATTCACTGATTTCGCAACTTAACACATTTCATTTTACAGCTCATAGGGGAGGATGGCTCACAGAAACGTTCATTTAGGAATTATCATGACACTTTTTTCAATTAGTAAAGTATTCAGGGATTTAAGGCTCTTCCCAGCCTCTGAGCATTACCTACTAGCAGCAAGCAAATGGCTTTTCAGGTATTGACAATAACCTGTGTCACATTTGCTGCTGAACACCCCCAGCTTCATTGACCTCCCCAATCTCTGGCACTCCTCTGCAACTTTTAACCACCTCCCAAGACATTCCTTTCGTACCAAAAGAAATTACTGTATTTCTTCCTTTGGGAGGATTATTAACATCCATTAAACTCTCCTTCACTCCCAACCACTAAACGTCTTGCTTTGTCCTTTCCTCCTCTCTCCCCATTCTTTACTCAAAACAAGCTTCCTATTAAGCAGAATCCATCCTCCCAAATATATCTCTACTTTCCTCACTATCAACCCTCCAAAAAGCTATGATTTTGAACACAGAATACATTTTAAACACTGTAATGGGTTGAAGTTTTCCGCCCCCCAGCATTAACTTCACACTTTGTGTAAAAATTCTACAAGATGAACCAAACATGATACTTAACCCTGAATAATTTCACAACCAAATCACTTCAGCCTAAACAGAGGCGCTGGGAGCACATAGGAGCTTCCTATGTTTAATAGACAGCAGATCCTGGGATGGTCTAACATTCTATTTTGTACCTATGTACCCATACACACACATATATATACACATGTACCTGTATGTATACATGAAAAGACAACTCTCCTCCCAGGGAGGAGGATGACTTTTTAAGTGTTACAGTGGTATCGTAAATCAAGCAAATACAACCTTAAATGCCCAGGTGGCCACAAGAGGTAGTCCAGCACGTGCTGTGAGGTGAGCCTGGAAGAATGATCTTTCAGCTGCAGAGGGTGAGCTTTGTTACTCCCCAGGGCAAAATTTAAAAGGTTGTCTCGACCTTTCCAGTCGGGACAGCAGAGGTACTTAAAACCAAAGTACTATTTCAAAACATTCTCATTTTGCAGCCACGATTGCAGAATGAACAGCACTCGAGTTTGCAAAAAAGCATTAAAATTATTCCTTGAGTGAGGGATACAATACCCTTGCAGAAGCCAGAAAGTCAGTGTCCAGTGTCAAGCCCCACACCTCATGCTAAGCAAAATACAGTTTGGATTTTTGGCAGTGCAAGCTCAGCCTTTTACACAAGAAATGGGAGCTAGCCTGAAGTAATCAATCCTGATAGGCAAAAAAAATAAGTGCCTAGTTCATCTGAGCCAAAAGCCCCGATGTCATGAAGATCTCCCTCAGTTTTTACTCATCACTACCACATGGAAAGGAAGATGCTTTCTGACACAGCCTCAAGCTGTTACACGAAAACATCTGAAGATGCAGAGCTTTACAGAGAAAAATATCCACAGAGTATTCTTCTTCTCTAATTCTGGAGAGCTGCCTAATCCACAAGACATGCAGAGAGAAAAATAAGGAGGGAAAAAACCACAAAACAAACCCAAAACAAGAAGGAAAGAGGGGAAGGGGTGGAGAATGAGAAGAACTAGAAGAGAGAAATACCTCATAGCTCTACCAGGAGGGCAATGACGAGCAGATCACAATAGCTTTTCTATCTAAATGCTAACTGGAAATTACTACAGTTTGAGATCAGGAGGTAAGAAAAACGACTGCTTGTTACACCATCTCACCTTTGCTTTTGTCACACTCTATCTTTAACATGTAATTTAGTAACTAAAATGAAGTGCCCATAAAATACAGGCTTATTCAATTAAGTGGGTATCTTGCTTCAAACATATGGCATTTATGGTAAATATTTAGCATGCTTGAAGACAAGAGGCGTTTTAAACAATTATATATGAGAGAGATAAAGCATCACTCCATAATAACTTCAGTCACTAACATTTCAGTCACTTCACAGAAACAACTCACTGCAGTCTTTGTAACACAATCTGTTTCTCACAGTACCTGATAATTCTAATACTACAAGACAAGAAATGAAGTGTAACCACCTTAATCACTAATAAGGCCACCGGCTAGCTGCCATGGCAACAAACACTACCAAAATGAGTGAAATGATGAAATCTCTCTTGAATAACTTAAAAAACACAACAAAAACAAACCACCACCACCCCCCAAAAAAAAAACAACAAACCCACCCTCATATCCCTAACTGCCTAGCTACATGTGGGACACTGTTCCACAGAACAGCAAAAGCAGAAGAAAAATATTTACAGACCAGGAAAAAAAAAGAGGAGTTTTACACCATAAACTTACACAACACACATTCTAACTTTCCTCTTAGTTACTACGACCTCTTCCCTCCATTTCTTACTGTTGTCACTCTCTTTCCAGCACTTCCACTTTAAAGAATTATTTCAAGTACAAACTTCTGAGAGCTCTACAACTGGAAGATGAGGCTTGCAAAATTCATATTAACATCTGGTTTATTTAAAAAACCCAATGTGCAACCAGTGAAAAGAAAAACTACCCTGAGTTTAAGTAGTCAAGGGCAGTTGTGATTGTTTTTTAACAACTGGTTTAAGACAGGAGTTATGGAGCTGAGAAAATACCAAACAAGATTTTACAACTTCTGTAATGAAAGAAGTCAAAGTAAATCACAAAACACAGAGTTGCTCAGCCATAGCTATTTGTGAGCACAACAAAAGCTGACCCAAGACAAGCAAGTTCCTCATTTCACTTCATGCTGACTTTGAACTGTCTTTTTTTTAGATCACTTAGAGTATTTTCAGCTGCATGTAGGCTATGTAAGATCTCACAAAAGAATACCTCACAAGGTTTTCAACTTACCTATGTAAAATTGAACAGTAGATAGGTTTCATCAAATATCAAACTGAATCACCAAGTTTTCAGGTCTCATCAACTGCAAATCCAGGTTGTTTGTTTGTTTGAATAAACCCCTAACTAAACAGCTCTGGAACACCAACAATATTTTTAAAGGTTGGTACAATCCAGAGAAGCAGGCAGTGAAATCATTCCACTGGACTGCTGCTCAGCTCAGCAGTCAGCCTGAAATGCACAATCTACACAGATGAGTCAAGTCTGGATAATCCCTTCATGCTCTGTCAGGTTGAGAGTATGGGCTTTGTCTCTAAATTGTGTACCTTCAATAAACTCCACTTCTCTTTGCATTTACGTTAAAACATGAATTTTTCAAAGTTTGGATTTGCAGATGTCTAAAAACCTTGTTTGTACACCTCAGTCTATAAGGATCTCATAAATAACAGCTGCCTTTGGAGAAGGATCACAAATGGTAATGGTAATTATAAGATCACTGAGTGACTGCTGCTCTGTGGAAGTCCAGTGTAATAATACAGGTATAATAATCATATTGGACTAAAACAATAGATACTGCAAGGTTTGTGGAGAGACAAAATATCTTCAACTACCTCCATTAGCAAATAAAGACTTTGAATTCTCAGGACTAATGGGTCTAATTATTAAAAAGGAAGGGAAAGGAGGGAGACAAAAAAACCCTAAAACCTTTCCCTATTTCCCTAAAAAAGTTGCAAATGTGTTTCATGCTGGCATAACAAATTCTCTTTAAAATGACAGCATGCTCAAAATTCGATCCATTTGTTACAGTACACTCTGGATCATCACCAGAGAGAAAATGTAGTTCCTTAAGATTTATCTAACACAGAAGTGTTCCTGTGAACTCATTGGCTTTCTACACAGGCAGATGCTAAGTGGCAAGGACACAGTAGAAGAGGAAGTACCCTGCCACTTTTAAAACCCAGACATACTTGGATTGTTTATTTTTCTTTCCAGATCAAAAGACTATGCTACTGCTATCTTAAGTATTGTGTAACCCTAAGAGCCGCAATTATGAATTATGTCTCTGCTTTGCAAACACAGACCAAGAGAACAAGACACAGTAAACAAGACACTTCAATTCATCTACTGTTAAAAAAGCGTGGTCTCCTGTTCAGTGGAAAGGGTTTACTTAACCCAGCTTTCGGCATCACCACTGCGTAAGGGATATTTGGCCCTACCAACGCTGCCAATCCAGAGCCAGGCACGGGAGTGCCAGACGGGACCAGGACAGTCTGCAGAAGGTGCTGTAGAAACACAGCCCTGCCGAGTTTCCTCCCGCGGGGCATTATAACATAACGTCACCGCTCCACAAATACAACCGTACATGCCCGGTGTTACTCAGACATGCCTGCAGAATGAGGTCCAAACCACGCAGGTGCATGAAAATTAATTTTTAAGAGAGATTAAAACTTAAAAGGCACAGCTAGATCTGGGAAAGGTGCAGACAACGCTTTTCGAGCTTTCTGCCTATTATGGTTTGGTCGAACAGAATATGCCAACTTATACAGCCGGTTCCCTCACCGAAAGTGCAGAGAATAGATCTCCACTGCTCTCAAACAATTATTAAAGGGAAAAAAAAAAAACACAAAAAAGCCCCCAAAAGTTAGAGGCAACGAACGACAGTAGAGGCAATGTACCTGAAACAACTTTTGGACTCCTGGAACTCCCGTTACTCGCGCCTATGTGTCCCACTGGACCGCTGCAGCTCCGAAGCGGCCGCGGGACCAGCCCCCGGGAGCACGCCGCAGCCGGGTCAGCCCAGCCCGGCCGCTCCCGCCAGCTCGGCCCGCGGCTCCCGCCGGGGTCAGCACAGACCAGGTCGCGGAAAACTTTCTCCAGGGCCGGGGCCCACCGAGGGGACGGCCACAGGGCCTGCCGAGCCACGGAGCGGCCGGCGGGGCCCGCCGGACCCCCGGGCTGGGGGAGCAGAAGGATGGGGCTGTATCCTACCTCCCCGGGAAGCAGCAAGCGGCGGCAGCTCCTTCCCCACCGCGGCGCGGCCTCCGCTGCCCGGGCGACCTCCGCCGGGCGACCTCGGGGAGGCGCCGGGGACAGGGCCGGCGCCGCGGCCCCGTGTTGACACACGCGCCAGCTCGGCCCCAGCAGTGGGCGGCGCTGGGGCGGGAGCGTGGAGTGGGGCAGCCGTCACCGGCCACAGCGGGGTACAGCCCCGCACCGTACTGCACAGCACTGCCCTCGCCGCCATAGCCCGGGGCAGCTACGCACCACGCCCCGCTCGGGGCCGGGCCCCCCGCGCCCCCGCAGTCACCCACCTGCAGCCTGCTAGCAGCCGCATACCGCGAGGAGGACGGCCCACGCTGCCGTTGCGGGTGAGAAGAGCGTCGGCAAAGGTCGCTTTCACCTCGCCCGCAGCCGCGCTATATACCGCCTCCCGCCTCATGCCCGCGGCGCTGTGAAAGGCTCTCCGCGAGGCCCTATAAACGGCCCGCCCGGTCCCCGTCGCTGGGCTGGCGCGCCGCTGGGAGGGCACGCCGGGGCGGGCACAGCCAGGCTTTGCGGGCGGCACCTGCTGCCGGGGCGCGACGAAACCTAGCAGGGTAACTGCCCCCTCCCCGCCCCGCGCTCGGCGCCGCGTGGTGAGGCCCGGCCTGGCCTTCGCAGCGGCCTTCGGTGATGGGCGGCTAAGGCACTCGGGTCACCCGCCGTATCGTGGGCTCCCGCCGCAGGGTCCGAGTGCCGCCGTACTAGCACTGTCCCGAAATACCAAAACATTACCGGCTGCGCTGGGACTAGAGGGGTGGCGCCGCACTGAAGCGGGCAGGCCGGCGGGGGCAGCGTGGTCTGGACAGTGGGTCCTCCCGGCCTGGCAAAGGTCCTGCTGCTATCTGAGAAAATCTCCGGGTGCCTATGGACCTTGAGTCTCCCCAAGCCTTACTGCCCCTGTCATTGCAGGTGGAGAAAGGAAGGTCGGGGAGCTTTTTGCCAAGGAGAACAAACTCAATCAGCGGCAGAGTTGGTGGGAACCGTGATTTCCGTCCCGTGTTCTAATTATGAGATATTTCCTCCCACTCCGCTGTTACTTTTATGCAGATGAAGTAATCTACCTCGCACCATCCCACCCTGCCTGCTGTGCTCCTGCCGAGGCGGCTGAGCGCCAGGAAGCTGGTTAGAAGACATGAATGAAGCTCTGGTGGTGTGACTACAGCTTGCGAGCTGACTGAGCGTATCGTGTACAACAGATGACATACAGCTATTGCTGCTCACAGACTGCAAGTCTGTATATATAGTTGTTATTCGCTCCTGTTCTTCTGGTACCCAGCAGAAAGTAGGCGTTTTCTTTTGTTTGTTTGTTTTAATTGGCATCCAATCTATGCAAATTCTACACAGAAATATGAGCCCAAAGGGCCACTCTGCAGGGTTTATTTTCCCAATAAAATTATATATATTTGCCTGGACAAAAGGTTATAAAGGGACGGGCAATGTTGTTTTCCTATATGCATTTCAATGAACCCTCCTTAAGGCTGAGACAGTCTGTAGGAGTGATGGCGTGATTTTGTCTTTCCAACTCAGTCAGTGCGAGGTGTGTTGAATTTCTCAATGTATCTCATCCCCATGTTAAGCATGGATTTGTAGGGTTCATCTCATGGTGCAAGAGGCAGTAATTTTCCTGTGGTTAGTTACTTACCTGTGCAGGAGAGTGAGACCTCTACTAAAGAAATGCTTGTTCCCTTGGTCCCAGGCATGATGGTGCTGCTTTAGAGGCAGAGTGGTGTCCAAATGTGACTATTAATTTAATAGAGGAAATCAGTGAAAGCAAGACTTAGAAATTAAGCACTTAGAGTGCTACTTTGCTGCTTACTATGGAAGCTGTTGCAGATGACTGAGGAGCTCATGAGTCAGTGAAAGCATTGCACTGCTATAGAAAATGATTCTCAATTATCAGAATAAGAGAACAGAATAATATGGAGTGGAATTGGCTTTTAAACTACTTAAGTCACAAGAGAATTTCACATTAACTTTATTTTCCTTAGTATACTGGAGTTTCTGCTGGGTTTGAAGGATTTTTTTTTTACCTCCTCTTCTATTTAGAAGGTTGCGTTCTGTAAACCTGCAGTAGCTTTGTAATTGATTAAAACATGCTAGCTAGAAGAGCAAGTTAAATGTGTCAATGTAAAATTTGCTCAAAGTGAGCTGCTTGATGTCATTGCATTGCAGGTTGGTAAAACCTCATTTCCTCTTTATGGCCTTAGCAAGCAAATAGCTTCCTAATTAAAACAGATGTTTGTGAGTGAGAATCCAGGATTTTTCTGTCCCGTGACCACAAACCCCACATAACAGCAGTATGACCTTGGAAGAGGGTCTTGGGTAAGACAGCCAGGGCTGGGGATTCATATGCCCTGAGAACCTCCCACATCTCTCTCCTCCTCAGTTACGTACCCTGTTCTATGTCCGCGGTCTTTCCCACATGACCATTCTAAAGGTTTTGCTGAAACTCAGGATTTCCATAGCTTCTCTGGGACTTTCACATGTTGCACAACACTGTCCTGCTCAGCGAATGGAGGAAAAGGTTGGTAGTAAGTGAGAAGACACTTGTGGGGATTAATCAGTCCTTAAAAACAAGAAGAGAGCAAACAAGACCAGCTGCCACATTCTGAAACCAGAACCTCCTTGTTTCCAGGGTCTGTGTTTGCGCAACTACAATGGAACAATACAGGACAGCAAAAGTTTGTAAACAATGCTTTTTATACAAAAGTGGCATGTTAACTTTGATTTCCTTTCTGTCCTCTTTATGAATCTCTGTCAAGTCAGACTTGCATCAATTACCTCCTTTTGTAATTAAAGAACAAAAAGCACATTCATATTTTCAGTTATGTTGTGCACTTAGTCTGCCATTTCTGTTTTCTCCTTATGAGCTACAGCTGTTTGCCATGACTTGAATATTTTCTGCCTGTGAAACAGAGGATGTTTCTTATTCCTGCATTTATTCAACAAACTGGCCAGCCCCTGTAATTGAACCTACTCCTTGTCTTCTCACAGGTTGCATTGGGTTGGGAGGGACCCTCAAAGGTCATCTTGTCCAAGCTCTCTGCAGTCAGCAGGGACACCTCCAACTAGATTGGGCTGCTCAGGGCTACATCAAGTCTGATCCTGAATGTCTTCAGGGTCAGGGCCTCAACCACATACCTGGGCAACCTGCTCCAATATTTTACCACTCATTGTAAAGAAATTCCTCCCTATGTCTAACCTAAATCTACCCTGTTCCAGTTTAAAACTATTGCCCCTCAGCCTATTGCTACAAGCTGTTCTAAACAGTCCTTCCCCAGCCTTCCTGTAGGTCCCCTTCAGATATGAAATGTAGTTAAAAGGTCTCCCTAGAGCCTTCTATTTTCCAGGCTGAACATCCCCAATTCTTTCATCCTGTCTTCACAGGAGAGGCTCTCCAGCCCTCTGATGGTCTTTGTGATCTCCTCTGTACTCACTCCAGCAGGTCCATGTCTGTCTTGTGTTGGGGGCCTCAGAGCTGGACACAGTACTCCAGGCGAGGTCTTGGAAGACTACATTTCATGCCTCCATCCACAACATCCTACTCCTTGGGAAGTCCCTGCTCAAAACTCTCTTGATCCAGCTTGTTGAGGCTATCAGATATGACCAAGCAGATAACTGATTTCAGCAGAATGTCATCCCTACTAGCGCCTGTTGCTTTTTTCTTCTTAAATAATTGTTGTGTGGTTTGACAGTTCTAAACATTATGTCTACTTCTTGCTGGCTTTTGAGTACCTTTGTCAGGTAGTCCCTCATCCTTTCCTTCCACTTAACTACAGTTACGGTCCCTGTTTCCAAACTGATAACCTCAAAATGTCTAGATGATTTGTCAGCTCTGTGTTTAACCTCCACCTGACATTATTTTACCTTTTCAGCCACCACATTTTGTCCAGTTACATTTTCATCTCAGAATCTTGTGCTGCTTCTGCTGTTATTTGCATAGTATTACCTACGTACTTTATATGACAGAGCTTCTACAACAATGGACATTTTGTTAATTTATGTTGCCACAGCAACTGAGTCATGCATAGTGTTTCATTGTTTGGTATTGTACCTTAGTATTCTGCCAAAAAATAATAATAATAATGAAACAAAAGCTTGGGAAATGTAGTAGAGTGAAGCTACTATAGAGCTGGGGTTTATCTATCAGCAAATAGGTAGGGAACCATGCCTACAGAGGAGTATCAAGGGCTGGTGTCAGAGTGGGTTCACCAGGTAGGAATCTAAGTCCAACTCTGTTCAGTTCTGGAAGGAATTTCAGGCATGTTGAAGGAGGGGATTAGGATCTTGGCAAATACAAAACTAGTCTAGAATCTAAACACGGCACAGGTTGGGGTGGGGGGAGGGCAAGTAGGCAGGTAAACAATTGCACAACTTCAGGAAAAGGAACAATTGGTGAAAAAGTCATCTAGAACAGAATCTGGAGTCTACTGTAAGTCACAAGCAGAATGTGAGTCAGCAATGTGTTTTCATGACAAATCCAGTAAGCATCTCTGGACAATGTATGTGTGGGAAGAGACCTGTGGCTTGTATGCAGTATTGGTTTAGTTGATTAGATGGTGTTGGATGATGGGTTGGACACGATGATCTTGAAGGTCCTATCCTATCCTATCCTATCCTATCCTATCCTATCCTATCCTATCCTATCCTATCCTATCCTATCCTATCCTATCCTATCCTATCCTATCCTATCCTATCCTATCCTATCCTATCCATGGAGTGGCTAGTTTTTTGCACCTTAGCTCAGGAAGTATTTGGACCAACAGGGAATGGGGCAGGTGGTGACATGAATGAATAACAGACTGAGAAGATTAAAGGAGCTGGAGTTCTTTGGGCGAAATAAAGGAATGCAGAAAAAAGACATGCTAAGAATCTTAATGCACTTAAAAGGGGTGTTGAGTTCCACCCATCCTCGATGGGGGCTGGGTTTTCAGGTGGACAAAAGAAACTTGATCCAGGTGGACAGAGAGAGACTTGGTTTTCCCCCTCCCAGGAGGAGGGGTCCCCACAATCAAAGGTGATCTATTCCACCCCCTGCTTCCTGTCCAGCAAGTCTATAAAAAGGGTGAACATCCTTTACTTCTCTTTCCCTGCTTTGCCTGCTCAAGAGAGACATCATCTGCTGCTGCTTCCTGCACTGACCATGTGGTTGGGCCCTACTCTTCAAGCTGCATCCATGCTTTTTGAAGATCTGAATCCACTTGCATCCAGGGCATACAAGGCCGTCCGGGCTTGGTTTTGTCTATTTTCCCATTTATCCTTATCCCTTACCTTTGTGAACCCTCCCCGTTATTGCTATATATATATATAGTTAAAAATTTACCTCTTTTACATCCAAACTGATTCCAGACTATTTCTTCTGTGAAATTACCTCTCCTTTTTTGTCATTTTACCTTACCAGGAAAAAGATGGGGAGTCAGGAATAGAATAGAATTAACCAGGTTGGAAAAGACCTTCGAGATCATCAAGTCCAACCTGTCACACAACACTATCTAAACAACTAAGCCATGGCACCAAGTGCCCCATCCAGTCTCTTCCTAAACACCTCCAGTGATGGTGACTCCACCACCTCCCTGGGCAGCATATTCCAATGGCCAATCACTCTTTCTATGAAGAACTTCTTCCTAACATGCAGCCTAAACCTCCTCTGGTGCAGCTTGAGACTGTGTCCTCTTGTTCTGGTGCTGGTTGCCTGGGAGAAGAGACCAACACCCAGCTGGCTACAACCTCCCTTCAGGTAGTTGTAGACAGCAATAAAGTCTGCCCTGAGCCTCCTCTTCTCCAGGCTAAGCAACCCCAGCTCCCTAAGCCTCTCCTCATAGGGCTTGTGCTCCAAACCCCTCCCCAGCTTTGTTGCCCTTCTCTGGACACGTTCCAGCAACAAAACATCTTTCCTAACCTGAGGGTCCCAGAAGTGCAATATGGTATTCAAGGAGTGCCCTAACCTGTGCTATGTACGGGGGCAGAATGACTTCCCTGCTCACCACACTATTCCTGATGCAGACCAGGATGCCATTGGCCTTCTTGCCCACCTGGGCACACTCAGTCTGTTACCATTTTAGCTTTTAAATTCCAGCTAAGGCAAAAACCGCACAAAAGGCCATTGCAAAGAGAAAGAGAATAATCTGTTCCTGGTAGGTAGGGTAAGATGTAATGAACTTAAATTGCATCAAGGAGGAAAGGCATTTTTAATGGTAACATTAGTGAGGCACAGCTTTATATTATTGAGGGTGTAACAGTAACTGAATTACTGGATGCCTTCAAATACTTACTGAACGAATAGTAAGTACTATTGATCTGGCATTGGAATTAGAGGATGGTCTAGGTGACTAATGAAGGTCCATCCCTGACCTATTTTTCTGTCATTAAGTATAACCTGAAACTTCTCATTAATCATCATTCCTTTATCTGATCTCATTGACCATTCTCTTTTCTTTGCAAGTAAGATCCCTAGTCATTCCTGTATTCTTTGAAGGACAAAAAAAGTGGGTTTAGCTGAATGTAGTCAAAGACTAAAGCCTTTTTTCTTTTCCTGGCAGCCCACAGCAGACTGACTGGTGAGTTGTACTTCAGTGAGCTGCTGAGATAACTATCATAATTTCATGTGAGTCAAACGTGCAGTAAAAGTTATTTTGATGATTATTGTTTGTTTATTTGAACACTTTCTACATACATCTCAGATTCTTTAGGGATATAATAGATAAAACTGCATAATTCAATTCCAATGGGATGTCATTTAACAAGTCCAAGTGCTGAGTGCTGCACTTTGGCTATGGCAATCCCATGCAGAGCTATAGGCTGGGGTCAGAGTGGCTGGAGAGCTCCCAAACAGAGAGGGACCTGGGGGTGCTGATCGACAGCTGCCTGAATATGAGGCAGCAGTGTGCCCAGGTGGCCAAGAGGGCCAATGGCATCCTGACCTGCATTAGGAATAGTGTGGCCAGCAGGAGCAGGGAAGTCATTGTGCCCCTGTACTCTGCATTGGTTAGGCCACACCTTGAGTACTGTGTCCACTTCTGGGCCCCTCAGTTTAGGAAGGACATCGAAACACTTGAACGTGTCCAGAGAAGGGCAACAAGGCTGGGGAGAGGCCTTGAACACAAGCCCTATGAGGAGAGGCTGGGGGAGCTGGGATTGTTTAGTCTGGAGAAGAGAAGGCTCAGGGGTGACCTCATTGCCCTCTACAACTACCTGAAAGGTGGTTGTAGCCGGGAAGGGGTTGGTCTCTTCTCCCAGGCAACCAGCACCAGAACAAGAGGACACAGTCTCAAGTTGCGCCAGGGGAGGTTTAGGCTCGAGGTGAGGAGAAAGTTCTTCACCGAGCGAGTCATTAGTCATTGGGATGGGTTACCCAGGGAGGTGGTGGAGTCACCATCCCTGGAGGTGTTCAAGAGGAGATTGGACGTGGCACTTGTTGCCATGGTCTAGTCATGGGGTCTGTGTTGCTAGGTTGGACTCTATGATCCTTGAGGTCTCTTCCAACCTTAGTTATACTGTGATACTGTGATACTGTGATTCATAACATGTTACTGTATTCCATACCTACCAAATGCACACAATCCCAGCTTTCCCAGTCTTTACTTCCAGGAACCCACAGAAGATTTTAAATGTGAGCTGTACTATGTTACTTTTTTTTTCTAGGCATGATTTGGTTTCATGAAGTCTTGCATATTTTAAAAAAAGTGTAATTTAACATTCACTTCTACATTTCAAATTAAAATAAATAGCTTATACCAAGAACAATTTGCTTTTGTTTACTTGGCACACTCGATCAACAGACAGCATCCCTGATAGGTTTTCTATCTTTCCAACCATGTTATCTGTTCTAATTAGGTTTTAGTTTCTTCTACAAACTTCTGCTGTTACAGCCTCAAAACAGCATGTCTGTGAGAGCAGACCCATGCATATTTTGAACACACTAGAATACAAATGCTATTGCAATAGTTGCCAGTGCTGAATACATTATTTGAATAAACTCTTTATTAGAATAAACCAAACCAGGTTGGAAGAGACCTTCAAGATCATCGCGTCCAACCCATCAACCAATCCAACCCACCCAAACAGCTAACCCATGGCACCAAGTACCCCATCAAGTCTCCTCCTGATTTGCTGAGCCTTTAAAGACAATGTCCATCAGGAGTTTAAGCCTAGCCTTTTTTTCCCCTGAAGAACACCTTTGGTAAATTGTGTAGTCATTTTATCTTTTCAGTGAATGAGGATTTTCTTCCTGTACTTATTTCTTGTTAAAGATTAGTGATGTGCTTTCCCATACAAAGCATATATTGCCATTGTACCTTTGCTGATCTAGGTATTCATAGATGATTTGGAAGAAGAGGTGGCAAATAAAGTGGCAAAATTTCATGATAAGGGCAATCTCACTTAGAATCATAGAATCAATAAGGTTGGAAAAGATCTCAAAGATCATCAAGTCTAACCTGTCACCCAAGACCTCATGACTACTAAACCATGGCTTCAAGTGCCACGTCCAATCCTTTTTTGAACACCTCCAGGGACAGTGACTCCACCACCTCCCTGGGCAGCCCATTATAATAATATTAATAATAATATTGAGTTTCTCAGGGTTATAAAAGCTAAAGTCCAACACTGAAGAACTATTGACTTCATGTGACACAAAGGACACTGGAGTTGTAATGAAGATGTTCAGCTGTGGCTGAAAGAAATAGATATGAAGAAAAGAACAGGAAACAGAAAGTATCATTATGGTGCTCCATTTTTTTGAATGCTACAAGCAGCTGTTGCTTTCATATCTCAAAAGAGATATAGTAGAACTAGCAAAGAAGATGTGGCATCTTCATGAGCTGTGGCTAAATGCACAGACTGAGCCTGAAGAAGACACAGCCAAGAGAGAGGATATGATAGGGAACTGTAAAACGTGGATGGCACAACATTCATGAAGTGAATATGTGTCTTTCTTAATATAGGAGTTAGGGAATGACAGCTAAAACTGTCAGATGTCAGGTTTTAGAGAGACAAAAGGAAAAAAATCCCTGAAACTAGCAATATTTCAGAAAGCAAGTGGATATGCTCATGGAATAAAAACCACCGAGAGCTGTTAATAACTAAAGTGCAGAGATCTGTGTTTCAACAGGTCCCTGAGAGAGCGCTGAGTCTCAGTCCTGCTGGAGTCTTTATACATTTGTTTAGTTCTTGTGTTTGGCAGAGGACATCTTCAGCTGGCCGCTGTCAGAGAGAGGTCCTGAGTTTGACTGTGATGTGTATCCCAGTGTGAGCACCCTGTTGTTTATTAGCCTGCTCACTGAGAATGCTCTGAAACCCTTTGACTTGTCCAGGGCTGTGCTTCTGCAGCCTTACAGCACTGTGGGGGACAGAGCCTGGGAAGTGATCAAAAGAATAAGCAGGAGGCAGAAATCTGCCTTTGATAAGTCAGAGCTGCTGTTTTGGTTTGTTTAAAAAAAAAAATAGAAAGAAAAAAATACTTCCTCCCACATCCATGAACACAGACAAGCATGGACAGATGCCTGACTCCATTATCACCTTCTCCTTCATTGTGATACAGCCAAGCAAAATCCTAAGGCGCTTTAAGGCCACATGTCGAGGGTTAGAGAGAAAGGCCCAGCCTTCTCCCCCCACAAAGAGAAAAAGAAATAAAAACGACAGCTAGCCAGCTGGAGAAGCAAAAAGGGAAATGCTATATTCAGCCATAGTGCCCCAGTACTGTCCTTTTCTTAAAGGCACAGCCTCAAACGGTCACACCACAAAATGGGTCAATAATGCTGGGGGTGGGGTAAGCAGTGAAGACATTCCCTTGCTGTGCCTGCCAGAGAGAGAATCAAGCTGATGCAAACCTATTTTCTACAGCTAGCAGACAGCACTTGGGTGATCCCTGGAGTAGGTCAGGGCAGAGATCGCGCTCACTGTCCTCAAAATTTCCAGAGCATCAGCAAGAAGGAGAATTATCCACTGTCAATGTATCCAGAGGTGTGATTGAATACTAGCATGGGAACCTTCTTCCCAGCAGAGCACAGGAAAGCAAGTATTTGATGTTTGAAAAAGTCTGGCTGAGAGGAATATTAAATAGGCTTCCACTTAGGAGGATGCATACATGTTGGCTTCTGGAGACCAGGAGGGATAAAAGTCACCTCAGGCAGCAGCTTTTCAGAGAACTATGAGACACTCTATAGCCAGGGGAAAAGATCAGTGCTGAGGAATTCTTCATAGCTATGATCCCCTTCATGCTCAGGAGAGCTCTGGGAGAATGTAATGGAAGTGCCAATGCTAGCATAAGAAAAAGAATTTTGCCCCTGTTTTAGGAATGTCTATTACCTCATATATTAACCTGTTGCTGCTGCTATGCTGTACCTTAATGAATAAGAGAGAGAAGGATATGGGGGTGTAAAATGCCTTCATCCCATTTATTTACCATTGAGTGTCTGTGTTTGGAAGTAATGAAAATTCAAACAAAAGTACTTGGTACATCATTTCAAATTTTGAGTCAAAAACCTTAAAACTGATCACTTTTGAGTGCATAAATTTTACACAAATGAAATAATTAGTCTCCATCCTTAGTTGGATTTTTTGATTCCTTGACTAGGAAGAAATTTTCACTGAGGAATTTATCAGAGAATTTTTTAAATGCCAGATATTAAAATTGAAAGAGTACTTGGGTGATAATTTTCAGATAATCAAATGTTGACCTTAGCTCTTTTATTTTACAATAAACTTTTATTTAGAATAAACCAAACCAGGTTGGAAGAGACCTTCAAGATCATCGCATCCAACCCATCAACCAATCCAACCCACCCAAACAGCTAACCCGTGGCACCAAGCACCCCATCAAGTCTCCTCCTGAACACCTTCAATGACGGCAACTCCACCACCTCCTTGGGCAGCCCATTCCAAAGGACAATCACTCTTTCTGTATAGAACTTCTTCCTAACATCCAACCTGAACCTCCCCTGGTGCAGCCTGAGACTGTGTCCTCTTGTTCTGGTACTGGCTGCCTGGGAGAAGAGACCAACATCTGCCTGTCTACAACCTCCCTTCAGGTAGTTGTAGAGAGTGATAAGGTCTCCCCTGAGTCTCCTCCTCTCCAGGCTGAGCAATCCCAGGTCCCTCTGTCTTTCCTCATAGGGCTTGTGTTCCAAACCCCTCACCAACTTCGTTGCCCTTCTCTGGACTCGTTCCAGCAAGTCAAATTCCTTCCTAAACTGAGGGGCCCAGAACTGGACACAGTACTCGAGGTGCGGCCTAACCAGTGCAGTGTACAGGGGCAGAATGACCTCCCTGCTCCTGCTGGCCACACTGTTCCTGATGCAGGCCAGGATGCCATTGGCCCTCTTGGCTGCCGGGGCACACTGCTGGTTCATGTTCAGCCTACCATTGACCAGTACCCCCAGGTCCCTCTCTGCCTATCCGAATTTAGCAGAGCCCTACAGAGGAACTAGCTCTTTTCTGTCCTTTTGCAGATAATATGACTCATAGTTGTATTCTGCCGATTCACAGTATCACAGTATCGCTACGGTTGGAAGAGACCTCGAGGATCATCAAGTCCAACCTGTCACCACAGACCTCATGACTAGACCATGGCACCAAGTGCCACGTCCAATCTCCTCTTGAACACCTCCAGGGATGGTGACTCCACCACCTCCCTGGGCAGCACATTCCAATGACTAATGACTCGCTCGGTGAAGAACTTTCTCCTCACCTCGAGCCTAAACTTCCCCTGGCGCAGTTTGAGACTGTGTCCCCTTGTTCTGGTGCTGGTTGCCTGGGAGAAGAGACCAACCCCTTGCTGGCTACAACCACCTTTCATGTAGTTGTAGAGGGCAATGAGGTTTCCCCTGAGCCTTCTCTTCTCCAGGCTAAACAATCCCAGCTCCCTCAGCCTCTCCTCACAGGGCTTGTGCTGAAGGCCTCTCAGCAGCCTTGTTGCCATTCTCTGGACACGTTTGAGTGTCTTTTTGTTTTTATTGTGAGTTTTCTAGCTCAGTGATGTGAGTAGTTGGCACTTTTGTAAGGTGAAGTGACACCATTTTGTTTCCACCCTATTGGTGAAGTCTGAGCTTACTGATGCAAAAAAAACAATAATGAAAAGAACCACCGATACTTGTGTTTTTTCTTTCCTGGGAGGGCTGTGTGGGGAGTGTATTATTTAATATATAGTTGTGCTTCACAATGTCTCAGAAGTGAACCCAACATGTTACTGCAAATGAACAAAATGGGTTTTAACTGCAGTGAGAATTAGTTGTTTTTTTTCATTAACTTTCCACTTTGGCCAGAAGCTAATTACATGCTACCATTTTCTTAGTGGGTTTGCATATCATCAATGAGATAGCGGTAATAGCTTCTCACCTAAAGGTTACTGTTCTTTATAGCTCGTCTCCTCAAGATGAGAATCTCCACTTTCTATATTCTTTCCAGTTATGTAATTTTTCTCTTCCCCTTTTTGTGAGCTAAGCTGTGAAAGCAAACAATCATTAAACGGTTTCAGCATTTATTTATTCATTGTGTTTGAGAAAGCAATACTGCAATAAGTGGGACTGAGCATCCATGTTCTCAGGGTTTGGTTCACTTTGATTTGTTTTTCCCATTTTTTAAACCAATTGAACAGTTTCCAGCGTCTATATTTTACTCAGGAGGCAATAATGACTTTATATATTCATCTTTTTATCTGCTCCAGTCTTTGAGTCTTTAGGCCGTTCTTCCCCCCATTCCTGGCCTTGTAAGCAGAATCATAGACATTATAGAAAATAGAATGAGAAGAGGCATCATTTGGTGTATCATTATACTCCACAGTGAGATCATCACCTCCTAAATTAGTCCTGAAACTGTTTATCCTACTTCCTTTGAGAGTGCCTGTAGGCAATATGCTGCAGCACTAACTGGTCTGAATAATTTACCTGAGAAATGTCTTTCAAATGGTCATTGTGGGATTAATTCTCTAAATGTAGATGACTGCAGGTGTATATTTACTAACACTATATGTTTCTAAGTTTCTGGTAGAAGAGGAGATCTGAATCTTGACTCAGTTGCCTACAGATAGGTGTTTAGAGCTGTCTGAGATGGAAAGAGTACGCCTAATGTCTCACATTATGTTGAAAGACATTTTAGTCTCTCTCATCCATAAGAGAGGTATGGGATACAACTTGTTCCTTTCCTCTTTGTTGTCCCTTTTGTCCTTATTTATCATGTTGACTCTCACCTTCTATATGTCAAACAAGGACACTGCTTCTTTAAATACTACTTCTCAAATCATTGGTTTTGTTCCTCTTTGGACTCCTTCCAGATGGTTCATCTAGTTCTCATAATAAGGAACTTGAAACTGAACACATGGTGGAAAAGAGACTATATGACACTAAATGCACACTGTGTGAACCCCAGCTTATCTTCTAGGAGAGCAAGTGGGGAACTTCAGGAGAGGAAAAGCTCTTGCATTTCGTCACCATTGAAGCAAAAGCAGCACATGCAACTGTGTAGTGCTTCAGGCTGTACTTCCTGTAAAAATGAGCACTGGATACTGGTGAGCCATCAGGGCCTGGTAGGAGAGTATCAAAATCAGCAAGCATCACATCAGCAAAAGTGTGCTGGATATTTCTCAATGATTTGTGTCTAAATGCTTTAAAAAAGATGCTCACAAAAATAAGATGCCAGAAGCACTCTTAAGAAACTTTATTATCTCATTTGCTAGTTTAAGAAGGTATTGACTTCATTCTTGGAAGTTGTGGAGTAAAATTCCAAGTTCATGTGTGGAGGAGGAATACTGAGAGGATTTTTTGGCATATATCTGAAAAGAAAGTTGATCTAAAAATATGTTCCATTGTAGCTCAGTGTTCAGATATATTAATCTTTTCAGCTCTTTTTTTATTAACAGCTTAAATGTTCTATAATAGTTCCTTTAAAAAAAAATCTTTATTACTATAGCACATCTTATGATGGAGGATAATTGTTTCTGAATCTTCTAATTTTTCATGCGTCAATCAATCTATAAGAAACCCAGAACAGTTCTGTGAGAATAATGGAACAAACTTCAAGTGGAGAGAGTCATCTGAGATCAAAGGAAATACAAAGAAAATGCAAATGACCAGGCTGTGGGACAATGAAAGAGTACCTGTAAAGACTGTTCGTGGTATATCCATCCCACTTGGAGCATACCTTGATTTTAATGATACTAATAATAACCATAAGGCACATGTATCCTGAGATTTTGATTTTCAGATGAATATCATTGCTTTAGAGAAATCATCACAGTTTGAAAGATAGAGACAAAACATAGAATAGAATAGAATAGAATAGAATAGAATAGAATAGAATAGAATAGAATAGACCAGACCAGATTGGGAGAAACCTTCAAGATCATCACAGCCAACTTACTTCATATGCTGTTGTCACTGTTCATCAAGAAATAGCACATGCTGCTTCAATTGTTCTAGGTTCAAAGGGCAATATAGGGCATTCTCTTCTCTCTGGAAACATTGCTGAATGAGAATTTTAAGTCTGAACAATCCTAGTACCTTCAGATACTCAGGGCAACCACGGAATCCCCAAGGTTGGAAGAGACCTCAAAGATCATCACGTCCAACCTGTCACCACAGACCTCATGACTAAACCATGGCACCAAGCGCCACGTCCAATCCCCTCTTGAACACCTCCAGGGATGGTGACTCCACCACCTCCCTGGGCAGCACATTCCAATGACTAATGACTCTCTCTGTGATGAACTTTCTCCTCACCTTAGCCTAAACTTCCCCTGGCACAGCTTGAGACTGTGTTGATGCAGTCAGGATCCTGGTTGAGTTCCAGCTATGGCATGAGGTATGATACATAATCTGAAGGCTTTTATGTTAAAAACCTTGCAAGACCTGATTGAGTCAGTGATTCTGAAACCAAAGACCAATTAACATCTTGATTGGATACTCTTTGCTTTATAATATTGCTCAATAATATGTAGGATTTTCCACTCACAGCATATATTGCAAAGTACTTTGGATTAACAGTTATTCATCGGTAAATTTCTCCTGCAGCACTCTACTATTGATACTGCTCCTTGATATATCTTTAAAATTAAGTTCTTTGCTAATCAGGATCAGTTTATTGTGATGTATTAGCAGCTTCTAAGTTTCTCCATGCCTTTTTGAGTATGAACTTTGCCATTACAAAGCATCACATTGTTCAAGACTTGCTGACCTAGAAGTCAACCCGCTTTTTTCCAGCTATTTAATCATTATGTGTATTATTGTTACACTTAAAGGCCTATTAGTAGCAGATCAGGGACTTTTTCTAGAAGGTGCACAAAAACAGAACGACAGGAGGACCTCTGTGCCCTCCTAATTTAGAACAAGAGAAGATACATGTATGCCACAGTCAGAGGCACATGATTGGAACAACCCTCTGGTTTTGGAGATATGAAATTATATATTTCAAGACTGTAGACAATTCCTTTTTTCTTACATGAAAGTGATTTTTCTACTGAAACTGTATGATGAAAACACCAAAACTGAACTGAGAAATCTTTTAAACCCCAAGTTGTTTGTTTGTTTTTGGTGGGGTTTTTGTTTTTTGACACAAATACTTTCTATCTTGCTTTGAGGTATAGAGAATTCTTTCAGTTCTTGAAAACTTGCCACAGATGGGAAAATCATGTCCCATCTGCCTCCTCCCCAAATGACAGTGGGATGAGGGAAGGCTCTTTGGGTCTTGTGGTACAGCCTGCACTAACACAAGGATGTGTACAGTAAACCGTGCAGCTCACTTTTAATCCACATCATAGTATCATAGTATCATAGTATCAGTCAGGGTTGGAAGGGACCACAAGGGTCATCTAATTCCAACCCCCCTGCCATGGGCAGGGACACCCCACACTAGATCAGGCTGGCCACAGCCTCAGCCAGCCTGCTCTTAAACACCTCCAGGGATGGGCCCTCAACCACCTCCCTGGACAACCCATTCCAGTGCTTCACCACTCTCATGGGGAAGAACCTCCTCCTCACCTCCAGCCTGAATCTCCCCACCTCCAGCTTCATTCCATTCCCCCTAGTCCTATCACTACCTGAGATCCTGAGAAGCCCTTCCCCAGCCTTCCTGTAGGCCCCCTTCAGATACTGGAAGGCCACAGTTAGGTCACCTGGGAGCCTTCTCTTCTGCAGACTGAACAGCCCCAACTCCTTCAGTCTGTCCTCATAGGAGAGGTGCTCCAGCCCTCTGATCATCCTCGTGGCCCTTCTCTGGACACATTCCAGCACCTCCAGATCCCTCTTGTAATAGGGGCTCCAGAACTGGAGGCAGTACTCCAGGTGGGTCTCACCAGAGCTGAGTAGAGGGGGAGGATCACTTCCCTTGACCTGCTGGCCACACTTCTCCTGATGCAGCCCAGGATCTGATGGGCTTTGCGGGCTGCAAGTACACATTGAGAGCTCATGTCAAGAATTTTTGTAGTCTATCTCCCCAGTTTTGGCTTCTGCAAGTAATACTTAATAGTTATCATTAAGCACACCACTAGTTCTTTTCAAAATTTAGAGTTCACCATGTTGTAGGTGACCTGTGATAAAGGACAAGTTCTCTCTAGAAGGACCTTTAGGAGCAATGTTGTAAACAAACTGAAACCACATCTCACTGCTTAGCATTTGAGAGGTAGGATGTGGAAAAGGCTCTGACACTGGTTCTCTTTTTCTCTTGTCAAATGTCAAGTTAATTTTAGTTACCACTATTGCTTTTACTTGCTGTTTCTTCTATCTGTAGTTGGTCTGAATTTGCTTGAGCGCTGCAGCCTATTGAGCCTGTGGCAGAGTGACACTAAGTGGGGTTGATTCTCTGCTAGCAGAAGTTTTGTTATTGTTTTGACATGCTGTTGTAAGGTGAAATCTCACCATGTATTTAAAAGTGACAGTGTGAAAAGATTAGCATGTTAGAGAGGCATAATAACTTCTGATTTGATGTTCTAAAATGTCCTACTGCTGGCTTGATTGCTCTGTGTGCAATTTGCCCAAATTACTTATGCAAAACACGTTGTGAAAGGGTGATATCTTTGTCAGAGGTGAAAAAAAAACAGCTTGGAAATCCTTTCCTAATCTAAATATACTAAGCCCATGCTAGACCTACCCTAAAAAGAGTTGATTATTCCATTAAATTTCTTGAAGTCCCTTAGAGTATTCCTGCCTTTCTCTGCCTATACAACTGAACTGACCACTGACTGTGTTTAGTTTCATAGTTTCATAGTTTCATAGTTTCATTCAGGGTTGGAAGGGACCACAAGGATCATCTAGTTCCAACCCCCCTGCCATGGGCAGGGACACCCCACACTAGATCAGGCTGGACAGAGCCTCATCCAGCCTGCTCTTAAACACCCCCAGGGACGGGGCCTCGACCACCTCCCTGGACAACCCATTCCAGGGCTTCACCACTCTCATGGTGAAGAACCTCCTCCTCACATCCAGCCTGAATCTCCCCACCTCCAGCTTCATTCCATTCCCCCTAGTCCTATCACTACCTGAGATCCTGAGAAGTCCTTCCCCAGCCTTCCTGTAGGCCCCCTTCAGATACTGGAAGGCGACAATTAGGTCTCCTCGGAGCCTTCTCTTCTGCAGACTGAACAGTCCCAACTCCTTCAGTCTGTCGTCATAGGAGAGGTGCTCCAGCCCTCTGATCATCCTCGTGGCCCTTCTCTGGACACGTTCCAGCACCTCCACATCCCTCTTGTAATAGGGGCTCCAGAACTGGACACAGTACTCCAGGTGGGGTCTCACCAGGGCTGAGTAGAGGGGGAGGATCACCTCCCTCGACCTGCTAGCCACGCTTCTCCTGATGCAGCCCAGGATCTGATTGGCTTTGCGGGCTGCAAGTGCACACTGAGAGCTCATGTTGAGCTTTTTGTCCACCAGCACCCCCAAGTCTCTCTCCTCAGGGCTACCCTCCAGCCAGTCACTGCCCAGCCTGTATTTGTGCCTGGGATTGCCTCGACCCAGATGCAGGACCCTGCACTTGCTCTTATTGAACTTCATGAGGTTGGCCTGTGCCCACCTCTCCAGCCTGTCAAGGTCCCTCTGGATGGCCTCCCTTCCCTCCAGCGTGTCTGCTGCACCACACAGCTTGGTGTTCAAATATACTGTGATCACCACCCTGGTTCAAGTAGAAGTAATGCTGCAATTATTAATTAATCTAATGCAGGTCTAGAGGAATATACATAATGCTGGATGGAAAGCTGCTTCTCTGTCAGCAGCTTTGGGTTTTCAGTGATCAGGGACATTTGGTTATGTTTCATTTTTCACAGATGAAAGGCGAGAAAGCTTACATTTATACATAAACAAGTACAACATTGGGGAGGCTCATCTGCCTCACTGCTTGCAACTGCTGAAATGAAAATGAACATTTGTTGAGAGTACTATTCTGAGAAGTGCTAAGAGTCCAGGCTGCTCGCTGTGCCAACCGCCCCAAGAGCAGTACACCTTAGATGTCTGCCACAACACAGTCTGGCTAAGAAGCAGGATTATGGAGTTCAGGGAATTGTTTATTGATCATACATAAAGAGTTCAGTAGCCAGTGGTGGAGGTTCCACCCTATGACAGAAACATCCAAACTGTGTCCTAGGGAGAGATACGGGTGGGTAATGAGGCAACATTATACAGTTACTAAACCAGCAGGAGGTAGGGAACTGGGAAGAATCTGGGCTATATATCTGCCTTGGTACCAAAGCACTTGTGTTTCTGGTGTTATTTATATCCTGGCTGGTTTGGGACAGGCCACTAATGCAAAATCTTCAATGGATTTTTCTTACTGGAGGCAAATCTGTCTTGGTGTTTGCTGAGGGAATGAGCGCAGGGCCACTTTCTGCCTGGGATGGGATGTGAGAAGTAGTGAGCTCCATCCCTCATCATGTTTGGGATAGCAGGAATTGCTTGATGGCAATCTTAAACAGCTTTGTTTTTTTTCTCATGTCCACTTGTGTGTTTTGCCTCTGCTAACAGTCCTGCATAGTAGATGTGTTCAGGGTTCTGCTACCTAGGTGTTCTGCATGTAGTTTGTGTTCATTTTATATCCTTTGGCATTCTCTCTCCACTGGGATTTTGGTTGGCAAAGAACCAAACTGTGCCAGTTTGTTGAGCAGAGGTCTCTACAATGGTAGAAACAAATCCCCAGGCTGCTTCTTAGAGCCATAACCTGTTAGAGACATTCTAGCATCACATTACAGAGAACCAAAAGAATACTGGAAAGAAATCCCAATCAAAAGACAATCACTTGTTCTCATATTTGCTGCTTTTTAGTGGATAGCAGTGAGACTTCAAAATAAGAGACAGTTGCCTGACATTAGTCAGGCCATTCACTCAGTCTTAACCTCCCTTCTGCAAGAGGCATGACTAACCAAAGATTAGAAACTTGCAGCTTGGGCTTGGTTTACACTCTGGTAACAGCTCATAAGCATCTTGCCAGAATATTGACATAATATGTACCAGGACTGGCTCTAGGCACATCACTTCACAAACCAAGCCTCCTTTTGTTCTTCTCCAGAAGTGTTGCTGAAGGCTCCAGTTGCAAGATGATGATACTCCAGGGATGACTTGCATAAGGTTAAGTTTGTGCTGCAGAGCGCTTGAATGAAACTTGGTGTCCTTGCCTCGTTTTCTGTAATACATTTTCAGGATCATCTACTCATTACTGTGTGCATCACAGAATCACAGAATGTTTAGGTGTTGCAAGGGACTCATTGAGATCATTGAGTCCAACACCCCTGCCAGAGCAGGATCACCTAGAGTAGGTCACACAGGAACACATCCAAGCAGGTTTTGAGTATCTCCAGTGAAGGAGACTCCACAACCTCACTGGGCAGCCTGTTCCAAGTGTTCTGCCACCCTCACAGTGAAAAAGTTTTTCCTTATGTCTGTGTGGAACCTCCTGTGCTCCAACTTGCACCCATTGCCCCTTGTCCTGTGATTGGCTCCTGAGAAGAGCCTGGCTCCATCCTCCTGACACTTGCCCTTCATATATATTCACATCATATTTTACTAGTTTGATTATTCTGCCATTTTTATGCAAATGACAGTCTGTATACTATGAAAATGCCAGGTGTTTGCATTAGATGTCACCACAACTCTCCCCATGTCAGTCCTGATTTTGAAGATTAATTAATTATGATTGAAATGATGCCATATCCAGGGATTAATTATCTATTTGAGAGTAGATTAATGGTTCCTTCTTTAATGTGATTTATTGTTTGGCTGGGTGAGAGTTACGTGTCCAAAAGAAGGCTGAAGTTTAAAACAACAAGTAAAAATGCAGCCTTCTAATTAATTGCTTCTCAGACATATATGGCAGAAATTTGCAAGTTTATCTCTCTCTAACTGGATTAAGACCATGACTTCACTCTAGCTAATAGTAGTCTGAACAGGTTTAAAACTGTATTGGTTAAGTAGCACTGGCAGCTTCAGTGTGCCAGTATGGTAACCCATGTGAGCTGTGAAACCCGAAGGCATGGCTTTGGAATAGAATAGAATAGAATAGAATAGAATAGAATAGAATAGAATAGAATAGAATAGAATAGAATAGAATAGAATAGAATAGAATTAACCAGATTGGAAAAGACCTTTGAGATCATCAAGTCCAACCTATCATCCAGCATCACCCAATCAACTAAACCATGCAACCAAGCACCCCATCCAGTCTCCTCCTAAACACCTCCAATGATGGTGACTCCACCACCTCCCCAATGGGCAATCACTCTCTCTGTGTAGAATTTCCTCCTAACATCCAGTCTGAACCTCCCCTGGTGCAGCTTGAGACTGTGTCCTCTTGTTCTGGTGCTGGTTGCCTGGGAGAAGAGACCAGCCCCCGCCTGTCTACAAACTTTGAGAGAGCAATAAATACTTTCTGCTTATTAATCTATGAAATTCTTGTTTCATTCATTGAGTTACAATCAAATGAGGTATGTTTTTAAGTGCAATTTTTATTCACTGGACCCTGACATCTATGTAGTGACATCAGGGAGGGTGGCATTAATTACCTGTACCGTGTGATGTTCTACTACACCTATTGCTTGAGCTGATTCTTTTGATTCTCAAGAAGTGCAGTACATAAAAGATATCTTTTAAAATTGTTTTATCTTGCAGATTTCCCCCCCCCCCCCCCCCCATCCTGTTTGATGAATGTGGTTTCACCAGGAAAGATTTTGATTGTTACTTGTCTCTTCTTAGTGATTCTGTGCCAGGGTTTATGAAATGCCCTTTTTTCCCCTCCTCCTGTCCAGAGAAAGCATTCAGCAGTGGTGTCAACATTTATGGGAAAGATGACTGATCACAGAGCTTACTCACCTAGTGGTTATGGGAAGAGCTCTGTTCATTTCAAATGCAACTGCTAATGGGTTTTGCATTAAAGTAAAACAAAATTATGGCAGGCTTATTGCAGCAAGTTGCAAACCAGCCATGGTCATGCTCCTGTTAATGCTGCACCGGCACTCATTGCAGAAAACCGCTGCCATAACCTGTCAGACAGTACTGATGACAGGTGCATGTGTTGCTTTTGGATAAGGTATTCTCAACTGCTATCACTTTTGATGGTATTGCTGTGCTGTGCTATGTCCCTTGGTCAGATAAGAGGTCTCAAACTTCTATTTACAGATGTGGATAATGGATAGTCAAATGAGCCTCACTATCTATATTTTAAATGTTGTATGGACTTAGGAAGTATTATAGAAGTGCTATGAGAATGAATACATTGAGAAAAGACTGTGAGATATCATGTGTTTCCATCCAAAAAGCAGCTTTTTCTCCATCCAGAGAGTCCTTTTGGTCATTCTTTAACACTTAGCCTACCTGGGTGAGTACCATGAGCTACTCCATCCCTGCTGACCCAAAGCCTGCCCTCGTTCATGTAGATCCAGACCACATGTGATGTGGCATACAGTGGAGCTGTACATACAGTTTCAGTATTATAACTCATTAGGTCTCAATCAGCTAAAAAACAACAGCATTTGATTGTGTCAAGTGGCAATGTGTTTGCTTCATGACTGCTCTGCTGTGTGTTGTCTTCCCTCCCAGTGCAGTGCCTGGTCTATAGAGGATATCCCTTCAAACCCGAATAGAATAGAATAGAATAGAATAGAATAGAATAGAATAGAATAGAATAGAATAGAATAGACCAGGTTGGAAGAGACCTTAAGATCATCATGTCCAACCTATCATCCAACACCACCCAACCAACTAAACTATGCAACTCCAGCAATGGCGTTCAGGAGGAGACTTTGGCATGGACTTCGGCATGAGCTTCCTGGGCTCCTACTCCTCCTGGTGTGGTGCTTGGTAGATGTCTTCTGCTGGAGAACAATCTGGACTGTTGCTGTAGCCAGGTGCACTCCAGCTCCTCTAAGGTCAAAGGCAGTACTGTGATCTGAGAGAGGAATATTTGAAGCTCTGAATGTACTAGAGCTTGTTTGGTGTCAGAGGAGCTCACACACCAGCAGCTAAAAAAATACCAAGCTAACTACAGACTCACAAACATGGAAAGCTCTTTCAAGCAGAGCTTTCATTTAAGAATCACTGTTCCCAAAATATCCATCAAGCTTGTCTCATGAGTCACCCCAGATATCTACTCTCTTTCAAGAGAAAATATATGGCAGGTGTCAGCATCCTTAACAATGTAGAAGGCCAGGCTGAATGCTTCCCTTCCAAATGGTCAAATGCACCAGCAGACAATCACAAGAGCCAGAGCAAGATGCTGCTAATCAGATATCTGAAGCGTCTTGGCTAAGGATGAAGCATGGTCCAGGGACTATGCTTCAGAGAGACCCAACAGAAGGGTTTCTGTTCCTCTGCTCTCTTCTACCCTGCAAGATGACATAGCCCTGCGCTCCAGCACTCTGCGTTCCATGTGGAGTCTGCCTCTTGACTTCTTTGGTCTCTGCACAGCAGATTGTCTGTCCCTCATACTCAGCAGGGACTAGCTACTAGCAGCACTTTTTAAGTGCCCGTTTTGAAGACCAGCAGCTCAGTGATGGTGGGGTGAGGATAATGATGGGAAAGACACAAAATTACCAGCTTCAGTTGTTGAAATGTTGTGACTTGGATTTCTCACCCAGGTCCATGCTTTAAAGCACTGATTTATTTTCATTTTTGGCCCTCCTTCCTTGCTCCCTGGCCATATCTTCATACTTTGCTCCCCTATGCCGAGAGTTACAAAGGAGATTAATTTCCACTAATGGCCATATTCTCATCTGACTGCTGGCTTTGGGCTGGGAATGGGAAGGAGCTGGGATATCAGCATGGCAGCTAACAGCAGGGACTTCAACCACAACTGAGGGTGGAGAGCCCACTCCCAGAGTTTAAAGGGCAGAGAGAAAAGGCAAAACCAGGCAGCAGAGTCTTATTTTAGGAGGCTTAGAGGAGCAGGACTGTAGATGAAAGACTTGGGGGCAGTTTTGTAGCTCTGTGAAAATTCAAGGAGGCATTAAGGAGTACCAAGAAGTCTGTGGTGTTTCCTCCTTTTTGTCTCACTTGTGGGATTGCTTGTGACATGCACATACACCAAAAATTAGTACTGCAACTACCCTGCAGGAGTAAAAATACTCACTGTAGTTTTGAAATTGGTTCAGGATTGGGATTTTTTTTTTTCCTGAGAGCAATGAAGATGCCTAGAAAAATATGGGTTTGTTACGACTGATGGCTGCTGTCAACCTGTTGCAGACATTTTGCTCTGTATATGTCAGGATTAGATCTGTTGTTAGTTGGTGCCCTGCATGGGCTTGCTCTGAGTCAATTTAATAATAATAGTAATAGTAATAGTAATAGTAATAGTAATAGTAATAGTAATAGTAATAGTAGTAATAGTAATAGTAATAATAATAATACAGGTTGGAAGAGACCTTCAAGATCATTGCATCCAACCCATCAACCAATCCAACCCACCTATACAACTAACCCATGGCACCAAGCACCCCATCAAGTCTCCTCCTGAACACCTCCAATGATGGTCACTCCATCCTAGCTAAGCTTGAAAGAACATTGAGACAAACTCCAAATGAATTTAGAGGAGTGCAGTGTCTTGAAGGGGACACTGCTAATTGGGACTGAAGCTGTCAGGAAATGTCTTTTTCTGGTAACTTTATTAGTGAATAAAATCAGTGCTCATCACTCACCTTCTGTAAAACATGCCCCTTAAAGATGCCAAAAATCAGTACAGAGAATATTTTTTTTAAAAATTTGGAGGCTTATTTATTATGCCTTCAGGTTTTTTGGCTTAAAAAAACCTTTTTAAAAATGGAAACCCATATTTCCTCCCTCCCCCACCCCCTCCTTTCCTCTCTGTTAGAAAACGTAGTTTTTCCATTAGCTGAACTCCTCTCCTGGTGGGCCAATTCCAGCAGTAGGGCTGAACTTTACCTGCATTTAACACCTCTGAATGCTCCTGTGGTTCTTACTTGAGCTGATATTCAGACCTAATTTGTGGAAACAGCAGGCAAGACAAGGAAAATTCTGTCTGAACATTTTGTCCTTGAAATTATGGGCACCAAGTAAATAGCATAACTAAAACCTTAATTAATGTTATTTTCAATCCCTGCTTTAAACCAGAACTATTATTGACATCCCTGGTGTATTCTCCTCAATGCAGTGCCACAAAAGCTTTCTCCCACGTGCCCAGCTGCAGGAACTAGAGCACCTGAACATAGCCTTGTTTGTTGTCCTGTTCGATCAACCTTAAATACCAGTAGCTTTGCCTCAGCAACAATGCCTTGGGCACAATTGGATATGCTCTGTACATTTACCCAGTACCCTGCACTTTGCTGTGAATCTAACCTTCCTTTTTCTTTCTGCAAAGCCCTTGAGGGTGAAAAACAATTTGCTGGTAGTAGTTCTGGGCTTTTTTTTATGGATGGAGAAAATATTTATTTCTAGAGATGTATCATTTACCTTTCATGGCCTTTTCCTTTTCTTGTTGGCTAAGAAGCTATTGCAAGAGTTTCTTTTTTTCCTCAGTGGATTTTTCCACATAATTAGTGAGAAGTGGAAATTGCAGTTGCAGTGTTCACCATGTACTTGTGCTGTGGACGAATAGAATAGAATAGAATAGAATAGAATAGAATAGAATAGAATAGAATAGAATAGAATAGAATAGAATAGAATAGAATAGCCCTGGTGAGACCCCACCTGGAGTACTGTGTCCAGTTCTGGAGCCCCTATTACAAGAGGGATCTGGAGGTGCTGGAAGGTGTCCAGAGAAGGGCCACAAGGATGATCAGAGGGCTGGAGCACCTCTCCTATGAGGACAGACCGAAGGAGTTGGGGCTGTTCAGTCTGCAGAAGAGAAGGCTCCCAGGTGACCTAATTGTGGCCTTCCAGTGTCTGAAGGGGGCCTACAGGAAGGCTGGGGAAGGACTTCTCAGGATCTCAGGTAGTGATAGGACTAGGGGGAATGGAATGAAGCTAGAGGTGGGGAGATTCAGGATGGAGGTGAGGAGGAGGTTCTTCCCCATGAGAGTGGTGAAGCCCTGGAATGGGTTGTCCAGGGAGGTGGTCGAGGCCCCATCCCTGGAGGTGTTTAAGAGCAGGCTGGATGAGGCTCTGGCCAGCCTGATCTAGTGTAGGGTGTCCCTGCCCATGTCAGGGGGGTTGGAACTAGATGATCCTTGTGGTCCCTTCCAACCCTGAATGAATCTATGAAACTATGAAACTATGAATAGAATAGAATAGAATAGAATAGAATAGAATAGAACAGAATAGAATAGAATTAACCAGATTGGAAAAGACCTTTGAGATCATCAAGTCCAACCTATCATCCAACACCACCTAATCAACTAAACCATGCAATCAAGCACTCTATCAAGTCTCCTCCTGAACACATCCAGTGATGGTGACTCCACCACCTCCTTGGGCAACCCATTCCAATGGGCAATCACTCTCTCTGTGTAGAACTTCCTCTTGTAATGTCATTTCCCACCAAACATAATGAACAATATCATATCACCTACTGAGTGGCAATCTGTAAAACCACTGGCTGCTCAGGGGTTGATGCAGGAGGACAATTTAGTGTTTGAGATTCTCTGCTTACTCACAAAGCCTAAGTAATATAAATAGTCCACAAGATTACACACAGAATTTTTATGCTCATTTTGCATAGTCCTTCTGGAACAGCTGGGATGGCTTTGGCCTGTTTGAAAGCATTTCTATCAAACAGCCTCAGGAGTGATGGCCATACCATACCAACATCTGGGCTAGCTTTATAAAGCAAGTTATTTTAGGTGCTGGTAGCAGGCTGGTTATGATGCTTGTCTTGCGCTGTCCATTTGCCCTTCATCACGGCCTGCTGATTGAAGCTGGCGGCTTTTGGAATACAGAAGATAAATCCCCATTAATAGTTGAAATGTAATCAGAAACCTAGTAATTTCTGAAATTACTGCATCTTGAGAGGAATGAGATAAATGGGCATCTTGGAGGATAAAAAAAAGAATCAGGTAAGCCTTCCAGTGAGCCTACTTATGTTTTTGTTGACATAAAGCAGAGACACACTCACTGCCCTGTTTACTGTCTCCCCAGGCTAATCAGGTAAAGCTGAGGACTCAAAGGAAGGTCATTAGTTACCATGCAAAATCCTGGTACTGCCACTGAGCAGTGTCCCTTCAACAAAGCAGCAATTCTTTGCTGCTGCAGCATGCAAGATTTCATCATTCAGTTGGTATGCAAGAGCACGTGGCACACGGCAGCAGTGAAATAGGATGCAAAGGTGAAAAAGAGATCATTCTCAGTCATTTACTGTTACCTGTCTGACAGCCTTAATAATGGTAATTTAATAAATGATTCAATATTTTTTACAGGAGACAGTGAAAGGTCAGTTCTTCACTGTCAGAACAAGATTTGTATCTCAGATGTCTCATGTGCACTACCTGTGCTGTCTGCAACATCCTGAGTAGAGAATCGGAGTTTAACTGTTTTAGCTAGATTCTAACTCAGGAAGAGTACAAAGCCTGACCCCATGGTCCTTGAAAAGCAATGGAATGAGTCCAGTGGACTTCCATCTAATACAGGTCAAGCTGTAATGTGGATTAGTTAGGTTAACTTCAACCTGAGTATTTACCAGAATAGGATCCAGCAGGTTATTTCTGCACTGTGCCTTCGTTCTGAAGTCTAGAAACTTTCAGCCTGGTCATAGGAGATGATCCTTTCTCTGTACTTAGAAATCAGCACAGCAAGGATTGTTTTTTTATTCATGGTTTCCATTGTAAATTTGCTGTAATATTGAACAGCTTACAGCCAAACAGATCTTTTATGACTTTATTGAAGAAGAAACTTAAACAATTACTTGTTAGGCCATACAAAGGAGCACAGGAAACCAACTGCTATTTGTTTTAAATGGAAACACAATTGATATCCTTTTAAACAGATGTTTTCCTAGCAGTGTCAAATATCATAGAACCAGAGAATCATAGAATCAGTAAGGTTGGAAAAGACCTCAAAGATCATCAAGTCCAACCTGTCACCCAACACCTCATGACTACTAAACCATGGCTTCAAGTGCCATGTCCAATCCCCTCTAGAACACCTCCAGGGAGAGTGACTCCACCACCTCCCTGGGCAGCCCATTCCAAAGGCTAACAACTCTCTCTGTGAAGAACTACTTCCTGGTTTTTTTTTTATGTCCTTTGTGTTGTATGTGAGCTTTTAGGGGCAAAGGTAGGTCCTTGTACTTATGGAAGGAAGACCTGGAAAGGTGAGTAGGAAGCAGGCAGGGTGCCCAGCGCAGTCCAGTATTTTACAGACTAATAATGATAACTGCAAAACCAAGCAGGGCCATCACAGATAGAGCCATGAGTCCAGCTGAACCATATTGCTGTTTCAAGTTGTGCTAAATTGTCAGTCTGTGAGCAGAATGATGCCAATAAAAGCTTGGGATAGCAAATAAATGCAATCTGTGCAATGTGGATGTCTTGGGATATGCCATGCACCTAATTCCTAGAGGGGAACTCAGGTGTGATATTGGACACACTGGCACCATTTCTTGTGCCAATTTCCTACACAGCTGAGAATTACAGCTGGGAAAAATGGGGCTGGTACAGGTGACATAGTTGTCTTTTTACCCAAGGGAAAATGAACTGTAAGTATGCCATCCTTGAAACATGGCTCTCCAATACGTTCTTAAGGTTGATGGGGATTGGCAGCGGTCAGCTGAGGCCTCACGTTCTCTGAGCAGGTTGTGACTATCTTCCACAGCTTTCCTCCTGGCCATCTTTGTCTTAGCCCATCCTGGATGATTTATGAGCTCACCAGTTCAAGAAGGACAGGGAACTACTGGAAAGAGTCCAGTGGAAGGTCATGAGGATGATGAGGGGACTGAAATGTCTCTTTTCCAAAGACTAAGAGATCTGGGGCTCTTCAGCCTGAAGTAGAGAAGACTGAGAGGCATCTTATAAATGCATATAAATCCCTAAAGTGTGGAGGTCATGAGGATGGGTCTGGAGTCCTTTCAGTAGTGGTCAGTGATAGGACAAGGGGCAGTGGGTACAAACTAGAACACAGGAGATTGCACTTGAACTTAAGGAGAAAGTTCTTTATTTTGAGGAACAGGCTGCCCAAAGAGGTTAGGCAATCTGCTTCTCTGGAGACTTTCAAAACTAGCCTGGACACCTTCCTGTGCAACCTCATCTCGGTGTACAGGGGGGGTTGGACTTGGTGGTCTCCAGAGGTCCCTTCAAACAACTACCATTGTATGATTCTATGTATTTTTGCAAGCATTTGGCTTCTCTTCATCCTGTGCTTCTCCCCATCCTGTGCTTCTCACTAACTGAGCTTCTTCCTATTTCCTGAGTGTTGCTTCATCATTCTTTCTGTGTATGTATGTCTGTAAATGGGCATCATGGAAATAGGGAAATATATCCATTATGCTAAGGAAAAACAGAACTATCTTCTTCTGATTTTGCTGGTGGATTTTGCTGTTTCTCTTGTAGTTGTATTTGTTGAAATTAATTTCAACAAATTAGGAAAGAAGGGCAGCACTTTACAGCTTGCTAATTCATAACAAATCCTTAGCTGTAGGAACTCAGCACCTTTATCATGACTCTTGGTTGTCTGTATAATATAAATTATCCATTGTGGCTGGATGCATCAACTGGCTTGACCCCCATGATAGGAGGGACATGGGAAATGAAGTAGCCTTTTACTCAGATATAGGCTTGGTCCTGCCACCCTGGGTTCAAAATAAGAAGAGAAAGTGTCACTTGATTCAATAGATGAATAAAGTATTTTAGCATTTGTAGCTAAAATTTGACATAGTATCATAGTATCATAGTATCATAGTATCATTCAGGGTTGGAAGGGACCACAAGGATCATCTAGTTCCACCCCCCCTGCCATGGGCAGGGACACCCCACACTAGATCAGGCTGGCCAGAGCCTCATCCAGCCTGGTCTTAAATAGTCCCTTTGCAGTAGATATATGAAGACATGTGAACCCAGAGAAAATGGAATTCTTCATAGGAGAATGTCACAGGTGGAACAGATTAACTAAGCTCATGGCTATATCTTTTTAAAATGCAGTAGCTGATCTACATTTCAAATGACAGTTTATTTCTGTTTTCTCTCAGTTTAATTTCAGCAGAGCTAAATTCCTGTTTTCAGGCTGATTTGTGCAGATGGATTATCTGGCAGAACATAATACAGACTCCTGAAAGAATCAGATTTCTGTAGCTGGTTGCTGGTGGTTCACAGTGTGTAAGATTTTGCAGCAGAGGGAAAACAGGGAAGGAAAACACGGGAAGCAGAAGAACTTATGCTAAGGTCACTTCAAGGTCATTAAAAACATGGGAAGGAGATGCATTGATTCCCATAGCCTTCGAGTTTGGCAACATAGAGGACAACATACAAAAGTCCCTGGGCATTGGGGTGAGTTTGTCTATGCAGTTTATTACCTTTGGTGGGATTATGGCAAAAATGACTTTAGCAGAGTCATCAGCCTCTTAAACAGCTCCTTGACATGTTGGCCTTTCCCTCTTCACATTTTGCTGTTCCTTCTCTGCACTCTGATTTTGCAGCACATGTAGTAAAAGGTGAGCCTGGGATGGGGTAGTGAATGTTGATCCAATTAATGTGCTATGACAAAAGAGGGTAGGTCACAGAATCACAGAATGTTAGGTGTTGGAAGGGACCTAGAAAGATCATCTAGTCCAACCCTCCTGTCAGAGTGGGATCATATAGAGTAAGTCATGCAGGAATGCATCCAGGTGAGTTTTGCATGGCTCCGGTGAAGGAGACTCCACAGCATCTCTGGGCATCCTGTTCCAGTGTTCTGTTACCCTCAAAGTGAAAGAGCTGTTCCTTATGTTTATGTGGAACCTCCTATGCTCCAGTTTGCACCCCTTGTCCTATGATTGGACTTCACTGAGGAGAGCCTGGCTCCATCATCCCTACGTTTGCTCTTCACATATTTACAAACATTAATGAGGTCACCCTCAGATCGGGGAGGAGAGGTGACTTCAGGGAAAGTTTACCTTGGAGTCCTCTGCATGAGCTGCAGGCACTATGAACTTCTTCAGGTGTTTCCTGCACTTGTAATAATAGGGGAAAAGAAATTTTTTCCCAGACCTTTTGGGTCCATAAATATTGCTAAGCCACTGAGAAATAAAACTCTGCAGAGGCCATGCAGCTTCTTCAGCAAGAGAGTAAGTGACAAGATGTAATTGTCCAGCACTTGGGGCAGGACCCTGTTTGGGATTACAAACCCTGCATTTAGGGGTGTGAGAGCTCTAGTACTGAGGACCCCATCATGGGTAAATGCATCCCAGCTGAGACATCCATGGGACTGAGGGAGCTGCGCAGAGGCCAGGTACTAGAGGGCTACATGCTTGGTTGGGTGCTTGCATCTAGTGCCATTTAAGTGTCATGGGAATCATAGAACTGGATTTCAGGAAGACATTCTTCCCCATGAGGCTGGTGAGACACTGGAACAGGCTGCCCAGGGAGGCTGTGGCTGCCTCCTCCCGGGAGATGTTCAAGGCCAGGCTGGAGGAGGCCCTGAGCAACCTGTTCTAGTTGAGAAGTGGCCCTGCCCATGGCAGGGAGATTGGATTAGACGATCTCTAAGGTCTCTTCCAGCCTAAGCCATTCTATGACTGGGTTGGAAGGGACCCTCAAAGGTCATCTTGTCCAACTCCCTGCAGTCAGCAGGGACACCTCCAACAGGATCATGTTGCCCAGGGACACATCCAGTGTGATCCTGAATGTCTCCAGGAACAGGACCTCAACCACATCCCTGGGCAGCCTGTCCCAGTGTCTCACCATCTCATTGTGCAGAACTTCCCCCCGATGTCCAGGCTAACTCTGCCCTGCTCCAGTTTCAAAACATTGCCCCTTGTCCTATCACTCCAAGCCCTTCTACACAGTCCCTCCCCAGCCTTCCTGTAGGTCCCCTTCAGATATTGAAATGCAGCTTTTGCTGCAATCCAGCAGCATGTAGTGGCTGTCAGACAGGAGCTCAGAGGCACTGTGGCTGCATGTTTTCTGTGACAAACAGCACTATCTACAACCTTAATTACTAGCAGCTCTACACTGAATACAGCTCAAATTCTTTCATCCTGTCCTCATAGAAGAGGCTCTCCAGCCCTCTGATCATCTTGGCAGCCCTCCTCTGAACCCAATCCAGCAGGTCCTTGTCTCTCTTATGTTGAGAGCCCTAGAGCTGGATGCAGTACTCCAGGTGAGGTCCACCAGAGCAGAGGGGCAGAATCCCTTCCCTCCATCTCTGTTCACACTGCTTTCATAGAGTCATAGAACCAATAAGGTTGGAAAAGACCTCAGAGATCATCAAGTCCAACCTGTCACCCAACACCTCATGACTACTAAACCATGGCACCAAGTAGAATAGAATAAACCAGGTTGGAAGAGACCTTCAAGATCATCGTGTCCAACCTATCAACCAATCCAAATCCAACCCACCTAAACAACTAAACCATCAAAGAGGCAAAGTTAGTAGAATTATTGACCAGAAATTTTATTCTTTGCTTAGGCAAAACAACAGTCAGGTTGTTGGCAGTGCTGGTGAAGAGCATTACTTCTTATTGAATAATTATAAGATTGCTAAGATATTGTAGTCACTTCCCAGGAACTAATCCCTAACCACAGAGAATGATAAATTGACTGACATCCACTGGTTTGTTTGTGATAGTGTTTAAGAAGTTGAAGTTATTAAAGCACTGTTTTGATCAACACAACTTCAGTGATTATATATCTCATCTATCTCACTATGTTGATGTCCTTCTATGTTATTAGCTCAGAAATTTGGCTTCTTCTAACAAAGAGTTATTTCTAAATGCAGTATTTCCACTTAGCAGTTAATTCTGTCTGTTTGTTGCACAGATGCTGGTTACAACTGAAAAGGCAACATGATCTTACCTGAAGTGCTAATATAGGAGACAAGGTATCCGAACTCACTGACTGATTAGTGACAGATCTCCTCATATGCTGCAAACATGCCAGAGAAATTGATGTCAACAGGATGCAATATCAGCTGGGACATTTTCTCCACACCTCCAAGACCCTCTTTGTGGGGTCTAGCTATACATGTGGAGCACTGAGGTCATGGCAGGCAAACTTCACTTCATCTGACTTCCATCATCTAGAAGTACCATTTAGGCTAAGTTTATGACATAGCCTCCATCAGTGTCCAGAGAGGCAGAGAAAGTCATATCAAAGCACCAGAACAAGAGGACACAGCCTCAAGCTGCACCAGGGGAGGTTTAGACTGCATGTTAGGAAGAAATTCTTCAAGGAAAGAGTGATTGGCCATTGGAATGTGCTACCCAGGGAGGTGGTGGAGTCACCATCACTGGAGGTGTTTAGGAAGAGACTGAATGGGGTGGTTGATGCCATGGTTTAGTTGATTAGATGGTGTTGGGTGATATGTTGGACTTGATGATTTCAAAGGTCTCTTCCAACCTAGTTTATTCTTTCTATTCTATTCTATTCTATTCTATTCTATTCTATTCTATTCTATTCTATTCTATTCTATTCTATTCTATTCTATTCTATTCTATTCTATTCTATCCTGCATCTGGGTCGAGGCAATCCCAGGCACAAATACAGGCTGGGCAGTGACTGGCTGGAAAGTAGCCCTGAGGAGAGAGACTTGGGGGTGCTGGTGGACAAAAAGCTCAACATGAGCTCTCAATGTGCACTTGCAGCCCGCAAAGCCAATCAGATCCTGGGCTGCATCAGGAGAAGTGTGGCCAGCAGGTCGAGGGAGGTGATCCTCCCCCTCTACTCAGCCCTGGTGAGACCCCACCTGGAGTACTGTGTCCAGTTCTGGAGCCCCTATTACAAGAGGGATCTGGAGGTGCTGGAACGTGTCCAGAGAAGGGCCACAAGGATGATCAGAGGGCTGGAGCACCTCTCCTATGAGGACAGACTGAAGGAGTTGGGGCTGTTCAGTCTGCAGAAGATAAGGCTCCGAGGTGACCTAATTGTGGCCTTCCAGTATCTGAAGGGGGCCTACAGGAAGGCTGGGGAGGGACTTCTCAAGATCTCAGGTAGTGATAGGACTAGGGGTAATGGAATGAAGCTGGAGGTGGGGAGATTCAGGCTGGAGGTGAGGAGGAGGTTCTTCCCCATGAGAGTGGTGAAACCCTGGAATGTGTTGTCCAGGGAGGTGGTTGAGGCCCCGTCTCTGGGGGTGTTTAAGAGCAGGCTGGATGAGGCTCTGGCCAGCCTGATCTAGTGTGGGGTGTCCCTGCCCGTGGCAGGGGAGTTGGAACTAGATGATCCTTGTGGTCCCTTCCAACCCTGACTGAAACTATGAAACTATGAATTCTATTCTATTCTATTCTATTCTATTCTATTCTATTCTATTCTATTCTATTCTATTCTATTCTATTCTATTCTATTCTATTCCCTTCCCTTATTGACTAGCAAGGGAACTTAATCATTAACTGAGGTCGGATACCCAGCGTTTAGACAGCTGAAGTTATATGACACGAATACCTCCAGAACCTGAAATCTGTAGAACTATTTGCAACACTGTGGAGCATTTTGCACTGTGCTTAAAAATTGCTGCATCTACGGTGATTTTAAGTAAAGGCCTATTGTCAGTAAAATTGAGGCTTCAGTAACAAGCCTGACATTTGAAGACCTGGAGAGACCATTTAAAATTGCATATCTTTCTATCTGTGCACTGAGCATACAATGCTGATCTGGTTACTAATTTCTGTGTAGGTTAGCAGGGTAATCAGATTGTTATGTTGCTCATAGAATCATAGAATTGTCAGGGTTGGAAGGGACCTCAAGGATCATCTACTTCCAACCCCCCTGCCATGGGCAGGGACACCTCACACTAGATCAGGTTGCTCAGAGCCGCATCCAACCTGGCCTTAAAAACCTCCAGGGATGAGGCTTCTACCACCTCCCTAGGCAACCTGCTCCAGTGTCTCATCACCCTCATGGGGAAGAATTTCTTCCTAACATCCATCTGAATCTACTAATTTCTATTTTTACTCCATTCCCCCTAGTCCTATCATTACCTGACACCCTAAAAAGTCCCTCACCAGCTTTCCTGTAGGACCCCTTAAGATACTGGAAGGCCACAATTAGGTCTCCTCAGAGCCTTTTCTTCTCCAGACTGGATAGCCACAACTCTCTCAGTCTGTCTTCTAAGGAGAGGTGCTCTAGCCCTCTCTCATCTGGATCAGGACTCAAGACTGACTAGTACCACAGCATGTGTTTTATGAAGCACTGCCACTTTCTGCAGTGTATTTCATTACTTGTGTCACTGTCATGTATTCCAGGACTTTAAATACAATGTTCTTAGTTTCAAAGATGCTCGTGGAGAGACTATCTGGAGACTTTTTAACAGTGAAAACAAATTGCCAGATGCAGAAAGCTTTCCATTTTTCCCCCTGCTATCTGATATTAACTTTTCTCTAAGTTTGATTTTAACATTTATTTTCCAGTCCAATGAATCATATGTAATGGATTGCATTTTGATCATCACCTCAGATTTTAGAGATTTTTAGAGTGAGGTTTGAAAAGTCCTAAAAGGGCTTTGTTTTTCAGCCATATGAGCCATAGCTTCTTTTCAATGATAACAAAATCCTTGATTTTCCACTTGGGGTTCACTTTACAAATCCAGGGTCATTGGTTTGAACAAGATAACAGATAACTGGGCAACAGTTATCAACTGTGCCCTACCTTTCATTATGGTTACAAAGCATTTTTGGAGTCTTCTGAATGATCAAATATTAAAATGCAAATCTTGGCTTCTGCCTTTCAAAGCTGACAAATCACTTGGGATGTTTTTTATTGTAAGTATGCATCTTGAGACCTTGACTAAAATTGCTGGATTGACGAATGTGCCAACTCCTAACCTCTAAAAATCAATTCCTTTCATTCAGTTGAATTAAACCTCCAGAAACATTGACTGAGAAAGGTACTGATCTTATGTTTTAAGAGGGAAAAGTCACACTTCCTTCCCATGCTTTCCTCCCCCCCCCCACCCATCAATCAGATTAATGAGCAAACTTGGCTTAGATAGAGATTTTCTGTACAAGTTTTCTTTTGACCTTGAAAATGGAATTTGGCTCTGGTAAGTAGCACCAGTAAGAATTTAATTACACATGTTTGGGATTTCAAGGTTTCTTTTAGTATTTGTCCCTTATATCTGGTGCCAAGAAGTCTTTTACTGCAGAATTATTCCTCTACTCCTTCCCAATGAATAGATGAAATTCTCCCTATGGCAGGGAACAATCTCCCTTTTTATAGGTACATCTGCAATATCTTCTGCCCATTTTCTCCTCACACCCCAGCTGTATTGCCATAATGTTACACTTATGGTCAATAATGAAAGTGATTCAAGTTTTCCAGATGCCATGTAAAGAAATCTGATTATTTCAAAACTGAAGCAACAGGGGACCCATCTTCACAAATGGTGTGAAGAGAGAGTAGAGCTGTTGAGTTGATAAGAGCTATTAAGTTGATTAAGGCTGCTTATGATACGATCTTATATCCAAGACTTTAGGTTTTCTTTAGTGAGATGAAGAAGAAACCCACTCCCTGTGACTCCAAAAAGCAGCTCTAAAACAGAAGTCCCTGTATTTGGAAATACATTTAGCCTATTGTCCCCTTGTACTCACCTCTGGTGAGGCCACACCTCAAGGACTATATCCAGTTTTGGGCACCTCAATACAGGAGAGATGTGGAAGTATGATTCTAACATTCAATTAAATAAAAGCAACAGCACACCATATTTGTAAAGTAACAGAAAGAAGAAAAAATAATTATGCTTTCACAGGTGACATAGAAATACTTTAAAAATATGAGAGACTTGAGCAGATGTGTGATCCCTCTCAATAGCATCTGTAGTTAGACCAATACAAAATGCTCCCATCAAGATCTTGTGGTTCAGGAGTGGCATAAGTAAGGCCATTATTAAAAAAAATAACATAGTGAAAATGAAAAGTAGAAATAGATATGAACTTTTGATAGAAAACAATAGAATAGAATAGAATAGAATAGAATAGAATAGAATAGAATAGAATAGAATAGAATAGAATAGACCAGACCAGGTTGGAAGAGAGCTTCAGGGTCATTGCGTCCAACCTATCATCCAACACTATCTAATCAACTAAACCATGCAACCAAGCACCCCATCAAGTCTCCTTCTAAACACCTCCAATGGTGGTGACTCCACCACCTCCCCAGGCAGCACATTCCAATGGGCATAACTCTCTCTATGAAGAACTTCCTCCTAACATCCAATCTAAACCTCCCCTGACACAGCTTGAGACTGTATCCTCTTGTTCTGGTGCTGGTTGCCTGGGAGAAGAGACCAGGCCCCACCTGGCTACAACTTCCCTTCAGGTAGTTGCAGAGAGCAGTAAGGTCTCCCCTGAGCCTCCTTTTCTCCAGACAAGGCAGGCCAAAAAGATGCCCAGAGCTTAAGGCATAAAAATGGCGATATCCTGTCTTCAATGCATGTGAATCACCTGTCAGAGAGTCCATAAACACTCAAACTGCTGAAGAAGTTCTGAAAGAGTACAGATCTATAGTACAGGAAGAATATGAATTACAGAAGAGGTTGATGGTTCTTTTAAGGGCATGAATGTTAAAGGATTACTCTTAAACAAGACCACCACAGGATCACAGGATGGCTTAGGCTGGGAAGGACCTCAGGAGTTACCTGATCAGAGCAGGGTCAGGCCTGAGGTCAGACCAGGCTGCTCAGGGCTTCATCTGTGCTAAAATTAGTAGGGAAAATTTTTATAACATGGTGCTTGAATCAGTGGAAGCAGCTTGGAAAAAATTTAAAAGGCATTTTGAAGTTGCTAATTAAGTTGTTATGAGTGTCACAGTATCACAGTATCACTTAGGTTGGAAAGGACCTCGAGGATCATCGAGTCCAACCTATCAACACAGACCCCATGACTAGACCATGGCACCAAGTGCCACGTCCAATCTCCCCTTGAACGCCTCCAGGGTCGATGACTCAACCGCCTCCCTTGGCAACCCGTTCCTTTTGATTAAAACTGCTTGTGACACAGAAGCTGTCAAATGTGACTGATTTTCCACCTGGATTCTAAAGGTGGAATCAGAGATCCATGGCCTACCCTCAGCAAACTGAAGGGAGCTATGCTAACGAAGAGGATCATCAGACACATGGACAAACATGGACTTAGGAAGGACCAGCAGATCTTCTATAGTTTGAAGCCAAGAGCCAGTGAGCATGAGAGCTCAGGGAATCTGGTTCATGAAGATACATTACTAAAGACTCTCAGAGATAATATGCTGAGGATCAAGGAATGCATTTGCTCATGGATTAATAGCTCATTAAAAGACAGAGAAAAAAAAAGCTATGGATACAGAGATATTGCAAAAACCTTTTGAATCCTCTGTAGGAGTTATATGGCTTGCTGGAGGTGGTGAAGTATCCTAATTACATTGGGGAAGGTCATATCTGTACTTTCATTTAATACCACTTCCTTCTTGAGTGACATTACAACGGGAATTACCTTTTAGTTGCATAAAAGCATCAGCATGTCAGGAGGTCACAGGATTTCATTGTTTCTTCTTTTCTCCTTTTGATTGAGTCAAGTCTTTCAGTGAAATTGGGTCTGTACTATGAGGACTGGTGTTTCTTCTCAGCCATCTGAAAACTTTCACCCCTGCACCATGGCCCTAAATGCCATATCTACACATCTTTTAAATGCCTTCAGGGTTGGTGGCTCAGCCACTTCCCTCGGCAGCCTGTTCCAGTGCTTGAAAACCCTTGTGGTGAAGAAATTTTTCTTCATAACCAATCTAAATGGTAGAGAGGGACCACCTGGGGGTACTGGTTGATAGTAGGCTGAACATGAACTAGCGGTGTGCCCAGGTGGCCAAGAAGGTCAATGGCATCCTGGCCTAGATCAGGAATAGTGTGTCCATCTGGAGCAGGGAGGTCATTGTGCCCCTGTACTCAGCACTGGTTAGGCCACACCTTGAGTCATGTGTCCAGTTCTGGGCCCCTCAGTTTAGGAAAGATGTTGAGTTGATGGAATGTATCCAGAGGAGGGCAACAAAGCTGGTGAGGGGTTTGGGGCGCAAGCCTGACGAAGAAAGGCTGAGGGAGTTGCAGTTGCTTAGTCTGGAGGAGGCTCAGGGGAGACCTTCTTGCTCTCTACAACTACCTGAAGGTTGTAGCCAGGTGGGGAGTTGGTCTCTTCTTCCAGGCAACCTGTGACAGAACAAGAGGACACAGTCTCAAGAAGCACTAGGGCAGGTTTAGGCTGGATGTTAGGAAGAAGTGAAGAGCACACACATCCAAGCCATGTGCATCCAGTCTCTCCAGGAGAATGATGTGAAACACAGTGTCAAAGCTGTACTAAGTTCCAGGGAAACAACATCCACATTCTTTCTCTCATCCACTAAGTGGTCATAGAAGGAGATTGGGTTAGGCGAGCAGGACCTGCCTCTCGTAAACTCATAGTGACTGGGGTGATTGCCTGGTTGTCCAGTATGTGCTGCATGATGGCACTCGAAATGATCTGCTCCCTAACCCTCCCCAGCACTGATGTCGGATGGGCAGGTCTGTAGTTCCTTGGGTCCTCTTTCCAGACCCTCTTGTAGATGGGTGCCACATTTTCTAACATCCAATCCACTGGGACCTTCCCAGTTAGCCAGGACTGCTGATCAATGATTTTGCTTCTGTTTAGGCTAGTGAATGTAAATAAAGTGATTCTAAAAGTTGACCTGGCTGGGGATCACAATAACAAGTATGTGTCACATATCCTCAGGACAGGATATGTGCCCTGCAGGGCAGGAGCCTCTGGAGGTGTCAAGTACCATCACCTCTGCAGCTCTGCTCAAGATGGAGGTCTGTGCTACAAACTTCTCTGGTGGCCTCTACCGTTTTGAATGAAGGATTTCTGGGCCTTGATTTCTTCTGACCCTCACTGATCTCCCAGTGACAATGTTTTCAATGTGTTGGTGTATATGGGGTTTAGAGGTTGCTGTGATAGGCATCCTGCTGCAAGGGCTTTTCTCAGGTGGGTGCTGTACTGAGCAGGGCCAGTCATACCACAGGCACTATGGGGACATGGTACAGAGGCCCCCAGTGCTGAGGTCTGATTTGCCACATCCTGATGCCTCAGGGGCCACAGGACAAGCACTCATGCCTATACCCAAGCTGTCCTCCAGCTGTGGAAGGAGTGGCAGGAAACTTCTGATTTGGTTAGCAGGCTGGCTGGTGCTGTGATGCTCAAAAATACTGTTTGGGCTTCTACAGGTTGAAACACATTCAAACTCTGCTTTGAGTACAGAAGTGATGAGGGCAGGGGACTGAAGGTCTCTCATTGGTGCTGAGGAGGCTGCAGTGGGAGGCACTGACAGGCTCCACTGACTTCCTCACTGCAAGCTGCAATGAATGTAAACCAATCATCTCTCAATGAAAATTTGAAGAACAATACAAAAAAGTCCCAACCCAACCACGTATGTGTCTTGTTATTAAAATAAACCCATGAAAAATGAAAGTAGCTTGTGACAAAAACTTCCAGATTATGTTCTCCTCTGCAGCCTACAACACAAAGCTAAAAATAATACTTCTCTTTCAGTGCTACTATGGTTACTGATACTATTCTTCTGGGCCTTCAGAGGAAATAAATTGATTGCGCTAAGGAGGAAGCTGTATATGGGAGATAAACTTGGACCTTCATGGTGGTTTCATTCATATTGGTCTAATTTCAGACTTTCACAGTCTAATCTGCACTTAGCTAAAGTAGCTATTGCTTCATTTTAATATCTTTGTACAGACAAGTTTAAACTCTTAACAGGCAAGGCTTAAGATTTTCATAGTTTCATAGTTTCATAGTTTCATTCAGGGTTGGAAGGGACCGCAAGGATCATCTAGTTCCAACCCCCCTGCCATGGGCAGGGACACCCTACACTAGATCAGGCTGGCCAGAGCCTCAGCCAGCCTGCTCTTAAACACCCCCAGGGACGGGGCCTCGACCACCTCCCTGGACAACACATTCCAGGGCTTCACCACTCTCATGGGGAAGAACCTCCTCCTCACATCTAGCCTGAATCTCCCCACCTCCAGCTTCATTCCATTCCCCCTAGTCCTATCACTACCTGAGATCCTGAGAAGTCCTTCCCCAGCCCTCCTGTAGGCCCCCTTCAGATACTGGAAGGCCACAATTAGGTCACCTGGGAGCCTTCTCTTCTGCAGACTGAACAGCCCCAACTCCTTCAGTCTGTCCTCATAAGAGAGGTGCTCCAGTCCTCTGATCATTTTGTCCTGAACTCCCAGAACACAGAATTTGATGTTCCTTGTTGAATGTCCTGGTAAGTTGTCCCATTCAATGTGATTAATTCCATGCATTTGAGAATGCAGAATGTATTTTTTTTCAGTAGTAAAGATGACCTTACAACCAAATATATTTGTTATTTGAAGCCTTTTTCCATTTGTGGTGGGTTGAAGTTACCCCCCCGCCCCCAGCATTAACTTTGCCAGACCATCTCATTTAGAAGCAAATGAAGCTGTATGTACCAGCAAAAACTACCCTCTACGATGGAATGCAATGAATATGTACAAAATATACAGTATTTACAACATTATACAGATATTTACAATCAGCAAACAACATGAAAAACCCCGTGGTCAGAGACCAGGGAAGCCGTTCCACTGCCCCTGTCCCAAAAGAGAAAGGGAGCCAAGAGAAAGCACAGTGGGTTAGACTTGACTAAACAGCTCAGCCAAGGCTAGCCAACAAGCATGTTAATCTCTCCCAAGCAAAGCAAACAGCAGAGATCAGAAAAGAAGAGAGAGAATTGTTTTGGTACAACTCCAATGAATTTGTTTAGAATAATCTTTTGTTTTCCTTTTCACACCCAGTAGTGATTCATTGATATTTTTCTACTTTTCTGCTCGAAATCTGTAACTAAATTTTAAAGCCCTACTCTAAAACCACCACACCATTCCTTTTTTCCCAATTCCAAACTGACTCCATGTGCTATTTGCTGTGAATCTCAGCCCCATAGGATAGCTCAGGCTGGAATGGACCTCAGGAGGCCTCTGGTCACTGCCGCTCACAGCACAGTCAGGTCTCAAGGCCAGGCCAGGATGTTCTGCACCTAATGCAGCTGCAGCCTGAAAACCTCCAAAGATGGTTCCTGCCTCAAAACACCTGTAACTACCATGTACATTCTCAAGCTGCACCAGGTAAAGTTTAGACTCAAGGTGAGAAGAAAGTTCTTCACAGAGAGAGTTGTTAGGCATTGGAATGTGCTGCCCAGGGAGGTGGTGGAGTCACCGTCCCTGGAGGTGTTCAAGAGGGGATTGGATGTGGCACTTGGTGCCACCGTCTAGTAGGCATGAGGTGTTGGGTGACAGGTTGGACTTGATGATCTTTGAGGTCTTCTCCAACCTTGTTGATTCTATGATTCTATGATACTTGAAAGATAAAAAGGCAGAAGAAGAACCAATTCACTGCACAGGATTAGGGCCACATGGAGAGTTGGTGGCAGAGCCAGGAGTGAAGGCTTGATCTCTGACACTCATGTCAAGTCAACAAAAGTCAACAAACTGTTCCATAGACATTGTTTTATGTAGTTTCTAATCCTTCCAGATGCAGCACAGCTCTGCAGCCCTTCACTGTAGGCAGACCTCTCTCTGGGGTAGTGTCTATTATTGGGGCATGCAGATATGTTACAGATGGGAAGAACATCATCTAGCTTTGGTGCCAAGACCATACAGGGTCATTTAGCTTGTGTGAGACAGGGTGAATTTGCTGAAGTAGGCATGGCTCTGCATTAATCTTCCTACCTGGTTGTGGAGGACAGAATGGCTTACAGCTGTTAGCATGTGATGGATGCCCCAGGGGAGGAAAGATAGGAGGTGCTGCTGCTTGATGATAATACCTTTCAGTAATGAAGTACAAGTGGTTTGAGGTGAGTGGATGATTTAAAATAAGGAGACATGTAGAACTGGCCTTGTTCTCAGTATGTTTGTGCTGTAATCGCTCTGTACTGATGACACAGCTTAATTTATCACATTAGCTGCATTTGGAACCTGCTTATGGCAACTCGGAGATTACACGCATCTTGTCCTACAGCCTCACTTACTAATGAGACCATTTGTTTTTGGCTGGAGAAAGTCAAAGTATGTGCAGGGATTTAAGATTAAGACAGGGACAGCTTAACTTTGTCTAAACCTAGTTTAGCTTAAATCAAATGGGTAGCTGTTTGAATCAAATGGGTAGTTGTTTGAATTCCCACACACAATGCTTGCGTTGTTTTCATCAACTTTGTTTGGAAATCACTCTAGCTAAATCAGGGCATCCCCTGGTGTGATATAATGAGGTTTCTCCTCAGATGAGTTACACTGGTATAAAGAAGCTATACAGGAATGGTCAACGCAGCATAAAACTGTCTGTAAACAAGCTGTAAGGCACGGCAGATTAAGGTGGCCTGATCAGGGATTTGCACTGGTTTAATTAATTTGTTTTGTTAATTGAATTCCATTAAATTACAGAAAGTTTTGATTTTAGACAAAGCCTCAGGCCTTGATCTTCCATTTCAACCTGTCAGTTGCACTGGCTGAATTGCTTTTGGTGAACGCTTCATTTGCACCACTGCATTGTTGGTCATCACCAGGCTATAGTGAGTGTGACCCAATTTACCAACCAGATCCCCTGAAGAGCAGTTTGGAGAAGTGATGAGGAAGTGGTCTCCTAGTCATGGTCTCTGAGCACAGCTCAGAGTAAGACCCAAGACTTTGAACAGTCTATCTAAGGGAATGTTCCCTATCTAAGAGAACTGATAGCTCCCTTGCTGAATAAAATGTTTTCTTCGATCTCAAGCTGCACCAGGGGAGGTTTAGGCTGGATGTTAGGAAGAAATTCTTCATAGAAACAGTGATTGCCCATTGGAATGTGCTGCCCAGGGAGGTGCTGGAGTCACCATCACTGGAGGTGTTTAGGAGGAGACTGAATGGGGTGCTTGGTGCCATGGTTAGTTGATTAGATAGCGTTGGTTGATAGGTTGGATTCTATGATCTCAAAGGTCTTTTCCAACCTAGTTCAATTCAATTCAATTCAATTCAATTCAATTCAATTCAATTCAATTCAATTCAATTCAATTCAATTCAATTCAATTCAGTTCTATCCTATCCTATCCTATCCTATCCTATCCTATCCTATCCTATCCTATCCTATCCTATCCTATCCTATCCTATCCTATCCTATCCTATCCTCTGCCTTGAGAGCTGTGTGTCCTGTGCTTACTGCAGTAATGCCATTTCTTGTAAGGTTGGTTCATGCAGCAGCTTGGAATATTCTGGTTGTGGCTACTCTGAGACTAAAGAATATTAGGGTGAAAGAGTGGGAAAGCAAGAGAATCATATTGACTGAAGTCAGGAAACACAGCTTTGGTCAATGCCTCATTTGAAGACTGTTCTAGTTATGTGGCCATGCCCTGTCCAAGAAAAGCTGTGGTCTGTGCTGGATCCTTCTGAGAGATGGGATGACATTGTAATCTGGACTGGAAGAGCCATAAAAGGAGATTTTATCTAGAAACTACTGGAGAGATTTGGTATGGAGAGAAAACCTTACATTCTAACTCACTGGGTCACTGTGTTTTGACTGCTGTTTGCATGTAATAAGCAGACAAAACCCTCGGAGTCTTGGACAGCAACCTAAGTCACTGTAACTGGAATGTGTTTGTGGCACAGAGCACAGCAGTTGTATCTGAGAATTGCATGCTTATAAAAATGCAAGAAACAATCTTTATACCACACAAAAGCACAGAACTTTAACACAACTTGATTGAGCCTTGTGTGAAAGGTTCCTGTTTTGTTAGGGTGACAGATAGGAGAAAAAGGAAATAACCCAATGAGTGAATTGCAACATTTCCAAGGAAATGCTGCTCTATGTTGGCTCCCCAACTCCTGCTTGAGGAGATTTTGCACTCAGTGATGATGACACATCTTCTGA